>NC_143512.1:32057138-32701646 GCF_031878675.1 Megascapheus bottae | reverse complement strand
AGTAAATAATAGCCTAGCATCTTGTTATTCATGGAATTTCATTTATTGTTTCCATATTACTAAATTGATTAGACTATTTTAAAAATGACAATAGCTGCTGATCTTTGTATATTATAATAAATGATAGAAACTACACATATGCCAAAAATAATATATTAAACTTATTAATGTGTATTTTTGGAATACTGAATTCATGAGGCTTTATCCTAGATAATTATAATTCCAACAGAAGAACAGAAATTAATCGACAACTAAAAAATAATGCAAAAGAATAGAAAACTTACCTTGCTAGTTATTGTACTGGAATTATATATTTGGACAGTCTATTACAAATTAGATTACAATGGGGATTTTTGACTAATGATTTTTTTATTTTTTATTTAAAGAATTTTTTAACATTGACTTTTACATCATATTTCAAATGACATATTTAACAAGCAAGTATTCAAGAAGGGAATCTCTATATACAATCACTGGCACTTACGAATTTTTAAATAGACAGAATAGGAGGAAATATAGACTTTGCACAAATTACCAATTCTCAAACAGTTATTCCAATTTTTTGTATTCCTAACAAAGATAATTATTACAAATCTGAATTCCTACCTTAGCTTATTTCAGTTAAGAATCTTCCAGTTACTAAATACTGTTACTTTGTAGGAATAGGGTAGTAATAAATATGTTTATTTTTCAGCCTGGTAGTATTTTTGTAGGAACCAGTTTTGATAACCTACATACAAAAGTGTCTGTCTGTCTGTCGGTCTATGATATGCTTGCTAAAAATGTAGTGGATGTAGCATTACTCCCATACATGTATTTCCCCCTCCCATATGTTTAATTGTGTGAGGCAGCATGTCTTCAATGAAACTGATGTGATTCTCAGTTCTGTAAGCAGGACCTGGGAAGTCTAAATTAATTAGGATATCTGTCTCCTTTGCCATAATTTTTTCAACAAGAAACCTTGGCCTAAGTCAATTAGCAGATGACATTTTTCACTGCCAAAAATATTAATTTATGGTGGGTAGAAGTGCTCAGCCAGCCTAGTTATGAAAAGGCTTAAAGATGTCATTTCTCCTGTGATTTAACCAGAAAGCACTTGGTCTCTGTTAGGGATAGCAGCCATATTTTTACCTTAAGGAGGACATGTCTAGTGGGAATTCCACTAGTTGGAAGGACAAGTGTAAGTAATTTTTAGAGACACCCTGACAAATTCCTCTCTGCCCGTGGCTCTTTCAACTTCCATCATCTTTACTTGTATGAGACTCTTACTATGTTGGCTTTTTAAAATGTGGGATTTCATCACCTGTAATGAAATTCTTACAATTATTAATTTCTCTTTCAGACGAATTTGCCCAGATGCCTCAGCATTCTACTGCTTTCTCATGGATAGTTACTAATTTTGTTTCTTTATTTCTATTCCTATTGATTTTCCTATGTATTGTATTAGTTTGCTAATAATACTCTATACCTCTTAACTCATAGTTTAAAGGTTCTTAAAAAGCTCCTCATCATTTCCATAATAATGCTTAAATTTTTCAAGAGCCATCAGAACATGTTCAGGCTTTTTCTTGCTTTCAAAATCCATCTTGTAATTTAACACAAATTGTTCCTAATTGTCTCAAGATAATATTCTTTGTGGTCCAACTTTTGTTAATTTTCCAGAAAATAATTCCTTGACTGTTTTTTTCAATTTCCACACTGTAAGGCTAGTTGCCCCTTCAGAGTTCTCATAGCCCTTTTGACAATCTTTAACCCTTACCTTAATTACCCTCACATTAATAGTACGTTTGCAGTCAGCTCTCTTTCCCAGATTGTGATTCCCTGGGATCCAAGGCTAAGATCTACACATAGTGCTCATTATGTGGATGCAGGCTTGAATTATTCTCCAATTATATTTCTAATACATGCTGTCAGAACACACATTTGGAGGCACTATTCCTTTTTTGCTTTTTAAAAATATTTTTATTAACTGTAAATTGTTATACAACAAAATTGCCATTCAACAACACAGTTTTTGAAGACAGTGCATCTTGGTTAATGTTATATATCAAGATTTTTTATTAAAGGCTTTTCTTTTCTTTATCTCACTGGAAGATCTATTTCTTTTTTCTCATCATTTTATTGTAATTAATAGAGGGGTTACATTATATTCACCAGATAGAAGGTGCATTACTTCACAAACATTGATACCCTTTCTCATGTCTTGGTCCCTATTTCCTTCCCCACAAGCCCCCACCCTCTTCTTGTTTTCTCCCCTTCCCTATCCCATTTCAAATAACCAAACAGGTATATATACAATATATCAGATAACAAGGTAAAATACTGTAAGAATATGAGACAACCAAGGAACAACAAAAGAGATGACATAGTACATTAAGGAAAATAATCACTCATTATATGGCTTTTGTTTCTATATCCTAGAGGTCCTTTCATTTAGCATCATACTACATGGCCTTAGGTATCTAGGTTTTCTTCTATTGTAAATTTCTGCTAGGAAAGCCCAAGGTTTCTACTGATTATGACAAATGAGGGAAATCATTGAGCCTATGTTCCTCTGAGTCTGGCTTACTTCACTTAAGATGATTTTTTCTAAGTCTTCCCATTTCCTTACAAATGGGGTGATGTTGTTCTTTCTAACAGCAGCATAGAATTCCATTGTGTATAAATACCACATCTTGTTGATCCACTCATTAACTGAAGGACATCTGGGTTGGTTCCATGTCTTTGCTATGGTAAATAGTGCTGCAATAGCTACGATCAAGAAATCTAATAACATCAGATGCTGGCGAGGATGTGGCCAGGAGGGATCACTACTACACTGTTGGTGGGAGTGCAAAACTTGTTCAAAACTATGGAAAGCAGTATGGCGTTCCTCAAAAGACTAAACATAGAGCTCCCCTATGACCCAGCAATTCTACTACTTGGCATTTACCCAATCATACAGAAACAAGGACATACTAAAGCCACTAGCACAACGATGTTCATTGGAGGCACAATTCTTAAAAGGAAAACAATGCAAAAGGACCAAGCAAACATGTCCAGTAGCTTTCAGATTGTTCCCCTCATAGAACTTAAAACAACTCATTAAAGATTATTGTTGGTTAGGTTCCCTAAACTTAGACTCATTTTAAGAATTATAATTTTCTTCTTTCCTTTTTTTCCCTCCAGAAAGACTTTCCTTACCTCAAGCTGAAGCAGAGCCAAAAGGCCAGAAGAGGTCTAAGGTCTACTTTTCTGTATTTACTTGGTCTAAAATAGCATTTGACTTTTGTTATATGAGGTTTTTATATGATTTTAGAAAAAAAGTTTTAACCTGCTGTTTTGTTTGAACAGTGATGGCAAAAGTAAAAATAACATAAGATTCCAAATGTGTATATGGAAATTAAAACATAATTTTGGGTAGTGGCTGTGAAAACTTCTACCCTCCTTACTCACCTTTCCACTTAGCCAGAGCCAGATCTGCCCACAAAGGAGACGTTTAACTGATAGGTTCTCTTTATGAAAGACTTCTTCCAGGGGCCATGTCTTGGGGGGTTTGAGGAAGGGAAGTATGTGGTTCTGTCTAAATTTCATCCAGAACTTCTCTCCCCATCTGACCCTGGAAATTGCTGCAATTTTGGCTTCCTGTGGTATGCAGTAAAAAAAAAACTCAATCAGAAATGGTAGAAATACACTTAACCAAATGAAAGTTTATAAGCTTCTTAGGCTGGAGCTGGAGCTCACTGAATATCGATAAACACAATATGATTCGCTTAAAACAATGCAGATATCTCTAGGAAAGCTCTGAACACAATTTTCAACTACTACTGGTGATTATACAGATATGAGAGAGAGAAAAGAGAGAGAGAGAAAGACAGAGAAACAGAGACAGAGACAGAAAGACAGAGACAGAGAGAGAAAAAAGGAGAGACAGAAAATGAGACACACAGAGAGGTTTATTGCAAAATATTATTCAGAAAAGTCTCTCTTAATATGTCAGAAGTGAGTGAATGAGACGTCCCTGGCAAGTCAAGCAGTTTGAATAGGCTGCCATAAAAAGAAAGGTCATAGTGAATCCACCAGCTAAGCAGCCTGCACTAAGAATACCATAGAACTGCCTGATGGACTAAGATGGCTTTGATGGAAAATGACACACAGACTGACAAGGACATCTGATGGCTCACAGCTGTTCCATGTCGGGCATTCGTCTCCACAATGGCTGCTCATGGATTTAAGAAGCTTCAGAGGGTGGTCATTTAAGGAAATGGACGTGATGTTGAAAACATTTTAGAATG
The DNA here is from genome assembly GCF_031878675.1 of Megascapheus bottae. Classification (NCBI taxonomy): domain Eukaryota; kingdom Metazoa; phylum Chordata; class Mammalia; order Rodentia; family Geomyidae; genus Megascapheus; species Megascapheus bottae. The sequence goes on along the minus strand of NC_143512.1, from coordinate 32,697,372 downwards.
CAGTGTGGAGTAGAGGATTGCTGTAGTCAGAATACAAGGACACTAGCCAACTTGACAGCTTCTGTCAGCTCAACTGGCTTTTCTTCTTCCTTCCTTTCTTTTCTTTCCTTTTTTTCTTTTATTTTCTTTCAATCTTCCTTTCTCTCTGTCTCTCTTTCTTTCCTCCTTTGATTTAAAATGGTAGAGTGCCTAATTAGCAAAAGACATTGAATTCAAACTCAGATACTGAAAAAAAAATCATATAATTGAATCACCCAAAGTAATAGTTGCTCCTAAGTGGTGTTTAAATTTCACTGTAACTTAGTAAGTAAATCCAATGCTTACATTAGGTCAAATTAAAAAAAGAACAAGTCAAAAATTTAAAAAATAGCAGCATTAAAACATGTTTTACATTGTCAACATTTTTCCATATATTTTTATTGTAATTAACAGAAGGGTTACATTATATTCACCAGATAGAAGGTGCATGACTTCACATATATTGTTACCCTTCACATGTCTTGGTCCCCATTTCCTTCCCCCCACCCCCACCCCTCATCTTGTTTTCCTCCCTTCCCTATCAGACTTCAAATAACCAAATATGCATATATACAATACATCAGATAACCAGGTGAAATACTGAAACAATCAGATAACTCTCCTAGCAGAGATTTACAATAAATCAACATTTTGTTAATTATTTCAATAAAAGTTATTGCAAACAAAAATTTTTAAGTATTTTAGATGTAAAATATATTTCAAAGTGATGCCTTTGAGCTTTTTTGTTGGATTTCATTTTGCTATAACTTTTGCTTTTGTCCATGTTTAGTCTTCTGTATGCAAGTGCTTTTCTTATATTTGGTGAATATTCTCTTTTTTTCCCTTGTTTTCTTTATTTTTATTTTTTAAATTTTATTGTCAGGTTGATGGCCGGAGGAGTTAGTTATATATACAAGTTAGTGAATATATTTCTTGTAGAACATTGATACGCACTCCCACACAACTTCATCAATTGCTTATCTCTATTGCTCTTTTTTACTTTAGTCCATACCTTATCTGTACCTAGATGTACTTTCTTTCGTGCTGTTTAAATATTTCACTTGCTTAAAATTCCACATTAGTGTCAAACTGTGTAATAGAATATTAAAATCACAGACACTGGGATAAGACATTATTTTATTTTACTGAAAACTAAAATGTTATGCATTAAAAACAACATGTTTTAAATATGGTATATATTAACAACCACCTAATGGAGCTGATTAAAATGTGACTTCACAAAGTTCCATTTTGGCGATAAGTAATGAAAATCTATTTCCTTCCAAGATTTGATAGTCCTTAGGTTTAACCTCAGGGCCTTTGCTTGCTACCATTCAAGTTATAACTCTTGCTGATTGTCTTTTGCCTTGTTTTTTGGATTGAATATTAAACTTTTCTCTGCCAGTTGCCTTGGGTGATGCAATCCTCCTTACTCTACCCCTAATGTAACTGAGATTATAGCTGTACCATGTCTGGTTTGTTAATAAATAGTATCACTAAATGCTTTTGTCTGGATTTGTATGAGCCATGAGATGCTCATTTCTGCCTTCTACAGCTGAAATTACAGGCATGTGCTATGATGCCCCACTGTACATTCTATCCTTTAGCAATAGCCAAGACTATTACATGTTACATTTTGAATGTTTTTGACCCCTGCAATTTGATGTATTGGAAGCTTAATTTCTATTGCAATAGTGTTGAAAAAGGAAGACTGAGGGGGTGATTTTTAGGTCATGAGGCTTTTTTACTAATAAACCAATTATACTTAGAGGAATATTTTCATGTTCTATTGCTATATAGGAAATTTTTCTTCTTCTATGTATGATGTGGTTCAAAAGCTACCATCTTGAAAGTAGATAATATATAATGCCCAGAAAACAAAACATGCTAGCTGTTTGGTCATGATACATACTTTCTGGATACACAAGAACAAAATTTTGCTATTTGTAAAATACTCAATCTCTGGTATTCTGTTATAGTGACATAAAATAAACGATGATAGATTACTTGAACTTGATCCTCCCTTTTAACTAAAATTTTGTGTCTTTTGGCCAATACGTTCCTAATTCCCTGCCTCTTTTGGCAACTACATTTTACTCTATATACATATAACATAAATTTTTATTTTCTACATAAAATATGATAATATGGTACTTGTCTTTCTGGAAGTATTTCATTGTGTATATGTATGTACTACATTAAAAAATACTTTATCCAACCTGGGTCTGGTGGCTCCTAGCTATCCAGGAGGCTGAGATCTGAGGATCAAGGTTCAAAGCCACCTTAGTCACAAATGAACCTTAGACTCTTATTTCCAATGAATCTCTAACAAACAGGAAGGGAGCTTGGCTCAATGTAGGTTGGTAGCCTTGAGCTGAAGAGCTCAGGGACAGTGCCGAGGCCGAGTTCAAGCCCCATGATCCTTCCTCCCCCCAAATAATATTTTATCCATTGATGGACACGTGAGTTGATTCTGTATCTTGGGTTTTGGTAAAAGAAATGCAATATGCAGGGGTAGGTGTGGTTTTAACTAAATTTAGCTATAGATTCAGCAGTGGGATTGCTGGATATTTTGAATGTTATGTTTCTAAATTATTAGTAAATTTCTTTCAAGTTTGCACAAACAGTATATGAATGTACATTTCCAGTGACAGTGGTAATGGTGCCAACACATGTTAGATTTTGGCTTTTTATAAAAATCATTCAAACAGGTATAAAGTAGCATCTCATTGTGCATTTTCTGACAATTAGTGATGGTGAACCTTTTGTTTTGCATATAGCTGGTAACAAGTTTTATGTCTTCTTTTAAGATGTGTACACTCAGACCTTCATTCTTTTTAATTGATATTGTCTTTGAACTTGGGTTATTTATTTTCTTTATATTGAATTTTTGACACCATACTTTCCTCGTATATTTTGAATATTGACTATGCATGAAATACATGGTGTTCAAATATTCCCTATTTTACAAAATATCTCTTCACTCTGTTGAGTGTTTCCTTGAATCTGAAGAAGCTTGGTGTAATCCCATTTGTGTATTTTTCCTTTTGTTTTCTTGAGCTTGTTGATTCATAACAAATACCAATGGCAAGACCAATGTCATGGAAATGTTTTTGCTGTGTTGTTTTCTAAGTAGTATGGTAGTTTCAGGTTTTGTATATAAGCCTAATTCAGTTGAGTCAATTTTTTTGTGGCATAAAATGAATTAAGTGTGTAATTTCAGTCTTCTGCAAGTGGATATTCACTTTTCCTAACTTTGTTTACTGGAGAGATTTTGTTTTTTCTAATTTGTTGTCTTGGCAATTGTGTTAAAAATCAATTAGCCATAAATACATAGATTTCCTTATGGGGACTTCATTCTGTGTTCCTTGGTCCATGTGCTGATTTTTATGCCAGTATCATGGTTTAATTAGAAGAGTTTGGATTATATTTTGAAATCACAACTACCAACAAATAAATGAATAGTAGAATTGTGGGTTTCAACTCAATGAAAAAAATATGTATGTGTGATTATGTATGAATATGTGTGTGAGTACTCTTGTATTGGAATGCTTATATGAGACCTAACTCAATTGCTAAAAAATGTTTCTATGAGCTATATTTTCAAAGACTGCAGTGATAATGATGAATTAGTATTAAAATCAATATTAAACAAAGGCTTTGCTACTTTATGAAACAAAATGTTTTTTAAGTAGGAAGAAACACAGATGATGCCTATTTCTTGACCAGTTATGTCTCATTTTGCCTTGATAAATGTCAGTAAAATAGTGCATGAAAAGCTGGGTGAGTGGCTCACACCTGTAATCCTAGCTACTCTGGAGGATGAGATCTGAGGGTCACTAATCAAAGCCAGCCTGAGTACTAAAATCTGAGATATTCTTATCTCTAATTAATCACCAGAAAAATGGAAGTGGTGCTGTAGTTCCAGGGGTAGAGCGGTAGCATTGAGCTGAAGAGCTCAGGGACAGTGCTCAGGCCCAGAGTTCAAGCTCCATGACCACCTCCCCCCCCCACCAACAAAATAATGCATCAAGTTTGAAATGTGAGTTAGATGAGCTTCAGATAATATGCACTGAATAAGCATCCTATCTAATGTTTTTTTAAACTGCATACACTACCATCTCTTATGGTGGTGAAAATACTTGATAATGCTCAAATCAACTTTACATTGACTTTTTAGCTTTTGTTCTGAGGCAGAGCTTTTGAATTTAAACATGATCTGTTGGCTTCACATTGAATAGATTGTATATTCTACACCAATGGATTCTTTTTTTTTAAAACCGCTATTCAGAATTAAATAAACCAAGACACAACACATGTCTTAAAACCACAATAGTTTATTTATAAGAAGAAAGACAACCCATCAAAATTTCCACAGGAATTTAAAAAATCCATTGGGTATTCAAACCCTTTACTTTCTTTCCATTCATATAATTTTGGTTTTGGCTTGACACTTAGCACAATATTCACTTCAAAGGAATATTGCTTGCATTGAAAGTAAACAATCATTGTCCTATATAGACTTTTCATTGTTTCCCTCTTTCATTTGCCATTTATCTACTTTCATTTCAGGATTAACTAGAATTACTTAAAGAGCATGCTAGACATTAAATCTCTTTTTAGTTCATATTGTGATATGAATATTCACTCATGAAAAATCAATTATTACATTTTGTTTCATTTCCAATGACTTGACATATATAGTTTCTAAACATTCTGAAATGATACTTTGATTATAGAGAATAAGATAGGAGAAAATAACAGCAATTATAAAATAAGAGATTCTTTAGAAAGGAAGGTTCCCTTTGAATAAGATGTAAGAGAATAATGTTTTATTTTGGGTTCAAATTCTACGATTCTGGAGAAAGCAAAAACATAGGATCTAGAGTAGCTTTAGTCTCATTTAAAGTTGGTCTCATAAAATAATTTCAAATTCCTCTAAGAATCTTGGTTGCTAATTATCAAGGGAGGGTCAACAACAAATATTTATAAATCAGTTTGTCATATTACCAATGCTTTGATATACAAGGCTTCCTGTAAGACAAAAATTGTGTGAAATATTACATCTCATATCAAGAAATTATATATATGATTTATGTGACATGCATGAGAAGAGGGTTTTTTTTTTTTTTTACCAGTCCTGGTCTTGAGTTCAGGGCCTGAGCACTGTCCTTGTACTTTTTCGAGACTAGAGCTCTACCACTTGAGCCTGAGCACCACTTCTGGCTTTTTTTTTTCTATGTATGTGGTACCAAGGAATTGAACCGGGTCTTCATGCATGCTAGGCAAGCACTCTACCATTAGGCCAAACTCCCGGCCCGAGAAGAGGGTTTTTTTAGTTCTTTTTTTTTTTTTTACCAAAAACCAATTTGGGTCTACTGAATGAGGAACTAATACTTTTATGACTAAATAACAGAATATATTCATTCTATCCTCAAGAGTCTGGCAGTATATATTGTCCAAGAAGTCTCATATTGTTACAGTATTTCACTTTGTTATCTGATATATTAGATATATGCATATTTGGTTATTTGAAATTGGATAGGAAAGGGGGGAAAACAAGATGAGGGTGGGGGTGGGGGGAGGGAATTCGGGACCAAGACATAAGAAAGGGTATCAATGTATGTGATGTAATGCACCTTCTATCTGGTGAATATAATGAAACCCTTCTATTAAAATAAAAAACATGAAAAAAATGCAGATGTCAGAGAAATAGCAAACTCATAAAAAATTCATTGGGTGCAGGAAGAAAATGATCAATTTTTCTCCTTGTTGTTAGGCCTACAACCAGCACCTTTGTGTTTCCTGCTAAATCAAATATGGTTACACTCAATTAAATATCATATTCAGTGAAATTCCATTGTGAAGAATATAGATGGTGTGTCATACTTTAACTAGTAATGCATTTTCTCTTGGTGGTGTTTTACACGATGGCATGTCTATGGATCATGATGGAGTATGACAATCAACTCATTGGTAGATGTTACAGAGGATTAGATTAGCTAATGCAAATAAAGAATAGAAATTATAGCTCAAGGTAAGTCTTCAGAGCGTAATGACTAGTCAGACTTTCTTCATAGTTTGCTAACCCTAATTCTATAGGAAGAAATTACATTGCTATTTTAACACAGTTACTTAAATGATATTGTCTAATGTGTGTTTAGCACTATGACTGAAGACATCTAAAATTCTTTTGCTTTTATTTTATTTCTTTTGTATTTTTAGTTTTTGGTTTTCGGTTGTGGGGCTTGAACTCAAAGAAACAAGAATCCAAATTACTAAGTGGGCTAAAGACTTCAAGAGTGACATCTTTGAAGAAATAAGAATAGTCAATAGATACATGAAGAGATGTCCAATATCTCTTGTCATAAAAGAAATGCAAATCAAAGCAAAATTGAGCTATCACCTCTCTCCAGTTAGAATGGCCATTATTAAGAAAAATAATAATAATAGATTCTACTGGGAATGTGGCCAAAATGGAACACTTCTACACTGTTTGTGGAAATGTGTAAACTTGTTCAGCCACTCTGGAAAGCACTATGGGGTTCCTCAACCCAGAGCTTCCCTATAAGCCACCAATTCTATTTCTGAGTATCTAGTCAATTGACCATAAACCAAGCCACACTAAAGTCACCAGCTCAATCATGTTTATTGTAGCATTATTTACCATACCCAAGAGTAAGTGGATGAATGGAACAAGAAAATATGGTATATGTTCACAAGGGAATTCTGTGATTCCATCTGAAACAATAATACTGCCTCATTTATAAAGAAATGGAAAGAGTTGGAAAAAATTATATTAAGCATAGTAAGCCAGACCCAAAGAAACAGTTTGCAAGGATTCCTTCATTTTCAGTAATTAGAATGTTCCTATAAATATACAAGTAAACACAATGGAGAATAAAAGACAAAGAAATAGCCTCACTTGGGCCTGGTGTGGTGGCTCATGCCTATAATTCTAGCTACTCAAGAGGCTGAGGTCTGAGGATTGTGGTTCAAAGCCAGCCTGGGCACTAAAGTCCATGAGACTCTTATCTCCAATTAGCCACCATAAAACCGCTATCCTGAGCTCCTTTTCTCAAGACTAGTACTCTACTAGTTTAAGCCACAGCTCTATTTCTGGTTTTTGAATAGATACTTGGAGATACTTGGAGATGCTTGGAGGTACTTGGAGATACTTGAACAGATACTTGAGGACTTTTCTACCTGGAATGGCTTCAAACTATGACCTTCAGAATTCTGTCTCCTGAGTAGCTAAGATTACAGGTGTAAATTACCAGAACCTGACTAATATTTTGCCTTAAACAAGCAATACCCCAGCTTTTGTTTATTTTCCACTTACCTAACAATTTTAAATGTTGTTTGGGCCTATGATCATCCAATTCCCCATGATAAGCATTTTTTTTGCAAGAGCTAATCCATATTATTCCATGTGTGATATGTCTTAGACATATCTTGAAAGTCAAGACATATATCTGATGTGCTCACAACAAGAGCTGGACTGACCGAACTGACCGCAGATATGTGAAAGGCATTCTCTTCATATTATCAGTTGAATGTAGTTCCTCTTCACTGGTCCCATTAGTTGTCAGTGTTGTGTCCTAGATGATGTTTGGAGGCCATATTTAAATTTGCAATTGGAATATCAGAGACTCACCTTTACCCATTATGGTACTGTTTTTCTTTTTCTTAAGTAGAGATATTATCCCAGTACTGAAATAAGATAGGCATTTTCATTCATTTCTGAGGTCCTTTTTTTCCACTCAGGATTCATAGTAATTAACATGTAGCCTGTTATACATAACCCAAAGTAGATGTCAGCATTTTTGTTTTTTGACTGAAGAAGTTAGCACAGTTGGTTATTCATAGTTGTTAAAGCTGTGCTTTTACTTGCAACTAGTACAATATTGTAACATTAGCCACACATTTTTCTTTTATTCCTGATAATGTTAACATGTGTTTAGTCTTCTAAGTTAAAAGGTAGAGATAAATTTCTTGAGTAATATTTCCTCATACTCTTAGAGAATATGGGAGTATTTAAAATTTAAATTTTTCATAGGTTTACAAATCACTGTTTTCCTGTATGAACTAGCTACTGGCACTACTTCAAACTTCTAGACAATACGAAAATGCTTACAAGAAAAAAAAACAGCTAGTTTTGTTCATGTGACATGCAATTAAGCATTATGTATTTGTGTTATTTTTCTGCCTGCTACTATGTATACTGTTGATGCTACTATTGTTTCTATGATTAGATTTTTCTCAGGCATTTATCTTAAATTAAATTTCCATATGTTTAAGGCAATGACTTACTAACACAGAATTTTGGCATTTGCATATATTTTATTCCATTGCAAAATTCTATAGCATCTGTAATTTTTTAATGATCAAAACATTACTTGATCTTGTCAATATTGCTATTTCTAACTAACATATGAAAATGAAGATGTCCTTTTTTATCGCTCACATATTAATTATCACGTATTTTTTTTAAAAAATGGAGTAAAAACTTTTCATTCTGAAGTAATTATTGCTTGTCATTCTGACCTGGGAAGCAGCAGCTAAGTGATAAAGTGCTATTTCTCCAAGAACAAAACTTCAATTTACAGTTAGCATTTGTAATTCCTCTGACAAGCTTACCTAAAAGTTAATACTAGTTATAATTTCTATAACAAACTCTCATGTTTATTCTCTTCTTTTATACCTGACATGAGCTCTGAATTTTTATCACAGTTGTAGAATAGGTACCAAGTCCTGATATTTTAGACATAGCATGTGAACTGAAATTAGTTTACTTATCTAGCCCTTTATTTAATTCCCAAAATTTTGCCACTTGAAGCACAAAGGTAGAGAGACATAGGAGTCACACAAATAGTATTTAGTTACATGTGAATGAATCATGCTAGAATTTTCTTAGATCAATGGCAATGAAAATTTGTTATAATTCTCTACTCATTTCTGGCCTCACTATCTTTTTTTACTGTCAATTTTCTCCTCAGTTGGTATCATTATTATGCCATTGTCTTTTAATATTATGCTGCAGGGCCATCCAGTTCTTTATGATTGTCATCACTATTATTTAATAAAAACATTTACATAGAATCTTTTCCTTGAAGAATCCTTAGGCATGTTGTATTCATTCATGTAGTGCGATGGATTAAAGGAAAAATATTTGAACTCTTCTGTCATATTTTTTTTTCCTTTCTAGGATTTCTCTATCTGAGACTTAGTTTGAGCTATAGGCTTTGTGCCAGCTGGAAGCTGCACTGGTTTCTATGACAGCCTTCATAAGTTAGTGTAGAATTGTGATGGCTTCTGTTTTCCATTAGGCATTTAAGAGGAAGCACTCATGTGTGATCAGTATTGTGTGTCATAAGTTCTGTATAGCACTGGTGGACTCATGATTAGTAACAGAAAGTATGAAAGCACAGTTAATGACCTTCTGCTTAAAGGTCTATGTGAATTTCTTTCACAAGCTGACCATCTTATTCCTTTATATAAAAATACATGAGCTACACTGGAAAAATATAAGCTAGTGCAGTGACAATCTACTAAGAGGATGATAGTAACTTTTTTTGCAACGTGTTAGGGATCAGTATTCATGTTGCTTGAATCATAATTGGTCTTGGATAGCTTTATTTGAAATGTACTGAATCTCTCACTATATCTAGCTCCTGTCTAGAAGAAAGCCTAGACTTAAAAATGCATGGGATTTCCTTTGGCTTAATTTCTCCAATTCTTTTTCTTTTGCATGGAAATAATTTTTTTCATATATTTTTATTGTAATTAATAGAAGGATTACATTATATTCACCAGATAGAAGGTACATTAATTCACATATATTGATACCCTTTCTCATGTCTTGGTCCCCATTTCCTTTTCCCCCTCCCCCTGCTTACCTTGATTTCCCCCCTTCCCTATCCAATTTCAAATAACCAATTAAGCACATATAAAATATATCAGATAACAATGTGAAATATTGTAACAATATGAGATAACCAAGAGATGGCAAAAGAGATGAGAGATAATATAGGACATTAAGAATAACAGTCACGGGCTGGGAGTTTGGCCTAGTGGTTAAAGTGCTTGCCTAGCATACATGAAGACCCGGGTTCGATTTCTCGGTACCACATACATAGAAAAAAGCCGGAAGTGGTGCTGAGGCTCAAGAGCTAAAGCTCTAGCTTTGAGAAAGTCCAAGGACAGTGATCAGGCCCTGAGCTCAAGCCCAGGACTGGGAAAAAAAAAAAAAAAAAAAACAACAGTCACTCATTATATGGCTTTTGTTTCCTTATTCTGGAGGTCCTTACATTTAGTGTCATACTGTTTGGCCTAATGTCTCTAGATTTTGATCTATTGTGAATCTCTGCTAGTAGAGCCCAAGGTTTCTAATGATTATGACAAATGAGGGAGACTACTGGGCCTATGTTCCTTTGAGTCTGGCTTACTTCACTTAATATGAATTTTTTCTAAGTCTTTCCATTTTCTAACAAATGGGGCAATGTCATTCTTTCTGACAGCAGCATAGAATTCCATTGTGTACAAATACCACATCTTGTTGATCCACTCATCAACTGAGGGACATCTAGGTTGGTTCCATATCTTTCCTGTGGTAAATAGTGCTGCAATGAACATGATTGTGCTAGTGGATTTAGTATGTCCTTGTTTCTGGACAATTGGGTAAATGCCAAGTAGTGGAGTTGCTGGGTCATAGGGGAGCACTATGTTTAGTCTTTTGAGGAACTACCATACTGCATTCCATAGTGGTTGAATGAGTTTGCACTCCCACCAACAGTGTAGTAGTGATCCCTCCTGGCCACATCCCCTCCAGCATCTGTTGTTATTAGTTTTCTTGATGCTGGCCATTCTAACTGGAGTGAGGTGGAATCTTAGAGGTGTTTTGATTTGCATTTCTTTTTTGACCAGAGATGTTGAGCATTTCTTCATATGTCTATAGGCCATTTTTGTTTCTTCTTCAGAGCAGACTCTCTTAAGTGTTTGGTCCATCTTTTAATGGGATGGTTGTTACTTTGGAGATTAGTTTTGGAGTGATTTAATTTTTTGAGTTGTTGATATATTTTAGATATGAGGTCTTTGTCCATTGTATTGTTGGTGAAGATCTTCTCCCTTTCTGTAGGCTTTCTAATTAATTTACTAGCTATGTCATTCTTTAAAGAAATAGAAGAGGCAAACCAAAATTTCATATGGAATAATAAAAGACCCCGTATAGCAAAAACACTTCTTAGCAGAAAGAAGAGTGCAGGAAAATTTCAATAACAAACTTTAGACTCTATTACAGAGCTATAATTATCAAAACAGCTTGGTACTGGCACAAGAACAGGCCTGAAGACCAATGGAATAGAACTTAGGACCCATATATTAAACCACAGACCTATGGCCACCTAATCCTTGACAAGGGAGCCAAAAAAAAAAAAATAGAATGGAAGAAAGACAGCCTCTTCAGCAAGTGGTGCTGGCAGAACTGGTTAAGCACCTGCAGAAAACTAAAGTTGGATCCTTCTTTGTCACCCTGCACTAGGATTAACTCCAAATGGATGAAAGACCTCGAGATAAAAGCTGACACACTGAAAACTTTACAAGAAGGAATAGGAGATACACTAGGCCTCCTTGGCACAGGTCAAAACTTCCTTAATAAGGACCAAGAAACACAGCAAATCAGAGAAATGCTGGATAAGTGGGACTGCATTAAACTGCAGAGCTTTTGTATTGCAAAGGACAGGCTCCAATTCCATATAAATCCCATCACATGTCCATCAACCAGATACTGGGATATCTCTGGAAATTGCCGTTATAGGGCCATCCTATGGTACTTCACTGGCCAGATCGGAATTACTTTGAATCTTATGATATGAAACTGCTAGGACAGTGATAATAGCTGATTTCAGGAGATTCCAATGTGTATATAGATTAAAAGATTTGGAAACAATTGACTATGAGAGAGATGCTATCCATCTTGATAGTCGCTGTGTGTTCTTAGTTGAAAGAAGATGAAGCAAAGATCCAAAAGAAGTTATAGTACAAAGGGATTTCAAAACTAGGGGAGGAGGTTAAGTTTCAATTTAGCTTTGTTAGACAGGAGATGGTTCTCAGAATGTTGATCTTGGCTACTAAGTGAGATAGAGACTCACATTTCTCTTGAATGTTCAGTGTGAATTTCTTCTGTTGCAATGAAGCCACAATGTGCTCCGTATGTGAAAGCAAAATTAAGTCAAAATCTGCCTCCCTACCCTCAGGTATCTTGTACTTAGTATACTGTGCAGCAACAATGATATTAAAAGTAAAGCTACATGAGTAATATTATCTAACTTAGTGGATCATAATAAAGAACAAAACAAATAGACTGCTCCTGAATCATGATTCCTAAAAGACACAATTCTAAACAAGTGATACCAATATCACTTTAGAAGTCTTTCCATAGTAGATTTAACTTTAAACAGCATGCTATCTTTTACTCTTCTAGGCAAACATGACCAGGGAACAAAAGAACATTTTCATGAGTGGATAAGCATTAAAACAAGAATGTTGCTGAAACACAGGCTTTTGTGTTGAAAATCTTATAGCTTTGGAAATAATCACTTAAAACACAGTAAAGCAATAGACTTTTCTCAATTAAAGCCATTCAAGCCATTTACTCATTGAACAGTTTTGGAAAGGCAAGTCAAGCCAATTCACTTGACCTCATTTTCCCTCTTTTATGAACTGATATTGAAATAAATTATTGGATGTCTCCTTTCGGTTCAAAGTTATTTGGAAGAAACGCATTCTTTACTTAATTTACTCTTCTTAGTCACTTACAGGATCAGCTAGCCTCAAAACTATGGCCCTGTGATTAGAAGTGTCATCTATTTTGACTTTATGAAAGAGAATAGTTTGTTGACAAAGGAGAGGTGTTATTCTATAGAAAGAGAGGAAGAGAATTAGTTATAAAAGAGATAGCAAGCCAGACTCAAAGGAACTTAGGCTCAATGGTTTCCCTCATTTGTCATAATCAGTAGAAACCTTGGGCTCTCCTAGCAGAGATTTGCAATAGAGCAAACTTGATACAAAAGGCCATATAGTAGTACGCTAAATGAAAGGATCTCTAAGATATAGAAACAAAAGCCATATAATGAATGATTGTTGTCCTTAAGGTACTATGTTATCTCTCATCTCTTTTGCTGTCCCTTGGTTATCTCATACTGTTACAGTATCTCACTTTGTTACCTGATATATCAGATATATTTGTATTTGGTTATTTGAAATTGGATAGGGAATGGGGGAAAACAAGATGAGGGGTGGGGGTGGGGTGGAGGGAAATGGGGACTAAGACATGTGAAAGGATATCAATGTATGGGAATTAATGCACATGTAACCCTTCTATTAATTACAATAAAAATATATGAAAAAAAGAGATAGCAGGACAGCCGAAAAGTACATAGAAACAGAAAAGATAACAGAGAAACACAGCATACAGTCCCAAGAGGTAAGAAGTAGAAGCTGAAGCTCTCTGGCAACAAAATGGCAATTCCAAGCTCCTGCAAACCTGGTAGCCAGTGTCGGGATTTATTGAGATAGGAAAGATATCCTCAGTAAAGAAACATATCCCCCACTGATTGAAGAAAGCTATACCAGGACATTATTCTGAGAGAGTGCCTATTTCAGACTATGATAAAGTGGGAAATTGAGAACAGAACCAGTTGTGGCACAGGTATTCTTTTGATACTGACATGGTGTGTCCACAGGACAAACATGAGAGGTAGTCATGTGGCAGGGAAAGTTCTGATAGGGACTTGCAGTGAAGTTTAAACAAGCTGTGGGCTCCAGGACCAAAGAGCATGGAAATCAGCAGTCCTATCTCCTTTGGAGAGTTAGTCCCATCACCGGACATTCAAGCAGAAAAAGAGTATGAAGGACAAGGATCCTGTAATATTATGATTTTTATATCAAGACTTTTGGCTACATGTGTTGGCTGCCAAGTAAGCCTAAAAGCCCTAAAACCATACCTTCTGAATTATGTCATTTCCTACAACCTCAGAGAGGAAGCTGTTGGGCAGATCTTAAAAGCACTGAGACCAATAAGTAGACTGCTGAGGGCTCTCCATTCCAGGACAGAACTCTGACAGAATTTCAGACAAATTTGCTAAAACTTATGTTGGAGAAAAGACAATGTCTTTTCAACCAGTGGTATTAGAAAAACTGCATGTGCATATCTAAATGACTAAAACTAGATCTTCATTAGCTATTACCTCCATTTCTTCATATGTAAGAAAATCAATGCAAAATAGATCAAAGATTTTAATATGCTTGGAATTTTGATTTTAACATATTAAAAAATAAAAGAAAAAAAATCACTTGAAGACATGAGCATGGGCAATACATTTCTAAATAGGGCTCATAACATATAAAATAGGAAGAAATTTTTGAGAGATAATGGAAAATATAAAAATATGTAAGAGCCTCAGAAATCAGTTAAGGAGCAAACACTCTAATTAATAAATGAATAAGTAAATTGATCAGACAATTATCAAAATTAGAAGTACAAATGTCCTCTAAATTCTGTTCTCTTGAATAGATGCCAAGAGTAAATTGTTGGATCATGTGTATATTTTAGTTTTCGTGGAACTGACAAATATTTCATAGGAACGGTATCATTTCATATTCTTCCAGCACTGTATTATGATTTTATTTCTTCAAATTCTCACTACTTATTACTTTATTTTATTTGTTTAATATTTCTATTATAGCTGTCTTACTGAACTGCCATTATAATTTTCATTGCATCTTCCTAATCACTAAGATATTGGTCTTCTGTTTACAATCTTACTAGCCACATGAACAGTATCTTAGAAGAAATGTTTATCAGAATCCCTTGATCATTATCTAGTAATCTTGTCATTTTATTGTATAACTATATAGCTGATATTCTTTTCCTCCCCTCATTTCTCTCATATGATAGAGACTGAACCAAAGCTTCATACGTCTTAGTCTAGGCAATCTTGCTAGTCTATCACTGATTCTTTACTGTTGCTGAGTATTATTACTTAATATGTATATACAACTTACCTATATCAATTCTGAGGGATAATTACTGTGATTTCCCTAATTTTACAGTTAAGAGACCTATGGCAAAAGAAGCAATGAAACTTGAATCAAGTGTCATGTCTAGAACCAGTATTTAAAACTTGATAGCCTGGCTTTATTACTACATTTGTAGCCACACTGCACATCTGTACTCACTCTGCTCTGTTGCCCCTGGCTGTGTGAAAATACATCTGGGAAGACACTTTCACAAAGCCAGAAGTGAATTCAGGACTCCTGGGTGCTTTCTTCATCTTCCTACAACAAAAAACTACAGAAACATCTCACTGTTCCAGGGATTATCAAGCACACAATAGGGAGAGGGGAAACATTCTGAAGAAAATCACTCTTATCACAGGGCGAGGTGGCTCACACCTGTAATCAGAGCTACTCAGGAGGCTAAGATCTGAGGATCAAGATTCAAAGCCAGACTGGGCACAAAAGGACTCTTATCTCCAATTAACCTCTAGAAAACGGGAAGTGGGGCTTGGCTCAAGGGTAGTGCTGTAGTCTTGAGCAGAGGAGTTCAGGGACAACTCCCAGACCGAGTTCAAGCTCCATGACCCACAAAAAAAAAAAAAAAAAAAAAAAAAGAAAGAAAGAAAGAAAGAGACAATCACTCCCATTAGCCTAGTTTTTCACTTTTTGAAATAACTTTTTAAATTTAGAATAGTTCAGACATACTCTCCACTCCTACTCACTGCCACTGAGAAATCTATTATAGTTTTCATCCTTGTTTGGCTCATTTGTGCTTTCCTTCAATGTTTTCTGTAAAATGGCCTTGGCTTCTGCAGTTTCAACACAATAAGTATAGGCCTAGGCTTTTTTATTCTTGTTCTTTACTCAAAGTTCCTTAAGTTTCCTAGATCTAGATCTATGATTTAATTCCTGCCATTAATTTTTCAAAAGAACACACTGGCCAGTATTATATCAAATATTTTTTCAGCTTTACCATTTTTCTCCTTTTTGTATTCTTTATATTGTACATGTATAATATTACAATATATTCCATTTTCAGTCTGTTAAACAATTCTTTTTTTCATATATTTTTTATTGTAATTAATAGAAAGGTTACATTACATTTGCCAGATGGAAGGTGCATTATTTCACATACATTGATACTCTTTCTCATGTCTTGGTCCCCATTTCCCTCCCCCCACCCCCACCCTCATCTGTCTTCCCCCCTTTCCTATCCAATTTCAAGTAACCAAATACACATATATCCAATATATCAGATAACAGAGTGAAATACTGTAACAATATGAGATAACCAAGGGACAGCAAAAGAGATGAGAGATAACATAGTACATTAAGGACAACAATCATTATATGGCTTTTGTTTCTATTCCTAGAGGTCCTTTCTCCTCTTTAAAGTTTCATATGACTTAATTTTATACTCTCTGATACTTTCAGCATATGTGGTCTTCTCATGTGCCCATCAAAGACATTATTCATTTCTTTTTATTTTTCTCAGATTCATTGGGATATAATTGACACATAAATTTGTATTTATTTAAGATACACATCTAAAATGAGTTTGAGATGATTACTCTCACATTAACATAACCAATAGCTCATGGTTGCCTCCGTGTATGTGTGTGTGTGTGTGTGTGTGTGTGTGTCTGTGAGTGTGTGTGTGTGTGTAAAACATACTGTTTTAGGACTACAAAGTATAAAACACCTAGTAAACATATTTCAGCATAATGTATGAGCCATAGTCACTGTGCTGTATATTAGATCTCTTGGCTTAAATTTTTCTTCAGAAATGGAACTTTGTACATTTTGGACAATGTTTCTTTTTTTTTTTTTCTGCCAGTCCTGGGCTTGAGCTCAGGGCTTGAGCACTGTCCTTGG
This sequence comes from Megascapheus bottae, assembly GCF_031878675.1. Taxonomy (NCBI): domain Eukaryota; kingdom Metazoa; phylum Chordata; class Mammalia; order Rodentia; family Geomyidae; genus Megascapheus; species Megascapheus bottae. The sequence continues at coordinate 32,680,422 of NC_143512.1, read as the reverse complement.
ACTTTCTCAAGGCTAGCACTCTACCACTTGAGCCTCAGCACCACTTCCAGTTTTTTGCTATGTATGTGGGGTACCAAGGAATCGAACCCGGGTCTTCATGCATGCTAGGCAAGCACTACCACTAGACCAAACTCCCGGCCCCCTGGACAATGTTTCTTTATATCTGCTTCTATCCCCAGCACCTAACAGTAAACATTCTATTTTCTACAACTAAATGTGATTTTTGTGAAATCCTTGTATAAGAGATACTTGTGTAGGATGTTTTGTTTCTTTTTGTTTGTTTGTTTTTTTGTTTGAATTGGAAGCCATTCTTTATTCGTGTTGGAACCCCAGGTACCTCCTCCACCCCCCCCCATCTACCCTCCCTTCCCACCAGCCCCATCTGTCTGTTCCATCGGTCCCTCACGCCAAACTCCCCACAACTTGTGGGGCCTCAGTTTCCCCAAGTTTTAAGGGCCACAGGGGCAGCGCTGTGGAGACCTAGAGCTCTGGGCAGGATGGGAGAGGTGCTCACCTGTCTCACAAGTCCAGAGGCAGAAGATGGTGGTGGGTGGCGGCGGCGTCGCGTGGTCTCCGAAGCCCACAGTACACTCAAGGATGTTTTGTTTCTGTGAATGGTTTATTTTGCTTAGCATAATGTCCTGTAGATTTATCAATATTATCACAAATGGCAAGATTTCCTTCATTTTAAGGACAAATATATTCAATTGTATAAATGTTTCACATTTTCCTTATCCATCCTTTCACTTGTGGGCACTTAAATCAATTTCATATCTTGGATATTGTGAGTGATACTACAGTGAATGTAGATATTTATTAGGGATTGTGATATATATATATATATTTTTTTTACCAGTCCTGGGCTTGAGCTCAGGGCCTGAGCACTGTCCTTAGGTTTTCTCAAGGCTAGAGCTCTATCACTTGAAACTCAGCACCACTTCTGGCTTTTTTCTATGTATGTGGTACCGAGGAATCGAACCCAGGTCTTCATGCATGCTAGGCAAGCACTTTAACCACTAGGCCAAACTCCCGGCCCAAGGGATTGTGATATTTTCTTTCAGGTGCAGGATTAGAAATGAGATTACTAGATCCTGTGGTAGTTTCTGTTTTTAATTTATTGATGAAACCTCATATTATTTTTCATAATGCCTACAGTAATATGTATTTCTTACAAAAGTGTGCAGGACTTCTCTGTCTCCATGTTAATGTTGTCTATTTTCTCTTAGTACCCATCATCTAATGTGAAATCTCATTGCAGTGATACTTCAGTTAAATTTCCTTACGATTATTTTCATTTTTCTGTTGGCCATTTTATGTTTAATTTTTTTTAAAAGTGGCCATCTGGGCCTGGAGTTTAGCCTCGTGGTAGAGTGCTTGCCTAGCATGCATGAAGACCCAGGTTTGATTCCTCGGTACCACATACATAGTAAAAAGTCAGAAGTGGTGCTGGGGCTCAAGTGGTAGAGCTCTAGCATTGAGAAAGTCCAAGGACAGTGCTCAGCCTCTGAGCCCAAGCCCAGGACTGGCAAAAAATAATGGCCATCTAAGCACTTGTCTCAGTTTTAATTGGGCTAATTGTTTTTTTTTTTCTATAAGATGTTTGAATTTTATGTACATTTTATATGTAAACCTTTATGAAATGTACAGTTTGCAAATATTTTTCTATTTGGGAGCTTGCATCTTCAATATGTTGATTAATTCATTTATAGCTTAATGTATTTCCATTTGTCTATTTTTGCTTTTGATGCCTATGCTTTGGGGGTTATATGTAGAAAACTAATGATTCAGTTCTAAGACATTAACAATCTTTTCACTACCTAAGAGCAACTCTTACACTGAGATATGCTTGGAATCTTGGTTTAGAGGGACTAACCTGGGGGTTGGGGTTATGGAAAAACCAAATGCAATTCTGAGCCTGGTATATATGAATACAGAGCAGGGTAAGGATATGGATGTGTAAGAGTTGACCTTGTCCTTAATGTATGTGTAGTGTGTGTCTGTGGAGGATAGGTGCCTCTTCAGTTCTTCAGGGATGGCTTAAAGCCTGAATCTTGGAGTGGGATGATGGTGCCTTAATATATGCATCCTCGTGCCTGGGAATATGGGATGGCAAGAAGTCTAAATCTATGGGGCCAGTTGATACTGAGGTGGTTGGGTATCCTGAGCCTATGACAACAGAAATCTATGAGGTTTTTTAAAAATTAGGACGGGATATGTTTCTGTGTCCACAGTGGCAACAGAGAAGTCTAAATCTTCAAGAAACTACAGGAAACCTGGGGAATCTTAGATTCCCCAGCTAGCCTAGCACTGAGACATAGCTTCTGGAGCCTGTAGCTATAACTGACATCCTAATTCTTAGAACAGGTCTGAAGAACATGTTTGCAGGGTTGACCTTGTGCTTCTTCTATATGCCGCCTAGAGGCAGGACTGTGACAGGAAGGCTGAAGCCTGAAACTTTCAACATAGACCTCTATCCTAGGTCCACAAGAGCTATTTGGTGTTCGGATTAAGTTGGGGTTGTCAGGTTAGCTTGGTGGTAGAACAAGCCTGCAGCCTGAGTCAGTAGCAGGTGGCCCATAACCTGGAATAATGGGGCCTAGTCAGGTGTGAGTTCAGTGAAGTGGTCTGATGCTAACGTCTACAGTGAAATCAATGAACTATTGTTTCCAGCAGTATCTCAGATCTCTTTGTCCATCTTTCAGGTCTGTGGGTGGTGATTTGATCTGTAATGTTAATCTCAGACTGTTGAAGTTCTTATTTTCAGGGTTTTTGTTTTTTAGCATTTCCTTTTTGTAAGCACATGACCGAAAACTTCCTAGGATGTTAACAGTTTGAGCTAAACCTGGAAGTCACTTGAATCCTGAGATCTATATTATTAGTGCACTTTGATGAAAGTAACAGAAGTAATGGGCATGAAAAGGAGTAAAGAAATATTTCCTTGCTTAAATATTAATTTTACGATCATAATTGGTGTCTGGTTTTAAGTATAAATAAAATTAACATATTACTTCTTTTGCTTTTAATTTACTTTTTCTCCATAAATTCAGCTTAGTCATGTTCTTATTCAGGTTATTCATAACATTTACTATTTCACCTCCTACGCTTATAAGACATTGCTTTGTTTTCACTGGACATGGGATATTTTTCTTAGGAAATAGCCTACAATTCAGTGATTGAGATAGTTCATCATGTGATTTGTTTTATTATTTTGTATGTAAAACAGTCTTCCAAAGGCCATCATAATGACAGTTCCCCTGAGAAGACACTGTGGTACAGACTCTGTATTCACACAGTCGATGCCTTTTAGTACATCAAAATGTAGTGAACATCATTAGATCAAATGACTATAAAAGGTCTTAAGTGGAATGATTTTGATCTGTTCTACACATTTCCCACTGGATTTCTGTCCACATTACATAATCACCGTACATTTGGCACAGTATGTTGCCTTTGAAAGAGCTTCAAGACTAAGGAAGCATGAAGACAGAATTGCCCATAAAATCAGAGAGGAGCAATGGAAATATATAGGCTGCTAAAACTAAAACTTTCCTTCTCCCCTCAGCGTACACTAAATGTTCATGCTGAGCCAAAGCTTTATGATTAAAGATTCAACTTAAATAAGCATTAAAGGACATTTCATATTATTTGACTTCTGATTTAGTGAGACATCAGTATTTTGAAAAAAAAAACATATTTAGTAAAAGAATCTTAAGATTCTTCCCCTTGTAGAGAAAATGACTCTGTTTACTCCATAGTAGAGAATAAAGCATGGTTATATATCTTAAAATATCTTGTCAATATGCACATAACAGACATATTCATATTAGCACATAAACAGAACAATTTATTTAAAGGCATTTCTGATGGAGATCACCCTGAATATAGATAGTTTTAAAGTGGATGTTGGTGAATGAACAAACGGTAAGTGCATTTTTTCAAATTCACAAACAACAGGTCTTTAAATATACATTTTCCTATCTTCTCTCCACTCTTTCAGTGTAATCACAGTTAATCAGGAGCAAAGATATCAACCTCAGTAGTTTGTTATTTCTCATCTCTTGTGTTGTCCCTTGATTATCTCATGTTGTTACAGTATCTTACCTTGTTATCTGATATATTGTATATATGTTTATTTGGTTTATTTGTTTATTTGAAATAGGATAGGATGGGGGGAAACAAAATGAGGGGAGGAGGTGGGGGAGGAATATGGGGACAAAAACATGACAAAAGGGTAGCAATGTTTATGAAGTAATGCACCTTGTATCTGGCCAATATAATGTAACCTTTCTATTAATTACAATAAAAAAGAAAATAGTTCACAATAGAGTTTTGCTGGTCATTATCCCTTTATTCCTGTTCACTGATGTAACAGTGGAAGCTTAATGTGGTCATTGTGAGATTTTTGGACCATAAAAATGACTAAATTGTGATATTTTGGTTTGAATGATTGTTGTTGATTATATGTTCTTAAGAAAGTGATAGAGGGACCAGGAGTTTTGCCTAGTGGTAGAGTGCTTTCCTAGCATGCATGAATACCTGGGTTTGATTCCTCCCTACCACATACATAGAAAAAGCCAGAAGTGGTGCTGTGGCTCAAATACTAGAGTTGTAGCCTTGAGAAAGCCCAAGGACACTGCTCAGGCCCTGAGTTCAAGGGGTAAATAAATAGTGATGGAGAAAACACTGACCAGGAAAATTAAATGTAAGTGCCTAGCATGTCTTTTCTATATTGTAAATAGCACAAAAATTGAGAAAATTTTCTTCCAATATTTAAGAACTGATCTCTGATTCAGTAATGTCACTCATATACATCATAGAGAAATAAGTCCATTCAGATATGTCTTTACTATTGTTTGTAAGTTGAGTACTAACTTTATGTTAACAAAATTTCTAAGCTATGTTTACTTAGTTGCACAGTTTTCCTTCCCAGAGAAGCAGTTATTAAACACTTAGCAGCATATCACTAGATGGATGAACTCTGAGTGTGAGGCTACATTGACTGACTCTGTGTTGTGCTGGTGACAATTACATTGATATCTAGTAGGGGGAAAGAAAGAACTAATAGGCTGTGTGAAACAAGCAACTTTATTCATCTGACAGATTGCTGCCTGAGAAGCATTAACTTGTTTGGCCACATTTGTCTCCTTTCTTCTGAAAGTTGATGTAGCAACAGGCCGTTGGTTCCAAATTTAAGGCTCCTTGGCGAGTGCTTCTTTGTGAGGGACTCACTGAAACCAAGTACTGAAACGTTTCAATTCTCAGAATTCTGCCCATGTGGGAATCACTCCTCAGGGCCCTTTACGTTGATAGATGTCATTTTACCTCTTTGAAGCTATATACACTATACAGATATTAAATGTGAATTGTAAATGATGGTAGAGCCCTTCTTTTAAATATATTTTTGCATCTTTTTCTAAAAATAAGTTGTTTCCTCATTCCCTCAGGTACTTTTCTGAACTCAATTTTCAGCTTTCTTTCACATCTATCTAAGATGTGGGGCCATATGGTTCAAAACAAAAAAATAGGAAGAGTCAACAGACTTAAAAGTCATTGGGCTGTATGACAGTAAAGAGTTGAAGGCAATTTTCTCATTTTTTTCCCTGCTAATTGATTATTGTCATGTCTGAGCTGGGCAGAGGCTGTTGGGGAGATGGGAAAGTAAGCTTCATTCTAAGGCACAAGCATGTTTGGCCTCCCCACCCCCTCCTATCCTTTTAAGTTAGTTAAAAAGAAAAAAAAAACACCCAAGAACAACATTAATGGATCACAGTGTAGAGAACATTCTTCCTGGAAAGATCACTGTCTTCCTTGTGGGAAACAATTGATGCTCAACTTAGAGTGTCCTAAACTGTACAATAAAGAGCTATTTTTAAATGTTACATCCTGTCCTTGGGGGAAAGGCCAGTTCTCACACTGCATTACTAAGCACTCTCACTGTGACAGACATTGAACTATGTTCTCAGTGGCGATTTCTCATTTGGGGGTTTGTGAATATCTAGTTGACTATGGGTTTTGCCATGGAATTAGTGTTCCAGACCTAGTTCTCACTCAGGCAAGATATTTCCTCACTGTTTCCAATTTAATTATGGCATTGTAAATGTCTAAATGCTAACAAACTCAGTGAAGTGACACATTGAGTCCATACAATGGCGTTTTATTATGGGTTTTCTAACATTTTTAGACTTTGAGATTACTAAATGAATAGTTGGGATTACTGAGTAATATTGCCAGATAAAATTCAAAATTTACTTTTTCAATAGGTGGAATGAAAGCATCACAATAAAAATACAAACCGTGAATGTATAAATTACATACAATGTTAAAAAATAATAAAGCTTAGACTGGGAGCATGGCCTAGTAGTAGAGTGCTTGCCTAGCATGCAATAAGCCTTGGGTTCTACTCCTCGGTGTTGCATCCACATAAAAAGCTGGAACTGACACTTTGGCTCAAGTAGTAGAGTGCTTCAATTGACAAAGCCCAAGAATGTTGCCCAGGCCTTGAGTTCAGCCCCAGGACTGGCTAAATAAAGAAATAAACTAAATCTCATGGTATTTCTATCAATGTAGCCTATGCTTTCTTTGATACAGATTAATCTCTTGCATGTATTTTTGCCTTGTGAATTCTCAAATGTGTACATATATATAGGCTTGAGAGTATTTTCACATGAATGTAAACTACAGTCTTCCTGATCTCTACCTCCTGAGTAACTATAATCACTTGTATGAGCCACCATTCCTGGCTCCATTTATGTATTCATTCTTTAATTGTTTTTCCATTGAGTGAGGGAGTCATTTGAATGGTCTCATTTTAACTTTTGATTTGGTTAAAAACTCCATTTTCATGAAGCTTGAGAATAACAAAACTCACTGACGATAATAACAGGTGTATGGACTAGGAGAATTAGGAGACAAAATTATGGAATGAGCTGACCCTTGGTATTAATTTAAACAGAGATTAACTAAGTGTATTCCTATATACCTAGGCAAATGAAATTTCCACACTCCAGTCTAGTTTAGGCAATATCATGATCCTCACTCATTTTGCAACCCCCTCCAGGAAGAGCCACTATCTTAGAGGTAAATCTATTCTGAATTCTAGGATTATTTCAGGTTTCTGTCCTTCCTGGAATTCAGTGATAGAATGTTTTCAATTCCATACTGCTTTTGAGATATGCATTCATATATACATATGTATATATGCATATATTCATCCATCTCTATCTATCTATCTATCTATCTATCTATCTATCTATCTATCTATCTATCTATCCATCTGTCTATCTGCATACTTGCACACTTTCATTGCCAGAATATTCTAAGTTTCGTATAGATTATAGTTGTGGGAATTAGGTTGCTATTTCTCAGGAATTCTTGCAACTTAAAATAACATTGGCAGGTGACCACATTTTATCTACTGTATCTATCCTTGGAATCTTCTTGTTGGTTTTGAAAATTGAGTGAAAGTTGACTTAAACATAAACTTGTCATTTTCATGCTAAGGCCTTATTGATATCTCTGCTTTTCATTGAAGTAGCCTTATTCTTCCTTGTATCACCATTCTCTTCTTTTGTAGAATCTGCATTTCTCCTTGCAGGCTTCACTTTTTCCAATGCTGGAGTTTGTTTTCCAACTCAGGAAAATCCAGAAATTTATCTCTATTAGAAAATTGGTCTCCATTAAAAACAATTCTTTTACTTTTTCCTTCCTTCTGCAAATATATGTTGTTAATTTTATGAACATGTTCAAATTCATATATGGTTCTGATATTTCTAAGAAATGCTTATGTGTATGTATTTTCTAGCAGCAAATAAATTATATTTTTGTCAGTCATGGGACTCGAACTCTGGGCCAGGGCACTGTCCCTGAGCTCTTCAGCTCAAGGCTAATGCTCTACCATTTGAGCCACAGCACCACATCTGGTTTTCTATTGGCTAATTGGAGATAAGAGTCTCACAGACTTTCATTCCTGGACTGGGTCTGAACTGTGATCCTCAGATCTCAGTCTCTTAAGTAGCTAGGTAGCAGGTATGAGCAGCATAAAGCTCTTCTTATAAGGCACTTTATTTCATCTCCTGTATATTCCACATATAAAACACAATGCCCCACACAAGATATTATCACACAAAAAACATTTTTAAAAGTCTGTTGATTGTGTGATATCAAAAACTGTACAAGTTTCTAACCTTTAGTGAATTCAATGAAATTATGTTTATCCCTTAATGGAAATTTTAAGTAGTATTCTTTATGGTTGTGTTTGGTTTCAGTTTGTGCTCTGCAAGGATTGTATTAAAGTGAAAGATTCATAGAATTGTTTCAAATTATATACTTGATACCTTTGATCTCTAATAGAGATTTTAAGAATGATTTATAAAAATTATATATCTAGAGCCGGGAGTTTGGCCTAGTGGTAGAGTGCTTGCCTAGCATGCATGAAGATCCAGGTTCAATCCCTCGGTACCCCACATACATAGCAAAAAGCCGGAAGTGGTGCTGAGGCTCAAGTGGTAGAGTGCTAGCCTTGAGAAAAGTCCAAGGACAGTGCTCAAGCCCTGAGCTCAAGCCCAGGACTGGCAAAATATATATATATTTCTACAGCAGAAATCATTGGATTAATATATAAAAGGCAACTATTTTCAGATTTTCTGCATAAAATAAAAATGTGAGTATACTATTTAGGCAAAATAGTAAAGAAAGGGCAAAACTTTGATTCTGAAATATTCACAACTTAGATACTTTTTAAAATTGTGGCAATTTACTTACTCATTAATTTAAAAGATATCTAAATTATTGCTTACTAAGAGTTATACATTCATAAAAACAATTTATTATTTTATTATAGCTTCTATAACAGAAGTAAAGCACAAATTAATAAATCATTTAATTGAAATTCTAGTGGTTACAAATTAATAAAAACAAAATAACACAAAGGAACGCTACATGAAAGAGAAAATACAAAAGATAGGTTAGTCGGGAAAAGAAAGTTTTTCTGGGCCCATGGTCTTTGAAGACAGACATAAATCAAATAAAGGAGAAAGTTCCAAGATCAAGGGATTGTTCCAGACAAAAAGAATGGTTAGCATTAAGAACTGATATAGGAAAGAGCCCTGATGAACCCTACCAAGTGGAAGGAGGGCACTGGGGATAAATTTTAGTGTGGAACATATTATGAAATAAGACTGCAAGTATAGACATAATGAATACTTTCAGTTTAAATTTGATTCTGGGGATGGGGAAGGACTATGGGAGAGTTTACAGACACTGATAATTAAATGTGATATAACAAAATTCTTATTGGCTATTGCACAGAAAAAGTGGTAGCAATGAAGTAAGCTCAAAGGACATTGTAGTTTTAAGGAGATAAATGAAACAGGATAGAAGAGTACAGAGGAGATGATGTGATGTCCTCAATTTGGGGTTTCATCTCAAAGAAGGAACTACGTATGAGAGAAAATGATTTTGGAGAAAGAGAACCTTTATGTCAAGGTAGTGTTTTGTTAGGGATGATAAATGGAATGTTTGGAAAAGCATGTTTGATAATGTTGGAGTTTTTTCTCTTGTTAGGCCATAACTTTCAAAGGGAACAATTAAGAATCTTGGATTTATGGTGTGACAAATCATGGTAATATTTGGAAAACAGAATATGAATATTGATGAATAATCCAAAAGGACTGACTGTTTTTTTTACTGATGTCTTGAGCAAATAGTGATGCAATCTATGAAGAAATTTTCCTAGATGATCTCTGAGAAGAAGAATGATGTCTTCTGTATGGGTTTCTGTCATATACTCAATTTTGAGTGTTCCTTCTGGTAAGGATAGCAATATTGTAGTAATACATGTAGGCTAGAGATAGAGTTAATAGTTCTAGGCTTAACAAAACCAGTTTATCAGCCTCTCATAACTTCAGCTGAGGAGCAGAGTAAGCCAAAAGAATGCCTGAACTAAGACACTGGCCAAGAAACATCATATGCATAAAATGCTTTGTGGAATGGAAGTTTTTTGTACAGGTACTTAAAGATAATAGCTAATAATAATTAATAATAATTTCTTTTTTTTTCCTCAAGGCTAGAGCTCTACCACTTGAGCCACAGTACCATTTGCAGCTTTTTTCTATATATACGGTACCGAGGAATCCAACTTTGGTCTTCGTGCATGCTAGGCAAGCACTCTACCACTAGGCCAAACTCCTGGCCCCAGTAATTAACAATAATTTCTACATATGGAGTACAAAAGCCTAGTGCAGATTACCAGGAGATGCAGTTTAATTTTTCATGTCATAATTTGTTTCACTAATTTTGCCTGCTAAGTATTTTTCTATATAATGAGGAAAGCTAACATCAATTTGTTTTATATTACTTTTTTCAGTCTTTTGAAGATTGATTTCATAGTCAGGACTTGAAACTACTTCATGAAAAGCCATCACATCTTGTAGATCTTAATGTCCATTTTTAATCCATTCCTATCATTTTTTTATCCGTTCTTACATTTGGTCTTGCTAATCATTTTGCTTGACTTTCTTTTTCCTTTTTAACTTAGTGGAAAGTTTCCTTATGCCTAGGGCTTCTTCTTTCAATGACTAAGGTATATGTATCCAAAGGCCTATCTTTGATTTACTTCTCCCCCTTTCTCTTGAACTTGCTTTATATTAATGGCTTCATATCTCAAATATACCTTTGATTAGCTCCCAATTGTACACTGGACATCACCAGTTACTTGACCTAAATTTGCATTTTTTCTCCAATTTCTTCCTCCTTCCCTGTTTTCTATTTAAGTAAGTGACAGTGGCACTATCTTAACAACCACTCCGCCTCAAAAGCTTGGGATGATTTATAAGTCCCCTGAGTGCCATCATTTGCCAAGACCTGAAAATTACTGTTCCATTCATTTTGCCAAATTGATTCCCACTGCTGCTACTCTAGCCTAAACACCATGACTTCTAAGCCTTTCCACAATACCATAATTTGTTTTCTGGCTTCTAAGTGTCTTTTGCTTCCTAGGTATCCTCTAGCCCCCTTGATTAATTTTCCTAAAGCACGATTCTTTTCATAAAATATCTCTGTTTGAAAGCTTTTAACAGCTTTCCATTGCCTAAAAAATAACATCTAAGGACTCAAGTTGAAATTCATGGTTTTCTACAAATTCACTCATATATCCTTCCAAACTTGTTTACTATTTCTTTATTAATATGTCACATATTCCTAACAAATGGAAGATCGCACCCTTTTATGCCTGTTTGTTAAATCTAGGCTACATTGTAATAGCAAGCTGTACCATGTTAGGTTTTTAAAAATAATTAGGGATTATTTCTCATGAAATATAGGTAGAAATCTCAGGCTGGCAAGAACATGTCTGTTTACTGCAGTCATTCAAAGACACTAGCTAAGGAATCAATCACCATCTTCAATGTTCCTGGTCTCTACCATATGTAAAATGGTTTTAGAATTTCATATTAGTGGTGTTATTTCATGACATGGAAATCACAAAGGTCACTTCAGCTTACAACTCACTGGACAGAATTAGTTATGTGGTTTGGGAAATTAGTGAGAAAATAGGAATTACAAACCATTCAAATGAGATGAGAAGGAAACCAGATAGTGATGAGCAGTGCTCATAATGCTCTTAGCTCCTGATACTCATCCCCATCAGTTCTCCACTAGACCATCTCTTATGGAACTTAAAATGTTTTCATTACCTTATCTTTCTTTCCTTGCTCATATCCTGCATACCTCTTTCCCAGCATAACTATCAATAGTTATTAATAACATTAATGAATTATTCCAACGCTTCCCAGACAGATTTCATTCTCTCCTTGCTCTATTTTCAATCATCCTTTATTTTTGAAATAATTATTTATGAAATAATTAGAAATAATTATTTATGGTTGGGCATTTAAATTCTAGATGCTAGGGTACATGTTTTATTCACCCTTGAATATATAACATTTCCCAGTGAATACATAATTCTAATTAATTCAGTCAGTGTGATCTGATCACTTATAGATGCATTTTTTGCTTTTATGAAAGAGATATTTTATTCCTCATTATGAATATGGTTGGATAATATACACATATATCATAAGTATCTACTTGTATGATATATGTATATTCAAATATCTTATGTATATATACATATATTTAGCAGCTCTTAGCTACTATAGTACAAATATAGAGTAAATTAATTATGAATCTGTCTTATTCTCAGTTTGAAATTGCTGGCAATACTGTTATAACTCTTTTTTCTCTTCTCTTCTGATCAATGGTTTATTTGACCAGTGACTATTGTTAGCAACACAAAATCTAAGGATCTCTTGTTAGTGCATATCGTGTAGAATATGCATTAGAAAAAACCAAACTCATAGGATAAATTCAAAGTAGCAAACTTCTAATCTTTCTTTTTCCTTTGTTTTCTCCCCTAACTCATTCTTTTTCTCTTTCTTTTTTCCTTCCTTCCTTTCTTTCTTTCTCTCTCTCTCTTTCATTTTTTCTTTCTCCCTCATTTCTTTCTTTCTAGATTTATAGACACTTCCCACATATATAGCAAGTAACTACAATGTAGGTCCAGGCATATTCTGCTTTGGGTAATTTGTTTTATTTTATTTTATGGTCAGGATAATGTATAGAGGGGTTAGAGTTACATTCATCAGGTAATATGCGTTGGGTAATTTCATATCCCATTCATTCTACTATATTCATTTCCATATACCAAATTGATTAACGAGGTTAATCTTTCTGTGGTGACTAGAAATCGTTTGACATTACTATTTCTCCAAGTAGATATACCTGATCTAAAGCCATTTATCTTTCAAATGTTGGTTTAGATGTCTATTTTCTTGTCTTTTTTTAATTAAAAATACTTTTATTGATATTCACTATGTTGAACATGGGAGGATCCATTGTGTGCATGCACACAGTACACTATGACCAAATTTACCTTTTTTCCCTATCTCTCCTCTCCCTCTTAACACAATTTCTGTGGATTTCATTTATTTTTACACATAGGTATAAGCAACGCTGACCATGTTCATCCTCCTTCATCCTCTCCATTGGCCTTTATTTTCCCATTCCCTGCTGGCATGTACCTCAGCCCCAACAGAAACTGCTCTACTTTTTGACATTAGTATTTTCATCACATTTTTAAACATATGTTCATTACACAAAAGGGTTCACCATGAAACTCTACATGTGCCTGCGATATAGTTTTTATTTTGTTTTGGGGGGGGGTGTCATATGGCTTGAACTCAGCCTGGGCACTGTCCCTAAGCTCTTCAGCTCAAGGCTGCCACTTTACTCCTGGGCCTGGACTTTGTCCTTGATCTCTTCAGCTCCAGGCTACAGACTTACCCTTGGGCCAAGTTTCACTTCTTGTTTTCTAGAGGTTAATTGGAGATAAAAGTCTCAGGTCCTTTTGTTCCTGGACTGGCTTTGAACCTTGATCCTCAGATCTCAGCCTCGGGAGTAGCTAGGATTACAGGTGTGAGGCAATGCATCTGGCCTTGACTTATACTTTTGTCCATTGGCTCCCTCTGTCTCTTTCTTTCTCCATTCCCCTCCTATCTAATTGTACTTTTAGTGGGATTCTTTACACCATCTAGAAACAATGTATCTCAATATCATTCATCCTGCATAAAGAATGTCTATTTTCTCTAAAGCCTGCCTTGATTGCCCATGTTTAATCTATCATTTCAAGTATGTTCAAGGAATGATTCATTGTTTTTTATGAAAAAGCTCAGAAAAATTTTTGCAGAGGTGATTCTTTTGAAAGATCTGAAGAATGAGATTCACCAAGAAAAGAATGAAGACATTGTTCTTATTCAATGGTAAAAATGATATGTTGAAAATACACATCTATGAGTAGGTTGGTATTTCTGGATCTTAGATTGTAAAATGTTACATGAAAAGAAATTGTCAGTGTACAGGGCCCTAGTTGTAAGTGTCTGTACTCTATACTGTTGAAACCTTTAAAGGATTTCAAGGAGTGACAGCACTAGATTTTCTTTCTTAAGAAATAATGGTGTTAAAATATAAATTATAAACCTGAGGCAAATTACATTAAATGTAGAAAAACATCTTCACATGTTAAGAAAGAGATAGATTGTAATGCAATGTGATGGGAATAACTTCAGAAAAAAATAAAATTTAGACAAAATACAACTAGGCATGATGGCTCCTTCCTTTAATCCTCAGGTACTCATTTGAGACTGAGAGAATCTCCTTTAAAGCTAACCCAGGAAACATGTTACCCAAGACCCCTATCTCAACCAAAAATTGCCTGTGGGTCAGATCTGTGATTCCACCTATGTGGGTAGAATAATAGGAAGATTATAATCCATGTGGATCACAATCCAGTTCTGGACAAGAAAGTAGATTCTATCTGAAAAGTAACTAATGTTAAGACTAACAAAAACTTTAAAAAATAACTAAGAGAAGAACAGAAAGTATGTGGTGGCAGCCTGCTTGCAGTGGGGCAAAGGAGAAAATAGAACTGAAGAATGTGCTTTTGTTTTTGACTGGGATGTGGTTAAACAACAGAAATACAGTACATAAAGCAAATTCAGTTTTGAGGTTGAGTTAGTTGAACTGGCAATCTCAGTTAAAGGTTTGTCTTTTAAGCAAGGATTGAAATTTACTATGGAGAGTAAGCCAATAGGATCTGATTATTTTTTTTTAATGAATAGTGAGTGGCACATTTTCAAGGGACTGGTAGAAGATATGTGCCACTTTTATGAGCAAAACAAGAATGTTAACATTACCACAAAGGTTTACAGAACTGTATTATTTCTTCAGAGCCAGAGTAAGGAGATGATTAGCATTATCTCGGGTGAAAGAGATATAAGAAAGGGGCCAGGAGTTTGGCCTAGTGGTAGAAGTGCTTGCTTAGCATGCAGGAAGACTCAGGTTCAATTCCTCAGTACCACATACATAGATAAAAGCTAGAAGTGGTCAAGTGGCAGAGCTCTAGCCTTGACAGCATCCAAGGACAGTGATCAGGCCCTGAGTTCAAGGCTGAGGACTAGCAAAAAAAAAAAAGAGAGAAAAGAAACATACATAGTCGTGAAAAAGCTGAGGGAATGTGTGAGTCTGTGTAGTGCAAGTGCCACACCCTAAAGGTTCTACTATCTTCCAACAGTTCCTTCAACTGGGGACCAAGCTTTCAATACATGAAATTCTAGAATTCATGGAATTTAAAATAATACCCAAAGAGGATGTTTTGTTCTTAAAAAAGAAAAAAAAAAACCTAGAGTGAAAGCATAAAGAGCATTGTCATAGAAAACTTGTTCTTCCTGGGTCAAAATGGGTCAAAATGCAGAAGGGTGGGATAGGGAAGGAAGTACATCACTCTTCCATTCACATAGGACTAGGGTATAAGAGAATAGGGTAACTTTACCCATGAGTACTTCAAGGCAATAACACCTTCAGGGGTTAATGTGAAGACAAATATTTTCACTTACCTGGGGTGAGCAGGTTTCATTCTGTAAAGATGATTGAAGGTGCAATGTTTTTGTCTTGAGATGAATTCATAGGGAGAAGCAAGGAAGAAACAGAAGAACAAAGCAGGTGTTATATAAATGGCCAAATGCTAAAATATAGCTTTGTATACCCTGTCCTTTATTTCCATTATGATTTGGGTATGAAGTCAGCCAAAAGTCTCAAATATTCAGGGCTCAGTCCTGAGCTACTGGAAATGGTGAGGGATGACTGGATCCGTGCGTGAATCCATTAGTGACTTTATAGCTGGTTAGACTATTAGGCAGTGAGTCCTGATTACAAGAAGTGGGTCCCTAGGGGGGTGTTATTTAATTTGTTTATTATCAATTAGTTGTGCAGAGTTTTCAGTTCTATAGTGAGCATATGGAGCAAATTCATCTTGATCAATTTCACACCTTCCTTCATTCTTCTCCACATGCCCTCTCCAATGCCTACCCTCAAGTTACATGTTTCATTTTTCACACAATGTACTTTTCTTTCTCCATTCCTGTGCCATTCACAATGTCCTACCACCCAAAACAGGTTTCCACTTTTGAGTTACACATTTCGTGAAGAGCTCATTAGTTGTCCAGAGGAGTTAAACATTTGAATTGCTCCTCTATATCATATTTTAGTCAATCTGTGCATATATGCCTATGATTCTGTGTTATCTTGTGTGGTGTGTGTGTGTGTGTGTGTGTGTGTGTGTGTGTGTGTGTGTGTGTGTGCGTATTTTGGTTTTGGTGTTTGAATTCAGGGCCCGGGCACTGTCTCTGAGGAGTTTTGCTCAAGACTAGTCCTCTACCATTAAGGTGGAGCTTCCCTTCCAGTTTTTTTTTTTTTGGTAGTTAATTGAAGACAAGAGTCTTATAGACTTTCCTGCCAGAGTATCTTTGAACTGTGACCCACAAATCTCAACCTCCTGAGTGACTAGGATTGTAGGGATGAGTCACACCACTCAGATTATGTTTATATTTTGGATCTAACTTCCATATATGAGAAAATAAAACAAAACATGTGCATGTCATTTGTCTTCTTGTGTCTGATTTACTTAATGCAATTTTTTCTAGTTCATTTCCTTGCAAATGACATAATATTTTTTTCTGAGAGAAAAATAAAATTTCATGTAGGAAATCCAGGCTGATTTCATAACTCAGCTACTGAGAATAGTGCACTACTGGACATGGATAGACAATGTCTTGAGATATCCTGACTTGTAATACTCTGGGTAGATGTGAAGAGTGTCACTTCTGGATCACAGAATATTTCTATGGTTAGATTTGTTGATGAATCTCCAGTCTGCCTTCCAATACAGGCCTGGAGGTGTGTTTTGAAAGGTATATATTGTACTTGGTCCCTCTTTTCTCCCTCCCTGTTTGTGTCTCTGTCCCTGTCCTTTTCTGTACTATCCTCACCCCTGATGTAACATAAACAGCTTTCCTCTTCCATATACTTTCTTCCATAATGTTTTAGCATCATCACAGTCCTGAAAGCAATAAAGCCAGCTGAAAATAGACTAAGCATCTCTCAGACTAAGAGGCAAAATAAATCTTTCCTCCCTTTTATATTGTAAAGGGGGATACTGAATGGTTGCAGTTACGTAAGTCAGGTAATGAGTACCTTTCTTTTTGAACAGCGCTAACCCCTCCCTTATTTTCTCCCACTTCTCCCTCTGACTCCTCTTCCCCCAAGTTATAAACTTCATTTTCAACATATTGTCTAGTGAGTATTTCTGTTGAATTGGTTCTCACTTTATCGCAGTGTTTCTGTGAGTCCTCTTCCCTTTTGCAAATCAGATAAACTTGTATAGAAGACAAAAGGTACAGAAATCAAACACAACAGGACATAAACTAAAGAAAGAATGAAAAAAAAAGAACTGTGATCAGTTTCTACTTACTTTTTAGGTAATTTTTCCTCATTAAATAAAACAAAAGTGGCTAATATCCTTTATACAGTGGGTTAGGCAAAACTGTCCAATAGACCACTGGTCCTAAATTTGAATTGTCACCTACCTAACTGTTGTAAATATAATTCAAATAAGCATATTTTTAGTCATTTAAAACATGGTTGGGCTGGTTGCAGTTGGTCAAGTCTATAATCTCATCTACTTGGAAAGCAGAGATAGGGAGGTTACAGTTCTAGTCGTGCCCTAGAAAATATATTAATAAAGCCCATCTTAATCTATAAGATAGGTGGGTAGATATCAGCTATGTGGAAGATCAAGGTAGAAGAATCAAGATGTGAAAAATAACTACAGGAAAGAGCTAAGGGTATGGTAAAGAACTTGTTAGCAAGCTTAAGGTCCTAAGTCCATATTCTAATGCTGCAAACAAAAAAAGGAAAAGCCAAGGAAAGAAAAAAGTGAAGGAAGAAAGAAAGAAAGAAAAAAGAAAATAAGACAAAAGAAAAGAAAAGAAAGAAATGCAAGGAAGAACAAAGAGTTTTGAATCTATAACAGATCCATGACTCCTGTGCTTTGGCATTCTTTGAGTCAGAGATTGCCGTCTTCCTTTTAGTTATCTTGGCATTCTAGTCTCCTGGATTTGTCCTCTAGTAGACCGCCTATCCTTTACCTTTGGTCAGCACAGGCTTGTACACTTTACGCTTGAAGAGGTAGGGAGAGAGTCTGAAATAATGCAATGCTGTTCTAGTATGACCCAGTAAAGCTGTTTTGAGTCAGACCTCTTGGGGTCCTGATCAGTCTTTGATCAATCCCAATCATCAAGCTTACAATAGCAGAAAGATTACAGAGAAATGTATTTTTAAACAATTAACTTATCAGACTTTCATAGATATTCAGAAAAATTGCACAGTTTTGAAATCCTCCAAGCTATTTTTTTGTGTAAAAATTAAAATTGTGTATTTTGAGAGCTAAAGCAAGGCACACAGTGAAGTTTTTAAAACAATGCATAGAAATGTAGCATTAATAAAAGGATAGTAAACTTACATCCATACATAAATTTGGGCAAAAGAAAGAATCTGAGTCTTTGTACAAAATATTTCTTTTCATTTGGTTTTCTATAAAAGGGGCCTCCCCTCCAAATCTAGGCACAAACTTTCTACAGGTGTAGTTGAGAATATCTGAGAGGCAAAACTACCTCTAGAAGCAGATCTTATAAAGTCTTGCTTACTAAGAAATATAGGTTGATGTATGTGTGTGTGTGTGTGTGTGTGTGTGTGTGTGTGTGCGTGTGTGTGTGTGTGTTCACTTGTAAGTCAGTGTACCTGTATTGCTGTAGGTATTGTATTTATGTAACTGTGAGTCTGTGCTTATGGTGGGTAAATACACATGTCAGGGAGCATTCTAAAGCTATTTTCTGGTCCATTTATGATAAGATGAAGTATAATTCCCAGGGGTAGAATTACTCTCATGAGGCTTGCAGGCTGATTAATGTCCTCTTACACTGCAAGACTTCCAATTATTTCACAGTCTGTTCTTTGGCCATGTTTCCTTGGGCTTGAAATTTTGATTGCATTAGCAGAGAGCTAGCTATTCTGACTCCATAGATGGAGTAAGTAGGAACAGAATCATGTGGATTCACAAGAAAATCGCCCATTCATTCTGAGATGATGGACAAAGAAGCTGAGACAGCTTTTATGTTCAGGAGATGAAAGGTGGTGGTGGATGTAAGTGTGAGGGTGAGGATAGTAATTGAGGTCCAAAAATGTTGCTGACCTTCAATTCTTCAACATTTTAAATGACCATTTGACCTCTAGCAAGGACTTCTGCACTAGAGGACTAGTCATTTTAATCAAAATCAAAATTATTGAAAATTTTACAAAAACAATTCTTATTAATACTTGGTTTAGTTCTGGTGAAATGGTAGCAAATTGCAAATCAAATTTCTTGTCCTAAATTTTAAATTGGTACTCTAAAATATGCTTGTTTTGTGTTTGTCTGTTAAATTTTCCTGTACTGATACATTTTCTGAATTTAACTTAGATTTTTGAAGCTGGGTTGGATTGAACCCAAATTTTAATAAGGAAGAAAAAAGTCTGTATTTTAAGAAAATATATGGATAGGTCAACATAAAGGCTTCTGTCATACTTTTTGAAAGTTTAATTCTTTGTCAGTCATGCACCATTCTTCCTAAGAATAGAATACTAATAATTTCTGCCTGCAGAGAATTCTGAAGAGTTGGTAGTTGATGAAAACTAACTATGGAAAAAGAACTAAATCCAACACTTTCTTCTATCTAATTATCTCAGCGTAATTAACTGTTTGCTAGATTTAGTGCCCAAATCCTTTTTAAAAAAACAAATTTCATAGTTCTTTTGATTACATAAATATGATGGCTTATCGTGTATGAAAACTACAGAGTGCAAGAGGAATAATTAGATTCACCTGGATTTCTCTTTAACTTTATCTCCACCCCCCCTGAGCTTCAAATGCAAATTGCAAATACTGTTTCTCCACAGACAATCACACCATTGTTATTTCTTCCTTCTCAATAAAATGCAACCTTCAAGACTTGTCCAAATAAAAACAAAGAAATTACACAGTTGGAGATAATGAGTGCTTTTGCTCAAGGAAGATATTTCTGTTTTCCAGACATGCTTCTATGTCCATAGCAATCAATGATAGGTATTTGAGTGCCTCCCAAAACTTCATCATGGGTTTGCAATTGAACACATCCATTGCATTATTTTTTAAAGTTTCAAGAAGCAAGGGAGTAAACTTCCCAGTATACTTTCTTCTCTACCAAGAATACAGGTAGGAGTAAAGCCACAGGAAAGGCCAATAAATGAGAAAAATGCAAATGTTCATCATACTCCATTGCTGTTTTGACACAGCAATTAGATTTGTGCAGAACAGCAAGATTGTTCCAATTTCTATTCTCCCAAACATAAGTCTTAAAAAAAGAGGTTACATTTGTGACTGTAGCTTGTGGAGCATCCAATCTGGCATCCTGGAAATCCATATGTAAGCCACACTTATATCTTAAACCTGTCAAACAAATAAATGTACAGAAGCAGTAATTTATGTACTCTATAGACTGTTTTGCCCTTTTAGAGCAAAAGCCTAATTTTCAAGTGTTGCTATTTTAACTTCTGGCAGTGCCTGGGAGATAACTGAGGTTCAAAATGTGAATTTTACAAGTAAAATGTGATTCAAAAATTGATTTACTCTGTTCTCACTACATGTGAGACAGAGAAGAGAAATGCTGGGTGTTTGTGAGCTTTAGGCAAGGGGAAACATATTGCTAAGTACAGAAGCCACGCGAAACTTTGCGGGTTTTCAGTTTAGAAGTGAACTTGAGCCTTTCCCAGTTCAAGTTCTGTTTAGGGCCGGCAAAACATGACTTTCTGATTCAAAGAAATAAGGCTTAAAAAGGCTTATAAAACAGACTCACAGGCTTCTTGTACATCAAATAGCTCTTACACAATGGCATTTAGATGATTTAAGTGTAAATGAATCAAAGACATATGGATTGCATTTCCCTTGAAATACGCATGGGTTTTAAAATGAAGGGAAAACATACTTGCCAAAATCTTTTTGGGTTGTGCTGCTTCAAAAACATTTTGGAAAATGACTTGAAATGTTTGGAAGAACCCCAGACATTGGGTTCAACCACCCTTGGAGATTAAATCAGTGTCCTTCATCCAATGCTAGCTAGGCCCCTGGTTTTGCAAAGACATTTCTTTAAAAATGTCAAGTCCCAAACCTCACAGTCCTGCAAACTGACTTTCTTGATATTTGAATTGCTAATTCAATGAGAGGGTCTTATTATGGCGTCTTCCCCAGAGATCAGGAATCCATTTTGCGTTAGCTAAACCACCAGAAGCGTGTTTCAATTTTTTACCCAATTTTTCAAGTGTGGTTAAAAAATGTAAGTTCTCTCTGTCCTGGAGGTAAAAATTAATGCTTCTAGGAAGCCAAAGGAAATCAAGTTTTCAAGCTGAATGAAAGGACTGAATGATCAAAAGATAAAAATGGAAAACTGTAGGTCTGACATCACATGGCTATACATGTACTTTAAAAAAATAAAAGAACAGAGAGTAAAGGACTGGAAAAATAGGAAATTATAGAAGAAAGGAATAAAAATGGGTGGCTGAGTATCTTTTGGGCTGAAAAGAAACTGGGTAGAATGCATAAGTAAATTTCATTTAATAGAAAAAGGTATTTCATGAAAATAGTTAAATACAGGAAAGGACAAAATACAAAGTATAAAACCTTGTTAAAGACTGATGCCGAGTAAGATGGTACATTAAAATGTGTTGGCACAATTGGTAAACAAAGAATCAAAAAGAACTAGAAAATGGGAGCTATATTGTTGAAAGAAAATGTTTTAGAAGTTGAAATTGAGAAAAAAGAAGAAAAACATAGGCAAATACCAAAATGGAGTGACATGTTACAAAGGCACTCAGGAGCCAAGAGAAGCATGAGAAGGAAGAGACCATACAAAACATGTGAAGGGCTGTTATTTAAGTCTGTGCAGCCAAACAGCTTATATTAAAAAGATCAGATATCGCATGCAGTTCTGCTGTGAGGAGAAACAGCTTTCAAAATTGTTTAATGACCTCCTGATAGGAAGGTTAACAGGATTATCATGCCATTCACTGGAGGATGGACAGCGACTCTCAGCATGTCCCTTACTCCATGTGTAAAATTATTTTGCCACTAAAAGGCATTAGTTGGAAAGTTGGTGTACTTTTAATGAAGCAAGTTCAACATGAAAGGGAAACAAGAAAAGGGAGAAAATGAATACTAAAGTCTAGGTTCTTTTTAAACATAATTCTGTCCTATTAATGGGTGTCAGAGCAAGAAATAGTAGAACTTACTAGAGGATTCAGTTGTTTTTTGTAAATTAATCTTTAAATAATTGTACAAAGGAATTGCCATCTAACAAAGCAGTTTATGAATACAATATATCTTGATGGGTGTCACTCCTTTTCAACATTCTCACCTGTCCTCCCCTATCAACCCCTTCACTCACTCTTCTTAATTATAAATTCTTAATAGCATTTTCTCCCTCTTATCCTCTTGATTTGTACACCCCTTTCCCACTGACTCCAGTCTAACCCTTTGGCTGACTCCAGTCTACCCTCTACCTTGAGTTTTATTTTGATGACTTTTCACTTTGCTTTTCTAAGCAATTAAACTATTTGAACTCTCCTTAAATTTACAATGTCCCCTCTTACTACTGACTAGACCATATATATTCTATGTACTAGCATGACATTCTTTGTTTCTACCATGTGACAGTTCTGCTTTCTGATCATTTTCTTCTTTTAGGTGGATAAATGTTCATCACCTTCTTTTCGATCATGCCAGTCTCAAAGCTCTACTATATTAAGTGGACCTGTCCTGAGGAAGTCCAAATGAGGATATTCTTTATGGTAGCTTGGTCTCTAGCAATTGAGGTGTTCTCACCTGTTGGGTATGGGCCAGTGGTGATGGGGAAGAGCAGAAAGTGGTTCAAAGAACCCTTTCAAAAATTCTTATCAGTAGTTTTATTTTATGGTCACACGTCACATCCGTTCCTTTGGATGACTTGTTATTACTGCTTTAGACTTAGGTTATCTATATTAGGATCATTTGTAGCAAGTACTATTATGAAACAGGTTAGAATCTTAGTGACTTTACTCATGAGACATTCTTTCTGGTTGCTATCATATCCAGGGTGTAAAGCAGCTTCTCATTCCTCATTCCAGGTTTCTGCAATCCCAATTCTTCACTCTGCGGGGAAATCTTGAAAAGTTTCAGTTGAGTCCTTGTGTGTATCATCTGTTTATATATGACTATGAAACCAAAAGAGAGGAAGATCACATAATGCATTTTATGTCCATGATGGGAGGCTATGAACATGTCTATTATAACATAGCTCTAGCTGTAACGGGAAAAGATGTGGGAAAAGGCTGCCTGCTCCTTTGAATGCACATGAAGAAATCATGTAATTGGCAAATATTTAGTCACTGTTGGACATCATCAAGAAGACATTCAATGAAAATTAGCTGGGTGTGGTGGCTCACGCCTGTAATCCTAGCTACTCAGGAGGCTGAGATCTGTGGATCATGGTTCAAAGCCAGCCCGGCACAAAAGGACTTGAGACTCTTATCTCTAATTAACCTCTAGAAAATGGGAAATGGGGCTTGGCTCAAGGGTAGGGTGGTAGCCTTGAGCTGAAGAGCTCAGGGACAGTGCCCAGGCTGAGTTCAAGTCCCATGACCCACAAAAATAAAAATAAGAAGACATCTAACGAAAATTTAGTTTGTTCTTCTTTACTCTTGATCATATATCCATTTGTCCCAATTCATAAACATTATTTGTTGTGAAAACTGAAATAAGACACTTAAGTACTTATAGATAATAAGTGAAAGAATTGGGCTATAACTCAGATTCATCTGAATCTCTAGTTACATATAACCTTCAAAGTTATACTTTGAATATGGCATAAGGAATGAATTAGAAAACTAAAACAAAAAATTACTGGCTCCAAAAGTTTGACTCAATTCATAAGTACCTGAAACTAAGGGTATTTCTCCTTAGGAAACCCTAGGGTTGATATTTTCTCCCCATGGCAAGGAACTGAGGAGCCCTGAAAGATGACAACCCATTCCTCCAGATGGGCCAAAGAAAGTTGACTGCATTAATTTCCCCCCTGTAAATGTGTTTGTTCTCCTTGGATCAGAAGGTAATAGTCAGTAGAAGCAATTTTAAAAAGAAGGGAAAGATCTGAGCCTAAATTTTAACATTGTCTGAAGTTTTGCTTTTTATGTAGCTGTAGGAGACTTCTTTTTTTTTTTTTTTTTTTTTTTTTTTGCCAGTCCTGGGCTTTGGCTCGGGCCTGAGCACTGTCCTTGGACTTTCTCAAGGCTAGAGTTCTACCACTTGAACCTCAGCACTACTTCCGGCTTTTTTCTATGTATGTGGTACCAAGGAATCGAACCCGGGTCTTTGTGCACGCTAGGCAAGCACTTTAACCACTAGGCAAAACTCCCAGCCCGACCTCAGACTTCTTGTCAATAAAGTGAAGTTGTAAAATTTAGCTCCTGAAGTAGCATGAACTATAGAACGAATACTGTTGTTATGCCTCATGAATAAGAAATCCCTGCAAGAAAAGCCTTCTCTATTTGTTTTTCATCATTTCTCTTTCATTTAGGTGGCAATCAAGGGACGGTATCCTATAGAAAGATCATTCTAGACACTCTGGAAAGTTGATAAACAAATGATAAATGATTTTTTAAAGAAATTATTAACTATCTGTTCCTTACCTGTATGTTTATTCAATAATTTGTTCATTATATATAATATTTATCCTATATATATATATATAAAATATTTATCCAATATAGATTTGTTGCTGGAAAATATCAATGTGAACAAGGGAGAAATCCAAATTATATAGTGTCACCTTTGCTGTTAGAATCTACTCAAATTTTTCAGATTGACAAGCATTCATGCAGTTGTAGGGTATTTTGGTTTTTCTTTCAGGTAATATGCAAAAGGCATATGCAAAAGGCAAATGGACTGCAAGGTAGGACACGATAAATGACAAACTCATGTTTAAATTACATACTGTGGGAGCCACAAAGAAGGAAGGAATAGAGGAGAGTTTGAAATCCAGCAGGTTGGTTTTATTTGGGAATTTGAACCATCCCCGCTCTATGATTTTCTGTGTAAGAGGAGTCCCAGAACAATAATGCAATGAATAGAAGGCAAGGTTATTTTTCATGTATTTGTTCCTGGCATCACTGGAGCTTGAATATAAAGCAGGAATTCAACCATTTTAGCCATTCTCCCATCCTTACTTATCTATAAGGATTTTCTGAACAAGGTTTCATGTGTCATGTCTGTGCCAGACTAGATCACAATCTTCCTATCTTTGTTTCCTGAGTAGATGAGATGACAGGCTCCTACCCTAATTTCCTTGGTTAAGCTGTGATTTCTCAATGCTTTGTGACTACAATGGCTGTGAACTTCAATCTTTACAATCTCTATGTTCTATATAGCTATGATTCTATAGTGTGAGCTATCACTGTACCTCACACTATAGATGTAGCCAGGGTTACATCTTTTGAAGCTATGCTTGCCCAGAATAAACACAACTTATTTTTTGCAGTTATTACTGTAAATCAGCAGAAAGAATTTAGTTGTTTTGGCATTGCTAGGCATTATACTCAGGTCCTCTCTCTTGTTTAGGTAGGTGCTCTGACTCCAATCCTTTTCATTTTGGTTATATTTAATATAGAACCTTGCTGTATGTCTGAGGAGGCCTAGGGTATAATCAACTTACCTTTTGTTAGGAATAAAAAACATTTACTACTATATATATATATATATACATATAAATGGAATAACTCATCTTTTAAGATGCTATTATTCTAGTTACAAAACTATAAAAATGTAAAATTCTTACAAACCATTATTTCTTTCTAGTTAGCTACTGAAAGTTAATGATTGCAACCAACATTAATTGTGATACTTAAGTGGTATATTCATCAGCTTGAGCTACCATAACCAAGTACTAGAGACCAGAACTATTAAGCATTGGGAATGTGTTATTTTATATTTTGGGAGGGTAGAAATCTGTTATCAGGTCTCTAAAATGGCCAGGTGTGTCCAAGGCTCTTCTACTGGCTTGTAGTCAGCCACATTCTCATTGTATTGTCTTATGGCAGATAGAAAATTCTCTTTTCATAAGAGCACCAGTTCTAATAGACCAGTCATCTAAAGCCTTACTCAGCCTCGATTTTATACTTACTTAAGGCTCATTTTCCACTCCATACAGGACCACATGAGGAGTAAGACCTTCAATGTGTGTGTGTGTGTGTGTGTGTGTGTGTGTGTGTGTGTGTGTGTGTGTGTACAGTTCAGTTTGTAGCAGAGTCTGGTGGACACTTATTCTTTGATACTTTTTCTGCTCTGGAAACATCAGTAGGATGCATCAGAGGAAAGACTGAAGAAGTTACCCGAACAGCAAAATCACCTTTACCAAGTAATTCCTCAGAGCTATCACAATAGAAAGCTCAAATGTACAATTACAGTGTGATTTGTATAATCTTAAGTCAATATCTACTCAAAACGGCAAACAAAATGACCTTGTTTCAAGCTTAAAGAAAGCTATAATGCTCTAATATTTTATTGCTATTTGTTAGAATACATAGAAGGTTTTTACAGGTTGACAAACATTTTAATACCTGTATTAGATTTTTTTGTAACAGATATTTTCAACCTACATTAGTTAATGAGGATAAATAAGATTTTTTTCCAAAAAATGTGATTATTTGTAGTAATAAAAATAATTGCCATTACTTGTTTGTGAGGACAGTATGAACTTTTTCAAGAAGCTTTGAATTAAATTCAGAGGTTCCCCCTGTCCAGACAAACCACACATATTGTAGAAATGCTGCCAGTAAAATATGAAAGCGGTTTGTATTTCTCCACCTATGTACTGAAGCTCTGCTCCATTCTTCATATTCACTTGTCTGTTTGTTTAGTGCTTAGTACAGCTACCTCTTGCTATTTAAAGAGAAATTGGACAGGATATCTGTTTGTATTTGACTGTTTTTGTGTCCCTTCAGTTAGATGCATCCCTGGGGAAATGTTAGCCCTGGGGAAATCACATGGTGTGCTTTCCACCCTTGAATTTGGCATTTTTATTCAACAGGAAAGATGTTTAGCTGAACAGTAAAGACTCTGGAAGGAAAAGAGAGTCAAGAGCTGGGCCACATACAGATTACAGGGTATATGGAGAAGAGGGAGCACAGAAAAGACCATGCTCGTCTTATAAGAACTTTGTGAGAAGAAGCGAAATGGTAGCAGTTCTCCTGTATAGCCAACCTTAGTCAGAGCAGAGGGCTTGGCAAACAAAAGGAAGCTGGATTTTAGCTCCCATTTGCTTCTTTGGGTGGACAACCATCTGCAGTGCTTTTAGTAAGGGTCAGCTTGGAGACTAAATTTAAAGCCAGCTTTTGGCAGTGCTATTATTATCTTTGCACATGGAAAGTAGTTATAAGAAAATGGTTTACCCATATTCATGTAATCATAAGGATACTTTCATAGTACTTGATCCTTAGAAGCAGACTATACTCCAGAAATAAACTTGCAAGTCTAGATTCTAATGGTTTCCTAAGAAGAAGAACATTTATGAGCAGCCAGTTTGTGAAAGTTTCCTCTTGAATAAAATGAAAGGATCTCAGAAAGAGAAAAATAAACAAACAACACAAAGCAATGCCATTGGGTATATTTTCTTATCTGTTTAGGTAAGTTTAATTTAGGACTTTTTACATTGTTATAGGAATATAGTGGCATTTTTGTAGAATCAGAGGTATAATTATGAAAGTTGACCCCCTTGCTGCTCTTATAGAGCTCATCTACAATATGGGGGGAGTTGTAATTTATGTCCAAAGGAAAGCACAATGATTTTTTTCTCTTCAGGCACAGGAATGGCTGTCTAACTTGCAGAGCTCTGATACAAAGCAATAATTAGGGGCCTGACATCATTGGAACATTTCATTCCCCTTCTCACTAGCTGCTGCTCCCAGCATTGCTGAAAGGTGACCACGTTAAGTAACTTCTGTTGATAATCTTGACTAAGTCCAGAAAGAAGCTCTTTATTGTGAAATGACCATGCCCAAGAGAAGACACAGCTCCCTCTCTATTCCTCCTTGACAAGCTGCAGTCTTGAGAATTTATAGTCACTTAGATTTCCATTCTAGGGGAATCATATTGGATACAGATTTGACCTTGGTTTGAGATACTATCCATTCAATAGTACAAGAGGAAAAGAAAGGAAATATAGGTAAGAATTATTGCCTCCAAGAAAAGCACAAATGTGAAATCCCCAGCCTTGTGTAGGGATTGCTAGCCAGGAGGCCAGTGATGGCTGGAGATCTAGGATGGTATTCCTTCATTCAGTAGTTGCATTGTTAAAGTGCTGAAAAGGTCTTAGGCACTGTATGAAGAGTTGCTGATATACTATGGAGCAAAATTGGATGTGTTCCTTCACAGGATTTACTTACTAGTAGGGAAATTAGAGTTAGGATGAGGTGGTCCCATTTTTACAATGGGGGTTTCTCTGACAACCTGAAAATCCTTTAAGTCAATCACATGTCTTCTTTCTCTCCCAGTTTTCACAACTGCCACCCCCAATTTAAATTTTTTATTTTCCTATGTTGCATTGTCTTATTATTTGGCTCTGTATCCCTAAAGGTATGGAACCATATAGTTTTTAAATTTGCTTTATTATACTTTTCACTCTTTATTGTTATGAGTGAATACAGGAATGTGTTATTGAGGATATCCTTGCCAAAAGGTCACTTTGTGGTTTGATTGTTTGGAATTCCTTGGAATATATTTAGTCTATTTGCATAGGCAATAAATACTGTCTTATGAACTCTTCCATGAGGAAAATGCTTCTATGGGAAAACTCATCCAAGTAATTCTGAGCCATAAATTGTGTGACTCACTAGGCAGGGGTCATTGCTTAAAGAATTAATTGTATTTTACTGTAGAAACAGATCATTTCTGATCTGTCATTTTGTGTAACATGTCATACCTATTCTGAAAAGTGAATGTGGAAGTTGAGGTTATCCCCAAAGCTTTGAGGTGGGAGGTATAAAGAATAGAAGATGGGAACAAGGGAGATAGTAGATTCAGGTGCACAAGAAGCATGGAGCTGAAATGTGAGTCAATGGATGATGAAAGGTCAGCAGCAAATGAATGCCAGTGGAAGTAAAGACTGAAAAAGAGGGACGAAAAGCAAAAATTAGAAAGAGAAAGGACAGATAATCTTGTTTGTATTACCTAGATTCATGGGAAGTCACGAACGTACCAGTATTCTGCCCAGCTTGTAAATGTTACTGGGTCCTAATAGCATTGGAAAGCGCAGTATTCAGACTGAAGGCTGAGAGGAAGGATTCAGCTTTCCCATTTCCATTCGTGTAGCCTTCACTACTTGTATTCAATTTCTTCACTGCTCTAAGCTCTGGGTGCTTTGGGCTCAACTTAGGTAATACAAATGATTCCAGGCTTACAATATTATTTAAAAATTATATGGGGCTATATTTATAGAGTGTTAGTTACACATGTTTTAGAGTTTGTGTTGTTTGTTACTGCAATTCCAGTGCTTCAAACAGTTCTTAGCACCCTGTAGAGGGAAATCCAATTGTACACACACATACACACACACACACACGCACACACACACACACACACACACACACACACACACTTAATGAATGAGAAGAGCTTTGAGTGAGAGTAGAGTTAATAAAAAGTCAAATACACAGGTCATTTGCCACCCATTAAAACTCATTCTGTTGCTTATAAGAATGAATCGGGCTTGGAAGACTGTAGCTGTCTGAATTCAAATCTGTTTTGTCACTTGCCGTTATTGGAACACCTCATGTTTTGGTATTGAGTCATCCTTCCATGAAATCTGAACAATCTTTCTCATGGGATTTACTGTGAAGACAAGGTGGAATAAGGCACAGTTTCCATGTTCTATACATCATCACTCCTCAGGTAACATTAGGTGTGATGGTGAGCATGAGGAGAAAACTGCCACAGAAGGTAGTTCTCAGCTCTGTAGTGCAGCACAGCCTTCAATAGAGTCAAGACCACACACTTCCCTAGTCAGATGTGAAGCAAGAATGGGGCTCTCTTTCTAAGTCTTCTCTAGCCATCTTGGAAGGGTGTGTGTGGTCTTGAGTCTGGCAGGGACAGAGCTAAGTGGAGCTGTTCACAGCAGATCTGTGATGATGATCTTCTCATCTGTCTTCTAAGCTGTGGGCGGCTCCTTCTTTGGGAAGCAAGTTATAATCAGAACTTGGAACAAGCTACCCTCTAAACAATGCTCTCATTGCCTTTCCTGCCATTTAATTAATGCCAGTCTAATTTTGTAGGAAGTATATAAATATGATTTATGAATATTTGTACCTACATTTTCTTTTAAAGCTTCCATGAGGCACATGGTCATCAAAATCAGATCCTTCTGATAAATACTACTGGGCTTGAATAGTGATTTTTTTCGTAGCCTCAATTGAGGAACTTAACAAATAGTGAAATGGGGATCACTTAACCTAACTTCCAATCTATATCCAAAGAACTTATTTCTCCCAGACAATATTTTGCTGGGAGATTTAGGTAGATTGCAGCTGATAGGATTCAGGATCTGTTTTGCAAATGCTTTCCTTCCCATCCTTGTCAATCTAACTCAAGAAATAGACAGCAGTCTATGGTCTGCCACTTGATCTGTGCATTTTGTTTTGAACGTCATTTTTAGTGAATACAAAATTAAGTCAAGCTATGATTTATATGCAGTCGAGTCTTGGAAAAGTTACCTCAAAACCCCTGCAGGTTTTAACAAGGACCAACTGGATATAGTGGAGTGGCTCTGCTGAGCTTTTCTACAACTTCATTTGTACTGTACCCATAAGCATGTGCTTCCACAAGCATATTTTATTAGAAGTAAGTTTGAAAAATTGGTTGAAAAGCCTTTTTCATTTTTCCAAACATGGATTTAAAAAAAATTACTCAGAAATCAGCATTGTCAAGTCACACGAAGTGCAATCATAAGCAGAAGGCTTGAAACCTGTTTTTGCTTAAAGCCTGTATTTGATTTAGCAAAAACAACAGCAATAAATTGTATTCAAAGCACTTTTGATCCCTTTGCAACAGTGTTACTGCAAGAGCTGATTCTGTGTAATAACCTTACTTTTCCATTTGGGTCAGTTTTCCCAAGGCTTTCCAAATCTTCCAAGCCTGACTTTATAATTGCAGAGACAAAAAATTGTTTAGGCTCTCCTACCCAACACTTGGAACTTGACATTATTAGACAGCAATTCTACACTTGCAGTTTCTAAACAACCTTGTGGAAGTTACAGAATCCCAGAGATTGTCAAGTATATGTGAATCTTGAAAATATCTAACTTACATTTTTTTTAAAATTTTTTCTCTTGAAATATTCTTTTCTTTATTCTTCTTTCCCTGCCTTTTAATAGTTTGAGAACCTGGATATTCCCTGCTTAAAAATCATTAGGAAAAAGTTGGTAATGACAGGACAGTGAACTGGCAAATGCAACTGTGGTTGAATGAGTTCTTAAGTAGCTCTACATAGATTTGTCCCCCAACTCTCACCTTATAACCTAAGATGTGGTAGTTCACTGATGCCCTCATTTGTTTTTGACACATTACTTTAATAGATTATTCTAAGTATCTCCAAAATCTTGTTTCACTGACATGATCATCCATCCTGAGGGCTTATGTGACAGACAGTGCATATATATATATATATATATATATATATATATATATATTCAGTGATACAGCCAGCATTTTGCTTTTATTTTTCAGCAGCCCCTCAAGTGGAAGTACCTCTCTTTTAAGGAATGGACTAATTCAATGCTTTTGCCCATGGTTACTGAGTCAATGACTTGAAACTAGAGGGATTCTGCTCTCTAGGTTCCTATGTACAAGATGCTCTTTACTACCCTGCACAAAAGTTAATTGTCAGATTAGAAAAAAAAAAACTCTTAGTATAGAGATGACCAAGTCTGTGATGAGACAGCTTATACGGAGCAAAGGATGCTCATTCTCTAATGTTTATTCTGGCATTTGTAGACCTCTATCTCCCAGGACACTGTCCTGAATTAGCTGTAAGTTGTAATGGTGATTTTGAGCATGCAAGAATATACCTTCAGAGACCTGGGGAGGTCCAGGTAGTGGACTGGAATAGCTGCAGTTATTAAATATCTAGGTCATCCTTTATGTAGGGCTGTAATATATGTGCTAGCTTCTGATTTCAGTGCTGACAGAAAAAAAAAACCCAACATCCTGCTAAAATGCAGTCAGACAGCAGTTTGTCTTTCCAAAACATTATTAGGTATTATTACAGAAGGTGAACACCTTTCATTCCTGACAAACAGGAAATGTATGCTGTACTATTGGTATGTCAATCAGAGTGATAGCATCAATTTTATGGTTTTTAATTCATCTCAACCTCCTGCCGAGCCTTTTGCTCTTCCCAAATTATGAATCTTAAAAAGTACATGATTAAGAAGAAGAAAGAAAAAAAGAAAAATAAAACCTTTTTTCTGCCTGTGTGAACTCCTACGTGAAGATTTTGGAGGTGGATATTTAAGTGATTTGCAAAGAATGCCATCAGTGGCTCCTCAGTGACTGGACAGTGGCTGTTCCTGCATTTGGGAGTGTCCCTGCAGCTTCTACTAGACTATTTTTTTTTGTTAACAGATTTTCTTATATGTATTGCTACTTTTACATTTGTCAAGTGTGGCGAGGAAATAAGTAATATATTAAATGCTGCATTTGTCAGTTCATGATGCTTTAGAGAAACATTTCAGTGTAAGTTTTCAGTGTCTATTTCTCAAGCTGTGGTGTTGTGTTGCTTTTGATGTATTCAATAATGAAGACGGAGCCAAGTCTCGATCCTCACTTCGTGTGAATCAGAGTGATGTTTCTCACAACTTCCTTCTTTACACCCTTGTATTCTTTGCTTCGATGTATAATGAAACTGAAGAATTATAAGCTCATTCTGAAGTGAGGCTGCTTAAAGATAAATAATATGAGTATGTGATGCACCACACAATTGAGAGTACACACACACACACACACACACACACACACACACACACACACATGCACGCACACACACACGAACTGCTTCATCATAGGGGGCTTGGGAGCCTGAGGCGTTGGAATCTGTCCTCTCTCAGTTTCCTCTCTTTTCTGGTGAGGAGCCATTTTTATTGTTTTCCCTTTGTAGCTCCACCTGGCCTCACATTTGCTGCTGTAAACTCTGAAAATATCACAAACTTATTTAAGATTTAAGAATGTGATCTGATGGTTGCTGATGGGTAGGTGAAGTAATAATTAGCAGTTGGTCAAGGTCAATTTCCTCTCCTGGTGCTGACTACAAAGTAACCTTTCATTGTTGGCAGACAATTCTGTATTTGCTTATAGCATATGATGAGATATTTTCTGGATCTTTACTAAGAACTTTCACTCTACAGGGGCCTCCATGTTTAAATCATGCTTGGCTATTTCAACCTTAAGCTTTAATATTTTAGTGCTTCAATGACCCAGCATGAATGCTCAGATCATTTAAAGTAACCCATGTGGCATTTTCTTGTACAGAATTCTCATTCTGCTTTTACCACAACTTCTTTATGATTCATAATTGAAGTATGCTGGTTTTCTTCCATGCAAGAAAGAAAGCAGAAAATAAGCAAGAACTCTTATTTTTCTGTGGGGCACAGGCACAAAACTCTGAGTTCTGAGAGCGAAGAAAAATAGACATGTGCAAATGTGGTCAGTTCAGCAAAGCCTGTTTGAAGGGGGTGAGGGTAAAGATAGGGAGGCCCTTTAGCAATGCTGCCTTTGCTACTTGAAAGAAGAGAGGCATCAAGAATTCAGTCAATGAAGCCTCCTGGGAAAGCTTGCTCCCCACTTTTCTTTGTGTATGTCATATTAGTATTTCCAAGTGAATTTAAATCCTCTCTCTGTCTCTCTGTCTCTGTCTCTGTCTCTGTGTCTCTCTGTCTCTGTCTGTCTGTCTGTCTGTCTGTCTGTCTGTCTCTCTCTCTCTCTCTCTCTCTCTCTCTCTCTCTCTCTCTCTCTCTCTCTCTCCCTTCCCTCCCCCACTGACTAGTTTTCCTTCAGGTGAGAGGTAAGGAAGCAGAAGTTTAGAAGTTCAACAACTTACTTTGTGGGTACATTGATGGTAAGTGACATTGATGGTAAATCTATGTGTTCTGACTACAGAGCAACTATTCTTGGGTTTATGGCCATTTATAATTAGAACTGCCTCTTGGCACCTAAATTCCTACCTAAAGAATTGGTTGATTGATGACATTGACATGTCTAACAGGGATTTGCTCAGGGTACACTCAGGATTGATAAGTCAGTTACCTAGGTTTTCATATACATCTCTATTTATAGGGTGTGGCAATTAATTATATCATAGAAGCTTGTAATTATTATAGCAAATTTTAATGAATATTGGAGACATAAATTGATTATAATGGGGTGAATATTTATGTCAAAATTCAAATATTGAAAGTTTAGTCCCCCTGGTGACTGTATTATTTGGGTCCTCTAAGGAAGTAATTAGGATAAATGAGGTCATAACAGGTCTTTAGCTGATGTGATTAGTGTCCTTATAAGGGAAGTCACCAGAGAAAGACAGGAAGCATGTGAGGAGGAAGAGAAAAGATGGACTTTTTATTACTCTTGTTAGTATTATATATAATATATATAATATATATGTATATATACAGAGAGAGGGGGGAAGAGAGTGGGGGAAGACAGAGAGATAGAGATAGAGACAGAGAGAGACAGAGAGATAAAGAGAGACAGACAGACAAAGAGAGAGACAGAGACAAGGGAAGAATTAAAATGATTCTTTACCTAACTCTTGGTGTATTTCCTTCATTTTATTTTTCTTAGCATGTGTGAATTAAATAATTTAAGTAGTGCTAGTATGAAATTTCCATATATACACATAATACTTTGACCATAATCTCTCTTTCCTTCTATTGCCCTTTCTTATGCATCCCTATCTTCACCTCCCCATTCCACAACTCTGGTGTCCTTTGTTCACATTCTTCCTATATTTCCCACAAAATGCCACACTATTTGAGAAAACATAAAATGATTGTCTTTGTGGGAGTGTGTTATTTCATAGCAGAATATTTGCCAGATTTATCCATTTATCCAAAGAAAAAATGCTGAATATAATTCTATGCAGAATATAATCTCATGATCTACATATACTATGTTTTCTTCATCTAAGCATCTGTTGATGAGTGCCTTTCTTCTTCTGCAAGCCAATAAGTGATCTCTGGAAAAGATTCTTCCATCTTCAACACAGATTTTGATCTTCTAGAATGTAGAGAAAATAAATTTCTGCTGTTTTAACCACTCATCCTATGGTATTTTATTAGGGCAGCACTGGCCAACTAGTACAAAACACCTTTAAGTAGCTCATTATTCTGTATAAAGTACAACTTGGGGATAAAGGTGAGTTAATTCTATATTCACCTTTTGGGATTAAATCTCATGGTGGCCACTTAGTGGAATAAAAAAGCTGATAGTCAACACATCAAACTTAAAATGCCTCAACAATCTGTACTTTATAGGACTGTATACACTGCTTTGTATAGTATTGTCTATACTGCTACATGATGAACTTGAACATAAACCTTTGATGGGAAAAAAGATGTGGAAGAAATTATTCTGTCTTGAAAAATGAATAGCAGTCTCTTCACAAACATGATGGAAAGTTGTATACACATCTCAGACAGAATGGTCCCTGTAGAGGTACAATAGAATCCATGGTCTAGAGAATTTGTCATTTCATAGCTGGAACTCAGGATGGATGTGGAAGTGTTGTGAAAAGAAGGCTGAAAAGGTGAGAGCCAATTACTTAGAAATCTTTGTGTTAAACTTAAAAATTGGAATTGAGTCTGTAAATAACATGGCTGATATGAAAGAAAGTAGTGTGTAGTTATAGAATCAGAACTAAAATTTTACTGTGCAGACTGCACTAGAACCCAATGATAGGAATAAAGCTTATGGTGGGATTTTAGGAAATGGAACTATAACATTAATTCCTTCTGACTTAGCTAAAAGGCATAGCCTAAATTTTCAGCCACATCAGAATTCAAGCCATCTTTTCATTCTTTAATTATAGCACTTAAATAGCTTTTAGTATAATTTTTTTTAATCTGAGTTTTCTTTTCTTTCTTCTCTCTCTCCCTCCCTCCCTGCCTCCCTCCCCCCCCCCTCGGTGTGTGTTTGTGTGTGTGTACAAGGGATTGACATCCGGGTCTCAAGCTCTCATTTGGCTTTCTTACTGACAATATGGCATTCTACAGTCTGGGCCAAGGCCTTAGTCTGGCATTTTATTAGTAGACTGGAGATGGAGTCTCACAGACTTTTCGGCACAAGTTGTCTTGGAACCCCAGTCATTCATGTCTCAGCCTCCTGAGTAGTTAAGAATGCAGACATGGCTTCCAGCATCCAACTCTGAAGTCCTATCCTTATGGATGCCATATTTTGTGGATGATATCCAAGTCTTGGTTCTTGTCATTCTAAAATGATGCTATGTAGGTGAGAATTACAGTATTTACTAACCTTTCCCCTGAACTCTGTTCTGTTTTGTCTTTATGAGATACCACATCTTGCTGTGTTTTTTTACTAGAAATATTTACATAGCTAAATATGCCAGAGAATACTAAGAGGTTCAAGTAGACATGTTCTCTGATTTAGTAATTATTCTAGAGAAAGTCCTGAGCTCAATAAAATTCACCTGATCAAAATGATTTGAACTGGAAGTCATGGAAATATAGAAGAAACTCTTTATTCTGAGGGTATGATGGAACTTGGTGGGAGTGTACCCAGTACATCATCTTAAATTGTCATCCTAGACTGGTGACTAAATGTAGCTCACTGGTGAAGGTGGACCATTTTGTGATAAATCTAAATCTCTTCTTTCCTTCTTTGCAAATGAATTAAAATACCAGTTCACTAAAAGGGGACTATTCTGCCTTTTATGGGGCACATGGAATCTCAAAACTGATTTTACCTGTTAATGCTAATAACATGACAGTGTGGTTTTGATGACACCTGCAAATGCTTTCTTCCTGTGCACTTATTATCAACCTGGGAGTCTTGTCACCCCAGTCATCCCAGAATGTTTCCTTATGACTGAATTGTTACTAGTTGTAAGTAACTCTTTTACTCAACAGGGAACAAGAGCCAGATGGCAAGCAGACATGTGCTTGAGCCTGGGTGAGTCTCATTTGTTCTCTATTTCTTGTTACTTACTGTCACTCCTTAGCTAACCACACATAAGGAACACACCCTGTGGGCTGTTTTTGTTGTGCATATCTGACACATGATTATAGTAATGTGCTTTTTATTAACATTATAGTTATGAGTTTCTTTTTTCTTGTATTTGTTATTTCAATCTGCCTGAATGTTTTTGAAAGGTGAGATATAAATAAATTCAATAACATAAACAGGTCAGCCAGAACACAGATGTATAAACACAATGAATGTTGTCCCCTTCTAATTAATAACCTTGAACTCCTTCCAAAAACAGTGGTACACTCAAAAATAACTTTATTTGGGAAATTCTTTTTTAGAAAATGCCTTTAAAGTGTTTGCCTATCACTCACAGAAAATATTCTCCAAGGGGGGGGGTTTACACAATTATTGTTCTGAACAAGTAATATTAGGTATCTAGTAAGTGGCAGGCAGTAGTATAGTTGGAGCAGGAATCAAGATAGACATGGTTTGTGCCTGCTAAGTCATTTCAGATAAAATCTATGATGATTATTTGAGCTCCAGATAATGCCTCTGCTGGTTAGAACAAGACATGACTCTATAGTGACAATATGAAACTTTAAAGAAGAGATTAAAACATGTAGAGTAAGGGCAAAGTCTCAAGCATGACTCCCCAACATACTACCCAGAAGACAAACACTGTGTCTTTAAAAATGAAATAGTCCTAAAACATTTTGGTGTTCCAATGCAACACATTCCCCGTGGCTCTATCAGTCTTGAACTGTCTTTGTGATCTCTATTTTTGAGGACCTGCCTAGCAGCTATATGTGCCTAGCATCTGCTCCCTGGGTGGGGTGGTGCAGGAAGTCCAGGATATCTAGAAGTATGGCAAGAAATGTGCTGGGGTCAGTCTTGCTCTCTGGATGAAGAGCAGATAGAAATCAAGTTGAAAGCTCAATGTGAGGGGCCACATCTAGGGGTGTCTGAAAGATCAACTTCAGAGGATCAGGTACAGCAAGAATCAGATTCAAAGCCATTACTGGTTAGACAGTGGAAAGAGGCTAAGAGGTAGAATTTAGAAGTCTTCCCTAAAGAAATGAGGCTTCTTTTTAATGGTGTGGTTGAGGCAGAATTCAAGAAAATTAGGGTGATAAATCTAAAGAAGAAAATCCCTTTAAAAACAGAGGAGACGTGGAATAAAAACTTCAATGTGTAGTCTACAAAATTAAGAAAATGAGGAAGGAGAATTTGGGAAGGCCGGTGAGAATTTTCAAAGGGGTGACATTGGCTAAGATGCATTGTATTCATAAATTGCTTTAAGAATAGCAACTTTTTGTGCAATCAAACAACAAAAACAACAACAACAAAAACTGGCTTGCTTGTTAAATGATGAAGATAAAAAGAAACTTAAGATATCCTCTAAAACTTTACCTCATCATCCTTTCCAATCAGAAGTGTACTTTACAATGAAAATGTACAATTCTATTACATAGAAAACTTTGATGGTTTCCAGACAGAACAAATTTGTTTAGAGACTGAAATTGAGATATTTCACCGTATACCTGTCTTTTGACCTTCTTTGGCCACATCAAAAATAGATACATATTAGTAAGCCCAGGTAGTAAATAGATCTAGAAATCTCTCTTCTGTTCAAGTATACAGATCAATGTAAGTAATATTTCATAGATAGTTTATATCAAGACTGTACTATTCTGCTCAGAAGAATAAGTCTCAAGTTTGACTTTATCATAGTAAAAGGTAAAAGTACTACTGGTAGCTTACATTATACCTATGAACTTACAATTGAGATGTAGAGGTAAAATATAGTTAATTTTCCAGAATGGGGGACCCCCTTCCTGTTTTGTTCAGGTTCAGTATTTCAACTCATTTACACAACCAGGCTTTAAATTTGAGCCCATGTCAAAGTATTTTCCTGATAAGATTTAGACACAGGGATATTTTTACAAATAAATAATGGATAAAGGAAGATGCTAATAATCTGTTTTCACAGTTTTCTACTTGGATTTTTATGTGTCCTCCACAGCCCTCTTACCTATAGGAACATTTAGAAGGAATGTTTCCAAATTTTCCAAAAACTTTGTTTTCGTGCTTTCCTGCTTAATTTTGAGTCCTTGTATTTTTATTTCTTTTTTCCAAAAAGGTTTCTAAATATGTGTTTTCTAGTCAGCCATATTCTGTCATTTTAACACCAACGAGTGTGCCCATGGGACTTTCATGCTTCACTCTTGTTGTTGTTTTCCTTCCCCCAACAAATTTATAACATTAGGTCACACTTTATCCGAGAAGCTTTATTTTCCATCTGCTCTCCATTTTTTTGCTCTATTATTAGGCTCTGCTTCTGGTATTCTGATCCTGCTTCTCTTTCAGGACTCTTGCTGACGTCAGTGGGGAACCTAGGCAGAGAGAAGAATCATACTGAGCATGAGTACGCAGGCTGCTTTGGGGAAAGTGACCTGTGGCCTGGCCATCAAACTACTGCCTGATGCAACCGGCTCATTTCCACCCAACACTGGAGCCTACACACAGTATTTAATGTAACCACTAGCCCAGCATGATATACTCACTCTGCCACCTAAATACATTGACTTTCTGCTAAAAGGCTTTTAACATAAATTTTAAGAGATTAACCAAATACATCCTAGGCTAGTGCTGAAAATGCAGTTTCTAACTATGTTTCTTCTACATTGATTTTAATTAATATGTTTTAACTCCCTCCTCCCTTATTTTACTGTACCTTTTAATTTGTTATTCATTTGTTTGAAACCAGAACTCTGATGAGGCACGGATGTCCCACAGGAACTGAAATAGTTTGCCTTCATTATCTGGTAGACCTGCCCAAGTATGTAGCCTCTGACAGAAACCACAAGACTGTACAAACTGGCAACTGTGGGTTTGTCTGTTCTCTATTGATTCTATTTCTGGCAAAAAAAAATGCACCAGTGAGTAAGTCATGTGACTGTACAACAAACCCAAAGCTTCTCTCAGCTTCAGAAGAATGGGGACCTTTTGTAGACAGGTTATAATGTAACCTAAACACCTGGTGTGTTTAGTTTGTGATAGCTATGAGCTTGAACTTTAATTTCTTGTGTTTTAGAATACAGTAAGAAGAAGAATGTAGTTACTCTATTATGACGGGTTGTTTAAATTTTAGAGTGGGTTAAATTGTCCTACACATATAACAAAATATAATAATAAAGTTGTTATATAAGTCAGTTTGCCAAGTTTCTTAGTTCTTTCTCCCACATGAGAATTGCATGTTCGCTGTCTTTCAAATAAAAACATAATGTACTTTTGAGACTACGGCACTGTGACTACAGTGCTGTTTCCATTTCTTAGTGTTTAGTACTATTCCTTA
Organism: Megascapheus bottae; assembly: GCF_031878675.1. NCBI lineage: Eukaryota > Metazoa > Chordata > Mammalia > Rodentia > Geomyidae > Megascapheus > Megascapheus bottae. The sequence continues at coordinate 32,639,830 of NC_143512.1, read as the reverse complement.
ACTAAATAAGATGTATGACTTTTATATTGGGAGGCCTAATGAGTAAATTCTGATCTTGGCCCTGATACATTATGTGCCTTTGATCTTCTTTCTTCTCCATTACATGTTAAATGTCCACATGAACTTGAATGTCCACATGTTCTTTAATTCTAAGATTCAAAGTAAATTAAGTTCTTGACAGCACCAGAGATCCAGGTAGAAGACAACACACATAGTGGAGAGCAACATCTTATTGATCACACACATGCATACACATCCAACATTCAATAGAAAAGCCAAAATAGCTCCCCTCTCCTCCTCCCCCAACAATGACAATGCAGCCATCTGTTGGACACTCCATTTCACTTAGCAGCTGCTCACAGATACAGAAATCTGCATTCCTCCCGCCTGTGCGGTATGCAAGCAGCATGTGTGGGTACTAGCATTTGACTGTCCCACCCAAAGGGAAGGCTTTCATTGACTAAAAATGTTCACAGAGATTCCATATTCGTCCATCACACAAATGCCTTTTTCCTGGCCATAGGCATTTGGGGTTGTCTCTATTCTTCTGTGTATTAAAATTACCCTCATATTCATATCAAGCAATTATCTAAAATTGAAGAGGATAACCAGGAAAGAGCTTTTGTAAAACTATTGCCTTGCCAGAAACTTCCTTCTTGAGGGAGAGTGAGAGAGATTGGTATATAAAATTCCTTCCTTTATTTTTGACTACACCCCCAGTATTGCACTTAAGGACTAAAGAGTGTCTTTTGTACAAATGGAATCTAGGAGGCTTTAAAAGCCACATTAATCTTAACATCAAACTAAATGAAAATATATAAGAGGAATCTCCATAGGGAATATTAAAATGAAGTTCTATAAGTCCTCCCCCACTCTCCTAGGCATAATTTCTGGACTGAAGTTTACATAAAGTAGTATAGCATTTTAAAAAGGAGAGAGAGAGAAAGAGAGAAACACTTTGGCTGGGGGTTGGGAAGAGCCACAATTATAAACAAGAAAGGGTCCCACAGGCTCTATAGACAAGAACCTTGGGTAAAATTGGATCTGCTTTTGAGTACATAATTTAGGACATTTGTTACAAGATTACTGTGGTTTTCTATAAATGTTAGTTTGCTGTATTATTTTCCATGAACTAGTTTTCCAAAATGCAGAATATTTGGTCCCCCCCCCAAACATGGAAGCATTAAAGCTCGATGAGGCACTGATTCATGGGGTGTCACCCAGAAACAGCTGGTCAGCCATCTGCATCCCCAGAGTTCTCTGATTTTTACTATATTCAGCTAATTCTTTATGTAGAGGAGAAGAAGATGCATAAATCTTGGGAGAAAAGAGTGGCTTGTGTGAGAAAATGATGACTAACTCCTCCTCAGACTGCTATCTGGTAGCCTGATGTGCTGATGTGATGGGCCCCACATCTTATGTGCATTAGGCTTTCAACTCTTTACTACATGTGCATTATTTTCTGTGCATCTTGTTCTTCTGGAAAAGGAATGAAATGATGATATGCCATTGATTGTTTTGTGGGAATTGCTCCAGATAAAAGCTCCCTTGAGGTCCATAACTGGTCTTCTTCAGGGCAATCAGAAAACCCTCCCGATCAAGGACAAGCCTGGAAGTCTGACCTGCATGTTTGTCCAATGATCTCTCAAGTGCCTCTCAATCAGACCTTTTAACTTTCATAGATTCTGTGGTCAAAACATGTGGGGGGTATAAAGGCATTATCTGACATGAATTAACAGATACACATTACGATTCAGTGACCTAATCAGATAAAATTAAAAATCGTGTATAAGTAGGCAATGATGTTTAATTTTTTTGTAATTTTGACATCCAATCAGATATTTTCAGAAATCTTATTTCTTCCTGCCTAGGTAATGGATCCTTGGAAGAAGAAGAGGAAGAAGAAGAAGGAGAGAAGGAGGAGGAGGAGGAGGAGGAGGAGGAGGAGGAGGAGGAGGAGGAGGAGGAGGAGGAGGAGGAGGAGGAGAAATCTCTTTCTTATGCTACCCACGCAGTTCTTTCAGATAGTGGAGTAAGATGACTGTGGAAAAGAAAATGGTCTTCCAGTTCTAGAAAGGTGATTTTCTAGGTGCATGCTTCTTTTAGGTGGTATATTTATAGTTTAATTATATTCATGTGTATCTCAGGAGAGCAATTTTGGCACATCTTTCAATATTTTTCTTTTACCCATTCCCCCCATAAGAGTGGATATACAACAGCATGTGTGTATGTGCCCCCCCACATACTCACATACAGCCTTTTTTACATTTTTTATTTTAGCCTCAACACCATGATTTTGAATTTCTGTAATAAGTTACTTGACTTAGTCACACTAAGAACCAATCTTCACTCTGTTAAAAATGGGAAAGATAATTTTCATTGCTACATTTAACCTGTGTGATGTTATTAAATTTAGGATATAAATTTCTGATCATTACAAGGTTTTTTTAATGGTATATAACCATGAAAAAAATCTATCAACAAGAGACAAATACACCTTTAACTGATAAAGCAGACAATTATTTAAAAGAATTGTAAAACCATCTGTACTGTAAACTTTTATGTCTCTTATTCATTCCTGTTTACTCTATGATTCAATCCAAATAAAGATTTTCACCTCAGCAACACAAAAATCACGTGGACTATCCTTCAGGCTGTCAGTCAGAGTAAAGTTATACATATGCCCAAAGTGTACATTTGTGCTTATTCACAGTGTTATTTGGGGAAAATATGTTGCATTTTCTCCTGGCTCTTCTAGTTTTACATTTTGAATTAATGTGATTTATTCTAATTCATGACAACTGTTTGAGAAGCTTGCTCTCCATTTTCCAATTTATAACGATGTTATTTACTTCAAAGATCTGAGAAGTAGGAAATATGGGCTATTTTATATTTGGGTGGAAAAATCAAGTTGATCCTACCTTGCACTGAGTGTTATGTACTAGGTCTGGTTGTGAGTTTGCTCCTTGCAACACCCTTTTCTGCCTCTGGAAACAGGAATAGATTTGTGGAGAGCCCTTCTTCTAGTTAACGACATCAACAACAAAGTCTTCTACAATTGAGTTAATTATGTGTGTTCATCTCTAGTCAGACTTCTCTTTTTAAAAGGGTCTCCTATGGGGAAAAGGAGCTCGGACACTAAGAGAGTAACAAGAGAGAACACACAGGTTTTATAACTTGGAAGAATCTCCCCTGGAGCTGTCATGAAATTCTCTTTTCTGCTGACACATGGCACTTATCATCCTAACCACATATAGGCACAGAATGTTATGTGAAGATGTGTAACTAACATCCTGAAAAGGAGTCACAAGTCATAGAGATTAATTTTTATATTTTAGTCAGGCACTGTTAAAATGCTTTTTAACTTATTTAGAAAACATGACCCATTACTAGTAGCACCTCCTCTATAAGTAAAGGAGGTGAAGTTAAAGAGAGAGGAAAAGTATGTAGCTCAATGATTGTATAGGTGATAATAACCACAGAAATTGATTTGATATCATATAGTTACATTCTAGCATCAGCGCTTTTAATTATCCACTTTATAGCATTGTTACTGTTTGAATTTCAAATGCACACTCAAAGCTTGTGTATTTCAAATTTGGTTGACCCAAGTGGGCTTTGAGGAAATAATTGGACCCTGAGAGATCTACTCTCTTGAGCCAGTTAATTCTGATGGGTGAATTATAATGCATTGACATTATTGGGAGGTGGTCCATATTAGTAGATGAGGGCTAGTAGGTCACTGAGAGAATGCTTTTCTTTTTTTTCCCATATATTTTTATTGTAATTAATAGAAGGGTTACATGGTATTTGCCAGATAAAAGGTGCATTAATTCACATACATTGATACACTTTCACATGTTTTGGTCCCCATTTCCCTCCTCCCATCCTCACGCCTCATCTTGTTTTCCCCCCTTCCTTATCCAAGTTCAAATAACCAAATACAAATATATCCGATATATCAGGCAACAAAGTGAGATACTGTAACAATATGAGATAACCAAGGGACAGCAAAAGAGATGAGAGATAACATAGTAACTTAAGGACAACAATCATTCATTATATGGCTTTCGTTTCTATATCCTAGAGGTCCTTTCAGGTAGTGTCATACTATATGGCCTTATGTATCTCTGCTAGGAGAGCCCAAGATTTCTACTGATTATGACAAATGAGGGAAACCATTGAGCCTAGGTTCCTTTGAGTCTGGCTTACTTCACTTAATATGATTTTTTCTAAGTCTTTCCATTTCCTAACAAATGGGGCGATGTCATTCTTTCTGACAGCACCATAGAATTCCATTGTGTACAAATACCACATCTTGTTGATCCATTCATCAACTGAGGGACATCTAGGTTGGTTCCATATCTTTCCTATGGTAAATAGTGCTGCAATGAACATTGTTGTGCTGCTGGATTTAGTATGTCCTTGTTTCTGGATGATTGGGTAAATGCCAAGTAGTGGAATTGCTGGGTCATAGGGAAGCTCTATGTTTAGTCTTTGAGGAACTGCAATACTGCTTTCCATAGTGGTTGAACGAGTTTGCACTCCTGAGTGCCTACAATAACAAATTGGAAAAATCGCAAACCAACAATTTAATGTGTCACCTTAAGCTCCTGGAAAAAGAGCAACAAATCAACCCTAATCCCACTAGAAGGAAGCAAATTATTAAAATCAAAGCAGAATTAAATGAATTGGAATCCAAAAAAACTATAGAAAGAATCAACAAAACAAGGAGTTGGTTCTTTGAAAGAATTAACAAAATTGACAAACCCTTAGCAAATCTTACCAAAAAAAGAAGGGAGCATACCGAAATAAATAAAATCACAGACGAAAATAGTAATATCACGACAGAAATTACCAAGATACAGAGTATCATGAGGGAATACTTCTCAAACCTTTACGCCAACAAATTTGAGAATCTGGAAGAAATGGATGAATTCCTAGCCAATATTAACATACCCACACTGAACTAAGTAGAACTAACCCAACTAAACAGGCCTATTTTAAGCAATGAAATAGAAATGGCAATAAGAGACCTTCCACCTAAGAAAAGCCCAGGGCCAGATGAATTCACAGCTGAATTCTATAAGGTCTTCAAAGCAAAGCTCACACCAATACTCCTCAAGCTCTTCAACAAAATTGAAAAGGAAGATTCTTTACCAAGCTCATTCTATGAAGCCTGTATAACCCTCATCCCCAAACCAGAGAGAGATTCATCAAGAAAGAGAACTATAGACCTATTTCTTTGATGAACATTGATGCAAAACTTCTCAACAAAATACTGGCCAACCATCTACAACAACTCATCAATAAAATTATACACTATGATCAAACAGGATTCATCACAGGGAGAGAATGCTTTTCAAAGACGTATCCTGTTTCAGACCCTTTCTCTCCTACTGCTTTTCCTGCCTCCTGTCTACATGAGGTGAGCCCCCTTGCTGCAACACAAGTTTGCAAACATGTTCTGCCACATCACATATGAGGCTAGGGGTAATAGAATCAAGGAATCATGGGCTGAAACCTCTGAAACTATTAGCCAAATAAATCATTCATCTCTTGTTTTCTCAGACATTTAGCCAGATTGATGAAAAGCAGTTAACACATGCCTTTTTCTTTTTTTTTCAAAATACTGACCTATCTCATGCCAGATTTGAAATCAAGGCTGAAATCAAATCTTCAGACTAATACAATTTGATCATGACCAAGTGTCTAATGTAATCTGGCCTTAGGGATTCAACAAACCATAACATTCTCAAGGAATAATTTTCTTAATTTATTATTTGCTTACATTGTTTATTCAGTTCTAACAAAGTGCCTTATTTTCCTGTAAGACACAGGCCTTAAAGTAAAAACGTCCATTCATCTAAAATTTCTGAGGCTATATTGGGAAATCCATTGTGTGTGTGTGTGTGTGTGTGTGTGTGTGTGTGTGTGTGTGTGTGTGTGTTTAGTCTATTTGGTAAATGAGATCTCAAACAGATAAACAGTAAAAGTATTACTGTAGCATAATTGATAGAATCTAAAATGTATGGCAGCAAAGAAGGATTAGTGTGTGAATGGTAAGAATTATTGTAGAGTCAGTATAAAGACATACTTGGATGACTATATTCATGAACATTGGATGAGGAGTTACATAGCCAAAAATCTATGTGAAGTCAGTTTAGCAGTTTATTTGAAGACCTGAAGTAGAAAATGGCAAAATAGTTCTATGAAGAAGGTATAGGTAAAATAAAAATCAATACGATACAAGATGTGGTGAGACAGTTTATTGTACTGGAAGGGTAAGGTTACAGTGAAACTATATATGGTGTCCAGGAAGAACAGAAATTGTAAGAAGGTGCCAGCAAAAAGATGTATATTTCAAAGATGTTCCCTTGTGAACCACTTTCTTCAGCTAAGTCTTATATTCTATCCTCTCACTTATCTAGGAAATCATCAGGAAGCTAGTTCGTTGTTGAATTTCTAAAAGGTCCAGTCTCTACCAAACAGCACTACCTTCTGAGGACAAAGTCTTCAACACATGAGCCCAAAGAGAACAGTGTACATCAAAACAATAATATTCTAACTCTAATTTTACTCATCTCCACCTCTAACAATCATCTTGACTATCACGAGTAGAGATTTAACTATTCCACTTCCCTATTTCTAACTTTCTAAGGTCTTCCTATTAAGAACAAGTAAAATACAATTTTAACAATAGCTTACAAACATATGTAATTATGCTACCAAATAAGTCTCAAATCAACTTTGGGCTTTTATCTCATTAAACACACATTGGGTAAATGAATAAATGGATAAAACTGGCTTAGTAAAGCTGATGTATTTTGAAGGATTAGAAGTATGTGTAGAATAAAATGATACTTAAAAGAAAATCTCAGTTTATTATGTAAACCCCCAATGTAGAAGGTGATACTCAAAATATTTATAAACAGAAGAGGCATTATTCCTGAACAATAATGACAGGCATGGGCAAGGAGTTATATTTTTGTGCGCAACACTGATACAGATCAACATTTCCTAGGTGGATAAGTTTTGCATTGCCTGATATCCACTGAGTTCAAAGTGTTCTCACTTAAACCAGGCATCGTTTCTTCATAAGTGCTTCTTACATTGTACATCATCCTAGAAGCCTCCTATCTTCAGGAGGCTTCATCCTGGAGGCAGATAAAGGGCTATCAGGATGGAAGTAAGATTCATATATAAACTTGGCCAGTACTGAAGAGTTTTAAGAAGAAAATGCTCAGTGCTTTTGGTGGGTATGACTCAGATAGAACACTTTTGATATGCTTTTCCCTGTAGAGTTCTGTAGTCAGACATTGAAGGGCACCTACAGAGAGTTCCTTTTAGTTAGCACTTAGCACTGAATTTTTCAGTATTATGATTGCTTTCTACCCATTCTCCCCTTTTCTGCTTCTTATGAATTTGTCTACATGTTCCAATGTGATTTACTTACCATCTTCCTTTCTTCACAAACAATTGCCGCCTCTTAGCAAAACAAATTTATAACATGTCCTATATTTTTGTATCTACACTTTAGCATATTCATTAAATTAAGTTTGCATACTTAAGAATCAAGTTAACTTTGCTTTTGTGATCCCTTTTCCCATGTAGCAAAGAACATTATTCCAGGACCAAAAAAAAAAAAAAAAAAACAACAATCTTAGTTCATACATGGCTTGATTTAAAATAAAGCTTCAAGATACATCAATTTTTACTTAACCTGGCAGTAATCTATTACAGCTTAAACACACACGTGTGAGTGTGTGTGTGTGTGTGTGTGTGTGTGTGTGTGTGTGTTATGGTCTGGGTGCTTAAATAAATAAAAAATGGCAAGTGAAAGGAAAACCTGGTATTAAGAGAGAAGGATCAAAAGCTAAATAGGAAAGGCAACAGCAACAACAAAATCTAGAAAAATAGTCCATGTTCACCATATACATATAAGTTATGTTCTTTCCATTCTAGATATACCCAGGATTGTAATATGATTGTTTTTCCATTAAGAAAAAAATAAAACAGTGAGCTAGAAGGAAGAAATCACCCTTGGTTTTATCCATTTAGTACTTATTTAATGTACCTACTATTTACTAAGTCATGTTCTACACAGAATCTGACAGGCATAATTGATGTTGCTGACTGTCTGCATTTCTTTTCAGGGGAACATTAGTTTTTCAGCATCACTTTTTTGTAAATTATAGATGGGTGCCAACCCAGAGCCACAAGGTAAAAAAAAGGAAAAGAATACACTCATGTACATATAACTGGTGTGAAGATTTGTGTTTAATTTACCATGGAGAGAAGGATTAGCTCTTTTTTTATATGTGTATTTGCCTCCCTATCCCAAAAGGCATTAGCAGAGTAAACCCTGACCATACCTGGTGGAAGTAATGCACAGTGGCAACTTCCCCTGTGCAGCTGGATATTAATGCTAATGTATAAGAGTTTTATATATAGCACAAGTAAGTGTGTTAGAAGCAAAAAAAACAAAGCAAGTAGCTTCCAGCTGCAAGGAGGCAGAATGGTGAGAGGTGAGGAGATGTTTTGTACCCTTCGACATGCGATTAACTACAAAAGTCACAAACTGATGACCAGAAGATGGGATGTGTATTTAGAACTCAACCATGCTAAACTAATTTTTTTGGGGGGAGACAACATCAAAATATGACATAGGTAGGTGTGGATGGAGGGTGTCAAGAAAAAAGACAAGAGACAGAAATCTGTAGTGCTGGTCATTAGTAGGCAGGTTCAACAGGAATTGATATGGTATGTTACAGAGATATATCTGCACATTCTATCCATCACATAGTTCCTATTACCTAATGGTTAGATACAATTTTGAAAAACTAGAAGAAATGCTTCATTGGCAATGACTTATGGGAGCGGTCTTGTAAGTATTCAGCTTTGCCTGTGACCACAGAACACTTTACATAGTGTGCTCACATGGGCATTTTTGTTAAAGGGATAGCTAACTAGTTATTCAACAAAATAAAGTGCTACTACAATAGTTATTCTACATTAAGAAAGCATTTCTTTAATAAATCATCTAGGAGCCAGATTGTGATGTATGGTAAGAGTGATGAAGAGGGTATGTTTATTGAAAAGAGAGATTATAAATAAAGGAGAAAAGCTGCTTGTCAGCCTGTGTCAGTAGAAAGAATAAGTAGGATCTCAGTTGAAGGCTATCATGTGATATGGGCTTTCACTTGAGATGTTAAGATAGGATTAGCTAAGAGAGAGATAGGGCAGATTGCTTGTGTCTGGCTAGGATGAAGGTACATGCCAAGAGAATATTGATCATGACCATGTGAAGTCTCAGCAAGCATGGGGTCTAGTATTAGTGATAGACACAAGAGTGGTCTGCTCAGGGTTTGAAGCCAACTATTCTATTCAGTGTAAGAATAGTCAGACACTACCTAAAAGGATAAACAAGGAGGCAAGAATAAGTAAGGGTTGAATAGGACCATAAACAAGGGAGGTTAGGATTTAGAGACGGGCTCAAGAAAGCCTGATTAGAAGACCCTCAAAAGCAAAAGGAATGTCATACTTCAAGGCTGAACCTTAGGTTTATGGTTTATATAAAACAGGAGAAGGAATAGAAAATCAGAGAACAGTTTAACTTCAGATTTTAAGAGCCCGTGCAAATTTTGCTTTGCTCATATGTTAAGTTTCCTAAGTGATTAATTCCAAGTTGCACCATGACAGTACTTATATGCATTCTGCTTTGACATGATTGGTTCAGAAAGCTAAGCTAGATATTGAGACTTATGACAGAGGAACTCAGCAAGGGCTGGAAAGCACACTACAGACAAGAAATAAAAGCAAAGAGAAGAAAAAGGAGAAGAAAATTAAGCTAGACAACCCTGACCACAGAATAGGAAATTTAACTTAAAAAAATAAAGGCTTATTTCTTAGACCCAGGAAGGTTTATCTGAGGCAAAACTGGCCAGTGATGTTTCAGAGGGGCCAGACTGGGGATTTGAAATGAAAAACAAGCTGCTTCCTTCCCTCTAGGTTAGTTGGAACCTAAGAATCTGCAAAGAGTGCTGACATTAAAACAGGGTTAAAAGAAGCTAACATTCTTCAAATAGTCCTTGGGTAAAAATTTAGAGGGAAACACCAGAAAGGAAAGTGACATGGAATTTCAGCACCTAAAATTCTAATTAGAAGATTAATATATGGATGAGTTCAGTTCAACATACTTCATGCAGAAAAGTTTGTGAGACTCCAAAACAAGAACAACAAACTGGGCTGACGGAATGGCACAAGTGGTGGAGGCAGAGCGCCAGTTCATTATGTAAGCGGAGTGAGCATAAAGGTCTGAGTTCGGACCCAGGAACCATCAAAATTTTTTTAAAGAAAAAAACTACTGGAGCTAGGCACCGGTGGCTCATGCTTATACATTCTAAGTAATCTGGAGGATGAAATTTGAAGATCTTGGTTCAAAGCCAGTCCAGGCACAAAAGTCCGTGAGACACATCTCCAATTAATATCAGGAAACTGGAAGTGGCGTGTGACCCTACATGGTAGAGTGCTAGCTTTGAGCTGAAGAGCTCAGGGACAGAGCCCAGGCCCAGAGTTCAAGCCTCAGGATTGGGGTGGGGGGATTGGGGGCAGAAAAAAAAAGAAAAAAACTACCTCAAGCAAATTGCTGAAGGATAAGAAACAGGAGCAAATGATAAACAATGACAGTACTAATTGCAATATACATAGCCCATAGGCATTTCATATCTTCCTAAAGTTTATCGCTCCCCTGAGACATTGCCATTGAGAATGAACACGCAAAGTTGGTTTATTACAGCTAAGTAGGCCTCTAGTGGAAATAAAAATTACAAAGAAAGGAAAATATTTCTAGTATTGATGATACAAACCTCACAAAATGTCCTGGGACTGTCAGTGACTACAAGCATTGCGTAATGTTGCCTTGGTTGAACACCAACAATAGCCATTTAATCCTTTTTTTTCATATATTTTATTGTAATTAATAGAGGGGTTACATTATATTCACCAGATAGAAGGTGCATTACTTCACATACATTGATACCCTTTCTCATGTCTTCGTTCCCATTTCCCTCCCCCCAGCCCCGCCCACCATCTTGTTTTCCTTCCTCTCCTATCTGACTTCAAATAAGCATATATACAATATCCAAATACGCATATATACAATATATCAGATAATCAGATACTGTAACAATATGAGATAACCAAGAGACAGCAAAAGAGATAAGCGATAAGATAGTACATTAATAGCCATTTAATTCTTTAATCAGACCTGTAGTCTTCCCCAACTTCCAATTCTAGGTACCTGTGGGTTATCATATAGTCCCAGATAATTCTTCCCATTATTGGAGTCTTGTTTTCCTGAAAGGCTTCAGGTACTCTGAGAAAGGACAGAATTGGTAGCATTTTTAGGGTCTTAACTACACATTATCCTTTCACATGGGCTGGAGGGTTTCAGGGAAAAGCTGAGAGAAATCCAGGGTTGGAGTGACACTGTTCCAAAAGAAATGTACTCACAACCTGACTTACATAACTGTATCCCCTTTAAGTCACCTTTACAATAACAGTTAAACAAACAAAAAACAAAATGAGAGGCCCAAACCATGAAAAGAAAGATACACAACATATTGGAAACTCCACATTGTGAGCTTAGGGAATCTGACCTAGAATAGACTGGCACTAATGTTAGGGAGTCTTTATTAATTTAAGTAGAAGATTAAAAATCAGAAGACAAACATAAACCTAAAAGAGTTTGAGGATTTGGCTGTTTTCCATGTTGGAGAGAACACCGTATAAGACTTTGAAGTTGGTTTTGTCTCTTGCAGAACTATAATAATACTTCACAGAAATGAATTATACTTTCTTCAGTTGAAGGCTGAATACAATTTAGCGGAAGTCTTTTAGATATAGAGCATATAGAAACTTCCCAAGTTCTGAATATTATATTTTGTTGCCAATTACAGTCCTTTATTTTTACAGATCTGCAAACTGACCCATTTACTTACTAGACAATTTATAAATAGTTCTATAGAAATACTGTAATTAGAATAAACTTCTTCTTACAAGGAACAACTCCTTTAAGCACCATGGGACATTTGCATAGTGCAATTGAGGGTATGACTTGACCAGAAAAAGGATTGATGGGATTTGAAGGCAGAGTAGCAAATAGAACAGTTGTTTGGCTTAAATTGGGCAATTTGATTTAAGAAGCACCAGAACAATACACAAAAACTACATATGCCATCCAACCCTGTCAAAAAATACGATTCCAATGCTGTAGGACTGTGCCAATTCATTCAGAGTGCCATCTCCAGCCAGCTTCATATGGCAAGTCAGTGAAGAGTCAAAACCATTTCCAGTTTTCTGTAATCCCTGAAAGATGGATTCAAGAGGCCAGTCTGCCTTTTTCATGCTGCCGAAAAAATAGAGCAGCAAGCACAAGTATCTGTTATTGTTTCTAACTTTGTAGTGCTTAGCAGTCACACTGAGCAAGCAATCTAATTTATGCTGATTTCTATTGAGGAGTGAAAAGTTGAAGATTCCAATTCTTTTTAAAAGAAAGTGAGATGATCAAAAATGAATAACAAATTCAGAACAGACATGGCTCACTGGCTCACTGCTTTTGAGGCTATATAGGTGTGTGTGTGTGTGTGTGTGTGTGTGATAGGTCATGTAGCTATCACAAAACACTACTGTTAGTTCTTGACTACTGCTTGCCTACTAAAGCAACACATATTCCAGAAGCTTTATTATGATGGTGTGATAGATTCTTATATTCCACCTTTAAAGTATCTTATCAATGAAGCTTCTGAATGACCAGTACTATAAAGTTCATATATGATTATTCATTGTGCTCACCAGTAGTGATCAGAATAAGTAATCTCATTAAGCAGAACAATCTCATTAAGCCACTGAACTGAATGGCAATAGAAGAGATCTACTTTGATTTCTTTTTCTTTTCATTTAATTTTTGAGCATAGACACAGACTTCAGTTCAGCCAGAAAGCTGGGCCATGCTCAACTTCATTCTAATCCCCTGAATTTAAATAATCACCAACCCTCCTCTACTCTGCTTCCTACATTGCTCTTTTCCTTTTCCGCTCTTTCCACTTGTGTTGCCTTATTTTAAGTTCTTGTCGTCTTTTCTTGAATATCATATGGGTATTCTTGCTGGTGGCCCTGTCTAACTCTTTCCAGCAATTCGAAACAGCTTATGGCTGGCAGTGTTGCTATTTTTCATAATGTGTCTATTAACCACCTGATTGATAGAAACACATGACAAAACTAATGAAATCTTTGTCCTTCAGATCCTGAAGGTCAAAGTCAAGTTCTTTGTAAACTTTACAAACAGATTCATATTTTGGGCTCAAATACATCTTATTTCACATTAACTCCATGCTTCCTGAATTTTTTTCTGAAAGGGACTTCCCATCAAGTTTCTTTCCAGATGATTTTAACTGGTCTTTGCCCTGGATATTCAAAGTCGATGGAATATTTCTCTATTCTTGCACTGAATATAATTTTCCTTTCTATAGGGAGAGCTGTTACTTCCTGTTTTATTCCTCTGAGTTGGCAGCAGGATTTTTCTAAATAAGTTTTGTTGAATTTAATGAATATATGGGCATCTTGGCTTGGTGTTTTTTTTTCCAATTATTACTGTTAAGTAGTAATTTTCAAATATTTTATGATATCTTCAATGAAAGTTGTTTAGTCTCTTTTTCAGGATAGTAAATGAGATAGGATCCTTATAGAGAAAAGTTCTGAATCTCTAACTTAGGGAGAAATTTTCTGAATCTTCACCCCAGGCTTACTCAGTCCTTGCATCATTTGTCTCCTAAGTTAGGAACTGACATAAAAGTTCACGTTAAGAACTTTTTACTTCCAAAAAACATTTGAAAATTACTATGAGTGATGTGGTCCTTAGTTTCAAGGTCACCCTCTTTTCTCAGAGAAAAACAATAAAAATGAATAATTTCTTGTTGACTATTAAAGTACAATTTAGTACTTGGAAATTTTGTACTGAAAGGATTTATCTAATTTTCAAGTTAAGTTTCCGAAAAGTAAGTACTCTGCATATTCTTCATTCCATTATCTTCTTTCCAAGTTACTGCCTTGAGAACAGTTAAAAGTTGGAATCTGAAATTAGAGATTTGGGTTTGGAAATCTTCTTCTTCAACAAGCTCTGTTATTCTCAGCATGTAATATATAACCTCTGAATTTTATTGCTATCATACATTCAAAATGAAAAAGGAGAATTATGTCTAGCTGGCAGGTAGAGCTAACATCTATAGAGTTTGTATAAACTCTACAGCATGATGATCATACATATTCATCAGAAATTTATTTCTTTCCTTCTTTATGTAGCCAAACTATATTTCTTGTGGTGACATTTAAGTAGTATTCTGTAGTTGACTGTGAGTTGATATGTGTTGTGTCTAGGCCAAGGATTTAGAAAGGAATAGTCTCCTAATTCTTTTATTCTTTTCCTTCCCTGTTGTTTTCCATGTAGACATAGACAGGTATGGGATTTGGGGTGAATGATGGAAGGGGATTCTGAAATGGTATATGAAGGAGAGCCATCTGGCAGCAAGCATATCCTTCTTTGGAACATGGTATGAACAAAAGATAAGCTTAATTTATGTCTAAGCTATGATTGCAGCTTTTCATCTTTCTGTTGGTGTAGCATTGTTCAGAGATACATCAGGCACTCCACAACACTGGACATGTTGTTTTTGTGACCATATACCATTTTTGTGAACTGATCTCTCATGCAATCTCAGGGGTGAGTGAAGAGCTCATCTATGATTGGGGAAGCAAACTCTGTGAAATTTCGACCATAGACTCATTTACATCTTTCTGTCACACATCAGTCATCATATTAATTTATTGTGTTAAAATTTAAGATTCTATTATGAGCATCCATTGTTGATCACTGTGTGCAATGTTACTCTACTGTTGTATGTTTTAGGAAATAAAAGTAATTGAGTGACCCTGGGATGAACGTCTTTCCACAGCAGGCTGTGAATGAGGCATCACTAGTCTGTAGAGGCTGAAAGTATTGTTAAGAAAATGTGTCCAGAGATGATGGGCAGAAGATGGCAGCAGTTCAGTTTGAGTCTTTCTGAGCTCTCACCAAGATTCCAGTTTTGGCAGCGTAGGGGACAGTACATACCTCAAATCGATCCTAAGTAAGAATTAGTGACACAGAGATCTCAGTCACAGAGGAAAAAGGCAGAAATCCGGCACAAGAAGACAGCGGGGACCTGTGCCAGCACCTCGGAGCGGCTGTGGAGACAAAGCTGCTTTTCTGAATCTGAGCAGCAGTGCTTCTCGGAGCCGCAGACCTGCTGGCTGCAGACAGAGCTACACAGAGCCTGCGTGAGCCCAGAGCCTACACCCAGCCGTGCATGGACCAACAGCTTCACGGAATCGGAGAATCCAGCAATTTGTGAGTTCCTCCGAGGAGAAGTTTCCACTTCTGCTCGCCTAACGGCATTGGGAGGGAGTCCCCTCCCCCACAAGCTGAGAGCAGTGCCATCTTGACTGCTGGCAAAGACCCGGCCAAAGCAATTGGAACCTGAGAGGTGTTGCTGACAGCGCCATCAATCTATAGGGCAAAGGATTTCCCAGAGATACTGTAGCTGAAAATCCGGCCCCAGTGCTGCTGAAGTGTATCCCCTGCACCAGGCCAGAAGCCTGATAAACAAAACCCACCCATGAATCTTTCAGCTTCATTTTCCCAAACAAGCAATCAGATCTGAAGAACCTCATAGCCAAATCAAGAGAAAAAGACTTTCTGAAGTGTTCAGATCCCAGATTTAGTGGAGACACAAGTTCCCTATCCTGCCCTGCCCCCCCCAAAAAAACCCTGAAGAATACCCTTTTTTGTTGTTGTTCTTTTTCTTTGTATTTTTTTCTTCTACCCCTTTTTTTAATTTGCATTTTTAGGTGTTCTTATTTTCTCTTTACCATCTTACATACACCTTTTTTTAAATGTTATGTTTCTTTTCTTTTCTTTTCTTTTTTCCTTTCCTTTCCCCCATCCCTCTGTCACTGTGGTTGTTCCTGGAAACAGAGTGACACCTCTGGGTACAGTCTGAATACAAACACTATCTATATTGATACAGACACCTGCTTTTTAATCTCCTTTTCTTAACCCTAGTATTTCTTAGGTAAGAGCTCGCAATAGTGAGGAATCTCGCCCCACCCTTTTCTTTTCTTCTTTTTGTTTTTTTTGTTTGTTTTTGCTTTTTTGTTTTTGTTTTTCTGTTTTTCATTCTGTATTTTTTTATTTGTGTTGTTGTTGTTTTGTCTTACTTTGCTTCTTTTTTCTTTCTTTCTTTTTAAAATTTTTCATCATTGAAATCTCCTATATCTACCTCCCTCTTTTCTCTATATATTCTTCTTATTACCCTCCTTACTTTTATAAGTTTTATCTAATCCTTTCCAAACTTTGTACTCAAATATGCTACCTGCTTATCAACTTAGGTCAGTTATCCTTACGCTATACCTTTTCTTCATTATTATAATTATCTTACACTCCTACTTTATTCTTTTCGTACCTCCCCTGTTGTCTTTCATACTATTTTTCTATCTCTGGTCCTCTGTTCATCCTTCAATTCTTAAAAAAATGCATGGATCTACATTTCATGGTTGTTGAGCAATACTGTATATGTAGGTGATCAATTATACTCTAGGTCTAGAGGGACTTAAATACAATAGAGATTGGATTGAGAGGTTTATTGTTTGGTCATAAATCGGCTATCAGTGGTTGTATTATACTGGTTTGTAAGTGCAAAAAGAAAGACAGAGTGATAATACCAATAAAAAATGTGAACATCTAGTGTCTGAATGCTAAAGAAGTCTAGATTGGTTATATCTGAAAAATTATATCTTGTTTAGTGTTAATCTTGCTCCCATTTTCAAATGGGCAGAACAAGAAACTCAAGAAAAATGTCAAATCAAGGAATAACACCCCCACCCAATATAAACAGACAATGTAACAGTCACTGGAAAACCTAGAGGAGAGTCTTCCAAGCGCTATACAAATGCAATTGATAAACATCATTAATGAAAAATGTGAAAACATAAAGAAAGAGATAAGGGAGGAAGCCACAGCTAAACAAGAGGAAACCATAAACAAGGTGATATATGAAAAAGGAAAAGCCATAAAGGAGGCCATAATAAAGGTTTTTCATAGAAAAATGGATGAATTCATAGAATCCACAAACAAAAAGGTGACCGAACTCCATCAAGTGTCCAAAGAGAATAAAGCTGCTGAGCTAACCACTCAAATGGAAATCAAGGAGCTAAAGAAATCCATACATGATCTAAAACAAGAGATGCAAGGCATCAAAAATGAGCAATTAGAAGCAAGGGAGATGAAGAATGAAGTAGATAGCTTTGATAGCAGGTTAGACAATGCAGAAGAGAGAATTTCTGGGGTTGAAGATAATTTAGTTGTTAAAGAGAAAGAACAGAACATGAGTCAAACCAAATCTAGGAAATATGAGAGAGCGCTTCAGGAGATCCAAGATACAATTAGGAAGCCTAATTTAAGGCTAATTGGTATTGAGGAGGGTCTAGAGAAAGAGGTCAATGGTATTGGAAATATACTTCAGGGAATCATCTCAGAGAACTTCCCAAAAATCCAGAGGGGCAGGCTCATCCAGATACCAGAAGGTTTTAGAACCCCAAACAGACATGACCAGAAAAGAACATCCCACCGCCACATTGTAATCCGAACTGGATCAATAGAGACCAAAGAAAGGATCCTAAAGGCAGCCAGGCGAAGGGATCAATCACCTAGAAAGGCAAACCAATCAGAACAACCCCAGATTTCTCAGCAGAGACCATGCAAGCAAGAAGGGATTGGAAGCATATATGTCATGCCCTGAAGTCAAATAACTACCAACCAGGAATACTGTACCCAGCTAAGCTCTCATTCATAACTGAGGGAACAATAAAATCATTCCATTCCAAGATTAAGCTGCAACATTATGTAGCAAACAAACCAACATTACAGAAAATTCTCAAAGATGTTCTACACATAGAAAACCAACACAAATGTAATACAGAGAAAGAAATGGCACCTAAACATCATACCATCCAAGTACCACAAGAAATGTTAAGACACAGGCCCTAAGGAAAGCTTTTAAAAATGGTAGGAACTAATAAATATTTCTTAAACTTAACTCAGAATATCAATGGACTTAACTCTCCAATTAAATGGCATAGAGTGTCTACTTGGATCAAAAAACAAGATCCATTGTTCTGCTGTCTACAAGAGACACATCTTGCCCCAAAACACAAACATCTTTTGAAAGTGAGAGGTTGGAACAAAATTTATCAAGCTGATGACCCCCATAAACAGGATGCAGTTGCTATCCTCATATTAGATAAAATAGACTTCAAACTAAAATTAGTGGGAAAAGACAAAGAAGGTTACTACATACTAATAAAGGGATCTCTCCTCCAGGAGGACATAACCATCCTAAATATCTACACACCTAATCACGGAGCACTGAACTTCATCAAGCAAACTATACATTCTTTGAAATCATACATAGATCAAAACACAGTGATGGTTGGTGACTTTAATACACCACTCTCAACTGTGCACAGATCAACAAGGCAAAAACTCAACAGAGACACCTCAGAATTGAAGAACTGTATAGACCTACTAGATCTAATAAATATCTGCAGATTATTTCACGCAGCAACAACACAATATACGTTTTTCTCAGCAGCACATAGAACATTTTCCAAAATAGACCACATTTTAGGCCATAAAACAAACCTGGACAGATTCAGAAACACTGAAATCATTCCCTGCACTCTCTCAAACCACAAGGGCATCAAATTGGAACTGAACACCGGTCTCCACCAATGAAAACACTGTAACTCATGGAGATTGAACAACACACTGTTGAATCAAAAATGGGTCATCGAGTTGATCAGAACAGAAATCCAACAGTTTATGAAATTCAACAAAAAGGAGCACACAAAATACCAGCTCCTTTGGGACACAGCAAAGGCAGTATTCAGAGGAAAATTTATAGCTCTGAGTGCCTACAATAACAAATTGGAAAAATCGCAAACCAACAATTTAACGTGTTACCTTAAGCGCCTGGAAGAAGAGCAACAAACCAACCTTAAACCAGGTAGAAGGATTCAAATTATTAACATCAAAGCAGAAATAAATGAATTGGAGTCCAAAAAATCTATACAAAGAATCAACAAAACAAGGAGTTGGTTCTTTGAAAAAATTGATAGGCCCTTAGCAAACCTTACCAAAAGAAGAAGGGAACATACCGAAATAAACAAAATCAAAGATGAGAATGGTAATATCACGAAAGAAATTACCAATATCCAGAGTATCATGAGGGTATACTTTTCAAACCTTTATGCCAACAAATTTGAGACTCTAGAAGAAATGGATAAATTTTTAGCCAATATTAACATAGCCACACTGAACCAAGAAGACCTAAACAAACAAAACAGGCATATTTCAAGCACTGAAATAGAAATGGCAATAAGAGAATTTCCTAAGAAAAACCCAAGGCCAGATGGATTCACAGCTGAATTCTATAGTCAAAACAGAGCTCACACCAATACTCCTCAAGCTCTTCAACAAGATTAAAAACGAAGGCTCTTGGCCAAACTCATTCTACAAAGCCTGTATAACCCTCACCCCTAAACCAGACAGAGATCCATCAAGGCAAGAGAACTATAGACCCATTTCCTTGATGAATATTGTTGCAAAACTTCTCAACAAAATACTAGCCAACCATCTTCAGCAACTCATCAAAAAAATTATACACTATGATCAAGCAGGATTCATCACAGGGAGGCAAAGCTGGTTCACCATAAACAAATCAATTAATATAATTCAACACATCAATAGGAACAAGGACAAGAATCACAGGATTGTCTCAATAGATGCAGAAAAGGCATTTCACAAACTCCAACACCCCTTTATGCTTAAAGCTCTGGAGAAACAAGGAATCCAGGGAACATTCCTCAGTATAATAAAGGCAGTCTACGACAAACCCACAGCTAGTATTATACTTAATGGCGAAAAGCTAAAAACATTCCCTCTAAAATCAGGAATGAGACAAGGATGCCCACTCTCTCTACTCCTCTTGAACATAGTGTTAGGATTCCTAGCCAGAGCAATAAGGCAAGAAGCAAGCATAAAGGGGATTCAAATAGGGAACGAGGAAGTGAAACGCTCCTTCTTTGCAGATGACATGATTCTGTATTTAAAGAACCTTATAGACTCCACTCCCAAGTTCCTTGAGCCAATTCAAAACTTTGGAAGGGTAGCAAGGTATAAAATTAACCCTCAAAATCAACTGCCTTCCTCGATGCCAACAGTGAGAGGAATGAGGCAACAATCAAGAAAGCAACTCCTTTTGCAATAGCCTTAAAGAAAATAAAGTACCTAGGAATTAGCTTAACTAAGAATGTAAAGGACCTTTTTGATGAAAACTATAAAACCCTGAAAAAGGAAATTAAAGCAGAACTGAGGAAATGGAAAAACCCCCCATGCTCCTGGATTGGAAGAATCAATATCGTGAAAATGACACTCTTGCCAAGGGCTATCTACAAATTTAATGCAATACCCATCAATAACCCAATGTCATTCTTTAAAGAAATAGAAGAGGCAATCCAAAATTTCATATGGAATAATAAAAGACTCCGTATAGCAAAAACACTTCTTAGCAGAAAGACCAGCACAGGAGGAATTTCAATACCAAACTTTAGACTCTATTACAGATCTGTACTGACCAAAACAGCTTGGTGCTGGCACAAGAACAGGCCTGAACATCAATGGAATAGAACTGAAGACCCAGATATTAAACCACAAACCTATGGCCACCTAATCTTTGGCAAGGGAGCCAACAAAATAGAATGGAAGAAAGACAGCCTCTTCAACAAGTGGTGCTGGCAGAACTGGTTAAGCACCTGCAGAAAACTAAAGTTGGATCCTTCTTTGTCACCCTGCATTAGAATTAACTCCAAATGGATCAAAGACCTTGAGGTAAAAGCTGACACACTGAAAACTTTACAGGAAGAAGAATAGGAGAAACACTAGGCCTCCTTGGCACAGGTCAAAACTTTAAAAGGACCAAGAAACACAACAAATCAGAGAAAGGCTGGATAAGTGGGACTGCATTAAACTGCAGAGCTTTTGTATGGCAAAGGACATAGCTAGTAAATTAATTAGGAAGCCTACAGAATGGGAGATCTTCACTAACCATCCAACGGAAAAAGATCTCATATCTAAAATATATCAACAGTGCAAAAAGTTGAATCACTCCAAAACTAATCTCCAAAGTAACAACCATCCCATCAAAAGATGGGCCATAGACTTAAAGAGAGTCTTCTCTGAAAAAGAAATAAGAATGGCCTATAGACACTTGAAGAAATGCTCAACATCTCTGGCCATAAAAGAAATGCAAATCAAAACAACTCTAAGATTCCACCTCACTCCAGTTAGAATGGCCAGGATCAAGAAATCTAATAACAACAGATGCTAGAGGGGATGTGGCCAAGAGGGATCACTACTATGCTGCTGATGGGAGTGCAACCTTGTTCAACCACTATGGAAAGCAGTATGGCAGTTCCTCAAAAGACTAAACATAGAGCTCCCCTATGACCCAGGAATTCCACTACTTGGCATTTACCCACTCATCCAGAAAGAAAGACATACTAAATCCACCAGCACAACAATGTTCATTGCAGCACTATTTACCATAGCAAAGATATGGAACCAACCCAGATGTCCCTCAGTTGATGAATGGATCAACAAGATGTGGTATTTGTACACAATGGAATTCTATGGTGCTGTCAGAAAGAATGACATTGCCCCATTTGTTAGGAAATGGAAAGACTTCGAAAAAATCATATTAAGTGAAGTAAGCCAGACTCAAAGGAACTTAGGCTCAATGGTTTCCCTCATTTGTCATAATCAGTAGAAACCTTGGGCTCTCCTAGCAGAGATTTGCAATAGAGCAAAACCTTGATACAAAAGGCCATATAGTAGGATGCTAAATGAAAAGATCTCTAGGATATAGAAACATAAGCCATATAATGAATGATGGTTTTTCTTAAGTTACTATGTTATCTCTCATCTCTTTTGCTGTCCCTTGGTTATCTCATATTGTTACAGTATCTCACTTTGTTACCTGATATATCAGATATATTTGTATTTGGTTATTTGAAATTGAATAGGGAAGGGGGGAAAACAAGATGAAGGGTGGGGGTTGGGGGGGAGGGAAATGGGGACCAAGACATGTGAAAGGGTATCAATGTATGTGAATTAATGCACCTTCCATCTGGCAAATATCATGTAACCCTTCTATTAATTACAATATAAAATATATGAAAAAATACTATTAAGTGTAGCAATGGTAATACTCTACTTGTGAAGAAGAATGTGCAGGAATCATGCTAAGAGTATCCTTAGCTTTCGTATCTAAATCTAGAACAATAAAGCACCCAAGTACCAGCACTTTGGCTTGAGATCTGGGATGTCTGGAAAACATTCTTTAAAGGAAGACATTATATTATAAAGTAGGAGGGTATCATTTGACTACAAAATGCTTTTGCAACTTCCCAGTAGAGTTTCAGCTCATTTCAGCATGGTATTATTGGGTACCCATTACGATAATCTTGCACGTGAATTCATTATGTGCAATATCTGGCCCATCAATGTTGATCTAAGCATTTTAATAGGCAGAGTTCATAGATCCATCTTAATACAAAGTCTGAAGTTTTGGCTTTCAG
This sequence comes from Megascapheus bottae, assembly GCF_031878675.1. Lineage (NCBI taxonomy): Eukaryota > Metazoa > Chordata > Mammalia > Rodentia > Geomyidae > Megascapheus > Megascapheus bottae. The sequence continues at coordinate 32,617,039 of NC_143512.1, read as the reverse complement.
GAATACGTAATGAGCATGTCGTTGCTTTACCTCTCTGTGGAATCAGAGGGCTTACACTTGGGTATCTAAGGGCTTGCTAGGAGTGGGAGCAGATGGTAGTTTTTATATGTTCTTTTTATAAATGCATTTTGAGCAGGTTTTTTTTTGCATGAATATTTCATTTATGACAGGGTGCTGCTTAGTTATATAAAAAGTAAATACATAACGAGCGAGGTGTAAGTATAGCAGCAGTGTGTAGTGCTGAGGCTAATGGGTGGAGAGAATTTTAAAAATACAAAGAATTCTCATTTTCAAAAAGTACTTTGCAAACTTTAAAAGACAAGTTTTGCGTTTCTTTCCTGCTTCCTTTATCCCCATTTCTTTCCCAGTTTTGTTCTGTTTGTTCAGAAAAAGAGAAAAGCTTATATTCTAGTTGCCAAGTATTTCAGTCTCAGTATTTATTAGAAACAATATTTTATGGGTTTGAGAGAATGCAGAACAACCCACATAATATGAAAATAACATTGGCAAGTACCACAAATAGTAGCAGCCTAAGGTTAGGAGATCCTGGCTTGCTGGATATACAACCGTCAGCAGGAAGAAAGAATGGATAGAAAACAACAGCTGCCAAAAGCTAAAATGATGGGCCTTGATCTTCCCAACAGACAGGTGGGCAAGTCATACCGTGTACCTACTATTGTATAACACCATGTATGTATTGTTATACTATTGTTCTAGGCTTCAAAAAACTGTTTCTATGCTCTTTATACTCAGGAAAAATGTTTAGGCCAATTTGAGAAAATACATGCAATCCCATTCATTCTCTTGGGGAGTTGTTTTAGCTTCAGTCTACATTACATAGTGCCACAATACTGGAATATGCATTCCTGATTCTTCGTTTCATTTAAGGCTAAGCCATAATGGCTGGTATTTAAAACTAAAAGCAAATAAGCAAAAGATCTCACATTATATATGGGGAAGAGTACATACTATGGAGATTTTGTATACTATATTTAACAAAATACAAATAACATAGATGTCCTGATCCTTAAGTGCAGTTAAAAGGCTATTCATGTTGGTGGTGATCTAAAGAGAAGCTAACAATGATAAAACAGGTTTGCATTTTTAAATGTTCCTTGAAGATAAGAACTTCCTCTGACATGTCAGAACTTCAATATTCATGAATGATACCACAGTTCCAAGTTCACAAATATTAGCTCAACCTGTAATTGTCTCCATAAAGCTTCTATCTCTAGTACCATCACATTCTTGGATAGCTGACTTCTACTCTACTTTCATCGCCAGAACCAGCAGCTGATTTTATTTTCAGGAAAAGTATTCACAAAGAAAATATTTTTTATCATGTCATGAGAATAACTACATAGTAACTTGACCACAAGCAGAGAATATATAAACCACTGTGAGAAGATATGTGGGCCAGTCATCCAAGCACACTCTAACTAAGGGATTCCTGCTACAGACCAGCCGCTTGCCACATGTAATTCAATTTCATGCCTCAGCAAAATTACAAATTGCTACATGTCATGAACCCTTGACTATTGCTTGAGGGTAGTCAAAGCAGCAACGTTAAACCCATGTTCAGCAGCATATTTCTATGTATTCTCCAAAAGGCACCAACTGTAATCGCTTGCATGGAGAGGCTTGCTCTTTTAGGTTGGTTGATCGCCTGATTGGTTAAGTATGTGATTTAGGAAATGCAGAAGGGATAAGACCTTGGATAGTCCAATGGAACACCCCATATAGAGCTGCTCTTTGGCCCCCTCTAGTGCTTCTCTTAAAGGAAATTCCAAGATTTTAGATATGAATAGTATTAGACTAATGGGCGCTAAGTAGTGCTACAGCTGTTGTTAGGATGTGAAAAGGATTATCTAGAAAACAAATGGGGTCTGCATAGAAGGAGTGAATGAAAATGTTAGAATGCCTTGGAACTTCCTTAATATTATGTTTACATATGAGTTGTTTTTACTTTCTTTAAAAGAAAAAGACTTCATTGGAATGGCTTTAGTAAGAAACCATGAATTAACAAATCAGTTTGTTATTCATTGAAGGATAGAATATCTAATATAAAAATATATTATATTAAAAATACTTTGCTCTAAAATCCAATTTGCTGTGAAAAATTTTGTTCTTCTCACATTTAATTTTGTTTTTGATAATTCACAAATGTGAATTATATTAGCAGATAGTTTTACATGAAATAATATTTCTTAGAGTTTCAGCTCGCCATACATTTCAAGCAAATAAGTAAGGAAAAATGCTAAATTTTTCATTTTGATTTTATATTTTACTTCTCACTAGGTTTTCTTTTATTTGTATCAGATTTAGGGCTCAAGATTAATAACTATATTTTATGGTTAATTTATGTATTTTTATCTCTTCTCTCTCTCCCCCCTCAAAATGCAATGGGGACAGCAACTGAAATTTCCTTGAAATAAAGGGATAAATGAAATGATATATTTAAATATCAATTATAGTAAGCTATAGTGTCCTAAGAATTCTGAATTAGAGACAGTTAATTCTTGCAACCGATTCTTATTGTGAATCAGACTAAAAGAGATGATGTCAATATTAATAGACTGGATTGGTAAAAGGAAATGTGGGAACAGAAGCAAAAAGAGAAGTAAAATCAGGGCCAGTCTGTGAAGGAACTTGAAACTGAGGGCTGAAATCTTTTAGTGTTGTGGCCAACCTGAAGTTTTAAAAAATAATATTCTCTCTCTATATTTAAAACATGCCACAATAAATTGTTTATTAAAGAACACTTACGAGATAATTTCCTAGGGTAAATTTTCCTTCTGTTATTTGGGCAATGATTTCCAATGCTATATGAAACTACTGAACTTTCCTTATAACTTGTCACTATTTCAACATCAGCATGAATAATGTATATAGGAGATAGCATAGGAAGAAGAATTCAGATTTGCAAAAGAGGAACAGCAGATGCTGGGAGCTCTAATTGTGGTTATTGGGCAATGTTGTCTAGTCCATCGCTCAAGACTTTGACACTTACTGACTTTAACAGGGTTGTGCAATCCACAGACGCAGGCATTTAGCTTGGCTGAAAATGAATGCATTTTACCTGATAGTTTTCTCAAGAAAAGGTGATGGTTCCCAAATGTCTAAATTAATATTTTGACTGAATTCCACCACCTATGCCTCGTCTGTATTGAGACACTGCAAGGCTTGTGTTTGTGAGTTGATTAATGGAGGACACAGGATTAGCACATAGTAGACTAAATTGTAGATGACTGCAAAGAAGCTCATTTGTGTCTATTTATACATCCGTATTAATAGTTTTGGGCACTTAGAAATGCCTCAAGGAAAGACAGAACAGCAAGTAAATAACTTTGTGAATACAACCATTAAGCTCAGGGGTAGTTGAAATACACAAAAATGGTGAAAATTAATGGATACCAAAAATCTCAAAAAATCAGATTTTCTGAAATACATTTACAATTCTAACCTAAATTATTGCTTCTTGAATACCAAATATTTACTTGTTAGCCCTCAGGTTATGTAATAGTTTAATGAATAATTGGTCCAAATGCTGATTTTAAATGTTATTAAAACAGTTTTAAGTCACTTTTAGTGATCCCTGAATGGAATTAAAGCCTCTAAATTTTAAAGATAATTTTTGAGTAAGTGTTTTTTTAATTGGAATTTTAACTTTTAATTGGAGTATTTCAATTGCTGGATATGGGCCCCAAAGTATGGGAAATATATTAATCCATTTGTGACAGCTTTTGAGTATCAACATTTTAATTATGAAACATTAGAAATTTCTTCACAGTCTTCTTGGGTATTTTTGAGTGAAGGGAAAAAATCCACGTTAAGAATCCAGAAGAGATTATTGAAGAGGGAACACTCCAGGTGTTTTTATATTTGGCTATATGATGTGGAAATTCAAATTATCTATGCCTCCTTTTTGGTATCTATAAAACTAAATGGTCAAAACAATATATCGACTCTGTCCTTTATCTTGTATTATATTGATGTCTTCTTGTGATAAAGTATGGAAATCTATGCATTTTTTTCTAAGAAAGAACTATATTAATTTGTCTTGCTGCTAAAGTTAACATACTTTTGTATTTCATTAAGAAAAGTAAATAGTATTTTTTTTTAATTTAAATTTTTATGTTAATTTTTTTGAAAATCTTGGTAGCTGCTATTGCTCATCTATATAAAAAATTTAAAAATGGTATTTGTCCTAGCATAAGTCTTTGATATTTAAGGTTTTTAGTTTAACACACTGTGATGGCTCTGTGCCTGCTATGTCAGGAGGCAATTCTCCAGTCTGCTGTCTCATTCCTTGTCTGAGCTCAGCAAATCTCTAAACCTCTCAGGGACTCATGTCTTCATGATCAATGGGTTACTTCTAATAATAACATAGTATTTCACCTAATAGTGCCTACTCAGTGGGACTACTCAGGAATTAGAACTCAGGATGTCAAGAAACTTGGAGAGTCCTGAAAAGAGCTGACAATGTAATAAGTAGGAAAAAAAACAGGCCAGATGTTTATGGTATCTAGCAAAACATATAAATGAGCTTGTAGCTGATGACCAGTGGATTTGTGTTTTATGTACAGAAAAAGAGAACTATATGAACTGATTGATTTGTTTCCTGTGAAAAGCATATGACCAAATCCTGCAAGGCAAGTTTATGTTTCTTTTCTATGCTCATTTATGTGATATGTATAATTTCTCCTGATAATCACTGTATTCAATAACTGTAATGTTAATCAATGATTTATTAGGCTAGACATTGAGTACTTTAAAATAATAAATATTATCTGTATCATAATTGATAAATTCCCATTATTTCTTAGTATATAATCTAGTAATGAATTTATACACTGTTGAATTATTCTGAATTGAAAAACAATCATTATCTACCTGAAGACCTACTCAAGACTTTTATGCACACATATACCACAGAAATCGCATAAAAGTGCTCAGAAGCTAATAATATTATAAACAGACTGTTATTCTTTACTTATCTTCAAAATTAACTTAAGAACTGCTCTGTCATGGTGGCATAAGCCTGAATGTCAGCATTTGTTAGATTGAATCAAGAAGATTGTTAGTTTGAGTTTAGCCTGGGCCGCATCACTAGACCTCCTCTCAAAATAAAAAAAGATAATTTTAATTTGGAATGGAATGATGGTAAAGTTCTAAAGATGTAAACAATCTGCTTCCCCTCATGTTTTAATACCTTAAATGACTCAAGACCTCCTTTCATAACAGAGATAGTCCTGCTTTACGAAATATTTGTTCTCTTAGCACTGGATACCTGAGAAATGAGCAGAGAAAGCATGGTTGCAAAGATAGGATGAAAACCAAGGTTGCCCCATGTCATTCATCAAAAAGGAAGAAATGCAGGAGTAGTAGTAGATCATGAGAAACTGTGCAAAGAGAATGCGAAGTCTTCCCTCAGTATTTTTCCATTGTTTGCAATAGTAGAAGTCAAATTGTAAATATTAGGAGGTGTTGCCATGACTATAAAGCAGTATAATGTGACATCCTTCATGAACTTATCATAGATAATGTACAAAAATATTGACTGAGGAGTTAAAAACATAACTGCCTTTAATTGCAAGATGACAGCATATTTTCAATATCTCATAAGCTTTGGTGATTTTGTTTGAACAACTATTTCCCATCTCACTGTAGGAACTCTTTGTCACTTATTGACCACACTTCTGAATGATATAGATTGTCAATACGATCTGAATTTGGTGATGTCTGAAGGGTGAATAGTCATCTGTCTCATTTGTCCATAGCACAATGGTAATCTTAGCAATTTCCTCCATATAAAGGCAGTTCATCTCTGATTCTTACTGTTTCTATTTGTAGTGGACAGACAGTAGGTGAGATAATCTTTATCATATATTTACTATAATCATAGCCATCTTTTGTGTGAATCAGTTCATGGCTTGTGCTTGCTAAGCCGATGCTCTAGCACTTGAGCCAAGCCTCTGGCTTTTTTGTAATAGTTATTTTTCATAAGGTTTATTTTATCTTGTTTTCAACTGGATTTGAATGAGAGTCATGTGGCGCTATTTCCAGCTTTTTATTCTTTTTCAAACCACAGTCCTTATTCCAGTTTGTCCTTACAAAGTAGCTGGGATTATAGAAATCAATCACACCTGGGTTTTCTGCTGTTTACATGTACTTGATTTTGTGTTTTGTTTTGTTTTGTTTTTTGCCAGTTCTGGCCTAGAGCTCAGGAACTGAACTGTTCTTGGACTTTCTCAAGGTTACAGTTTTACCACTTGAGCTTCAGCACTATTTCTGGCTTTTTTTTTCTATGTATATTGTACCAAGGAATGAAACCGGGTCTTTGTGCATGCTAGGCAAGCACTCTACCACTAGGCCAAACTCCCAGCCCGATTTTGTGTTTTTTAAAGAAATAATACAATGAATTGCTCTGTATCTCTCTCAAAACAATTTCACTTATCACAAGAAAGTTATTTTTATTTCTTTATAAGAAGCATCCTAAATTTTCACAAGTATGTAAAAATAATGAGTTGTTTTTTTTTAAAGCTCTATGGAAACTTTTCCTACAATGTCCTTTCAAGAATATATTCAAAACATAATGTAATGTTCTTTATTTATTTAGACTTACTAAAATTTATTCATATGCATGTCATATATTTCTTTGCCCAGGGTATCTTGAGACTACACTCGTTAGAATAAATAATTGTTATGGCTATCAAGGAGCTTGCCAGCTATATTTCCTACTGAAGTACAGGTGGTAGCTGATACTCATACCTTGGTAAAAATATTTTACTAGTAGTCATGGAATCATGTTTTAGGTTACAGACAATAGCATATTCTGCTTTCCTTTGGAAGATGAATACATGCATAAATGTTACTTTGATTCTTCAGGGCTATTTCTATTGACTAGGTGGGCTGACCTGAATTATGTGATCTTGTCACCTGGCATGTGTACTGGTATATAATGGGAATTTCCAACCTTCCTTCATGATGAAGTAGCATCATTCCTAGATATATATTACTGTGATACTAAATTAATACTTTTAAAATTCTTAATTGCTCATAGTTTATAAGCACAAACTACTTTCTGTTTTTGGAAATAATAGATTTTGCAATATGATATAACATGGAACTACAATAAATGAGGCAAAGTGACTAAAAAGTTTATCAAATAGCATTTCTGTTTTCTGTATTTCAGTCTTTGCTCCTTTAATATGATTACATTTTCTTGCAATCACAATTCCAGCTCATGGTAAAATAAATAAGCCCCTAGATACCTCAAAGAGACAAGAAATTACAGAAATTTGACAGCAACTCTGGACATTTTCAGATTTAAAAATGTAACAACTGAACTCCAGGAGAACTGGAATTATGTCACTCATAGAAAGGCAAAGTCACTGATAGAGGTGTAATGTTAACACATGTCAGTGTTAAAAAACAAACCATGACTTTATTCTTTTCCTTATTTCTTGTCTTCTTTTAATGACTCCCTTTGGTTGATCTCAATCAGAGGCCAAGTAGCAAGGAAATCTGGTGATAGGTAGAAAATAAATGGGAAGAGATGGCCCTGGGAAAGAAATCAATGAATGTTCAACAGAACTCTTTAGGAGTAAGTCAAAGGTACATCAAAAACCTCAATTATATTAATGTTATTACTTTACCCTCTGGATTAATCAACAGTACCACAGAGGAAAGGTATGGTAATAGATGAACAAGTCAACATGACAAAACTATTAAAATTATCAGGAATTTATTCAGCCACTAACTTATTAATTCTATGTGATGGCCATGTTTTAAACTATTATTTTAGTTAAATGAGTTTTTTTTAAAAGCAACTTCTTATCAAAATAACTGTCAGGGTCCTTCGTCCCCGGTCCCCCTCTACTAGTAGGGGGATGGGGAAAAACACACCCCTACCAGGCCAAGCCTGGAGAGGAAGGGTTCCAATGTCCTCTTGCACCCAACCTTCTTATCCCAGAGCAGGAACAGAGACGACGTGCAGCTTCATCAAGGCAGGAAGATCTCTCTCTTTCTCTATTCCCTAAATATCTCCTCCTTATATTGGGTGAGGGAGCCTATCAGTATACAAGATGGACAGGACAAAGAGATCCACATGTTTTATCCCTACTACAAGTCTCACCAGAAAGTTATTAGACATGGCATTACTCAGCCCCCAACAAATAAGTAACTTGGAAGGTGATTATAATAATAATCCACTAACACTCTACTCAAACGTTTGACCCTTCAAGGCACTCCTGAATTCCAAGGAATCCAATTTAGTGTCTGTGAAAAGATCATAATTTATATATTTTATTCCTTTGTTAAATAATCTTCAGGGGAACAAAAGTGTTTAATATTAGCGAGCTATTTCTTCCATTGGTAAAGTTGGACGATAAAGAGGAAGAGAAGCAGAAAAAAATGGAGTGGGAGGAGGACAAAGCAAGGGTAATGGTACATGAGCAGATACACTCATAACCTCCAAAGGTAATATCTATTTCAATATGTTTATTGCCCTAATATGGTTTCACGAGATATGCTAATATACACACATAAAATTATCCACATTAAAAAGTGCAACTTACTATATATTACCCATATAAATAAAACTTTTTTTTTGAAGTCCTGGGCTTGAGCTCAGGGCCTGAGCACTGTCGTTGGACTTTCTCAAGGCTAGAGCTCTACCACTTGAGCCTCAGCACCACTTCCGGCTTTTTTTCTATATGTGGTACCGAGGAATCGAACCCAGGTCTTCATGCATGCTAGGCAAGCACTTTAACCACTAGGCCAAACTCCCGGCCATAAAACTTTTTTTTAAAAAAGAAAACATTTCCAAATTGTACTTTAACATGATTCACTCTTGTTCCTTCTTTCTTTTTTTTTTTGATTTTTTAATTTTTTTTTTTTTTGCCAGTCCTGGGCTTGAGCACTGTCCTTGGACTTTCTCAAGGCTAGCACTCTACCACTTGAGTCTCAGCACCACTTCCGGCTTTTTGCTATGTAGGTGGGTACCGAGGAATCGAACCCGGGTCTTCGTGCATGCTAGGCAAGCACTCTACCACTAGGCCAAACTCCCAGCCCCTTGATTTTTTAAATTTTTTCCATATATTTTTATTGTAATTAATAGAAGGGTTACATGATATTTGCCAGATGGAAGGTGCATTAATTCACATACATTGATACCCTTTCACATGTCTTGGTCCCCATTTCCCTCCCCCAAACCCCCATCCTTCATCTTGTTTTCCCCCTTCCCTATCCAATTTCAAATAACCAAATACAAATATATCTGATATATCAGGTAACAAAGTGAGATACTGTAACAATATGAGATAACCAAGGGACAGCAAAAGAGATGAGAGATAACATAGTAACTTAAGAAAAACCATCATTCATTATATGGCTTATGTTTCTATATCCTAGAGATCCTTTCATTTAGCATCCTACTATATGGCCTTTTGTATCAAGGTTTTGCTCTATTGCAAATCTCTGCTAGGAGAGCCCAAGGTTTCTACTGATTATGACAAATGAGGGAAACCATTGAGTCTAAGTTCCTTTGAGTCTGGCTTACTTCACTTAATATGATTTTTTTAAGTCTTTCCATTTCTTAACAAATGGGGCAATGTCATTCTTTCTGACAGCACCATGGAATTCCATTGTGTACAAATACCACATCTTGTTGATCCACTCATCAACTGAGGGACATTAATATCCAGTCTTGGTAATTCTAAGACCTTCCATGTTTATAAGAAATTTGTGGATAGATGTAGACACAAAGATGGGGATATATGTGAGGATTATTTCATGACCTCTTCAGCATACATGTTATTCATTCTAATCCCTTCATTTTTTTAACCAGGGAATATTTAACAGTAATTATTCTGCTAAAATAAAACATGTCTTTTGAAATATGGAGGAAACAAGAAAGAATTTCTTATTGACTTTTCAGTTGGGATACAAATAACTCAAATAAAGCAAATATACACACAAAAAATGAATTTCATGTGAAATATGTTGCAATAGTATCTGTATGACACTTAAAAATGTCTTCTTGTAGAGCCAGGAAGAGTGGCTTATGCCTGTAATCCCAGGTCTCTAGAGGCTAAGGCAGGATAATTGAGGGTTCCAGGCTAGCTGGGGCTATATGATCAGCAGTGGCTCAAATAACTAAAAGACTCTACTGACAATCTCCATATTTATATTATATTACATATGAATATATAATACACAAATACATGCAAACATTTTTCAGTTGGTAAGTATTCCAGGAGACCTAAAAACCCTTGGCCTACAGAATAAGATAGGGAATATTCAATGTAACAACAAATAATTTTTCAGTATAGCTCCACCCACTCAAGCTGAATTGATTCTCTAGATGTCACTTATTCCTTCCCTTTATTTTACTCCAGCTCTTTCAGGATCTTCCTGGTTTTATTCTGCTTGTCTGGGATGTCATCTCACATCTAAGTCCATTGCACTATGCTGTTACATTAAAGTGTTTTCTAGTTAAAATTCAATTCAGGTCATATAAGTTCATTATCTTGTCACATATTATTCAGTAAGTGTGATGCCTTCTTTCTCCCAAATCCTGCTTCATTTGATCATAGTTAACACTTATCCTTGCATTACATCTGGGTGACTTTTTGTATACTGCATAAATTCATTGAATAAATACATAGCAGGAGTCTATTGGACGCAAGTGATATGAAATGTAGCTGCTTTGATGAAGCATTTAAGTCTTTCATGAAGTTGTTTCTGAAATATACATTTATACATCTCTGCAGTTATTCTCACTTTAGGTCAAATAAGATGGCTTAAATTTGACATATTGTTGCTGAATAAAATTTTCTGAATGTATGAAATGACTGTGTTTCACTACCATATATATGTAGTAATACTGAATACATGAAGCAATTACATTAAAAACTAACGCATTATTCATCCTCCAAGCAGACATATCTTTTTTCCTTTTTCTGTATGCAAACCAAATGTAGATAAAAGCAACTGAAGATTTTATCTTCTGAAATATATGCCCAGTTGATTTGTGTTTACCATAAGAATTAAATAAAATACACTGAACTTCTCTCTCTCCCTCTCTCTCTCTCTCTCTCTCTCTCTCTCTCTCTCTCTCTCTCTCTCTCTCTCTCTCTCTCTCTCTCTCCTTGGTGTGTGTGTTTGTGTCTGTTTGTTTTCCTATCCTGAGACTTGTACTCAGCGACTGAGCTTTTCTGTTCAAGGATAACTTTTACTACTTAATCCACAGCTCTACTTCCAGTTTTTCTTTCTGGTATCATTTATTAGATAAGAGTCTTACAAACTTTCCTCTGTGGCCTGGCCTTGAACTGTGATCCTCAGATCTCAGTCCCCAGCATAGTTAGAATTAGAGGCGTTAGCTATAGGTCAAATGAGCAATGTATTTTTAAAGAAGGCATTGTTATTAGTACTATTGCTTATACAAATAGAAAAGGGAAACACTTGGGAGAAAGCTTTAATATTTCCTTGAACCAGTTCTTCATTTGTAAACTATATAGGCTCAGTCATTCTTTCATCCATGCTGAGTTTCATGGATGTCTGAAAGAGAGAAGAAAGAACAGAAAGGAGAAGTAGACACATCATATTTTGCTTAGGTCTGCTGACAGATTTCTCCCTGATGTCAGCTGATATCAGATTCTTTTTCATTCCAAAGTAGGAGTTCATGGGCATCTTTCTGGGTTCATTTAAATTAGCTCAGTAAAAATTCTAAGGATCTCCTGATATGTGGAGTGTCATATTTTCTGTTTCTGATTGTAACAGAATTGCCAAAAGGATTTTTATATTGTTCTTTTCTTGCACAGCGAATGGGTGGCCTTGAGTTGCATTCTGACTGAGCACTTGAAAACAGTACTGAGAAGCTGTCTATAAATAAGTAGATTTGTTTACAGAAACTGACTGGGAAACTGGACTTGCACCACCTGCCAATTTCTCAAGGATGAGAAGTGAGAGGAACATTTTCATTCCTCTAAGACAATTCAAATCAGCCAATCTACACCTATGCAGACAAACTTCTTTCTCTTGATAACTTAAACTGAGTATATGTACCTTTCATTAATATTCCTGAGGAGTAAAGGTATTTGTATTATCATTTTCCACTGAAATTTTTCATATAAGTTTTCTAAGAATATATTACCTTTCCCTGAGTGTGTCAACTAGAAGATAATTGGGAAAGACGAAAAGAAATGTCTGAAAATGAATGCCCAGATTTATGAAAATAAATATCTTCAAAGTTTTATACTTACCCCAAATTCCTAATTTAAGCCAGTTAAAAACTTCACTTATGTGGGCTAGTGGCAAACTGGAGTCCATATGGAGTTCCTCAATTGGTCTTTGAGTAGGTGGGATATATATATCTTGACAGCATTTCTGACATGTCCCTTCCATGGTCAGAGACATAGTCTTTACTGTCCAGTTGGCCTTGTGAATGACATTGCAGCAGTCATTGGTGAGTTTTGTTTATAATGTGATAAGTTGGCTCATAAAAACTAAAGCCAGACACTTGCTTCCTGGATTGTATGTTATAAACCTAAAATATCATTGAAAAGGAAGGTGATTCTATTACTAAATTAAGGCCCTCTAGCAGCTGACAATTAACTAAAAGATGAATAGGCAGTTTTGCACACATTTTGTAAAACCTGAAGAAATGTGAGATACTAGTATAAAAAGGTAGTTTGGGGAAAGAGCCTAGAGTCTTCTCCAAAGTTTTGCTTATTTGGTCCACACTTAGCTGGTGTCATAGCTCTATTGCTTCTGATAGTTGGGAACACCTGTAAGATGAAGAAATAGTATTATATTCTGAGTCACATTTCCTATTTCTATTTAAAAGTCTTATTTGGAGCGTGGCTGCTATTATGTTTGTTCTGACTTCCCTGATACTGTGATTTAACCAGTAGCTTCCTTGAAGAATGCGTATCAGAGATTGTTTTGCAGGGATGCTTTAAGTCACAGAAATAGAACCTCTGATAACTTACAAGACAAAAGTTTAAATAACATTTAAAAGTAGAGTATGTTTATTTAATTAGGAAAAGATAGAATTACATTTGCTTCCTTGTGAGTTGCAGAGAATCATTTCAAGAGTTTCAGGAAAAGCCATCTGCTCATGAAACCAAAAGAAGAATTGAAGGGGAGTCCTATCCACTGCTCTGCTCGTTGCCCTGTTTCCATTAGAAATTATAAGGAAGTAGATCCGGAAATAGAGACACATGATCACAAGTACAGTAACCAGTACTTTCAGACATCACCACAAGACCATACACTCAGGATTTCACAACCCTCTCACATTGCCAGTGTCACAACATTCTCTCAAGCAAGGTTCTCCTCTCCTTTTGTGGTTAAAAAAAGGGGACCCCTCCCCCCAAGCAATCATCTCCTATAAATCATTTTTCTCAAAGGACAAACTAAACTTCCTTGGTTTTGAAGTTGTACTTGTCATGCTGAGGAAAAAAAATCCCACTTATATCATTAGAACCTCAACTTAATGTGCTTGGTTAACTATATTAATCAAAGGTACCCTCTAGTATCCTGGTTAAGTACTTGGTTCAAACATGATAAGTCTTAAAAACATAACTCTGGGGCCAGGAATTTGGCCTAGTGATGGAGTGCTTGCCTAGCGTGCATGAAGACCCAGGTTCGATTCTTCAGTACTACATACACTAAAATAAAAGGTGAAAGTGGTGCTGTGTCTCAAGTAGCAGAGCACTAGCCTTGAGGAAAACACAATGACAGTGCTCAGTCCCTGAATTCAGTCCCCAGGACTGACAAAAATACAAAAAACAAAAAACAAAAAAATCACCACCATCAACAAAAAATTATAACCCTGGGAGCTTTGTGACTCAGCTTTGATTCCTCCAATGTAGTTGCAATTACTCACGTTTTCCCTTTAATTTTTTTTCTTTAAAATTTCAAAATATTTTAAGATGGTAACAATATGCCGATTGAAGATAATAACTTAATCCCTAGATCATTTTATCCATCTAAAGTCCCTCTTACGTTTCTCTTTCTGCTAGGAAAATAAATGATAAATCAAATGGAGAATACAGTTAGTACTGTAACTGGAAAAAAAAAACAAACCACAAAGCCCGACATGGTGGCTCACTCCTCTAGTCCTAGCTACTCTGGTGGCTGAGATCTGAGGAACAAGTTTCAAAGGCACACTGGAACAAAAGGACCTGAGACTCTTATCTCCAATTAACCTCTAGAAATTGGGAAGTGGGACTTGGCTCAAGGGAAGGGCAGTAGCCTTGAGCTGAAGAGCTAAGAGACAAGGCCCAGGCCCAGGGGTAGGGCAGTAGCCTTGAGCTGAAGAGCTCAGAGAAAATGCCCAGGCCCAGGGGTAGGGCAGTAGCCTTGAGTTGAAGAGCTCAAGAGACAATGCCTAGGCCCAGGGGTAGGGAAGTAGCCTTGAGCTGAAGAGTTCAGGGCCAGCACCCAGGCTGAGTTCAAGCCCCATGTCTCCCACACAAACACACACAAAAAAGTCCACAAGTACACTCCAGACGTTTTTCTTGACTGTTTAGTGAGTTTTGATGATTGCATTTTTTAACTTGAATTTGCTGGGGGCCAAATAATGCCATGTCTAATAACTTTCTGCTGAGACCTGTAGTAAGGGTTAACACATGGACCTCTTTGTCCTGCCCACCTGTTGTGCTGATAGGCTACAACACTGAATATTAGGAGGAGGGATTTGGGGAAGAGAAAGAGAGAGAGAGATTTTCGTGCCTTGATGAAGCTGCGTGGCGTCTCTGTTCATGCTCTGGGGAAGGAAGGCTGAGTGAGGGAGGTCAGTGGGCTCTTTCCTCTCACAGCTTGTCCTGGTTGGGGCATGTTTTTCCCCATCCCTCCTACTCAAGAGGGACCAGGAACAAAGGACCCTGACATGAATTAAGTAGGTAATCGATTGAATACAGTCTTAATGAAATAAAAGTCTAAAAAGGTTTTTCTTTTTTAAAAGAATTCTGTGTAAATGCAGAAGAAAGAATCTCTAGGGTTGAAGATAACCTAGTTCTTATAGAGAAAGAACAGAAAAATGAGTCAAACCAAATCTAGGAAATATGAGAGAATGCTTCAGGAAGTCCAAGATACAATTAGGAAGCCTAATTTAAGCCTAATTGCTGTTGGAGAAGTCCTGGAGAAAGAGATCAATATTATTGGAAATATACTTCAGGGAATCATCTCAAAGAACTTCCCAAATATCCAGAAGGATAGGCCCATCCAGACACAAGAAGCATTTAGACCCAAAACAGACCTGGCCAGAAAAGGACATCCACCAGCCACATTATAATCCATACAGGATCAACAGAGACAAAAGAAAGAATCCTAAAAGCAGCCAGGGAAAAGAAAACAATCATCTACAAAGGAAAACCAATCAGAATAACCACAGATTTCTTAGCAGAAACCATGCAAGCAAGAAGAGAATGGAAGAATATATGTCATGCCCTTAAGACAAATAAACACCAACCAAAATACAATACTCAGTTAGGCTCTCATTCATAACTGAGGGAACAATAAAAACTCTCCATTCCAAGAAAAAGTTGAAACATTATGTAGCAACCAAATCTACATTACAGAAAATTCTCAAAGATGTTCTACACATTGAAAACAAACACAAACATGATACTGACAAAGAAATGGCACCTAAAACTCATACCAGCTAAGTACTGCAAGAACTGTCAAGACACAGGCCCTAATAAAAGCTTTTAAAAATGGCAGAAACTAATAAATATTTAATGTGTCACCTTAAACTCCTGGAAAAAGAGAAACAAACCAACCCTAATCCCAGTAGAAGGAAGCAGGTTATTAAAATCAAAGCAGAACTAGATGCACTGGAGCCCAAAAAAACTATAGAAAGAATCAACAAAACAAGGAGTTGGTTCTTTGAAAAAAATAACAAAATTGACAGACCCTTATCAAATCTTACCAAAAAAAAGAAGGGAGCACACCAAAATAAACAAAATCACAGATGAGAATGGTAATGTCATGAGAGGGCATCATGAGGGAATACATTTCAAACCTTAATGCAAACAAGTTTGAGAATCTAGAAGAAATGGATGAATTTCAAGCCAATATTAATATACCCACAATGAATCAAGAAGACCTAATCCAACTAAACAGACCTATTTTAAGTACTGAAATAGAAATGGCGATAAGAGACTTTCTATCCAAGAAAATCCCAGGGCCAGATGGATTGACAGCTGAATTCTATAAGGTCTTCAAAGCAGAGCTCACACCAATACTCCTCAAGCTCTTCAACGAAATTGAATATGAAGGTTCTTGGCCAAACTCATACTACAAAGCCACAATAACCCTCATCCCCAAAATACAGAGATTCATTAAAGAAACAGAAATATAGACCCATTTCTTTGATGTACATCGATACAAAACTTCTCAACAAAATACTGGCCAACTGTCTAAAACAACTCATCAAACAGGTTTCATCACAGGGAGACAAAGCTGGATCAACATATACAAACCAATTAATATAATTCAACATTTCAACAGGAACAAGGACAAGAATCACAGGATTGTCTCAATAGATGCAGAAAAGGCATTTGACAAGCTCCAACACCCCTTTATGCTAAAAGCTCTGGAGAAAGTAGGAATCCAAGGAACATTCCTCAGTATAATAAAGGGAGTCTACAACAAACCCACAGCTAGTATTATTCTTAATGGTGAAAAGCTAAAGCCATTACCTCTAAAATCAGGAATGAGACAAGGATGCCCACTCTCTCCACTCCTCTTTAACACAGTAGTAGAATTCCTAGCCAGAGCAATAAGACAAAAAGCAAGCATAAAGTGGATCTAAATAGGGAAGATGACATGATTCTGTATTTAAAGAACCCTATAGACTCCACTCCCAAGCTGTTTGAGTTGATTCAAAACTTGGGCAAGTTAGCAGGGTATAAAATTAACCCTCAAAAATCAACTGCCTTCCTATATGCCAACAAATAGAGGAACAAAGCAATAATCAGGAAAGTAATTCCTTTACAATAGCCTCAAAGAAAATAAAGTACCTAGGAATTAACTTAACTAACAATGTAAAGGTCCTCTTTCATGAAAATTTTAACCCTGAAAAAGGAAATTAAAGCAGAACTGAGGAAATAGAAAAACTTCCCATGCTCCTGGATTGGAAGAATTAACATTGTGAAAATGGCAATCTTGCCAAGGGCTATCTACAAATATAATGCAATACCCATCAATATCCCAATGTCATTCTTTAAAGAAATAGAAGAGGCAATCCAAAATTTCATATGGAATAATAAAAGACTCCGTATAGCAAAAACACTTCTTAGCAGAAAGAACAGCACAGGAGGAATTTCAATACCAAACTTTATACTCTACTACAGAGCTGTAGTGACCAAAAGAGTTAGGTCCTGGCAAAAGAACAGGCCTGAAGACCAATGGAATAGAACTGAGGACCCACATATTAACCCACCTAATTGCTGATAAGGGAGCAAAAAAAATAGAGAATGGAAGAAAGACAGCCTCTTCAACAAGTGGTGCTGGCAGAACTGGTTAAGCACCTGCAGAAAACTAAAGTTGGATCCTTCTTTGTCACCCTGTACTAGGATTAACTCCAAATGGATCAAAGACCTGGAGGTAAAAGCCGACACTCTGAAAACTATACAAGAAGGAATAGGAGATACACTAGGTCTCCTTGGCACAGGTCAAAACTTCCTTAATAAGGACCAAGAAACACAGAAAATCAGAGAAAGTCTGAATAAGTAGAACTAAATTAAACTACAGAGCTTCTGTATGGCAAAGGACATAGCTAGCAAATTAACTAGAAAGCCTACAGAGTGGGAGGATGTTTTAACTAACCATACAATGGACAAAGGCCCCATCTCTAAAATATATCAACAGCTCAAAAAATTGAATCACTCCAAAACTAATCTCCAGAGATACAACCATCCCAGTAAAGGATGGGCCAAAGACTTAAAGAGTCTTCTCTGAAGAAGAAATAAAAAAGGCCTATAGAGAGGGGGAAAGAAGATGGTGCCGAGACAATAGGGACGCTTCTTAGCTCTCTCTGACAAAAAGAGAGAACCAGGGAGTCCCACGAGCCAACTACCTAAAGAAATCCACAACAACAAACTCGAAAAGCAACGGAGAAGGACTCAAACCGGAAAAGAAATCCAGATAAAGCTCACATCCAACTTTCTCAAAGAATTCAGAACGCGACGACCCCTCCCCACCTCTCGCCGCCGGATCCAACCCGCGAAAGCCTCGGAAAGTCGCCAAAAGCCGCGAAAAGCGGCAGCTGGCGCTGGCTCAAGCCACGAAAAGTGGCTTGAGCGGGTGCCGGCTCCACGCTGGGAAAGCCACGGCGGGCACTGGCTCTAATCCACGAAAAGCGGCGGCAGTGGAGGGCACCAGGCTGGGAGCCCAACGGCTGCAGAAACCAGCACAGAACCGAGCCAGCGAACACAGAAGCAGCAGAACCCAGACGCGGAACCAGAAGAGCAAGCAGCGGAACCCAGAAGCAGAACACAGGCGGCGGAGACCCGAGGGGAGTGAAAGACTCCCCACCACCGTGGAGCACCCGCAGACGGACACAGAGGCGTGAGTAATACAGCGCGTCCCCAAACACATCGGGAAAGCGGAGCGGGTGCCAAGCAATAGAACTTAACTCAGACCCCAATACCCCGCCCGAGAAAGACTGGCTGGAGCAGGGGGGCAAGGAATTTAGAATCCTGTCCCTTCCCTCAACAGCCCCCTCCCTCAGGCCATTGACTGGAGATTGACAGGCCCATAAGACCCAGCACCCCACCAAGGCAGGTGGGGCTGTCCCAACTCCTACCTGCCCAACGGGCTCAACCCCCAGCCCTCTGACTGGAGACTGACAAGTGGGCGGACCCTAAGACTCAGCACCCTACCAGGGGAGGCAGAGCTGTCCCAGCTCCCACCTGCCCACCAGGCTCCTCTCCCAGGCCACTGGATCTGGAGAGTGGAGGGCGTTGGGACCCTGCCTTACAACAGTGGGAAGGGGGTGCGGGAAAATAGGAGCCAGCATCTGCCCCTCCTCAATTCTTGAGCGGGGCATCCTCCAGCTGGGAATCCTGAACAAGACACCACCGAGGGCCCCCCCCCCCCCCCCGCACAGTCACAGACTCTGACAAAGCAGTGGAAACACAGCAGGGATCTGAAGGGCCGACTAGCAGCCAAGCTCCCCTTCTGAGAATCAAAGAGGTGCGGCTCCGCCCTTGGAGACCATGTGCCCAGCTGGGCCCCGCCCCTGGGAACAGAGGGGTCTCCTGCTGGTCCTGCTGAGAGCCCCTGAAACTCTCAATCCCCAGACCCTTGGCTTGGGGCCGCCCCTGGAAGCAACACAGGAAAACGTCCGCCAACCGTGCTCAGACGGAAGCTCGCAGATCCATCCCATGGTCCACTGTGAGGCCACTGGTTGGGCTAAGAGCTAGTCGCGCAGCAACACATAAGTTTTATTCTAATACTTTCCAAACTTTGTACTCAAATATGCTACCTACTTACCCCCTGACCTCTCTCATTCTATTTTTCTATCTCTGGACCTCTTTCAGAGAATTCTGAAAGATGTTCTATACATAGAAAACCAAAATAAATGCAATATAGGGAAAGAAATGGCACCTAAACAGCATACCATCTAAGGACCATAAGAACTGTCAAGACACAAGCCCAAATAAAAGGTTTTAAAAATGGTAGGACCTAATAAATATCTCTCAATCCTAACTCTCAATATCAATGGACTTAACTCTCCAATTAAATGGCATAGGCTGTCTAGTTGGATCAAAAAGCAAGAGCCATCATTCTGCTGTCTTCAAGAGACACATCTTACCAAAAAAAACAAACATCTTTTGAAAGTGAGAGGTTGGAATAAACTCTATCAAGCTAACGGCCCCCATAAACAGGCTGGAGTTGCCATCCTCATATCAGATAAAATAGACTTCAAACTAAAATTAGTAAGAAAAGACAAAGAAGGTTACTACATACTACTAAAGGGATCTTTCATCCAGGAAGACATAACTATCCTAAATATTTACACACCCAATCCCGGAGCTCCAAACTTCATCAAGCAAACTTTACTTACACTGAAACCAAACATAGATCGAAATACAGTGATTGTCGGTGACTTTAACACACCACTCTCACCTATGGACAGATCAACAAGGCAAAAACTCAACAGAGAAACCTTAGAACTGAACAACTATATAGACCAACTAGATCTAACAGACATCTGCAGAATATTCCACCCAGTAACAACACAATATACGTTTTTCTCAGCAGCACATGGAACATTTTCCAAAATAGATCACATCTTAGGCCATAAAACAAACCTGGACAGATTCAGAAACACTGAAATTATTCCATGCACACTCTCAGACCACAAAGGCATCAAACTGGAACTGAACACACATCTCCACCAACTAAAACACTGTAACTCATGGAGACTGAACAACACATTGTTGAATCACCAATGGGTCATCGAAGAGAGCAGAACAGAAATCCAACAGTTTATGAAATTTAACAGTAAGGAGCACACAAAATACCAACTCCTTTGGGACACAGCAAAGGCAGTACTCAGGAAAATTCATAGCGCTGAGTGCCTACAACAACAAGTTGGAAAAATTGCAAACCAACAAGTTAATGTCTCACCTTAAGCTCCTGGAAAAAGAGCAACAAATCAACCCTAATCCCACTAGAAGGAAGCAAATTATTAAAATCAAAGCAGAATTAAATGAATTGGAATCCAAAAAAACTATAGAAAGAATCAACAAAACAAGGAGTTGGTTCTTTGAAAGAATTAACAAAATTGACAAACCCTTAGCAAATCTTACCAAAAAAAGAAGGGAGCATATCGAAATAAACAAAATCGCAGATGAAAATGGTAATATCACGACAGAAATGACCAAGATCCAGAATATCATGAGGGAATACTTCTCAAACCTTTATGCCAACAAATTTGAGAATCTAGATGAAATGGATGAATTCCTAGCCAATATTAACATACCCACACTGAACCAAGAAGAACTAAGCCAACTCAACAGGCCTATTTCAAGCTCTGAAATAGAAATGGCAATTAGAGAACTTCCACCTAAGAAAAGCCCAGGGCCAGATGGATTCACAGCTGAATTCTATAAGGTCTTCAAAGCAGAGCTCACACCAATACTCCTCAAGCTCTTCAACGAAATTGAAAATGAAGGTTCCTTACCAAACTCATTCTATGAAGCCAGTATAACCCTCATCCCCAAACCAGACAGAGATTCATCAAAGAAAGAGAACTATAGACCTATATCTTTGATGAACATCGATGCAAAACTTCTCAACAAAATACTGGCCAACCGTCTACAACAACTCATCAAAAAAATTATACACTATGATCAAACTGGATTCATCACGGGGAGGCAAAGCTGGTTCAACATACGCAAATCAATTAATATAATTCAACACATCAACAGGAGCAAGGACAAAAATCACATGATTGTCTCAATAGACACGGAAAAGGCATTTGACAAGATCCAACACCCTTTCATGTTAAAAGCTCTTGAGAAACTAGGAATCCATGGAACATTCCTCAATGTAATAAAGGCTGTGTAGGAGAAACCTACTGCTAGTATTACACTTAATGGTGAAAATCTAAAGCCATTCCCTCTAAAATCAGTAATGAGACAAGGATGCCCACTCTCTCCATTCCTCTTTAACATAGTACTAGAATTCCTAGCCAGTGCAATAAGGCAAGAAGGAAGCATAAAGGGGATCCAAGTAGGGAAAGAGGAAATAAAACTTTACCTCTTTGCAGATGACATGATTCTGTATTTAAAGAATCCTATAGACTCTACTCCCAAGCTCCTTGAGATGATTCAAAACTTTGGAAGAGTAGCAGGCTATAAAATCAACCCTCAGAAATCAACTGCCTTCCTTTATGCCAACAGTGAGAGGAACGAGGCAATAATCGGGAAAGAAACTCCTTTCACAATAGCCTCAAAGAAAATAAACTACCTAGGAATTAGCTTAATTAAGAATGTAAAGGACCTTTTTGATGAAAACTTTAAAACCCTAAAAAAGGAAATTAAAGCAGAACTAAGGAAATGGAAAAACCTCCCATGCTCCTGGATTGGAAGAATCAACATTGTCAAAATGACAACCTTGCCAAGAGCTATCTACAAATTCAATGCTATACCCATCAACATCCCAATGTCATTCTTTAAAGAAATAGAAGAGGCAATCCAAAATTTCATATGGAATAATCAAAGACCCCGTATAGCAAAAACACTTCTTAGCAGAAAGAACAGCACTGGAGGAATTTCAATTCCAAACTTTAGACTCTATTATAGGGCTATAATTCTCAAAACAGCTTGGTACTGGCACAAGAACAGGCCTGAAGACCAATGGAATAGAACTGAGGACCCAGATATTAAACCACAGACCTATGGCCACCTAATCTTTGACAAGGGAGCCAAAAAAATAGAATGGAAGAAAGACAGCCTCTTCAACAAGTTGTGCTGGCAGAACTGGTTAAGCACCTGCAGAAAACTAAACCTGGATCCTTCTTTGTCACCTTGCACTAGAATTAATTCCAAATGGATCAAAGACCTGGAGGTAAAAACTGACACACTGAAAACTTTACATGAAGGAATAGGAGATACACTAGGCCTCCTTGGCACAGGTCGAAACTTTCTTAATAAGGACCAAGAATCACAACAAATCAGAGAAAGGCTGGATAAGTGGGACTCCATTAAACTGCAGAGCTTTTGTATGGCAAAGGACATAGCTAGTAAATTAATCAGGAAGCCTACAGAGTGGGAGAAGATCTTCACCAACCAAACAACGGACAAAGGCCTCATATCTAAAATATATCAACAACTCAAAAAATTGAATCACTCCAAAACTAACCTCCAAAGTAACAACCATCTCATTAAAAAATGGGCGAAAGACTTAAAGAGAGTCTTCTCTGAAGAAGAAACAAAAATGGCCTATAGACACATGAAGAAATGCTCAACATCTCTGGTCATAAAAGAAATGCAAATCAAAACAACTCTAAGATTCCACCTCACTCCAGTTAGAATGGCCAGGATCAGGAAAACGAATGACAACAGATGCTGGAGGGGATGTGGCCAGGAGGGATCACTACTACACTGTTGGTGGGAGTGCAAACTCATTCAACCACTATGGAAAGCAGTGTGGCAGTGCCTCAAAAGGCTAAACATAGAACTCCCCGATGACCCAGCAATTCCACTACTTGGCATTTACCCAACCATCCAAACAAGGACATACTAAATCCTCCAGCACAACAATGTTCATTGCAGCACTATTCACCATAGCAAAGATATGGAACCAACCTAGATGTCCCTCAGTTGATGAGTGGATCAACAAGTTGTGGCATTTGTACACAATGGAATTCTATGCTGCTGTCAGAAAGAATGACATCACCCCATTTGTTAGGAAATGGAAAGACTTAGAAAAAAATCATATTAAGTGAAGTAAGCCAGACTCAAAGGAACTTAGGCTCAATGGTTTCCCTCATTCGTCATAATCAGTAGAAACCTTGGGCTCTACTAGCAGAGATCTGCAATAGAGCAAAATCTTGATACATAAGGCCATATAATGTGAAGCTAATTGAAAGGACCTACAGGGTATTGAAACAAAAGCCATATAATGAATGATTGTTGTCCTTAATGTACTATGTTGTCTCTCATCTCCTTTGCTGTCCCTTGGTTATCTCATATTGGTATAGTATCTCACTTTGTTATCTGATATATTGAATTTATTTGTATTTGGATATTTGAAATTTGATAGGGAAGGGGGGAAAACCAAGATGGGTGGGGGGTGTGGGGGGTGAGGGAAATGGGTACCAAGACATGTGAAAGGGTATCAATGTATGTGAATTAATGCACCTTCTATCTGGCAAATATCATGTAACCCTTTTACTAATTACAATAAAAAAATAGAAAAAAAAAAGAAAGGCCTATTGACACGTGAAGAAATGCTCAGCATCTCTAGTCATAAAAGAAATGCAATTCAAAACAACTCTAAGATTCCACCTCACTCCGGTTAGAATGACCAGGATCAAGAAAACTAATAACAACAGATGCTGGAGGGGATGTGGCCAGGAGGGATCAATATCACACTCTTGGTGTGTGGGGAGCCGGAGCGGCTGAGATGGCGCCTGTCCCCTGCCTCGCTCTTTGTCTCCTTATTTGGTATGCGAGTGCGGAGCCTTTGTTCGTTCCACTGAGTCTGCGCGTATGACGTCAGAGGCCTGACCAATCCCGAGTTTTAAAAAGGCCCTGGCAACAGAGCAGCCAATGGCAAAAGCCCCGTGTTCCTTGATTGTTTATAAGCAGCTGCATTTCCCTGCCCCGCGCCCCTCTGCTTCAGCTCTCCCTTCAATCAAGTTGCTCTTCAATAAAGCGTGATACGAGAAGGATCCTCGGGTGGTGTCCGTTCTTCCCTGCTGGTCAGGGGTGCCGGGCGCCGCATTGGTGGGAGTGCAAACTCATTCAACCACTATGGAAAACAGTATGGCAGTTCCTCAATAGACTAAACATAGAGCTCCCTTATCACCCAGCAATTGCACTACTTGGCATTTATCCAATAGTCCAGAAACAAGGACATAGTAAATCCACTAGCACAACGATGTTCATTGTAGCACTATTTACCATAGCAAAGATATGGAACCAACCCAGATGTCCCTCAGTTGATGAGTGGATCAACAAGATGTGGTATTTATACACAATGGAATTCCATGCTGGGCTAAGAAAGAACGACAGCACCCATTTGTAAGGAAATGGAAAGATTTAGAAAAAATCATATTAAGTGAAGTAAGGCAGACTCAAAGGAACAAAGACTCAATGGTTTCCCTCCTTTGTCATAATGAGTAGAAACCTTGGGCTCTCCTAGCAGAGATTTGCAATAGAAGAAAACCTAGAGACAAAAGGCCATATAGTATAATGCTAAATGAAATGACCTCCAGGATACAGAAACAAAAGCCATATAATGAGTGATTGTTGTCCTTAATGTACTATGTTATCTCTCATCTCTTTTGCTGTCCTTTGGCTCACTCATATTGTTACAGTATTTTACCTCATTATCTGATATATTGTATATATGCTTCTTTGGTTATTTGAAATTGGATAAAGAAAGGAGGAAAACTGTGGGGAGCCCGGCCCCTCCCGCACGGTGGCAGGACCTGGAGGCACGCGTCCCCCTTTCACTGTGGGACTGCCTGTAGTGCTGGTGGCTGCATGACTCAGGGATATCCGCCTCATGACCGGATGAAGGCCGGCATCCATTTTGGGAAGTGCTGCCATTGTTAGCGGAAGCCTGGTCTCTTCATGGCCGGATGCATGAAGGGTGCATGACTGGAGCGTGTGAAGCCGTGATTGGAGGGCCTGACTGAGCTGGCATGAGTTGATTGGCCCACTGCCTGTATATAGCCTCAGGAGAGGAGGAAGGGGGAGGAGAGGCCTCAGAGAGAAGAAGAAGAAGAGAGAGAAGAATAAAGGATCCTGCTTTAGCTGTAACCTGTGTGTCGTGCGTTCTTTCTTGCTGGACGAGAAGTGCGTGAGATAGAAAACAAGATGAGGGGCAGGGATGGAGGGAGGAAAATGGGAACCAAGACATGAGAAAGGGTATCAATGTTTGTGAAGCATTGCATCTTCTATCTATTGAATATAATGTAACCCTCTTATTAATTACAATAAAAATATTTGGAAAAAAATTTAAAAAAATTGAAATACTTGTAACTCTTCCTGTTCAAAAAAAAAAAAGAATTCTGTCTCCAGCTATAACTTAAGAAATTACTGCTGGGTGTGGTGACTCACAGTTGTCATCATAGCTACTCAGGAGACAGATCTGAGGATCAAGATTTAAAATCAGCCCAGGCACTAAAGTCCAACAGACTCTTATCTCCAATTAACCAATAGAAAACTGGAAATGGCACTGTGGCTCAAGGGTTTGTGGGGTATCCTTGAGCTGAAGAGCTCAAGGCGGTTATTAGATTAAAGCCAATTCACTCTACACAAATGGCCAGGGGAGCACTCCTCTCCTGCAGCTCTTTTTGTTGGTGACCTTACCTATGTAGCTATAACCCCTGTACAATAAAACTTACCCCCACAAAAAAATAGCAAGAATTTGTTCTGATTCATTGGATTCAAAGTCCATATAGAATTTACACAGATGCCACATATCTCTGTCTTGATCTGTGCATTCAATTGGACCCTTCTTAAGCAAAATAAAACATTCCTGGCATTTCAAAAATAAAAATTCACCCAAAATGTAAAGTAATATGTCATAAATATCATATATTTAACATTGGAGGTATATTTTCAAAAGTTCTTCAAAGAATCATAGTTCTCATAACACATTAAATATCAAAGAGTAGGGTAAAAAATCCAGAACATGTCGTAACATTGAAGATATCCATCTCATCCCATTTTTTTCTTTACCTTGCTTCATTTCATATACAAGATCATAAAAAATATTGCCTCATTTTCTATGTATTTTTTTCTCTCAGAACTCAGTTTATTTATTTATTTTTTATTAAATAATTTTTTATTGTGATTAATAGAAGGGTTACATTATATTTACCAGATAGAAGGTGCATAACTTCACACACATTGATACCCTTTCTCATGACATGGTCCCCATTTCCCCCCTTCCCTCCCCCCCCCGCTTATCTTGATTTCTTCCCTTCCCTATCCAATTTCAAATAATCAATTGAGCAAATATAAAATATATCAGACAACAAGGCAAAAAATTGTAACAATATGAGATAACCAATTGATGGCAAAAGAGATGAGTAATAACATAGTACCTTAAGGACAACAGTCACTCATTATATGGCTTTTGTTTCCTTATCCTGGAGGTCCTTACATTTAGTGCCTTACTATTTGGCCTAATGTCTCTAGATTTTGTTCTATTGTAAATCTCTGCTAGGAGAGCCCAAGGTTTCTATGCTCTATGACAAATGAGGGAAACAAATGAGCCTAACTTCCTTTGAGTCTGGCTTACTTCACTTAGTATGATTTTTTTCTAAGTCTCTCCATTTCCTTACAAATAGGGCGATCTCATTCTTTCTGTGAGCAGCATAGAATTCCATTGTGTATAAATACCACATCTTGTTGATCTACTCATCAACTGGTTTGGTTCCATATCTTTGCCAAGTAGTGGAATTGCTGGGTCATAGGGGAGCGCTATGTTTAGTCTTTTGAGGAACTGTCATACTGCTTTCCATAGTGGTTGAACGAGTTTGCATTCCCACCAACAGTGTAGTAGTTATTAACTCCTGGCCACATCCCCTCTAGCATCTGTTGTTATTAGTTTTCTTGGTCCTGGCCATTCTAACTGGAGTGAGGTGGAATCTTAGAGTTGTTTTGATTTGCATTTCTTTTATGACCAGACATGTTGATCATTTCTTCATGTGTGTATAGGTAATTTTTATTTCTTCTTCAAAGAAGACTGTAAGTCTTTGGCCCATCTTTTAATGGGATAGTTGTTACTTTGGAGATTAGTTTTGGAGTGACTCAAATTTATGAGCTGTTAATATATTTTAGATATGGGGCCTTTGTCCGTTGTATAGTTGGTGAAGATCTTCTCCCATGCTGTAGGCTTCCTAATTAATTTACAAGCTATGTCCTTTGCCATACAAAAGCTCTGCAGTTTAGTGCAGTCCCACTTATCCAGCCTTTCTCTGATTTGTTGTGATTCTTGGTCCTTATTAAGAAAGTTTTGACCTGTGCAAAGGAGGCCTAGTGTGTCTCCTATTCTTTCTTGTAAAGTTTTCAGAGTGTCAGCTTTTACCTCAAGTTCTTTGATCCATTTGGAGTTAATTCTAGTGCAGGGTGACAAAGAAGGATCAAACTTTAGTTTTCTGCAGGTGCTTATCCAGTTCTGCCAGCACCACTTGTTGAAGAGGCTGTCTTTCTTCCATTCTATTTTGTTGGTTCCCTTGCCAAAGATTAGGTGGCCATAGGTCTGTGGTTTAATATCTGGGTCTTCAGTTCTATTCCACTGATCTTCAGGCGTGTTCTTGTGCCAGTACCAAGCTGTTTTGGTCAGTACAGCTCTGTAAAAGAGTCTAAAGTTTGGTACTGAAATTCCTCCTGTGCTGTCCTTTCTGCTAAGAAGTGTTTTTGCTATATGGAGTCTTTTATTATTCCATGTGAAATTTTGGATTGCCTCTTCTATTTCTTTAAAGAATGACATTGGGTTATTGATGGGTATTGCATTAAATTTGTAGATAGCCCTTGGCAAGATTGCCATTTTCACGATGTTAATTCTTCCAATCCAGGAGCATGGGGGGTTTTTCCCTTTCCTCAGTTCTGCTTTAATTTCCTTTTTCAGGGTTTTATAGTTTTCATCAAAAAGGTCCTTTACATTCTTAGTTAAGCTAATTCCTAGGTACTTTATTTTCTTTGAGGCTATTGCGAAAGGAGTTGCTTTCCTGATTGTTGCCTTATTCCTCTCACTGTTGGCGTAAAGGAAGGCAGTTGATTTTTGAGGGTTAACTTTATAGCCTGCTACCCTTCCAAAGTTTTGAATCGGCTCAAGGAACTTGGCAGTGGAGTCTATAGGGTTCTTTAAATACAGGATCAATATAATAAAGGAATGTTCCCTGGATTCCTAGTTTCTCCAGAGCTTTTAGCATAAAGTGATGCTGGAGCTTGTCAAATGCATTTTCTGCATCTATTGACACAATAATGTGATTTTTGTCCCTGCTCCTGTTGATGTGTTGAATTATATTAATTGATTTTCGTATGTTGAAACAGCTTTGTCTCCCTGTGATGAAACCTGTTTGATCATAGTGTATAATTTCTGATGAGTTGTTTTAGACGGTTGGCCAGTATTTTGTTGAGAAGTTTTGCATCGATGTACATCAAAGAAATAGGTCTATAGATCTCTTTCTTTGATGAATCTCTGTCTGGTTTGGGGATGAGGGCTATAGTGGCTTCATAGAATGAGTTTGGTAAAGAACCTTCATTTTCAACTTCGTTGAAGAACTTGAGGAATTTTGGTGTGATCTCTGCTTTGAAGACCTTGTAGAAATCAGCTGTGAATCCATCTGGCCATGGGCTTTTCTTAGGTGGAAGTTCTCTTATTGATATTTCTATTTCAGTGCTTGAAATAGGCCCGTTTAATTGGGTTAGTTCTTCTTGGTTCAGTGTGGGTATGTTAATTTTGGCTAGGAATTCATCCATTTCCTCTAGATTCTCAAAATTTGTTGGCGTAAAGTTTTGAGAAGTATTCCCTCATGATACTCTAGATCTTGGTAATTTCTCTTGTGATATTACCATTTCTGTCTGTGATTTTGTTTATTTGGTATGCTCCCTTCTTTTTTTTGGTAAGATTTGCTAAGGGTTTGTCATTTTTGTTAATTCTTTCAAAGAACCAAATCCTTGTTTTGTTGATTCATTCTATAGTATTTTTGGGATTCCAGTTCATTTAATTCTGCTTCAATTTTAATAATTTGCTTCCTTCTAGTGGTATTAGGGTTGGTTTGTTGCTCTTTATCCAGGAGCTTAAGGTGACACATTAAATTGCTGGTTTGCGATTTTTCTAATTTGTTACTGTAGGCACTCAGAGCTATGAATTTTCCTGAGTATTGCCTTTGCCGTGTTCCAAAGGAGTTGGTATTTTGTGTGCTCCCTTTTGTTAAATTTCATAAACTGTTGGATTTCTGTTCTGATGTTTTCGATGACCCATTGGCGATTCAACAATGTGTTGTTCAATCTCCATGATTTACAGGGTTTTCGTTGGTGGAGTTGTGTGTTTGGTTCCAATTTGATGCCCTTGTGGTCTGAGAGAGTGCAGGGAATAATTTCAGTGTTTCTGAATCTGTCCAGGTTTGTTTTATGGCCTAAAATGTGGTCTATTTTGGAAAATGTTCCATGTGCTGCTGAGAAAAACGTATATTGTGTTGTTGCTGGGTGGAATAATGTGCAGATGTCTGTTAGATCTAGTTGGTCTATATAGTTGTTCAGTTCTAAGGTTTCTCTGTTGAGGTTTTGCCGTGTTGATCTGTCCAAAGGTAAGAGTGGTGTGTTAAAGTCAACAACAATCACTGTGTTTCGATCTATGTATGGTTTCAGTGAAAGTAAAGTTTGCTTGATGAAGTTCAGAGCTCCAGGATTCGGTGTGTAGATATTTAGGATGGTTATGTCCTCTTGGAGGAAAGATCCCTTTATTAGTATGTAGTAACCTTCTTTGTCTTTTCTCATTAATTTTATTTTGAAATCTATTTTATCTGATATGAGGATGGCCACTCCAGCCTGTTTATGGGGGCCGTTAACTTGATAGAGTTTATTCCAACCTTTCATTTTCAAGAGGTGTTTGTTTTTTTGGATAAGATGTGTCTCTTGAAGGCAGCAGAATGATGGATCCTGTTTTTGATCCAACTAGATAATCTATGCCATTTAATTGGAGAGTTAAATCCATTGATATTGAGAGTCAGGATTGACTCTCAATTAGTTCCTGCCATTTTTACAAGTTTTTATTAGGGCCTGTGCCTTGATATTTTTTGTTGTATTAAATGTTATGAGTTTTAGGTGCCTTGTCTTTCTCTGTATTACATTTGTGTTGATTTTCCATGTGTAGAACATGTTTGAGAATTTTCTGTAGTGTTGGTTTTTTTGCTACATAATGTTGAAGCTTTTCCTTGGAATGGAATGTTTTTATTTTTCCCTCAGTTATGAATGAGAGCTTAGGTGGGTACAGTATTCTTGGCTGGTAGTTATTTGACTCCAGGGCATGGTATATATTGTTCCAATATCTTCTTGCTTGCATGGTCTCTGCTGAGAAATCTGGGGTTATTCTGATTGGTTTGCCTTTATACGTGATTGTTCTGTTCTCCCTGACTGCTTTTAGGATCCTATCTTTGGCCTCTATTGATCCAGTTCAGATTATAATGTGTCAATGGGAGGTCCTTTTCTGGTCAGGTCTGTTTGGGGTTGTAAAAGCTTCTGGTATCTGGATGAGCCTGCCCTTCTGGATATTTGGGAAGTTCTCTGAGATGATTCCCTGAAGTATATTTCCAATACCATTGGCCTCTTTCTCTAGACCCTACTCAATACCAATTAGCCTTAAATTAGGCTTCCTAATGTATATTGGACCTCCTGAAGCGCTCTCTCATATTTCCTAGATTTGGTTTGACTCATGTTCTGTTCTTTCTCTTTAACAACTAAATTATCTTCAACCCCAGAAATTCTCTCTTCTGCGTTGTCTAACCTGCTATCAAAGCTATCTACTTCATTCTTCATCTCCCTTGCTTCTAATTGCTCATTTTTGATGCCTTGCATCTCTTGTTTTAGATCATGTATGGATTTCTTTAGCTCCTTGATTTCCATTTGAGTGGTTAGCTCAGCAGCTTTATTCTCTTTGGACATTTGTTGGAGTTCAGTCACCTTTTTGTTTGTGGATTCTATGAATTCATCCATTTTTCTTTGAAAAACCTTTATTTTGCCCTCCTTTATGGCTTCCCCTTTTTCAAATATCACCTTGTTTAAAATTTCCTCTTGTTTAGCGGTGGCTCCCTCCCTTATCTCTTTCTTTATGTTTTCACATTTTTCATTAATGATGTTTATCAGTTGCATTTGTATAGCACTTGGAAGGCTCTCCTCTAGGTTTGCCACTGACTGCTCCAAGGCCGGTTTATGTTGGGTAGGAGATGGTATTCCTTGACTTGACATTTTTCTTGAGTTTCTTGTTCTGCCCATTTGAAAATGGGAGCAAGATTAATACTAAACAAGATTATAATTTTTCTGATATAACCAACGTAGACATTTTTAGTTGGCTGGCAATAGATATTAGCTCTTGTAGATTGGCAATAACACTCTCTCTTTCTTTTTGTGCACTTACATACAAATCTAATACAATCACAAGTGACCAATTTATGACCAAAACAATAAGTCCCTCAATCCAATCTCTATTGTATTTAAGTCCCTCTGGACCTAGAGTATAATTGAAACTTATATACACAGCATTGCTCAATAACCATGAAATGTAGATCCATGCATTATAAGAGTTGAAGGATGAGAAGAGGACCAGAGATAGAAAAATAATATGAAAGATGAGAAGGGAGATAGGAAAAGAATAATACAGAAGTGTAAGAATATTATAGTAATGAAGAAAGGGTATCGTGTAAGGATAACTGACCTAAGGTGATAGACAGGTAGAGTATTTGTGTAGAAAATTTAGATGAACTTAGATAAAACTTATGAAAATAAGAAGAGTAACAAGAAGAACATATAGAGAAAAGAGAGAGGTTGATGTAGGAGATTTCAATGATACCAATTTAAGAAAGAAAAGAAAAAAAAGAAAAAAGAAACAAAACAGCAACAAAATAAAAGAAAACAGAACACACACACACACACACACACACACACACACCAAAATGAAAACAAAATTTAAAAAAAGAGAAAAAAAAGAAAAAAGAAAAAAGAAAAATTTGGGTTGAGATTCATAACTGTTCTGAGTTCTTACCCAAGAGATACTAGGGTTGAGAACCCAGAGTTTAAAAAGCAGGTGACTGTATCAATATGGATATCGTTTTTGTTCCAACTGTACCCAGAGCTGTCACTGTGTTTCTAGGAAAGACCACAGTGATAGCAGGATTGTGGGAAAAGAGAGGAGAAAAAAAGAAAAAAAGAAAAAAAAGGAATGAATCATAACATTAGAAAAAAAGGTGTAGGTTAAATGGCAAAGAGAAAAATAAGAACATTTAAAAATGAAAATGAAATGGGGTAAAAAAAAGATTAAAAAAAAAGGGTATTCTTCAGTTTTTTTTTTTTTCGGTGGGGGGAGAGGTTAGGAAACTTGTGTCTTCACTAAATTCGGGATCTAAACACTTCAAAAAGTCTTTCTTGTGATTTGGCTTTGCGGTTTTTCGGGTGAGATTGCTTGTTTGGTAAAACAAAGCTGAAAGATCCGTTGGCGGCTTTGTTTACCAGATCTGTGGGCGGTGCAGGGGGATGGACTTCAGCAGTGCTGGGACCGGATTTCTGGCTAAGGGATCTCTGGGAAATCCTTTGCCAGTTGGGTGGCACTGTCAGCAACACCTCTCAGGCTCCAATTGCTTTGGCCTGGGTTGTTGCCAGCAGTCAAGATGGCGCTGCTCTCAGTTGGTGGGGGAGGGGCTCCCTCCCAATGCTATTCCCGGAGCAGAAGTGGAAACTTGTCCTCGGAGCTGCTCACAAATTGCTGGATTCTCTGGTTCCATGAAGCTGGCAGGTCCGTGCCAGGTGTCGGCTCTGGGCTCACGCAGCTCTGTGTGGCTCTATCTGCAGCCGACGGGTCTGCACTGCTGTGGAGCGCTGTCTCTGTTCTGATTCAGAAGAGCCTTCATCTCCACGCTCTCTTTTTGCGCTGGTATTCTTCCTTTTTTTCCTTTTTTTCCTCTCTGCCTGAGTTCTCTGTGTTCCTAAAGCTTACTTAGGATCAATTTCTGTTAGAGGACTGTCTCCTGCACTGTCAGTACATGAATCTTGGCAGGAGCTCAGTATGTCTCACCCTGAACCGCTGCCATCTTTTGCCGAATCCCTTCTATGTATTTTTTTTAAACAAATGAATAATTCATTTCTAAATAGCCATGAGAATCTAAATTTAATTCTATTTTTTGAGAAATGTAGAGCTATACAAATTTTTGAAATTACAAAAAAATTAATATTGATTTATCTATCCTGAGAAAAAAAGTCACAGAGTAGAAGAATATTATATACAGATAATCGCCTTTATGGATAGAGTCCTTCCTAACAAAAGCCTCTGTCTTTTTTAAAAGTAGAAGAAAGCAAACTCTGAGGACTGTTATTATATCTATAGACAACAAACAAAATATAGATGCTACATGTAGTCACAAGCCTCAGAGGAAGCTTAGAATTAGGTGAGCCATGCAAATGTAAACACTGCATACAGGAAAAACATGGCAAGAAACTGTCCTCAATAGGTTGGGATAAGGCTTCTGTCTGCTTTGCCAGTTCAGACCCAAGCTTGGAAAGGATGATGCTTAGGTTGTCAACTTACTATTTGTTCATTCAATCACTCATTTATTGTATCAAAGTATTTTGAGTGAACACCTACTATGTGCCAACAGAGTAGAAGCCAATCAATCGAGTGGAAAGCCATATGGTTAGCAATCTCTTTTGCTTTTATATTTTTCCTTGAACTTAAAAGTCTTCAAAATTTGATATCCAAGTTATTGAATTAATTTTCAACAAAATTTGGGACTCAGTTAATAACAGATGAACTTCAGGTGAGTCATTAGAATTATCACAGTTGTCTGAACCCATTATTGCTTAAATTTCCTGATGGTATGTTCACAAATAATATGACTGTTTACTTGTCTACTTCTGCAATTTGCACCTACAATTGCTGTGTGAACTGTGCTGTTCAGTGTTTGTTTAAAGGATTATGCACATGTTAATACAAACAATATTCAAATTAGTATTGAAGAATAATATGCAAGCTGTGTCTTATACAGAACTTGGTATAGAGCAAGCATACTATTTTTCTACTGTGATTGAATTAATGCAGTCATAATCAAGTAAAAGTCCAAAAATAATGTCTTTCTTTTTGAAAAATTTCTGGCTATGGCTATAACTTAAGAAATTTACTGGCCAGCATGATTATTAAAGATAATTTCAATTACACACATGGCCAGAATCTGGGCTCTCCCCCTGAAGCTCTTTCTTTGCTGGTGACCTTATCTACATTTATCTTTGTAAATTCTCTGATATGATTTTCAGTGAGAACACTGCCTCTGTTGTATAACTCTACTTCCAGTGTCAGCAAGTGTTTAAGATGTTTGTCTTGGGATGGGTTTGTGTAGTCACAAAACCCACAGAGACAATTGCTGTTTTACGGATAAACTACTGATTCTCTCCTCTGAGCTTCCCTCTTCTGTTCTACTTCTAGAGGCTGAGAAGTAGATACGGATGAGAAAGAAGTTGGTTCAAAGGTTACTTAGGTCCTTCTCTCCTTCCATGCTGTCTACAAGCTAGGCTCATATTGGTGAGATAGATGAGCCTAACTTGTGTGGAATGGTGTGAAATTTCAGGATGCTCTTTAAAGTGTGGAACAGAAGTTGCATGTACAACCTGGCTATAAGAGGACCCTGGCTATAAGAGGAGCCTAAGCATCATTATCTTTACAGGTAACCTAGTATTATAGGAAATTGAAGAAGTGATCACTAAGTTGGATGTGAGATTGACACTATTATTCAGTATTGACTACACTTGTAACAATCCAGTTTCTATCTATGTATATGTGTATGACTCTATTATAATTGTCATTCTAACTGTGTGAATTAAAGTGATTATAAATATAAGATATACTTATGTTACTATCAAGAATGAACATACATATTGAACATATTGAAATCTATCTATAATGAAAGAAAATGGCTGGAGAAAAATAATCACTTTCCTTTTGCAGCCCCAAAATTACTTAATATTTTCAGCTCTAATTCTTGTAAAATATGAAAAAAGGATTGATTCGTCATTAATTTATACTCATTAGGTAGAAGGGAATCAACACATATAAAAGAAAAACTATGACTATGACTTTTAGGCTGGGCCCTAGTGTCTGCCTGTTATCCTAGCTACTTAGAAGGCTGAGATATGAGAACTGTGGTTAAGATCCAGCTCAGGAAGTGAAGTTCTTGAGGTTCTTGAGACTCTTATCTCCAGTTAACCACTGTGGCTATAGATGGTAGACTTCTAGCCTTGAATTGGACATTGCTTAGGCCTTGAGTTCAAGACCCAGGATGAAAAAGAGGAAGAAGAAGAAGAAGAAGAAGAAGAAGAAGAAGAAGAAGAAGAAGAAGAAGAAGAAGAAGAAGAAGAAAAAGAAGAAGAAGGAGGAGGAGGAGGAGGAGGAGGAGGTGGGAGGAGGTGGAGAGGAGGGGGAGGAGGTGGAGAGGAGGGGGAGGAGGAAGCAATGACAACCTTCAGTACAAATAAGTTTTAGTATCTGGACAAAAGTGCACAAAGTTCAAAAGATAGGTCTGTGTGTCAGGCAGTGGCCCATCTCCTTCTCATAGAAAGACTAATAGCAATCCTTTTGCTAAGATGGCCTAACTTTTTGCCATACTATTAAAATAATGCATGTCATCTTTACTTCTGAAGAAGAAGCCTGATATTATACCAGGATAAATTTAGAATCCACTGCATGTTCAAAGAGTATTAGAATCAGACACATGATATTTGCTCAGTTCTGACTCTGGTTTCTAGCATTTTTGTCTATAATTCTCTGGGAGCAAGCAAATCCAGAAAACAACTGTCTTGAAATTGATGCTTCAATATTGTGTGGTTTTCTGAGATTAAATAGATGATGTTTAAAAGTTTAGTGAATGGCTGTCAAACAGATTTGGCAAATGTAATATTTATAGGAAATTTGCTTGTGAGTTTGTGTTGCAAGAAATTTCTTATGTTAACTTTATTGCACAACTGATTAAATGTTTTTGTCAAAATTAGGGACAAAAATTCTCAAAAAAGACCTACTTGTTATAGACAATACACTGTGTTAAGATAAAATTGTATCCATTACTTAATAATATTCAAGGCCATAATCCAATAAGAACACAGGAATTACCATATCAATTTCCAGAATAAAATGTTATTCCTAATGATTAAGACAGACAGCAAAATAGAAGGAATATAGCTCAATCCTGACTTCAAATAACTGCCTGGGTGTTCATTATGGTAATTTCAAACTTCAGTTTAATTCTTTTGTGCTCAATATACTAAGTGGGATCTTGCAAATATTTGTCTTTCTGTAAGTGGCTTGCTTTACTTAACATAATTTTCTCTAAATTTATTCATACTCATATAAATGACTGGTTACCAGAGTCCAGAATAATAGAGTCAGGATCAGGTAGTAGAAGGACACACATTTTTATTTAGATTGGAGAAATAAAGAGATTTGTTGTACATCATGGGGACTAAAGTTAATAATGGCATGTTTTCTATTAAAGAATTACAAAAAGAACAGATTAAAATAGATTATTCTATTAGAATGTACTTATATAAAACTATAAGTTTATATATATATATATAGAACATATTTACATATTTACCATTCCCAATTAGCTTTTTTTTTCCCTATTGGTTGTGGGGCTTGAACTATTGGCCTGGGTACCACATTGAGCCACAGCGTTACTTCTAGATTTCTGGTGGTTAACTGGAGATAAGAGTCTCACAGACTTTTATGCCTGGGCTGACCTTTTTAATTTTTTTTTATTGTAATGTACACAGGGGTTACAGTTACATTTGGCAGATAGTAGGTATATTACTTTTCACACATCAATACCCCTTCTCATGTTTTTGTCCCCATTTCCCTGCCCCACCCCCTCCCAATCATCTTGTTTTCCCTCCTTCCCTTTCCTATTTCAAATAAACAATTAAATCTATATACAATATACCAGGTAACAAAGTCAGATACAGTAACATTATGAGATTAACCAAAGGGCAAACAAAAAACAGAGAAGAGAAATAGCATAGTATATTAAGAACAACAAGCGCACAAGATAAAGCTCCTGTTTCCATATCCCGGAAATCCTTTCATTTAGTCTCATCTTATATGACCTTATATATCTAAGTTTTGAGTTATTATAATCCTCTGCTAGGAGAGTCTTAGATGTGTACTAATTATTACAAATGAGCCTGTGTTCCCTTGGGTCTGGCTTTCTTCACTTAATATGATTTTTTCCAAGTCTTTCTATTTCCTTACAAATGGGGTGATGTTATTCTTTCGGATGGCAATATAGAATTCTGGGCTGACTTTTCGATCCTCAGAACTTAGCCTCCTGAGTAGCTAAGATTACAGGCATGAGGCCCTGCTAGCCTCTTTTTTTCTCTCTTTTTCTTTCTTTCTTTCTTTCTTTCTTTCTTTCTTTCTTTCTTTCTTTCTTTCTTTTTTCATTCTTTCTTTCTTCTTTCTTTCTTTCCTATTTCCCTATGGATTTCCTTCTACTTCCTCCTCCTCCTGCTCTACCTCCTCCTTCTGCTTCTTCTTTGTCTCCTCCTCCAGTTCTTCCTCTCCTCTGGCATTAAGTTTTCTGAATCTAGCTATCTCTTTAACATGGTAATTTCCAGGTTCATTGAATCTCCTCTAATGCCATGATTTCATGCTTCTTTATTGCATGCTTCCATGAAGCAAGCTGTTCTGAACATGGGTTTGCAAGGTTCACTAGTGCAGGCCACTTTCCATTTCTTTGTCTGTACATACAAGTGATGTGCTTACGACACTGGAGGTTTGTTTACAGTAAGGATTTTTGAGGACCTTCTATACTGCTTTCCATAATAATTGGGACTAACTTATGACCTGACCAATAGTATATGAGTATTTCTTTCCAACTACATCCTTAAGGGTAGATTTTAAGTGTTATTTTCACAAACACAGAAAGTATGTGATATCATGTATATATTAAATAGATTGATGTAGCCATACAAAAATATATGTATATTTTGGAATACATTGTTGTACACCATAATTTTTACTTGTCAGTTAAATAAAGGAGCCACTTTAGGTTTTCACAATGAAATTACCACCTTAATGAATGAAATGTGTGTTTTTGAAGTAAAACTTATCTTACTATAGATCAAGTACACGTGTGATTAATATCATTAGAATGCAACATCGATTCACCTTTATAAAATAAAAAAATCAGCAGCATTTCCCAACATGCCCACTTTGGTGTCAGAGAAGAGAACTGGAGAGACTGCCAGTCATGCTGGAGTGAGAGCTGTCAGTGCTGTGGTGGTCTGCTGGCCCTGAGGAAGCTAGGTGAGACAGTGACACCACCAAGCACTTCATTCTTTGGCCTTAATTCTGAAAGTCATGAATTGGTCAGCCTTGACTGTGAAGTTCCTGTCCCCAGCCTGTGTGAGAGGCTGTCAGCTGGTGCTGGTGTTATCAGAGGAACACCCACATCACAGGAAGTATCACTCTCAAAGAAGAGGAACACAGCTAAGTAAGAATAGCAGCACCTTCAACTTGAAAGCTCATATTTACCCATGTTGCACTTTCATCTGGGACAAAAAAAAATAACCTGGAGAATATTTTTAGTAATTGTCCTGGTCATAGAAAATGCAACTGCTCTACTGATTTCAGACTGCAAACCTACTTTTGTCCAAATGCTCCCTCCCTCTCGCTGTGTGGGGGGGACTGAAAGAAATTATCAAAAACCTCTTACATATTAAGCTGCCTGATGCTTAATATTAAATCCTGTGGCTTTTTTAAAACAATTCTTTTTATTGAGGCCTGAACTTAATGTTTTTAACCCACAACTAAGATTTATTTAGAGGATACATTCTAGAAACAGCGAATCTTAAATCTGTGTCTCTGATTCTATTGCTATGTTATTATTTTAGCACATGTAGGTTCATTCCTTACCTGTAGTTAAACACACATGAATGTATACATACCTACATGCTTCCAAGGGTTTTGTGTCTCGTGATCCCTCTGAATTACCCAGCTCAGCTGATATAACTGTATACATGGAAACACTGATAACACAATTACTCTTCTTGA
Source organism: Megascapheus bottae (assembly GCF_031878675.1). Taxonomy (NCBI): domain Eukaryota; kingdom Metazoa; phylum Chordata; class Mammalia; order Rodentia; family Geomyidae; genus Megascapheus; species Megascapheus bottae. The sequence goes on along the minus strand of NC_143512.1, from coordinate 32,577,523 downwards.
GAGGCTGTTTCTCTCATGAGATAAAATATTTTAGTCTCTTGTTTTGATTTATTATACATTTGTAACATCTTAAACTTTGAACATGCTTTTATACTTACTTTAATGTACACTTATAGTTATTGTTAAGTTGGTTTCTTCAGTGGTTTTTCTTGCAGTGATAAACTTCAGTTTTTGCCTTTGTGTTGTTTCTTCTTTCGGAATGGACATTCCTTCTTCCTAACACCTTAGTAGTCTAGATCTACTGTCACCTATCTATCATCAAAAGCTATGCTCCCATATTTCTCCCTTTTACCATTTCAGTATCTCAAAATGGATGTATTGTTTCTGTCTTTTAACATATTCAAATACAAAGTCAGCATTATCTACCAGTAGTTTCCACACACTTGTTTTTATAAAACTTATTAATTCTTGTGATTTCTCTAATAAGATTAAAAATTTTATGGCTCATTCATTTTATAGTGCTTAACAGGCTCTGTTATATTATAATAGTTGATCCATATGGTCTGAAATTATATGTGTATATAAACAAATTTGTCCTTGTAAGCATGGACTGAAACACTCAAAAGAATCAGCAACACATCAAAAAAGTAAACACACTTGATTCTTCCCTTATAGCAGAGGCAATGACTTCCCCTTGGCTTTTCTTTTCTGATGAAAATACCTCAACCTACTATATAAATGGCAATTTTTTCAAAGTCAAAAGATTATACAACTTGAACACATGATTCAGAAGCCAGAATGAATAATTAAATCACTCCTGCAAGTGACATGTTTTAGATGGAGTGCTTTTCTATCTATCTATCTGAAGAATAATGCTAAAGATTTTTTTTCCACCTACGACTTTGTCTCATAATAAATTGTATTGGAAATTTTTGTATGCTCCTTCTTTAAAATAGCAACCAACTTCAACATTTCCTTAGATGGTATGATGATTTCTTAAGAACATCACTTACAAATTATTTGCCAAGTTATTTTTATGAACTAGAGTTTCTGCTGGGGAAAATTACCTTAGATGTTTGCCTGGTGTGGGCCACCAACAAATACTACTTGTCAATAAATATTAAACAATCATATGAATATGTAGGTGAAGATCTGAATTCTACCTTTGTCGTGGGATTTATTACTCTCTTTCTCAATTTGCTTGGGATATGGAGGCTAAAGGTCTACTGCAAATCCTGTATTATTCATTGAGAAATACCCACTAAGGATTATAAGTTAAAACTTTTGCAACTGTTGAAGACTTTTACAGTAAAGCAGAGTTCTTCAGCTATCATAATAGAAGAGGAAACTTGCCGTGAACATTACCGCTGCCTTCAAAGGTATTTTCCATTTAGGTGGGAATTGCTGAAATTATGGAATTTCAGACATCAGTTTGGGGCATGGATGTTTTGTTGTGCTCTATGGAATAATTCAAGAACCAAAAATTATCCCAGCATTGGGAAAGAAGCCATATTCAAAGGCATAGACTTTTTTAGTATGGCAGCTGAAAGCTTAGAGGATGAAAGTACTTCAGAGGGCTAATCACCAGTGGGCAAAAGCTCAGAAAAGAGAGGTTTGCTTTCTTGGTTTTGTCATTAAAGGATTTAGACCTCAGCAATCATTTAACCAATAGCAGCTTTGTGTTTAATAATCAGAGTGTGAGTTGATAATTTGGAAAATGGGCTTAGAGACATGCTGCCTGGTTTGGGGTCACTGATCTGCTCTTTTCTTTCTAGTTCTGTAATTTGGTGCAAATTATTTACCCTCTCCAACTCAGTTTACTTCCTGTAGAATTGAACTAACAACAACACTACCTTCGATATTGTTGTATTAACTTAATGCATATTTAAGAGCCGATAGAATGTAACATTGCTTAAAGAATGGAATAACAACTGCAATCTTGATCTCTTACTTGTGACCCAGTACCCAGCATGGTGGCTGGTCACTGGATTCCTTGGGACATTTTGGTTCACTTTGAAAGTTATTTTTAAAAATAATCATCTGAAGGGGTAGAGCGATTACTTAAAAGCTCAGCATTAGGGGCCAGGAGTTTGGCCTAGTGGAAGAGTGCTTGCCTAGCATGCCCGAAGGCCCGGGTTTGATTCCTTGGTACCACATACATAGAAAAAAAAAGGGGGAAGGGGTGCCGTGGATCAAATGGTAGAGCTCTAGTCTTGAGAAAAGTCCAAGGACAGTGATTAGGCCCTGGTTTCAAGCCGTATGACTGACAAAAAAAAAAAAAAGAAAAAGAAAAAAAACTCAGCAGTAGAGTAATTACCTAATGTCTATGTGGCTCTGGAATCAATCCCTACCACCTCACCCACAAAATTGATCTTGGCAGTTGTTGATGACAAACAGATTTTCCTCCTATCCTATACCTGACTCTAATCCATTTTCTTAGATTCTTCAGTGTGAATGAACATCGGCACTGTCTAGAATTACTCTCAGCTTGGTACCTTCCTGTGATTTTTTTTCTTCAGATTATGCTAAACCAAAAACTAGGCTTAAAACTTTGGTTTATCTTGGTGTCAGTGACTCATGCCTAGAATGCTCAGGCGGTTGAGATCTGAGGAATGCCTGGGCAGAAAAGTTTGCGAGACTCTCTCTTATCTGTAATTAACTAGCAAAATTCTAGAAATGGAGTTGTGGCTCAAGTGGGAGAACACCAGCTTTAGGAACAATGGTAAAAAATAAATAGCATCAGGACCTAGGTTTAATCCCTAGTACTGGCACACAAAAGGATATTAAAAAAGAAAAGAAAGAAAAAATATTCTGTATTTCACAGGCACTATGCATATGATATACTTCAGAATGGCTCTGCAACTTAAAACATAGAAACCACCTGGGCTCTTGTGATGTCTATCAAGAATAGGGTTAAGGTTTCCCAGAGAGACTTCCAGCTTTGATTCTTCCTGATTGCAACTCACTGTTATGGTTAGAAGCAAGCCACAGCCTTGTTTGACTCACTGCTCTGAGCTCCCACTAAAAGCACAGTATTATCATCAGTCCTGTCTAATCTGGCCACTGGTCTTTTCTATTTTCTTCCCACAAAGTGGAACTTGAGCCACATTGCAAAGTCTAACCATCCAGCTACTTTTGTCTTTCTTCTTTTTTTTTTTTTCTTGCAAGAGCTGATGCTATTAGCTGAGGTTGGTTGTCTAAGCAACAGAGCATGATCTCCTATGCACATTACTGAGTAATAGTTTCTGGAAGACTGTGGAAAGTATGCAATATTGGCATAATAGATCAAGACTTTCATCAACATAAAAGGAAAGGAATTACAAGGTACTTGCTGACAGGGAATTGTAGCTTGATAGGGCACTCAGGGGGCAGATACACTAAAAGCATTTTGGCACAGTGAAGTGTATTTCCTGGACAGATGTGTTTCATTCGTGATAGAAGGGCCTTGCATTTCTCACGAGCTTTAACATGCCAGTTACAAGTAAGCTAGACTATGTTGTGTCAGCTACTGTTATCACAGGAAGTTCAATGTTGTCACCCTCTTAAAGTGCTATTATTTCAAGAAAACCAGACCAGAAGTGTGTTCTGAGAAAAAGGCAGTGATTCTGTTAGGCTTTATGCTTTCTCCTGTCCATTTGGTCATCATATCAGATAACAAATAGCAGCATTTAGTTTGGTGCGGGTGCTTTGGAAGTGTTTGACTTCACATACAATTTAATTTTGCTTTTTATAATTTACAATACCAATGCTGCTTTCTTAATTGTATTGATACTACTGACATTCAGCAGGATAGGTTTACAAAGGTTTTGCTTAGGAGGAATGAAAATATGTTCTTATTTGCTGGTTAATTACAGATAAGAGAGAGTCTCGCAAACTTTTCTGCTCAGGCTAAATTTGAATTACAATTCCCATTAGATAAATCAGAAAATGTAATTTTTGTGGTGTTGTGTATTAAAAAAATCTTGAAGGTAGAAGTGATCTTCCTCCAATTTGCATTCACCTCATCATTTTTGAGCTTTGACCAGGTGTCTGCTATTTTCCTTATGGCTAAAGAAGTAGATTTATGTTTCTTTCACCCAAAGAATTTCATCATAAAGTCTAATAAGAAGGGTCCAAACGTAACTAAATTGTCCCAGGCTGCCCTTTTCTGCTAGCTAAAAGGTAAAATGAGCCGATGGTGTAACAAGCTACAAATTGATGCAGGCAATGAGAACAGAGAACTGGTTTTCTGCCCTGTAAGTTCTGCACAAAAGCGCAGAATATGGTTAAAAACATTGGTGGCAGCCAGTTACTGGAATAGCCAGCACTTCCAGGAACAAATGCATTCCTAATGAATTTGTGGACACTGCATTTACCGCAACAACAGCAGGTTTCCTCACACATGCACTCCCCAGCACCCTCCTGCACAGGGTTTATTGACCTTCTGCAAACACTGATGAAGGAGACAGCTGCCAGCGAGTGAGAGGCAGAAAGCCATCCAAAACATCTTGGAAAGACCTCTGAGAGAATTTTTGTAGTGTGTAGGAGACATACTCTTATTCTCTTTGCCAAAAATCAGTTTTTTTGGCTAAAAGATTCAAAGAGTGAAAAATATATATATATGGTTTTCTAATGACACATTCAGGCAATGCCTTCCAAGACACACACTACCTGTGGAGATTTTGTTTCATCCCGAGGCAACTCTAGTTTCTTGATTGTAGTATAAACATACACTCTGCCTGATTGACAAGGGATTTTTGCTTTTCACTGATCATTGATAGAAGTCTTTGCTTTCTTCATGTGTATTAAACAGTAAGTCTAGTGTGAAGAAGTATATTTCCACAGGGCAAAACCTTAGTTAAGTAATAATAGCTTGGATTTTGGAAATGGCCAGGATAGTTTTCTGCACATCTGACTGAGGCCAGAGGAACCAGAATCATCAAAGAATGATTATGTTAGTCACTTCAAAGTTGCCAGACAACTCACTATTGGGAACAATATGGTTAGAAGTTAGTATAAAACCATAAGAACATTCCTTGGGAAAAAAAGTTCATTACTCATGAAAATAATTCTTTTCTTGAGAAGTGTTTTGCATTGTTATACTTGATCTATTGCTTAAGGTTAAAAAATTTCAGGCCTAGTTAATAAACATTACTCTCTTATTTACCTCTATATAAGACCAAGCTTCCTAGAAAATATCCCAGTAACATCAGTAAATTAGTTCTGGTAAGAGATTGAGTAAATTTCCCATAGAGTCACATTTTCTTTTAAGATTTAAAATTTAAAGTAAAGAGATCTTCAATCAAGAAATGCTTGATTTGTGAATACTAAAAGTCAAAGCTGACATTAGATGGTAGGCTCCAGGAAAATGACTCATAATATTCACCATGATCTCTTGCTAACTCCCTAAACCAAACATACACCCCAAAAAATGGTGCTAGGAGAATTTTCAGGCAAACATCCGGTCTTCAAATAGCTGTTCTGTATATACAGCCAGAGTAAATAAACTACACAACTGCCACTATTGTACATTTATCATATCATTTTACCCATTTTGCTACTGAATCAACTCAAGGCTATATCCAGTAAGCCTGGTTACTAACTAGGGCCATTATATTTATAGTTTCCTGTTTGTTGGTGACTGGTATTCTAACTACTGAACAAATAGCTTTCCTTCCAAAGATTTGTCTCACTTGCTAAGTTGAAACTATGAACAATAGTTTTCTTGATGAGATCAGAGAAGTTGAGACATGTCTTTAATGCCTGGTAGAAGGGAAGAAATGATCTAATAAAGACTTGGAGTATCCATAGGTCTAGCTCTATATATTGTAAAAGGTACATACCACCATGTGTTTATCAAGATATTTCCAGTTCTTATTCAACTGAATTAAAATGTTGGCAACTCTTACCTTTAACTTGGCTGTTCATGGATTAGCCCATGTCTCTGGTTGTTAGTTATATTAAGGTTAAGAGTCAGTAATATGCAAGAGTATGAGAGAGTCAATTGTGAACCTTCCTAGTAAACAGTTGAATGACAAGAGATGTATTCCCTTGGAGCATTATGTAAACAATGCTTCTAGATGTCTTGCATGCCTAAGAAACATACTAAATTTCCAAATATCTCCACCATCTTCTTAAAGTGTTTATTTCTGTGAGCCTCACTACGTAGCCTAGGTTGACCTCAAACTCACAATCTACTTGCCTCTTCCAAGTGTAAGAATTAGAAGCATACCCCACCACCTCTAGTCAAATCCTCTCATACCCACTTTAGTATATATATATATTTTTTTTGCCAGTCCTGGGCTTGAGCTCAGGGCCTGAGCACTGTCCTTGGACTTTCTCAAGGCTAGAGCTCTACCACTTGAGCCTCAGCACCACTTCCGACTTTTTTCTATGTATGTGGTACCGAGGAATCGAACCCGGGCCTTCATGCATTCTAGGCAAGCACTTTAACCACTAGGCCAAACTCCCGGCCCCATTTTTTCTTTTCTTTTCTTTTTTTTTTTTTTTTTTTTTTTTTTTTTTTTTTTTTTTGCCAGTCCTGGGCTTGAGCTCAGGGCCTGAGCACTGTACTTGGACTTTCTCAAGGCTAGAGCTCTACCACTTGAGACTCAGCACCACTTCCGGCTTTTTTTTTCTATATGTGGTACCCAGGAATCGAACCCGTGTCTTCATGCATGCTAGGCAAGCACTTTAACCACTAGGCTAAACTCCCGGCCTCCACTTTAATATATTTTATTAAGCTTAAATCACCTCTTTGCAGAAATATTTGTTTCAGGTACCCTACCAAAATGGATTGCTCATTTAAAGGGCATGATTTTTTCTATTAACAAGAATGAAATAGGTTTACTTTGTATTATAGTTGCTTGCATTTCTTCATATTTCTTCAAAGCCTACTGGAAATTTTTTTTTTTGCCAGTCCTGGGCTTGAGCTCAGGGCCTGAGCACTGTCCTTGGACTTTCTCAAGGCTAGAGCTCTACCACTTGAGCCTCAGCACCACTTCTGGCTTTTATCTATGTATGTGGTATCGAGGAATCGAACCCAGGTCTTCATGCATGCTAGGCAAGCACTTTAACCACTAGGCCAAACTCCCGGCCCCTGGAAATTTTTTTATGTGAACAAATTTTATTGTAAGAGTTTTTCCTTTAGTATTATTTGCTTGATTGAAACGATTACCTGATATCGCATCACACATATTGTTGAATGATAATAAACAGCATTGAGACCATAAAATTTACCGAGAGGAATAAGTTTCTTACAGTGTTTCCTTTTTTATATCCTTCTGTGCACCCCTTCTGGTTTTGCAATATTAGGCCTCATAAAAGATTTCTTCTTTAAGATACTTGGCACTCATATTTATAATCTTAGCTACTCAGGAGACTGAGATCTGAGGATCACCTTTCAAAAGACTGGTCAGAAAAGTCCATGAGACTCTTATCTCCAGTTAATCACAGAAAAAGCTAGAAGTAGTGCTATAGCCCAGATGGTAGAGTGCTAATCTGGATCTGAAGGACATTAGGAACAGCAACCAAGCCAAGAGTTCAAGGTTGAAGATTACCCAAAAACAAAAGAAAGAAAGAAGAAAAAGATTTCTTCCGAGTTGTCTTGTCTTGTCTGCTTGTAGTTTTATTTTTCTTTTAATTAATTTACTTAATTATTATTATAACGATGATGCACAGAAGAATTACAATTCCATAAGTCAGGTTATGAGTACATTTCTTTTGGTACAGTGCTGCTTGTTCTCTCACTCATACAGTATTTCTAAGGGGGCCCCACATTTATGGTTTCAATATTGTAGACTTAGAATGCGGTCTGTTTTGTTATTATAGTTTTTCTTTTCAAAAATTGCTTCAAATATATTATTTAGGGCTGTAGCAAGTAATTCAAGTGGAAAAAAAGTTTAATTAAGAATCTAAACACAAATGTGCACGAGAATCCAATGCACATGAGTTTTAAGGAGAAGGTGGACAGAATTTAGTAACATCTGGAGTCCATTAAGCTTTCTGGCAGGAGCTACAGATACAGAGGACTTGGAAGGAAATTATTGCTAAAGACAGGGTTTCTAAGCAAGGAAAGATTCAGGACAAGGAATCATTACTTTTTTCACCCACCTGTCTCTGTCCATAGTTCTCTTTTGGTGAATACTAAATGAAGCCAATAGGCAAGTGAACACAGGAGAGGTTCCAGGTAGAAGGCAGTCTCAAGTGGCACTGAACATGGGAAGAAAATAGAGAATATATAGGAGGAGATGCTAGCATACCAGATGAATCAATGTATACTTGAGAACTACTGTTGTTGGTAAATGAGTGGACAAGGATACTTAGTTGAATATGCACTGAGATTAATATGAGAGTGGATTCTGATATTATCTAGTCTAATACCTGCATGCTTGAAACAGAGACAACAGAGTCATATTCATCCAGCTTCACATAGTTAAAAACTCAGAAACACAATGTTTGGATTTATTTGCTGACATCTAGATAAAAGAGTTTCTAAGTAAAGATGATCAATTTAGAGGTTTTTAGTTTCTTTGGGAAAAAATTGTTATCATGGAAGCAACAGTTTTCATCACTTATCCTTGAGTGTATTAATTTATTCTCCTCAGTCCAAATCACTTTTTTGTCGGTCAGTTGTAGTGCTTGAATTCTGAGCCTGGGTGTTGTCCCTGAATACTTAAGTTCCCTTCACCTTGGCCTGGGTGTTATTGTCCCTGAGCTCTTCAGCTCAAGGCTTACCACCCTACCCCTTGAGACATAGTGCCACTTCCGGTTTTCTAGTGGATAATCAGAGATGACTTTCAAGGTCTTTAGCACCCAGGCTGGCTTTGAACTATGATCCTCAGATCTCAGCCTCCTGAATAATTAGGATTACAGGTGTTAGCTACTGTGTCCTAGACAAATCACTTTATTGTTTCTCACCCCTCATTGAAAGTAAATGAAATTTATAAGTAGGAAGTCATTAAAGGCCAATCAAACTGCATTCACTACCAACTTCTAGGTTTTACCCTAAAACTCATCTCATACAGTTTCATGTGTTGATACACTGATAGAAAAGTTTTCTCTGAAAAAGAACTTTTCTATATAGAATCATTTAATATATTTTTCTTTCTCATTATGAAAAGCTAAATTGTTACCTGAATTGCCAGTATATTCCACAGAAAAAATGTTTTTAATTGTATTTTATATCAGAGTAATGTTACAGTTATATTCTTCAGGTAGTAGGTACATCACTTCTTGAACATTGATATCCCTTCTCATGATTTTGTCCCCCCTTTCCTTCCTCTTACCCTCTCCTAATCATCTTGTTTTTTCCCTTCCCTATTTCAAATAAACAATAAAAAATGACCATATTAATAGTATACTAGATAACAAAGTCAGATACAGTAAGCACAAGAGACAAAAATCCTAAGGGGAAAAAAGAGAAAAGAGATAACTTCATACAGTACATTAAGAACAACAATCACAAAGATAAAACTCTTGTTTTTATATCCTAGATTTCCATATCCTAGAGGTGGGAGAATACTAACCTTGAGTAAAAGACCTCAAGGGCAGCACCCAGGCCCTGATTTCAAGCCCCACAGGTGACCCCCCAAAAAATTAGTTATCTACTACTTCTTCCTTCCATTATGAAATTAGTCAATTTTATCATATTATCTTAATTTCAGAAAATCCAGTGCAACTCGGACATATTATGTCCTCTTGCTTTTCAGTTTGAAAATTTTCTTCACCTGTATTCAAATATAGATAACTCCATTTCCTTTCTTAAAGTCAGTATTAATCTCTTAAGATTAATACTTCTGTTGACATTTGTCAGAAATGTTCTATATTCAGGAGTCTAAATTGCTAGAAGTTTACTTCATTCTCTACTAAGTACAACATCTATTACTGAAAGACTGATGTTGGTATATTATAGCATACTGAAATCATGGTGATCAATTCTGTCAGACATGGATTGATGACTAATATTACTTTTGGAGGGAATACTATTATGAGGATTTTGGTAGTTCTGAAATCTCCTGTGAACCAGGGGATAAACAGCCTGAATTACAAAAATTTACATTCAGTCACATTACTTTGAGACTTATTCTCAGTCTCACATCTTTTCCTATTCCCAAATGAATCTGATTTCTGAAGAAATCTACACATTTTCTCATCCACCTACTCCTGAAGAAGTAGATTATAATTTTATTCAGGCAGTGTGATATTTCTATTGCCCACTTCTAAAGGTTTTCACAGACTCTTGGAATGAAGTAGTTTTAAGGCACAGTGTTTATTCTGCTTCATGATATTTATATTTGAATGATGCCATAAATATAAATTCAAATTCATTTTAAAATGACATGGTGAATAATACCACCCAAACTCTAACATTTTAAGTTTTGGAAGAAAATATGTCATTGTCTAAGGTGTTAATTCCATATGCACTTTGTTGAAGACAAGAAGCAAAAATGAAGGAGGGTTTTTTTCCAACTAAAATTCAATAACCAAGGCACTAACTAGTGGTCAGATCATGGGATAATGAAGGTATACCTATTCCATGTTTGATAAAAACTGCATGTACACTGTGATTCATGAATCAAGATGGTTTTGGGGCTATCCTATGATCGTTCTTTGGATATTAATGTTTTAAGATCCTAAGCCTCCATTGTTTCGGTGGCCCGCCTCCCACAAATTGAATCCTCAATTGCTGAACTTTTGCATGAATGAAAAAGAAATGAGGTTTCCTTATGAGATTCATCATACTTTTTAAAGACTTGTAGATAATTTTTCTGAGTCGCCATCATGCTCCTTTCTCCCTTTGCTCCCATCGGTCCCAAAATATTTTAATCTTTTTTCCTTCTGTAATGTGTATCTGAGGTAGATACTCAGGTATGTGAAGAACATTGGTTACAATGGGAATGAAAGCCTTATGAAGACCATTACTATGAATCTGACTACTGAATGATCCTCTTTCTTCTAGAGACAAAGAAAGATCAGAGATCTAGCTTTTGTAGAATTCCCCAGATGGAAAAGGGTCAATGTGGAAAGCCCAGAAAAAGTCACCTGGGTTCCAAACTCGGGATGGACTCTCACACCTTCAATACAGGTTCTTGTCTCTGCTTTCTTATTCTCACATTTTATTGTTGAGTATAAAAAGGGAAAGATGTAAGAAAAGGTGATCATAACATGTAATTTTAAAGGACAACATTGGACATAACAAATACACAGATGCATACACACACATATATGCACACAATATATGTATACAAAATATAATAGTCAGGTCAAGGTGACTAGAAAATCACCTCAAATATTTATCAGTTCTCTGTTTTCTGAATATTGATTACCACCTCACTATTTTGAAATATGTAATTAAAATGCCTAGCCATAGTTATTCTACTGTGTTAGTAACAGAATCATTTAATCTATCTATATCTTGGACCGGTTAGCCATCCTCTTAACGTAACACTCTTTGCAGGGTCTAATAACCATGAATATAGTCTTTAAGTCAATTAGATAATTTTTGTAGCTTCTACTTATAATTCAGAATACACAGTCCATGTCTTTCTGTGCTTTACTTGTTTTTCATAATATAATCTTTTGCAGTTCCATCTGTGCTATATTAAATAACAATATTTCCTTATTTTTATGATGGAACAAAATTGGTATATGTACCACATTTTCTCTTAACTATTTCAAAATATCAGAGAAGCTATATGTTCACTTAACCAGCCAGTTTTCCATCTTCATTAGTTCTTATTTTATCTGAGCCTGTTTGTCCATCAAAGAATAATATCTTATTACTCTACATTTAAATATGAAAAACTGTTGAATATTGTTGAAACCAAAGTAATTCTCATATTATAAGCTGCCTTTAGCATGCTTATTTTTTAAATTTTTTTGTGGGTCATGGGGCTTGAACCTTGAACTTGGCCTGGGCACTGTCCATGAACTCTTCCGCTCAAGGATATCACCCTATCTTTGAGCCAAGCCCCAGTTCCATTTCCTAGAGGTTAATTGGAGATAAAAAGACTCAGGTCCTTTTGTGTCAAAGCTGGCTTTGAACCTTGATCCTTAGATCTCAGCCTCCTGAGTAGTTAGGATTACAGGCATAAGCCACTGTGTCCTGCTTGCCCTAAGCTTTTATAACTGATTTTTGCGTCTATCAAGCCATCATTACCTAAATTATCAAAGGACCTCTATGATTATACTTTCAAAAAAAGCTACATAGCAACATATTATAGAATCAAAATTTAAAGATGATCTCGATCAAGTTCTTTTACAAGGAAATCACATTTTCTTTTCAGGTAACTTATTTCTAGGCATCAAAGGCTTAGATAGTACAATAATAACTATATCATTTCAAGATCATTATACAAAATCTTTTAGCACCCCCACCAAAAATTCACCGGAAATATATTACCAGGTTATCTAAATTAAACACCAAGGGCCTGGATTTTGGCCTAGTGGTAGAGTGCTTGCCTAGCATGCATGAAGACCCGGGTTCGATTCCTTGGTACCACATACATAGAAAAAAGCCAGAAGTGGTGCTGAGGCTCAAGTGGTAGAGCACTAGCCTTGAGAAAGCCCAAGGACAGTGCTCAGGCCCTGAGTTCAAGCCCCAGGACTGGCAAAAAAAATAATAATCCTCCTAAATTAAACACCAAATCTACTGACTTGGGTGAAATTTTTATAGATTCACTCCTTTAATTATTCAATTCTGATTATTGACTATGATCTGTACTTTATTTTATTTCTAGCTGTACTTTGGGCTATCATTTCTTTTACTGTCATCTACAAACAAAGCTATTTTGCTGAGAACATTCAACAACAATTGACAGAGTTCCTTTTGTTGTTATTACTGCTGTTTTTAAATAACATTGAACAGATGTCAGTTATATATATATATGTAATGTATGTATATCAGACAAAAATTCCCTCCAACGAGAATGAGCAATGCATGCACAAAAGTAAAAGAACAAAGGAAAGAGAAAGGGAGAGAGAGAGAGAGAGAGAGAGAGAGAGAGAGAGAGAGAGAGAGAGAGAGAGTCAGTCTATTTAGAAGCTAAAGGAAAATCCATAAATTCTTAATAAACTTAGTCTCTATGCTTCTTTGAATTTGAAATAAATATTTACAATATATATTGAAATGGTTCTTTGATATTCTTGAAAACAACCTCCCACCTATTTTCCTCTTCCTCTTTCCTTCTACTTCCCCCTTTACCAGGTCTTCTGCTTTAAGATATCTGGTTCAATCAAGAGACATTAGTTTAGAGACTTCACTGAAACTTTTACTATGTTCCTCACAAGAAGATCATAATCTATAAGGTAGATTTAAGGCTACTATTTGAAAAATTAACCTACCTCACATTTGCAAGCTATTTGTTTTTATTCTCAGAAATATAATGTAGGTTCATATTCATGAAAATCTGAAAAAAAAATAGGTTCTAATTTTTACCAGAGGACGTTTTTGGCACATGGTCTTTACTTCTAAGAATCATTCTTGTGGGAGAAAACCCACATTCACTAATTTCTCTTTTAAAATCTTACTGATGATAGCTCTTCTTGATCCTAGCCAGTAATGTAATCTTTGGTGAAGCGATTTGAAGTTACAGCAAACCTAAGCTTATTAAACATTCCTAATCTGTTGTAAATACATTTGAAATTTATAATTGATGCTCATAACATATACTATAAACATATATGTATTGATACATAAGCAGTATTGACAAGGTACGTGCGTTAACTAAAATATTTGACTTTGAGCAAGACAGTGTTATGTGAAGACATTTTCATAAAACATCAAGCTCAATCCAAATGCCAATGTTTGATACAAATCATAACACTTGACTATCCTATGAATGATTAAAACTGATCAAATTTTTTTCCATAAAATTCTTTAGGATACTGTGTAAAATCAAACAATTAGTGAAAGATAAGTTTAAATGGAATTACACCTCAACTCTCCTTGAATTCATTTACTATTATCATTTTAGACAGTTCCCTAGTAGGGTATTTTTTCTATTTGTGCTAATGTAGAATTTCCACATTTTGACAGTCTTACTTGGACATTTCTGGGGATTCACAAAGTGGCTGTCTAAAGGCTACAAAAATAGTTAGAATTTCTTGTTATTATTCTATGTGAACTACTGTTCTTCCAGTGTCACTTGAAAGTGAATAATATTGCAAATGAACTAAATATATGCATATACACGTAAGCTTGCATATATGTATGCATCTTACTTGCTTGTTCATTAAACACATTTCTGATTTAGAAATATAGGGTAGAACTTGGACTTTTAAAATGTTTATATACATTTTTGCCTTGTACAATATTATACAGTATTTAGTTTATCCAGTCTTCTAGAGACATCTAGTTGTTTTCATTTATTTTTATTTGTGTCCAGTGAATATCATTACTCTAGACTCAATTATGTATAAAGTAAATTTTAGCATGTATGAGATAATTATGTTAGAATGTATCAGCAACTTAAATCTTGATATATATTCTCTCTGTGTGTATGAGTATATCTTCCTTAAAAGCTAAATGATAATTTTTGTTTCTATATCCATCCAATATAATCCCCATTACTCTATATTCTTCATTTAGAATTTTCTATATCCCTATCATTTATCTCTATTTTTCTGTATGACTACTATGAAAGTGATTTCTTTGATGAACTATTTTGCCTGTCCAGAAGCTTGAACTCAGGGCCTGATCACTCTCCTTGTGCTTTTTCTCGAGGCTAGTGCTCTGCCACTTGAGCAATAGCACCACTTCTGACTTTTCTATAAATGTGGTACTGAGGAAATGAACCCAGGTCTTTGTGCATGCTATGTAAGCACTCTACCACTAAGCCAAACTCCTGGCTCCCTTTGATCAGTTTTTGAAATGTATAAAATAACTATGTGCTGAACCATGAAGATTCATTATTATTTTTTCTGGACACAGAGAGATGTTAATTTATCTTTTAAATTATTTATAATATTTAGATCATCATTCTGCATCAGTTTAACTATATTCTGGTTTACTTAGGTCTAAATATTCATATCACTGCCCTCCAGACTGCATAGACTAAAGGTGTGAACTCTGCTTTGACAAAACTTCTAAAGCAATTAGGCCTCTGATGCTGAGGTGAATGTAGGGTCAGTGGAATTTTTCTTCTTGTGTGTCTATTTATCATTGGAGCCAGCTCAGTTCCTGTTATGTAAAGAGCTTGAATAATTCTGAATTTTGCTATGATTCTGAAGTAGAGCTGTTATAAATTTTTCAGTCCAAAGGTTACAGTAACAACCAACTTAACGGGCTTGTGGTTACTTCATCGTTCATAATGCTTTTCAAAACTTACACAAATCCTTTTCCATTCCTAAACATGAACACCCTAATTACAGCATGCCATTTGACCTGACTCTGCGTTTCAGATTCCAAAAACATATGGGTACTTTAAATGGAACCAGCAAGCACTGAGCTGCAAACTTGAGATGTAGAGCCACAGCTACATACCAGGCTAGTCTTTTTCCAAAATGAGAGTCTTCCTTCCATGGCAGACTTTTCCTTCTTGCACTTTATCCATATTCATTCTGGGCTGGGAAAATTCATACTTATTTTTCGAGCAAAATATACTAGCACACGCTTTACTATTCAGTGACTACCAGGCAGAGTATATCAAGCTACTGAGAAACTGAGACAGCAACTTAATACCAATTAATCTTCACCCTTGTTCACACACATGCATGCACACCCCGCCCCTACACACACACACACACATACACACACACACACACACACACACACACACACACACACACACAAACTAGGGTGCCAGTGTCCTAAACCTTGGCTAGTTAGGAGATGGGGATTTGGAAGACCACAGTTTGAAGCCAGTTAAGATGGAAAAGTGTATGAGATTTCCTCTTCAACTGACCAGCTAAAAGAAGTGCTACAGACATGGTTCAAGTGGTAGATCACCATCCAAACACACAAGCAGTCTAAAGCCCGAAGTTCAAATCTCATGACGGACAGATACAAAAAAAGAGGAAATGTACAAACATTCCAGAATTGTCTTATCTTTTAATATAAGCAGTCTTGTGCATGAGAAAACCAGGATCACTGAATTTAAAAATTGAGGTGAAACTTAAATATTATCAAAAAACACTAATAATTAATTCTATCGATGTATTAGTACCTATCAAAGACTCAGGCCCTCATCCTATTTTATTCATGCAGAAAAATGAGGTTGAAAGATAATTTTTTAAGTCTGAATTAAAGAAAGTATTAGCATAAATTAGTAGTACAAAGAGTCTTCATTGTGATACTTTGAATATGCATACAATATTGAGGTGAATTTGATCAAAATTTCAAATTTTGATGTGATTTAATGTTCTCTTATGTTCTTATACTACTGAAGACCTCTCTATCAATCACCACTAGTAAATATTCACAATCACAATCTGGGAATACTCAGTACTCCACGCTGATGTGGGCCATCAGACCTAAATAAGCTACATATTATTTTATTAACTGATGTCCAAATAAATACAATGTCAGTGCTAACCTGTGAAGCATAATGGTAGGAATGATTTTGTACATACTATCCATTAGAACCATAATTTTATCACTGTATCATCATGCTTGAACTCAGCCTGGGCCATGTCCCTGATCTCTTCAGTTCAAGGCTACTACACTACCCCTGGGCCTGGGAATTGTCCCTGAGTACTTCAGCTCAAGGCTACCTCCCTACGCTTGAGCCAAACTCCCCTTCCCATTTTCTAGAGGATAATTAAAGATAAGAGTCTCAGGTCCTTTTGTGCCTGGGCTGACTTTGAACCTTGATCCTCAGATCTCAGTCTCCTGAGTATTTAGAACCATAATTTTAAAAAATAATATAATCAGCTATTTTATCTCAAGTAACTCCATAAATAGTGAAATGTAGCCTGGAAACTTATCAGGCATATGACATATATTCATGTATAACCCTTCCAATGTAAGTAATGGAGGCAAGAAATATAATCACAAGGGTTTGTAATTCAATTATCTTCTACAGATTCCCCTATCGACTTTTCTTTCTATATCCTTTGCCATCCATATTCAAATGTTCATATTAATAAAAGGGAAACCCTGGATACATTAAGGAATCAGAAGTGGAAGGGATAGGTGAATTATTTTCTTCTACATTCCCAGGATACCTAACTGTTATGATGTTCTAAAGGTGAGAGACATTTATTGTCATTATAAAGCAAAAAAAAGAAAAGAAAAATGGTAAAACATTAAAGAAAAATTTATTTAAAAAATATCAAATATTCCACTGAACATAGAAAAGCCACTGTATATTTTGAGTTTGTCATTGATTAACTAATCTTAAAAATAGAAGGAAGCAGGGGCCGGGAGTTTGCCCTAGTGGTAGAATCCTTGCCTAGCATTCACGACGACCTGGGTTTGATTCCTCGGTACCACATACATAGCAAAAAGCTGGAAGTGGTACTGAGGCTCAAGTGGTAGCGTGCTAGCCTTGAGAAAGTCCAAGGACAATGCTCAGGACCTGAGCCCAAGCCCAGAACTGGCAAAAAAAATAGAAGGAAACAAATATACCAGTTCTATTTTCCTCCTGCTTCAGCAAGTAGTCAGAAACCATATATAAGGAGATTCAGTCAAATCAAAGTATGTATAATATTCTGAGCTAAACAATTCTTTCACGTCTCAATGGAGCCGTTATTTCCATAATTGGAAAGCACTAGAAATTTATATTTGGATTTTTATAAACTTACAGAAGCAATCAACCTACTCTATTCAATTCCTACTTAATCTACCTTGCTCATTTTTATAAAATTAAAACCTTTTAGGAAGCCATGATGAAAGTAGAGAATAACTATCCAAATTTCCTCATAGCATAGTATGCAAAATGTATGCAACAAACAAAGGCTTAAAGAAGACAAATATATTTTCTGACTGTAGGTCCAGGATTTCAAAGCATAAACAATGATATATTTGATATATTTACAAATTGAATTTTTAGGTATCATAAACATTTTGTATCATTTCACTCAAAATGTACACATCAAAATTGCTGCATTAATATCATTACTCAGTCTCTTTTCCTTATTCTCAAACTGTCTGATTATATCTTCATTCCTGTCACTGCTCTTCATATTTTCCCACTTTGGAGCTGCTCTTTTCCTTCTTTAAAATACATTAAATGCATGCTTCTAGTATATGAGGCCTACTATCTTACAGGATCTCTGAGCTATGTCTGACACGTGGATTTCAACTAGCTCCCTCTCAGTCTATGACTGTGTTATTCAAAGATGAATTTACATTTATACTGAATGTATAACATCCTACCTGGCACATAGCTGCACACTTAAGAAGATAGGATATCGGTTTCTTTGTTCAATATTGTTTCTTTGATTTTTGTTGTCTATTGGATTTCTTCCTTCATGATGTTTTTCCTTACTATTTAAAAAGTTACATTTTCATAGTTTTAATATTCTTTGTGACAAATCTTACAATGTTCGTTTAACAACGTTTTTATTTCATTGGTGTATGATGAAATTTATAACATCGTCTATCCAGTGAAATGTGGTGGTTCAGTTGCTAAGGCAGTTTAAGTAGAGCAGTGATGACATTTTGTATGTATGAAAGTTTCATTATTTCATGTTCACTCACTAATTCTGAGCAACTTTAATTTGACAAGCATTTTTCCCCAGCACATTGAAAACACTCTTCCATCTGTCTCTGGTGTCTACTGATGCTGTCAGTTTAATTGTCATTTGGAAGAAATTTATCTATTCTTTCTCATAGCTTTTAAGATTGTTAAGATGTACACGGTTCTGATTTCCCCATGAACTTTCTTTAGTTCTTAATCAAGAATACTGTCCTGAGAAAGTGAAGATCATCATCCAAGATTTTTAAAGTATGAAGATGAGCATGTCAAAGGTGTGGCTCTGAGGTGGTGGCTGAATTAGTAGGATAAGAGTGATTAAGGGTGCTGTTCCTAAGGAGCTTAGTCAGAAAGCTAAAACTATCCAGAAAAGTTCAGAAGTCACTCAGATGATGGTAGAAGCTGTGCAGAACTAATGCAAGTACAGAAACAAGTTTAAATATCCTCTATAAGGAAAGAAAAGCTTAACAAATTGGTTTAAAAAAGAAACAAAAGATGGAGAGGAAAAGATAATGCAACTGTGATCTGAATTTGAATAACCAACACAGAAGTCTTCAAGTCCATTTAATCTGTTCACTGACTGTGAGTTGCATAGGATCATTTTCTTAGAGAAAATTCTTATTATTAAGGTTTTTTAGTCCAATATTTTATATTCTTATACTAATTTCAATAACATTATAAATATTATGTTATAAATATTGTGATCATTATTATAATATTTATAATAATTCAAACTTCAATCGGGACAAAGTCAAATCACCTTTTAACCTCTTAAATGAGTTTAGTGAGTATGATCAAGGTATTTTATATGCATATATGGATGTGTCAAAATGAAATCCCAAGGGAGAAAATGCTGCGATTTGAGGAAGATGCATTTACTCATTGCCTGAATTATGGGACCTCTACCTACAGTTTCTTAATAATTAAAAAAAAACAAAATCTCATTGTAAAAGTAATGGATGCGAACAAAATGAAAAATGAGTTGGTATGATTCTAGTGCCTTTTTAATTAGGAAGGCTAAACTCTGATAAAACACAGGACACTTAATATCTTGTAATAGTAGCCTTTTTTTACTATTTGTAAAAATCACAGTTTAATGTTAAGGTTTTGAGAAATTATTTTAATGTCCTGCTTTGAAATATTATACATGTAAAATGGTTTAATTACTGTTTTATATACTACTTTGTATACATTGACATTAACAGCAGGATTTTGTATTATACCAAGACATAAATAACGCAAATGGAATTTACTAATATTGTAAACTTTCTTACTAGTACTTGTAAATTCGCTTTGTTTTTTATTCTAAAGGAGTCCATGTACTCCGATTTTGAGGAAAAAATATTCCCTCCCATCATGGGGAAAATTTAATCTTTATTAGGTTTTGTGGGCTATTGTTTTACCTAGTGCTAAATTTATTGGACTGTTTCTTCTCATATTTTGATATAATTGATTCAAATATCAACTGTAGTCCAGGCTTGATTTTTCAGTTTGATATTAAGATTCAAATTCACTTACAAATTCGAAGCTAAGAGTATCTGAAAATATTTCTCCAAGATCAGAATTTGATTTTGAACACTAGTTTTCATTCTCTTTTGACAGATATATGCAATCATAATGGTTTTTACACTTCATTTTTGGTCCTTTTTAATTATAGATTCTATGAAACAAGTTCAATACAAGTTTAATATTTTCTGAGATATTTTCCTACTTTCAATTATTTTTATGTTATTTTTCCTAAGACAAAGCTGTAAAATTTCCTCACATTTATTCAAATAGAATATTTTTAGCAATCACAGCAAACTTCCTGCTAGTGTTTCAAAAGTAAATGGCATAAAGACTTTTTAAGGTCAAAGGTATCCAGCTAAAATGGTTATTTCTTGAGATTTTTTGAAACATTTCTTTTAATAAGCACTAATTTTTAATCAAAATTACTGAAAGGATTTGTGTAATTAATTGCAGTGTAAGGTTTTTAGAAATTGTTCTTGTATTTTTCTTCTGCTCAATGAGTGAGATTTGTCTTCTAAGAAAGCAGACTGCACAGAGCCATGTGGTGGCATTACATTATTCCACTCAACATCATCCTGAAAAGGAAGCTCCTTTGAGTTACCTGACTCCCTCCAGCTCGCTCTTCTTCTGCATTCAGTACTGTGTAAACTGTCTTCCAGCTCATCTTCTGTCAGGGAATGATACCACACTGTGTGGAACCTGGAGTCTAGCATTTTTGGCCAATTCACTCACCACAAATGGTCATTGTGAGTTTAGAGGTCTACACTGGCCTAGCCAAAACCTTACCAGAGCTGTAAGGCTACCACAGATTGTCTTTTTGTCCTCACTTCTTCCATTGTGTCAGACCTGCCCACTGGTCTGAAAGCTTTCTCTTCACTCATTCTCTCCTTTATCTTGCACAGACGTTCACCCAATGAACCCTTGAGACTTATTTTATTTCTGCTTCCAAAGGTTCTAAATGGATCTATATGATCATTCATAATCATGATAGTCTATTTGGTGAAATTTGTGCTCAATAGTATTTAGCACACTGTACTTGTTACTTTGCATTCACTTAGAAACAACGATCTTTGAGTATGAATGAAGAACATTATATGCATGTATGACAATAAAATAATAAAACAAGTAAAACATTACCATTGGTTAAAAAGAAGGGGCACTCAAGAGGACTAATTCAATGAAATATATGAATGTATGGCTATGTTACAATAAAGATTATATAGTTCGTACATGATAATATAAAAGAAATATCAAT
Source organism: Megascapheus bottae (assembly GCF_031878675.1). Taxonomy (NCBI): domain Eukaryota; kingdom Metazoa; phylum Chordata; class Mammalia; order Rodentia; family Geomyidae; genus Megascapheus; species Megascapheus bottae. Next base: position 32,556,202 of record NC_143512.1, on the reverse strand, counting down.
AAATGATAGAAGTAAATATTGATAAAAATAAATATGGTTCCTAGAGATATATAAATGAATTTTATGTCATCAACAAATACAGCCTACTTTAATAGCTGATAAGAAATTACATTCAATTACTAAAAAAGATAAAAAATAGATGTTTTTTGTATTGAAACTTCAAAACTACTAACTGCAGACTGCAGAATAGTGAACAGGAAACATGTTCCAGATCTGAGGGCTCTGAATAAAAAATCTCTAGCCACCAGCCTTGTCAATTCTGAGAAGAGGCATTAGGGAATCCCATTCATGCTATGCTAGTCTCAAACTACTACCAATTCCAACGTTTTTGTGGTCAAGGAATTCCTATTTCCTGTTTACAATATGAGAAGGCTATAAAGGTTTGGTAATCCAAAATGATTTCTGCATGTAGCCCAAGTGCAGTTATTATAGTTTTTTGGGAGAGTAAGAACAAATTTCAAATGCTTCCCACTTAAAGATACATTGTCAAGTTCATTCAATCCATTGGGAATAGCTTTATTTATAAATATGAAATATATTTCACTCAGCAAGTTGAATAAAGGAGATTCTACATGTAATGAACAGAAACACAGGATTCAAAACAGTAGAAAAATACAAACTTCACAATAAATTTTAGTTCAAGCAAAAGATAAATAAAGAGATAAATGAAGACAAGGTACTTGCAAAAATCTGTTCTGAAACCCATGCTAAAGCAGCAGCAAAATCGTTGTCTAGAAAACAAAAGCCAGCTTGTTTACAGTAAAACTTTCTTTCTTTTATATTCAGGACAAAATTGCATTTGTCAACTACTTTCCACATTCAAGTCAACACTAGTTGAGATGGGGAGCCTTGTTTCAATAACTAAATAAAACTAATCATCAAAACAATCTGTTTTCCTCAAGTATAAAGCTGTGACCTTGACAGGTAACTTCCCATGTGACCTTCCTGACTGCTTTTACCTCAGTGAGTTTTCCTGTGGACAGTTAAAGGAAATTTTGGATTGGATGCTCTTCACTGTGCATCCATAGACTATGGAAATTTTGTATAATTGTGTTGTACAACTGTGTTCTGCACTTGTCATCAGATACAGATAGGCATTTCTATTCTATTTATCATTGAGTCACCAGTGCTTTGAGTTCCTGGCTGTCATGTACTAGATGATTTTTTTTTGTTATTAGGGTTACCAAATATCCATTTTTAAACCTGGTGGTCCAAATTGAGAGTTCCTTCATGAAAATAAATATTGTCTGTTAAGGAAGTTGTATTATAGCCATGCTTTGAGTTTTGCTATATCAGCATTTGAACTTTTATATTAATTCACTGATGAATTGTAAGAGTGAGAATATCTCTGACAGACAAGCATGGTCTCCCTGTGAGGATCCTGCAGCAGTATCCTGGAAGGTTTCTGAACAGTTAAGTTTACAATCAGGCATCTTTCTACAATAAGAAAATTAAGAATAACATTTAAAAACAAATATGAAAAGGCAAAAAGCCTGTTTAGAGTAAAGGAGTTGGGATAAATTTGAACAGAGGGTTAATTTGAAGAAAGAACATTACATAACATATATAATAGTAAGAAAAAATATCTATGATTTCATACACATTAAAAAAAGAAAAGGAAAAAGACTTTTCTTACAAGCTTTCTTATAAGTAAATGCTTCTTATGAGTAACTTTTTGTATTCAAAATTTCTTTTTCTTAATTTATTTTTTATTGTAATTAGTAAAAGGGTTACATGATATTTGCCAGATAGAAGGTACATTAATTCACATACATTGATACCCTTTCACATGTCTTGGTACCCATTACCCTCCCCCCCCACACCCACACCCGTCTTGGTTTTCCCCCCTTCCCTATCAAATTTCAAATAACCAAATACAAATAAATTCAATATATCAGATAACAAAGTGAGATACTATAACAATATGAGATAACCAAGGGACAGCAAAGGAGATGAAAGACAACATAGTACATTAAGGACAACAATCATTCATTATATGGCTTTTGTTTCAATATCCTGGAGGTCCTTTCAATTAACTTCATACTATATGGCCTTATGTATCAAGATTTTGCTCTATTGCAGATCTCTGCTAGTAGAGCCCAAGGTTTCTACTGATTTAAATTAATCTAACTGCCAAGGTGATGTACAGAGGGTTTTCAACTCTATACATAGGGTAGTGAGTACATTTCTTGTTGAACATTGTTACTCCATCACTCATTTATCTCCCATTTTCCCTCCCCTCAACCTCCCCACCCCAAGATGTAAAGTTCATTTCCAACATAGTGTCTTGTGAGTGTCGCTGTTGCACTGGTTCTTTGTCTCACCATTTGCCTTTCCCTTGTCCTACCTTAACTCAAGTAAGTGCATATATAATACACAAGGTACCAAAATCATATATGGTGACAACCATAAGGAAAAAAAAACAAAAGAGAAAAGAAATAACTTCACATAATACATTAAAAACAGCAATATCAAATAAAACCTCTTGTTTCCATATCTTGGAGTTACTATGTTACCATTAGAAAGAATGATGTCACCCCATTCATAAGGAAATGGAAAAACTTGGAAAAAATCATATTAAGTGAAGTAAGCCAAAAACCAAAGAAACATAGACTCCATGTTCTCCCTCATTTGTAATAAGTACTATATATCTCAAATAGTCCTAGCAAAGGATCATAATAGCTCAATAGCTATGTATCCAAGACTGAATAAGATCATTCTAGAATTTCTTGAGGGGGAAAAAACATTACAAATTAAAAGTTACATTGCTGTGTGACCGAAGGAGAATATTCTAAGGAGAGGAGTACAAAATACCAATGCCTATGTGCATCTAATCATATAAAATAATATTTACATGAATGAACCCCAAGAAATGGAAACAAGAGGTTTCGAATTCATTGTTGTTTTGATTTCTTTTTATCTTGTTCATTTATCCATCTTTGGTAAGGAAAGGATGGCACAGAAATAGAGGAACAAAGATTGAACAAATGCAGCAGTGGTACTCACCAGAGACTATGCTGAAAATGAACTATACAATTTGTGGGTAGGAATGGGAGGGGAAAAATGGGAGGGAGCAAGGGAAGGAGTGACATTGTCCAAAAAGAAATGTACTTCTTTCCTGACATACAAATGTAACCCTTCTGTACATCACCTTTTTACTAACAATATTTTTTAAAGTTATATTACCTTATAGAAGGAATTTCATATTTTTTTAACATGGTCAACAAAATGTGGATGTAGAAGTTTCAAATAGGAAGAAAAAATAATTTCATTTCAAAGTCTTGTCCTATAGTTTTGTTAAATGTTTCAAGTTGAAATATCATGAGAATGATTCCTCACTGAATGATTATATTAAAATTTTATTGCCGTCACCATGGAACAAAAGAACCCTTTAAATAATATTTTCAAGAAGTCAGTGCCAAAGTTTGATGTTCAATATCAGGTAAGAATAGCACTTTTTAAAGAGCTATAAATCATTTTAATAAAGATGCTTCTGTTTGAAAAACTATAAATTTTGTGAGGATTTTATCAACATTTCTGAATCAAATTAGTATATTGAAATAACCATATTAATAAACTGTTTTTTCTATTACATGTATATATATAAATGTTTTTAATCCACATGACAACCTTACTATGGAAATATTATTATCCTTATTATAAGGCTAGAAAATTGTGACTCTGGTATTTAAGTGATCTGACCATCTATGTAGGTAATAAAATAAATTGTTTTAAATTTAAAATTCCATAAATCTGAAACTGATATTGTCAACTCTATGGCTCATAACTTGTGATGAGGTGTGAAATATAGAAACTATATTTCAGGAGAGCTTGGATGTGGATAAAAAGTGAACATTGAAGGTATATAAATTTCAAAGTGCCTTTAGTTATATTTTTAGCTTAAAGATATACTTTTGAAAAGTAAAATCAATTTAATATAAGCTACACTTAGTTCTATCTAAAATGAAGATTGTCAATAATAAATACTTTATTTTTTTTTGTTATGTACATTTTTCCAGTTGTTCCCAATAGCACCCCTTACTGATATGGTATAAAATAACTTCACATCAACCTGAAAAGTCAAATAGTACAAAACTCAGACTATGCTGGCTCAAAACCTGCAACCACAGGGCTGAAAATGGCAGACAGTCATAAAAGATAGCAACAAGTATACTACACAGTATCTTATATATAAGAAAAATACCTCAAGAAGATAGTCTGTAAAAATGATAGGCTTGGGCTGGGAGTTTGGGCTAGTGGTAGAGTGCTTTGCCTGGCATGCACGAAGACCAGGGTTTGATTTCTTAGTACCACATATACATAGAAAAAGCCAGAAATGGTGTTGAGGCTTAAGTGGTAGATCTCTAGTCTTGAGAAAGCCCAAGGACAGTGCTCAAGCCCTGAATTCAAGGCCCAGGACTGACAAAAAAAATATCATAGGCTTAGAGTAACCTATGAACAGTTTAAAAACAACCCAATACTGACATTTTCTGTAGAGTGTATTACATCCAGGTTTAGGACACAAATCCTAGATCTTTGCTACCTTATTACAAGAGCAAATGTAGGTGGGAACACACAAAAGATAATAAACACAACCCATATGACTTCTGCTTCTTCTTTACTCCACATTCATAAACACCTTGACAAGTAACTGCTGGAGCAAGGTAGGCCGACGCTGGAGTTCCCCTCTCCAAAAATGTATGTTAAAGTGAGTTTGCCCAAAGAGTGTATTCTTTGTAACTTGGGGGAATTTTCAAATTTATTCCACAGAAGCTTAGCAAAATACATAGGGCATTATTAAGTCATGCAATTTAAAAGCTTCAGCTCTTTCTGAGTTCATTTTAGAGACTTCATCCCAATGGAAAGAAATGATGCTGAATAGCATAAGACTCTATTTAAAGAGAGGAGAGAGGCAAACATGAAACTGAAATTTTCATAACAAAGAAAAAGATAAAAGAAAATAGTTACCCTTTGTTTAGTCTCTGTTAGAGAACAAATACTCATAATTAAACTGTAACTGGAATCAAAATGTAGTTTGGGATAAACAACTGAACTGGCCTCCAAGATAAATTACAGTGCTCATTTTTCTATTGTTAGTTCGTTCCCTCCAGTTTCACCAGGAAGCAGGGCGGTAGGAATTCTCTACCTTTTATATCACCAGTGAGCAGGTTATATTATGCCAATATGCTTAGCAACTTGTTGGATTCTGACCATTGGCTCACCATCTGGAACTACTACTTCTTTCATTACCAGAAGGAAAGAGAGAGGAGAGGAGAAAAAAGGGAGTAGGGCTACTGTGTTTTCTTTCATTTGAAGACTCTGATATGCTACTGCTCAACTCAGATGTCTATTTTGACTGGAGATAACAAACACATCTCATCTAACACTTGGATTGTCCTTAAAGTTAGACCCTAGAAAAACGTTAGTTCTGAATCTTTTAATTTTCAATGTATGTGATCCAATTTGCCATGAGTTTTGTGAAAGTTAGGTCATTTTGTAAGGAAATATGATCATGGAAACTTTTTCTAAGGAAGAAATGGTTTACATAGTACATGCTTTGGCTTATTCCTCTTTGAAGGTAGAGATGAGATGCAAAGGCATGTGACATCATTTGGTTAGGGAGAGGACAGATTGTGTTTCCATAGACACTGATTAAGCTCCATTTTAAACATGGATGCCATTTTCACCAAAATATTTTTTCCACAGTAGTAATAACAGTCATTTCTTTCTTTACTTCATTTATTCCTTTTTTTGTCAGTTATATGGCTTGAACTATGGGCCTGGCCGTTGTCCAGCTCTTCAGCTCAAGGTTACAACCCTACCCACCCCTGGAGCCACAGTGCTACTTCTGGTCTTCTAACGGTTAATTGGAGATAAGTATCCCTCGCTCTTTAATTCCCAGGCTGGCTTTGAACCTTGATCCTCAGTTCTCACCCTCCTAAGTAGCTAGGATTACAGGCATGAGCCACTGCATCTGGCTATTATCTCTTAAGATATACGAAAAAATAACCAAAGTTCTTGGACTAAATCCATATCTGTTAAAATTTGCAGAAGTCACTCCTATTTATGAATGTATAAAATTCTGTAGTTTTAAGACACATTCAACATTTTGATTTATAAATAACACTGAATATATTAAAACTTACAGATTATATAACACTTGAAGCATAAAGAAACCACTAGGCATTGTATTTTGAAAATTATGGGCATTAACTCTTCTGGCAGATTTTACAATCATTTATTCTCCTACACCTTTACAGAAAAGGAGAGAACTTTATAGTTGACCTTTTTAGGTAGGGTCACTAATTAAGGCAAACACGTGCCAAAAAAAGCCTGAGGACTTACTTTCATTGGCATGCATGCATGTCTTCTCTTGACAGAATTATCACCAGCTGCATTCTGTGACATGTGAGAATGTGTGGGTGGAATAACCACTTCCCCACTTGGCTTTTGCCTAGTCTCAATATCACTCTGCCCACCTGGTTCTGCAGAAAACAGGTGCTGCCCAGGAGTCTCACCATTCACTTCAAGGACCCATCCCCTGTCTAGTACATGGTCCATTATCAGAACATAAAGTAAGAAAACTATTATTTGAGCTTGTTGTCTACCTGCTTAGAAATCTGAGTGTAAGCTCATCTTCTTTCCACATAGAGCCTCTTAAATACCAGGGTGTGAACCTTACAGTTTAACCCACAAAAAAACCCAAAATGGATGAATTTATTATCCTGTCTGTACTTTTATATGGAATATTTGGCAATACCCGCTTTGATTCAATGTCTAGTCAACTGTATAGGCACTATCTGTGTCCAGTAAGTTACCTTTTTACATTTAAGTATTCTGTTAGATGAGAGAAAGAAAGGCTATTTTTTGACCATACAACAGAATGATTATCATTATTTTACATTCAGATGTGACATCTTTAGGTTACTTCCTTCACTTTGTTTTTCCCCAGTGCTGATAATTGAAACTCAAGGCTTCTATTTGCTAGTTAATCATTTGAGCCACACAAAATGTTGAGCCACAACATTTGAGTATATGAGACAGTGTTTTACTGCTACCTTTGCCTGAGTTGATCTTAAGTTGATGACCCTACTGCTAATACTTCCAGAGAAGCTGGGATTATAGGCTTGGACTGCTATCCTTTCGGCTTTCATAAAAATTTAGTTGCCCCATTAACAACAAATAAATAGTTAGGAAACTTCTTTTTCTTTTCTTTTGCCAGTCCAGGGGCTTGAACTTGGGGCCTGAGCACTGTCCTTGCGCTTTCTCAAGGCTAGAGCTCTATCACTTAATCCACAGCATCACTTCTAGCTTTTTCTATGTATGTGGTAGTAAGGAATTGAACCTGGGTCTTCATGCATGCTAGGCAATCATTCTACCACTAGGACAAACTCCTGGCCCAGTAGCTTGTTTTTGTATGAATGTGTGAGTGCTAGGGATACAGCATAGCAGTTCATGCTCTTGTTCGGCATTTTTTTTCTGATCCTATAACTTGAGGCATGCTTTCTAGTTCCTGCTTTTGTGTGCTTAATTGGAATTAAAAGGATTGGTCTGCCTGGGTTGCATTTGAACTGTGATCCTTATATCTTAGCTTCTTTTATAGTTAGTATCATCACATGAGCCATCAGTATTCAACTTAAATGGATTTTTTTGTGAATATTGCTGTGCTGATTAAAAACTCTTTATTTAATTTGTTACCAAAAAAGCAATTCATAGGGCCTAGAGAGGGCCCTAAATCATAGTAGATGTAGATAAGTACCTAGCATGCACTGTAATGACTTTATTATTTAAATGAAGAAATAGACATTCTGTAAACATAAAAAATTCTTTTAGAGAGAAAGTACAAGATTATACTCCTTAGCTGGATCATATTAGATGCAGCATCTCCTAGCCAATTTGATGATCATCTGATTATAATTTGCTGAATAGTTTTCACAATTCATAATTTTTCTATGTTTAAGGGTAAAGTTCTTACATCTAGTGACCTGGGTCATTAACTGTCTTCTTCTAACTTTTAGTCAGTTAACCATTACACAGACTTTTAACCAGACTATGAAAGATTCACATATGTTCTTTTTTTACCTGCATTGGAGACTGAGATGTAGACATGGAGCCCAGCCTGTCGTATTTGGTAGCTAGTGTGGACTGTACATGGCAAGCTTACTCCCAAATACTGAGTCCTACTTTTATCTTCTTAAATCCTACTCTTTCCTTTGCATCTTCATGGACTGGCCTGTGTATCACCTCAGTGGCTTATGTTGTACCAATGCCAAATGTCCTTTATATTTCTAGCATGTCCTATCATGTCCACTGTTAAAAACAGAGTAAATTGTACTAGTGCTTGGTTTACAGACACAAATATATACACAGGGAATTCAGAAAGTGATTTTTAAAAATCTTTAAAAACTATCAGCTACACTAGCTACTCAGGAGGCTGAGATCTGAGGATCGGGTTCAAAGACAGCCCAGCCACTAAAGAACTTGAGACTCTTAACTCCAATTAATCACTAGGGTCTAGGGTTACTAGGGGTAGCCTTGAGCTGAAGAGCTCAGGGACAGTGCTCAGGCCCAGAGCTCAAGCCTAATAACCCACAAATAAAACAAGCAACAACAAGAATAGACAGGTACAGATGGTTCACACCTATAATCCTAGATATGCAAGAAGCTATGATCTGAAGATTAGAAAAGCCCATGAGACTTATATCTCCAATTAACTATGACAAAGTCCCAGAACTACCACTGGGGCTCTAAAAGAGAAGAGCTAGCCTTGAGAAGAATAAACTTCAGCATAGCTCCCCAATTTTGAGTTCAATCCCCAAGACAGCACAAGAAGAAAGAAAGGACAGCACAAGAAGAAAGAAAGAAAGAAAGAGGGAGAAGAAAGGGTTAGAAAGAGAAAAAGAGAGAAAGAAAGAAAGAGAAAAAGAAAGAAAGAAAGAAAGAAAGAAAGCAAGCAAGAAAGAAAGAAAGCAAGAAAGAAAGAAAGAAAGAAAGAAAGAAAGAAAGAAAGAAAGAAAGAAAGAAAGAAAGAAAGAAAGAGAAAGTAGCAGGCGAGCAGGCTCATGCCTATAATCCTAGCTACTCAGGAGGCTGATATCTGAGGATCTTGGTTCAAAGCCAGCCTGGGCACTAAAAAATAGGAGACTCTTATCTCTAATTAATCTTTAAAAATACAGGAAGTGTGGCTGTGGCTCAAGAGGATGGGTGGTAGCCTTGAGCTGAAGAGCTCAGGAACAATGCCCAGGCCCAAGGGTAGGGCAGTGCCTTGAGCTGAATTGCTCAGGGACAGTGCCCAGGCCCAGAGTTAAAGCCCATGAAGGGCTTCCAGGAAGGAAGGAAAGAAGGAAGGAAGGAAGGAAGGAAGGAAGGAAGGAAGGAAGGAAGGAAGGAAGGAAGGAAGGAAGGAAAGAACGAAGGAAGAAAGAGAGGAAGGGAAGAAGCAAGTAAGCAAGCAAGGAAGGAAGGAAGGGAAGAAATAAAGAAAAAATAGAGAGAAAAAAATAAAGCGAAAGAAAGAAACAAGTAAAGATAGAATGAAAACTGAAAGCTCTAGGAGCCCAGAAAATGTCAGAGAAACCCCCTTAAGTATCAGTGATGAATAAATAAAGAATATTGTGCAAGAATGTATTGAGGGTGGAGGGTAGAAGGAGGGAAGACAATACTATTCTGAAAGACTCTCTTATGCTAAGAGTGTAATTGATCATTAGCAAATATTTTATACAATTAGAATGTGTATAAGGTAAAATGTGGTTGAATGTGCCAAAATGTATGTAAAAACTTGATGGCCATGAAATTTTAAACAAAAACTTGTATCAGAGAAGCAAATCAGATGCAGATCTCAGCATTTTACTCTGTCAGTGGCTTGGTATTAGTTGGAGGTAGATATGTTTGTTCCTGTTTGAGAAATGATGGGAATCTGAATTTACTGATTAAACTAAGAGGTTATCATTCGCATACTAAAATATCAGCTTTGGAAAACAGGATTCTTTTAGGCTTTGTTAACAATTATTCCATCAATACCTGGAGAAATGCTTGTGACATAAAAATGAAATGATTCTGTAGTTACGTGTATACTTAATATTTATCCACCCATTGATCCATCCATCCATCCATCATCCAATACTGGATATCTGAATTGGATTAATTGTACATTATGTCTTGATTACATAAAGAAGGTATAAAAGAGAGCAAAAAACAAAAACATTAAAATATGAAGGTTCTCTAAAAGTGAATGAAAAACTGGCTGTTGATCATGAGAATGTAATGTGGATAAAACTTAATAGATGACGAGATGATTAGCATCTTTAACAGTTCATATCAAATGATGATACAAACTGGACATTATCAACTGAGATGTCCTTTTCTCCTGATATAATTTACAAATAAGGCAGACCATAAAACATCATCAAATGAGATTCATCATATACATAAAAATACTATGCAAATTTTTCATCTTTCTAAAAAGGTTTCTTATGTCCTATGTAAATTGTCTCATCCAGAGGTAACGACGGGTTAGATTTTGTTTTCAATTATCTTTTATTTTTGCCATTTCTACCTCTGTACTATTCAATAACATTAAGAACATTTTGTGCTGCAACTTTTAATTTCAATGACTTTTTTAGCTTGTATTTCAATTTTGATAGTTTTTATTATGTAATCTTATAAAATGTATAATCAGTGGCTAAATGTACTTACTTGTAGTATTTAATGTTACATTACATTTACCTCAGTGCTTCCTTTTTTGATAATTTAATATCTTCTGTTGCAATTTCTTATGACATATATTTTTCTTTAAATTTTTGAATACATTTGTAACTTCTTTCAAAGACATTAGATGCTTATTCCAACATCTATATCATGCCTGAATTTGTCCTTATTTTACTTAACTTACTTCAATGTCACATTTGTAAAGTATATCCTTTTTAAACTAGTTAATTTGAATTAGATTTTGTGTTTTGTAGATATGCCAGTAATTAAGCACTGTATTACTCTCTTGTCTTTAAAATATGTCAACATTTGTTCTAGCAGGCAGTTAAATTGCTGGCAACTCCGTTAGATGTAGTTGAGACATATTTGAAGCATTTGTTACGATTGTTGTATCCCCTTTAGGGATAGATTTGTGCATTTTTTAAGGTATAACCTCCTCATGGTCTCAACTGAATGGTTGAGCTCTTCATTGAAGTCTCTGCCCTCTGACTAGTCGAATTCTGGTCTCTCAGTAGAGAGCTCATTCTCCAAATTTACTATTCTAGCAGTCTTTCAGTAGCTATGGTTTTGTTTGTCTCCAGAAGATTTACTATGCATACGCACAACATATTAGTTAGCAAATAACTAAAGAGAAACTGTGTGCAGATGTCTAGAACTCTTCTGCTGCTTATTTCTTCCTGATATTTTATCGTATACTTTCTGATCATTTCAGTAATGGTAAGCTTCTATCTCATCTCCTTGAAACTAATCCTTTCCTGATTCTATACTCATGTTCTTCAAATCTGAAAAATGTTCAATGGTAAAAATCCAGTGTGACTATAATGCTAACATTATCTTTTTCTGCTTTCTTAAGGATCCCATCTCTTGTACATATTGACTAATGTACAATGCTTCAAATTAGTTGATTTTTCCTCAATTGTTGTATGATAGATGATTCTCATATCAAACAATTGGCTATAGTCAATTTTTATTGTTTGTGGTAACCAGAAAACTTTCTGTATCAAGAATCACAAACATCCTTCTGTTACCATATTCTATGAATTTTATTTCGCTTTACCTTGAGCATCTACAGTTTCTGAAAGTCTTGCGAAAATTGGTTGCTCTTTATTCTTACAGAACTCTGCAATTTCTCATGGAAACTGTCTTTACATCACTGTACATGGTCTTTTTATTAATTAGCATATCATAGGCCACATTACCAAATACCTCTCCACCACAACTTTTGTTTAGGCAGATGGATGTTTTTAAATCACCTAGAGCCAAGGGAGAAAAGGAACAGACAAAGAAACAAATGTGTTATTGAAATACAGAGTCAATCAAGGCTAAATCTGTTATGTGGGCTATTTTCATGACCACCAAATCCTTGGCTCCATTATTCTCTACTTCCAAATCATTTTTCACAGGGATGGACACTTGGTATTCACAGTTGTTTTAGAGTCACACACACATAACATTAAGTTATGCATAACAGTGTACCCCGCCAAATGACTGCACAGCTGGAGAGTTCAGTGGGGGTAGCAGCTGGGTGAGGATCCTCAAAAGATGGGTGGGTATGGAAGGAGTTCCGTCTTGCCTTTGTACCCAGAAGGCTCACTATTAGCATCCTGCAAACACAAAGAAGAGATTAGAGTTCATTGTTCATTTCTCCCCATGGGGAAGCCATGTATGTTTATGCCCTAAAGATTGCACATTTGAAAGAAACAGCCACTTTGACTAGGAATTAACCAAATTGACTATCTTCCCAGTTTGAATTCAATGAATAAGTATTAATCCCCACTTTACACGGTGTTCTAAAGATTTAGTTAGAGAATTGTGAAAGCCTGAATTTTCAGGTTTTCTCATCTATAACACAAATACCAGTAAAAGACATAGTATCATTTTATGCTACTTTCAAAGGGCATCTAGCAAAGCTGGCTAGCATTGCTGCAACATTTTAATTACTGGTGCTTACTACAATTTGCAATAATTACAGTTCATTTAGTGAGCTGGTTCTTAATTGCAGACACTGCTAAAGTAACAATTGAATAAAAAATAAAGTGCAACTTTCATATGTGTGTGTGTATGTGTGTGTGTGTGTGTGTGTGTGTGTGTGTGTATTGAGAAAGATGTGGACTTATCAAAAAATGATAGTAGCTAGAATATTATAGTAGGCCAACTTCAAAATAAAGACATTGTAAGTAATTTTATGAAACAAAGTAAGAGAACTAAATCTAATCAAGACAAGAGTCTTTATTATTTCTGGAATATATCTGTAAGCATAATTCCTAGTGGTATTTTTCTAAGTGTTAGGGAGAGGAATCTGACACAAACAATTAAATTCACATTTCACTTGTATTCATTATTAGGTGACAAACCCACAGATTAGAAACAATTTCCATACAAATGTATCTTAATCCAACAAGAAAAAGTATTTTAGGAAACCAAAGATTCTGTTCTTATCTTTCCTTTTAGCTATCAAATATCAAGAGATTCTACCTGACACAAATACAGAGGAATAAAAATATTAGCTGATGAAGAAGCAAAGAAGTGGCTAAAAGAAGCTGAAGTAAGGAAGTGATTAGTAAGAGAAAATGTGTGTGTGTGTGTGTGTGTGTGTGTGTGTGTGAGTGAGAGAGAGAGAGAGAGAGAGAGAGAGAGAGAGAGAGAGAGACAGAGACAGAGACAGAGACAGAGACAGAGACAGAGAGACAGAGAGAGAAACAGAGAGACAGAGATACAGAAATAGAGACAGAGAGTAAGGAAGAAGGGTGAGGAAGAGAGAGAAAGAGAGAGAGAGAGTAAGGAAGGAGAGAGATGGAGAGGGGGAGAACTAGGAAGAGGGAGATAGAGAGTACCAGGGCTTGAACTCAGAGCCATTTGCTTAGCTTATTGCTCATGATAGCTTGGTGACATTTGAGCAATATCTCCATCGTGGCATTTTGGTAAGTAATTGGAGATAGTGTGTCAAAGCCATCTAGGTTAGCTTTAGACTACTGTTCTCTTTATCTCAGCCTCCTGAGTAGGATTACAGGCATGAGTCACTGATATCCAGGGATAGGTCTATTCTTTATAAGACATCATGACATTATGGTCTAACTTTTGTATTAGTCACATTTTTCTGAAAGTTTATGAACACTTCTCATGAGCTACCTTTGTTTCAAGTATCTTGAAGGCTAAGAAAAGACAATAATATGTTCTCTCTCTACCTGGACATACCTTGGTATTTTGATGATATACATAAGGGTACTTGGGAATAGGGAGAAAGCCTGGTAACATGCATTTCAATCATGTGTAGTAATGTGATTACTACATATTAGATATGGTTGACTATTTTGTCCAAAATTAGAAAGCCAAAATAGGATTAGGGACTAGTTGTGACAAAGGGAAAATTCTACTAGGAAACTAAGCATGAGGATCAGCTTCTAATTTGTGAAATTCTGCTTAAAATCACATCATCTCATTCAAAGTGTTTTGGAGAACAGAAGCAATAAAAAAAAAATCCAAGGAAAAAGAAGACATATTTCCCTTCTGCTCTCAGGAAGCTTATTCTGGAATGAAAACAAAAGCTTAAGCCCTGAACTAATTTCATGAATGTTTTCCAATGTCAGAACCTATTCAGTTCATTTCGTATACTGACTCATATATCCAGTTAATATCAAAAGTTATAATCAACCAGTTTTCAAAATTTTAAAAATTTTAAACTAAGTAACAGAAATTCTGGCTGACTTAACCAATACAACAAAACAATTAACATTTTCACACACCTGGCATATTTTCAAATTTCTTTGCTCATGTGAATTTGAAGAGAGTAGCTCTCTTTCAAAATATTTGCATTCCTTTTAATAAGAATTAGATTAAAATTCTAACTTTCAGTAAGTTTTATCCTTAACTTTCAGTATTTTTTGGCTTATGAATTTCCTTTATTGTAGTCACTGGAAAGTATAGGTAACAACTTATTAAAAAGAAAACTTAAAGCTGGGTGCGATGGCTTATGCCTGTAATCCTAGCAACTCAGAGAGCTAAGATCTGAGGATCAAGGTTTAGTACCAGCTCAGGCACAAAAGGACATGAGACTCTTATCTGCAGTTAACCTCTAGAAAGTGGGAAGTGGGTCTTGGGCCAATGGTAGGGCAGTAGCCTTGAGTTGAAGATTTCGGGGACAATGTTCAGGCCCAGAGTTCAAGCCCCATGACCCACCAAAAAAACAATACAAAAAGCCCCCTTCATTCAAAAGCATGCAATCAAAGCATTAAACTAACTTAAAATATATTCTTAAAGAAAGCATTTTAAGGGAAAGCAACATTAAAAAATATCCTCCCACAAATTTCTATCTTTTGAATAGGCAGTTTTGATTAGATTTCACAATAATTTGAAAAATGATACATCTCTCCAAATAAAAGATAAATTTATCCAAGTTTAGACAATATTGTTGTATTTATAAAATAAAGAAGCCCAATTTGGCCCTCAAAGATAAAAGAGTATTTACATTTTGCTGTCTTAGCATTTATTGGAGCATTGTGACTGAGCAGATTGACTCTGTGGTAAGGAGTCAGACTGTGAAATCTTAATGGCTGTTCATAGCTGCATGAGCATGTATAAGTCAACTTATTTGTGTTCATGATCTCTGTTTATTAAAATTAAACGTCATCATATTTGTCCTGTTTGTAAGAACTAAATAAACATAGACACTAATACATTTCTTTCAGAAAATTTTCAGTGTTTAAAACAGCAAAAGCTGTTAAACACATTACCATTATCCTTTTCTTTATAAGGATGTCCCACCAATGATAAATGCCAATGTCTGATCTTACCCAAATGTTGCAGTCAAGTTTTAATATATTATGTTGTGGCAATACTGAAATGGATTACAATTATTCATTACTTCTTCAGGTTCACAAACAAACTGATACTACCTCTAGTGAGCTAATGTTATCAAAGATGAACTGTATCTATTTTTTTTAACATATGTTCTTATCCTGGCACTTGGAAGGAAGAAAACTGTCTTTATATGGATCATGACATTCTCTAGGTCAAAGTCAGAGCAAGAGAGCTAGTAAACATATGTAATGACCCCAAAGCACCCGATCAAGGTGGCTTACTTTGTATTCACTCACATATTGACTAAATCAATTCTAAAGGTCATGTCCAAAATCAATGGGTACTGATGTTAAGGAGGAAGCTGGAAACAATAATGCAGTGTATTAGAGTTTTCAAAAGGTTCTCTCAGTAGTACCCGGAATCTTGAAAGAGCCAGATATTCCTAGATGTAATTCTAATAGTTTCTTTATTAAGTTTTCCTTAATTTCTCTTTCAGCAGTTCATTTGTAATCCTATACACATCTCTCTAATAACACGTATTGCAACTTTATATTTAGATGTAATGTGATACAGTTTAGTGTTCATAATTCATGGGGGAAATAACACTGATTTCCATGGTATAAATACTCAACCTTGTATAATTTTGAGTTGTTATGATGTTGCAAACTATGGCATTGGTAAGAGATGTGAAGCAGAACATTACATAGTATTTCTAGCATCTAGAAATAACAACTATGTCAGAACACAGATAATACATTGTAGAAAAATAATGTATATAATGGTGAATTCTGAATATATGAACTGCCTTTCAACATATTCTAGTTAACGGTAAATGTAGGTGATTTAATTTTTAAAATTATGGCAGTATTTAAGAACCAGTTTGCAAATGTTCATATTTTAAGCAATTGGGTCTCATAGACAATAGCCACATGTGAAGGCTTAGATTCTTATAGCAGGTGTATTACTTTGCCAAAGACTGGATACACTTTAAAGACAAAAGTTTTCTTTCTAGCAGGGTGTCTGGTACTTGATGACAGTCAGCCAATGTACAAGTAAACCAAAAGTGAAAACACATACAATCATTAGACAGATCAATGCGAACAGATAGAAAAACCATCACTATGCTTGTGTCCTTTGATGACAAGAATACAGGAGAACTTCAGTTCTGTCCATGTCTTACTCATAAAGGTGAGACTAAGTAAAATGTTAAAAAGTCTATGAGAGAGCTGTCCTTGACATTTAAATATTGCTAACTTATTTGATGAAATACTGGGAAATATTGAATATTTCTTAGTACTAATAAGGATGCCAGCCATCAACTATCTTCTTACTTTATAGTCATAGCAACATTATAAATTACATTATCTCCATTTTATAGAGGATTGCACTAAGGCCTAGAAAAACTCAGAAACTTTCCTAAGTCTTCAAAATCAAAATAAATCAGAGTCAGAATTTCACTTTGAGCCATCTGATTCAGCAGTCACTCATTCCCAAAGACCAGTGTTTGGAAAAAGTTTTACTTTCTTATTTTAAAGTGCAAACCATGTGCTACTTTAACAAACCCCTCAGTTAGTTACTCATACTCTATTTATAAAACAGAGACTTTTGTTTTAGACTTCTGTGCTATACTTCCTCTGAGCAGATCTTTGCTTTAATATGCCCGACTGAGCAATGCTTCTGTACTCATGAGTATTACTGTAGTTTTCAATTCATTGGGTATTTTTCCATTTATTGACTTCCTGATAACACAGATCACTTTCATCAAATACAATAGAAAGTACATTGACTTTTAATCATATAAGTAAGAAGGAAAATCTATGCTGTTTTTATCAAGAGGAAAAGATTTTATTTTGTCTGATGCCTTTTAACTTTGTTAATAAAACCTGCTCACAGTTTGAATCTTCACAGTAGATGAACCATTTAATAACATTGATGATAGTTCAGGAAAGTAAATTTTGGTGATATGTAACTCGATATGAATCAGCTGCCGATTCATTAGGAGAAAAGCAGCTAACTATATAATTGAATATGTATATGACAGTAGAGCCAGAGATCAAGAAGCTAAACTGTGGATACTTTCAACAATCTGCAGAAAGAAATAAGCTTAACTCACAATTTTGGAAAAAAATATATATTATCAATCTGTCAAACTTTTTAGTATTCTAAATATCACTGCTTATTGTGTTAACACAAAGATATATATATATATATATAAAGGCAATTAATAGATAAATATTCTATTAAAATTAGATTCTATTGCACATTCGCTTCTCTGCTGACACATAACTGTCTTTTCCCTTTGAATCTGAAAGATTATTATAGTAGTTCATATCTAGAACATTACCTTTCTTCAAGTAAATAAAGATGTATAAGTATTTGTGTATATGTGCCCATCCTGGGGCTTGAATTTAGGGTCTGGGTGTTGTCCCTGAGCTTCTTTGGTTCAAGGCTAGTACTCTACTTCTTGAGCTACACTACCACTTCTGTCCTTATTCTGAGTTTATTAGAATCTCGTGGAAGGCTGGCTTTGAACCCTGGTCCTTAGATCTTAGCCTCATCAGTAGCTAGGATTACATTTGTGAGCTACCAGTACATAGTGGAAATATTTCTTAAATTGAGTAATGATCTTTTTTTTTTTTGCCAGTCTTGGGCTTAAGCTCAGGGCCTGAGCACTGTCCTTGGATTTTTCTCAAGGCTAGAGCTCTACCACTTGAGCCTCAGCACCACTTCTGGCTTTTTTGTATGTATGTGGTACCAAGGAATCGAACCCGGGTCTTCGTGCATGCTAGGCAAGCACTTTAACCACTAGGCCAAACTCCCGGCCCAAAATGATCTCATAATAAGGAGTTTACATTAAAATGAAGAGCAAACTAAAACAGTTTAATAAGTGAAGAGCTTAAATTAATTTACATGATATAGTCTATTATTGCCTACTTATACATAAAACAGGCTTATAACATGTGTCAAAATTTAACCATGGTGCTTGATTCACAGTAGAGAAAATAAGTACACTTTATTGTTTTTCTCTCTCATGAAATGCCAATAAAAGTTCAAAGGGTGAATATGGTCAAAATAATTTATACATGTGTGGAGATGGAACAATGAAGTGGGTGGCATTGATTTGGGAGGCACGGAAGGAGTGATGAAAGGAGAAAGATGGAAGATGGAAGTGTGATCAATACACATTGTATGCATCTCTGGACATGTTGAAATGAGCCCACTTTACAATTAATTAATGCTAATTAAGAAAAATATGAGGAAAATCCTGGAGAGGATGTGTTGAACAGCTTTCTGAGGACTATGAATAATATAATAACAATTTGAGAAAAGATAAAATACATGGTAATTCAAACTAGCAATGAGTTTATTTTGTTTTCAAAGTATTATTTATTTTTTGTTGCATGTCTTCTAATCTTTCTAACCAGGATTCAACTCAACCCTTAGCATTTTTGCTCATAGATATGAGGGTTTAGGGTTCAAATGCAAAATATAGGCTTTACAAGATCCGCCTGTCTATCCTGTGGTGCCTGATGGGTGTTAGTAAGGAAGGAAAGAGATAGGTAAGAGGATGGAAGAGAGAGAGAAAAGTGGGTAGGGGAAGAAAAGAGCTAAATTCAACTTTTTATGACAATCAGCTCATCAGAGTTACCTTCAAAAGGCATACCTTCAATGACATCAAGATTTTCCCTCTAGATTGTACCTTCCAACAGTTACAGAGCAGGTACATTTAAAATTCTCTAGTCATAAACAGCCACAATGGATAGTAACACTTTATGATCACAGAAGATCTAATTCTGGAGGTTTATATAAACATGTGTTTTTCTCTCTGTGTGTCTCTCTCTATCTCTCTGTCTCTCTCTGTCTCTGTCTCTATCTTTGTCTCTGTCTGTCTCTCTGTCTGTCTCTCTGTCTCTGTCTCTATCTCTATCTCTGTCTCTGTCTCTCTGTCTCTGTCTCTCTCTCTCTGTCTCTCTTTCTCTGTCTCTGTGTGTGTGTGTGTGTATTTATCTCTTTTTCATTCTCTTTCTGTGGATTAGCTCCAGTATGAGGGTGCAGTAAAGAATGCACTACAACAGGATAAATAAATCTCAGTATCCCATAAAACTAAATTCTGAAGGCATTTGTAGAAATAATGGTTGGAAATCATCTTGATTGTTTATTCCTGAGTTCTATATACAGTGGACCTGAACTTAAATATAGTAACTTTTGAAAACTGAAATAAGACACAGACCACCACCAAAATCTTAGACTGACCACTGGGTGTAGCAAGCGTAGGACAGATATAAATAGTATTTCAAAGGCTTTGAAAATGGAAAAGACACTAAAACCACAACCCTCAAAAGGCTTGTCAGAATCTGACAGAGTTGATTGCCTGCTAAACAAAATATCAACGTTCTCCTTAGGATTTAACCAAGACTTAGACAATCATAACACAACATTTAAAATGTGCAGAACATAACTCAAAAACTTTTAAAATAGGATGAATAAGAAAAATATCTGATGTCAAAGGAGAAGAAAAAGCAGCACTTTACAAAATACAGATGGAATTAGTTGACAATAAGTAAATGAAACTACTGATTTTGAGATGAACAGAAGGAAAGTATTAGAAAGATAACAGATAGCAAGAGAAGAACCAAGTTTGCTTAGAATTAAAAGAAACCCCTCACTCTTATTGGATGTATACAATAGAAGAAGATAGATGACAAAGTAAAAGAAGAAAGCTAGAAGAAAAATCATTAGAAATTATCCTCTCTAAACAATAAAAGAAAGTAGAATAGAAGATAAATGAAACTAATCTCAGGGATCTGTAGAAAAATAACAAAAATTTTAAAATTAATATCATTAGAGTCACAGAAGAAAAAAAAGCAAGGAAAAACATTTTATTTGAAATACATAGTACTAAAGAAAAATGATTTTAAGCAGAACAGAAGAAATAAGGAAAGAAAGTGACTTTAGAAAGCCAGATAATATAGGAAGGAAACTGTTAAAACTAAGTCTCTCTCTCTTTCTCTCTCTCTCTCCATATTTGTGTGTACACATATGTGTGTGTGTAACATATAATATATAGCAAAATGTCTAATATATCACTTAAAAATAAAGATTTATAGAAATACCTAATGGCGGGGCCGGGAGTTTGGCCTAGTTGTTAAAGTGCTTGCCTAGCATGCACGAAGACCTGGGTTCGATTCCTCGGTACCACATACATAGAAAAAAGCTGGAAGTGGTGCTGAGGCTCAAGTGGTAGAGCTCTAGCCTTGAGAAAGTCCAAGGACAGTGCTCAGGCCCTGAGCTCAAGCCCAGGACTGGCAAAAAAAAAAAAAAGAAATACCTAATGGCAATGGTTAATTTTATTTATAACCTTGAATGGTTTAGAAAATGTAGAGGTCTTTGGTTGAATTCATTCTGGGTATGTCTTTATGGATAGTTTTAGAGGAGGTCAATATTAGAATTAGTAGACTGATGAAAGCAAATTACTCTCTGCAATGTGGGTGAGTGTCATTCAATCAGTCAAACTACATCATTATCTCTCCCACCTTTTTTGACTTAGATGCAACTATATTACTAGAATATTATCCAGCATAACTTAACAGGCCCGGGAGAAACCCCTACACCTGGTGGATAAAGCAACAGGCATTTTATTTCTCATGCTTCTAGAGTCATAGTGGAAATAATATACAACCTAAGTTGTCTCCTCATTTGAGGGTTCCCTTTCTGTTTTGCAGATGTTTGTCTCCCCCTATAATGTAGATAGAAAAAAAGCAAACTCTTTGGTGTTTCTTCTTATGAAAACAGTAACATTATCATTAATGATGTCCTCACTACCTCATCTAACTCTAATTTTTTTTCTTCCAAAGAGCCCCTCTTCACATATCATCACTATGTGGATTAGCACTTAAACTTATGAATTTATGAAATAGAGTTCAATCCCCATCAATCAGCTCTTCTGTTTCTCAAACTTTGGGGCTTAAAGTGAACTATGGAAAAAACTTTCTTGGGTCTCTAGTTTATGAAATTCATGCCTAGGGATTTGTAAGCCTCTGTGATTGCATCAGCCACATTTTTTTTTTTTTTTTTTTTTTTTTTTTGCCAGTCCTGGGCTTAAGCTCAGGGCCTGAGCACTGTGCTAGGCAAGCACTCTACCACTAGGCCAAACTCCCAGCCCCATCAGCCCCATTTTTTTTTTTCATCAGCCCCATTTTTAATAGGAGTTTCTGTCTACAAATAAATACATCCTACCAATTGTGTTTCCTGGATGAGCTATAATAAGCTACAACTGTGATATAAGAAACTTACTTTGAGTGAATAGTATAATTAGGTTAACAGCAAAATAAAGGAAAATTTTTACCATATAAACCCCAGGAGAAAGTTAAAGTTTCTTCATTAGCATGAAACAAAATAAAATTCAAATAAAATTTCATAAGCATGACCATTATATAGTAAAATTAATACTTTTTGGCAAGAAAATAATTATACTTGAATATAAACTTTTTATATTTTATAAAATAAAAACTGAGGGAAAAACCAATTCCTTTGTCATTCAACAATCAAACTATATCTTGTATTCTAAAATAAACTTTATCACATTAAATCAAATGATTGTAAGAAATATTCTACTTGATTTAAAGACAAATCTGTATATCTGAAGGCTGGACATTGTGACTGGGTTAAGCAAAAGAGAAAATTGTGCAGAAATAGAAACACAAATTCAGTCAATTGCTTTATGTTTTCAATATTATTGATATACATTTCATACCACAACATTCAACCATTTAAACTATACTATTTAGTAGATTTTAGTGTAGTCATAAATTCACACTTATATAGCAATTATTAAAATCTATCTTTAAAACAGAATATCATTCAGGAAGGATACTATGCCCCCTTGCAGTCACTCTTGTCTTCCCCATTTCCCAGCCCAGGTAACCATTGCATGCTGAATCAGTACATGTGAGAATTCTGGAGCATTTGACAAAAATACATACATAAAATATGTGGCTCAAAGGAGCAAGGAGCAGGTGTGTCTATGAAAATTTGACCTGAGGAATTGTTGTAAGTGTAATATTTTCTATCCTAATAATTCCAATACTAGTATTCTGGTTATAATGTTATAGTATAATTTTGCAAACTGTTATCATTAGAAGCAACTGTTCCAGGGACATCTCTCAGAACCATTCCTTACAACTGCATGTAAACTGTAATTTCACTTATCCATCAAGATGAATTATATGCAGAAAAATAGATGAACCAGGGAAATAGTATGTTATTGAAATAAGTCCAGTTCAGAGAGACAAAAGATGCATATTGTTTATTCTCATATGTGGAAATTAGGTCTAAACTGAAATATATGTGTAAACATATACAGGATCAAATACATATATATGTATACAAACATGGGAATTGGAGTGTGATATATGCTGGAGGGTCCACTGGAGAAACTCCTTTGAACAACTAGCTTACAGTTTCACAAAAGGAATATCAGTAAGCTGAAGCATGTACTGTCAGTAGGGGAGGAGATGTCAAATGGAGAGGAAAAAAGAAGAGTGGGTAAAGGCAGTGATAATATCCAATGTGAAAATGGAAGTGGGTAAATGAAAGGTTGGGATAGGTGAGAAAGAATTATGAAAGAGGCAAGACACTGATCAAGATGCATTGTGGTCACAAAGTAACATCTTGAATTGAAAGTCCTTTTGTACAACTCCTTAAGGATAATTTAAAAATAAATAAAAATTTAAAATCCTGAAAGTTGAACTGAATGTTCTAACTTTATTACTTATTGATCACTTATATTGTGTTTATTTTGTGTGCAATTGTTCATACCTTTTAAAATGTTACCATTGTAGCCATTTAGCACTAGGTGTAAGTGAGACAACCCAGAATACATCCAGACACTGGCCCATATCCCCAAGATATAAAATAATTCTACTTGAAAACCACTGTGTTGAATATTGCTATTATCCCCATATTATTATTGACAAATCCTTATTACTATTAATGCATAATATATTAATATTATTACCAATATTACTATATATCACACTGTTATTATTATGGAGAAATATTCCTGAAAAATGTTCCTTTTAAAGAAAAAAATAAGCTTATTATAGAGAAAATAATTATAGGATTTTTTCTTTGTTGCTGTTTTTGTTACCTTTCCCTTTTGTCCTTTTTGTTCCTTTATCTTTCTTGGGAAGAGTAAAGGGGGGCATGGAAGTGGTGGGAAAATGTGTGAACAAATTCAGCATTGATATTCACTAGACACTGTGTTGAAAATAAACTATACAACTTACAGGTGGGGCTGGGAGGGAAAAACACGGAAAGAGAGAGAGAGGGAAAAGTGTGACACTGTTCAAGAAGAAATGAACTCATTATCTGACTTATGTAACTGTAACCCGTCTCTATATCACCTTTATACAAACAATAAAAATTCATGGAAAAATAAAATAAAAATAAAAATAATGATAGGTACATTTAATCTTCAGAATATACTCTTAAGTGTTTTCATCAAAAACAACTTAAAACAACTCGCAATGATTAAGGAGTTTTCTTATAGCTGGTTACTATCCAATGATAAAACATTATGGAAAAATGTTCATTTTATGATGATAAATGACTAAAAAAATCAGAAAGATGCTCTTTACCACTATTTAACAATCAACAGGCTATCAAAGCACTTCTGCTTTGATATATTACATTGGTCTCCCCCAAAAACAGTCTTTTCTTTTTGCCATAGTTTTCAGAGGTAAGAATTTTTGGAAAAGGGTGTAATGTCAAAAATTGGCAAAGACTATGAATACTGGTGGAAAGACACATTGCAGTACTTCTCCCAAGGCTTCTCTAAAGTGAAATGCTTCCATTTCTCATCTATTCCTCCTCCTCCTCTGATAACTGGAGAGTCCCTGGAGAAAGTTTTGCTGTGGCACAATGGCAGTAAATCCTATGCTGGATTATTTATAAGAGTGCCATGTTAGAATATTTACTAAATTAGGGTCACTTTGCTTTACTCATGTCCGTTTAGAATTCTCAGTCTTTGCTTTTTGGTGCTTAGTTTATTTCCCCTCAGTACTGTTGAAGTGATGGGATTTTATTACCAAACGTGCTTGTATAGAAAGTAACTTCATATGTTCAGCAAGCACAATAATCCATTCTGGGTAAGAAAAACCATCAATTAAATAATGTATTATTCCTAAGGTAATAAATTAATTCCATGAAACTCATCTGCTTATAAGGATACTCTTAGAAGCACTGGCCTAGATTTCAGAGCACACTTGGTCACAAGAATTCCCCTTTGATGGTAAGTCAAATTTCCTCCAGATGTCTGTATTTTTTTCCTAAGGGACCATGTGATTAGGTAAGCTAATTACTAGTTTAGTGTCCCTATGTTATAGTCTACTGATTAGTAACCTTAATTTCATCACCATAATCCTTTTGCCATATAAAGTTTTTTTCTTTATTATTTTTAATTGAAGAGATTATTATGCCATCAACTTGGAATCCTAGAAACACTCACCATGTGTAGCTACTGAACCCTCTTCCATCCTTAGACAATCATAATGCATCTTAAGAGTCTGTAACTAAGCAACTCTGGCCTGGTATTTTAATTCCTAATTTTATCTTTTATATTCTCACCCTAAATCTTGATTTCACCAAACACCCTGATAATAAAATACAATTAAGGGCCGGGAGTTTGGCCTAGTGGTTAAAGTGCTTGCCTACCATGCATGAAGACCTGGGTTCGATTCCTCGGTACCACATACATCGAAAAAAAAAAGCCGGAAGTGGTGCTGAGGCTCAAGTGGTAGAGCTCTAGCCTTGAGAAAGTCCAAGGACAGTGCTCAGGCCCTGAGCTCAAGCCCAGGACTGGCAGAAAAAAACTAAAAAAATAAAATACAATTAAAACAAGAACCCATAGTAAATCTGAGTTTGAATCCTAACTTTGTATTCTCTACTCATCCTCCCAAATCAACTACAAATCTGAAGTAACTAGGATAATATTTAAATCACTCTTTTTTAAGGTTATTAGTCTTGAATTTTTGTACTCATCATCATAGTTCTAAAGCCACTTTAATACATGGAAAATGGCTAGGCTTAGTTAAACAAAAAGCTGTAGGCACAGTATTAGGCAATGAATTTTAAATAGTGACTAAAGGTGAAGGTTTTCCTGAAGAGAAGCTGGGGAAAAATTGAGTTCTACCCTTAATGGGAAGAAGGTCAGTAGCACTTTGTAAGAAAGGCCAGAGCACATTCTGACTCTCGCAAGAGGCATTTAGTAGACAGGACAGAGCCTTCTTGCCAGGTGATGACCAGGCTGTATTCACCTTCTGCACAATCAGCCTGGAAAATTTTCACTTTTGTCAGGTAGCCATTTTTAGCATGGCTAGACCATAATAATGCACCTGGCTCCAGAAGTGTACCCAAAGTACATTCCATGTCTGAGTCTGGGTCATCCCAGAAGGAAAACCTGAGCCAAGGATTTGAGTACAAGTGATTTATTAAGGCAGTGCTCCCAGGAGAAATTGATAATGGAGTGCAGATTAGGGAGGGACATGAGCCAAGTAAAGGGGCAAATTCAGATGAAAACCCAACCTCAGCCAAACAAACTTTGTAAAGGAAAATCTGTAGGCCAATTCTCAGAGTAAAAGAACTGGCTTTTCATCTGCGTACCAGTCAGTCAGTAGGTCACCTCACGAAGACAGATACTCCTAGATATTTTCATCTAGATTATTGCAAAAGAAAGTCAGCTTGACTAACCTCCAGTTGATCACATAAGATTATCCAGAAATAAAGCACACTGAATGTGGAACTACTAAACTACTACTACTAAAGAGCTGAAAGTGGAGTTGTGATTTAAGTGGTAGAGTGCTATCCTTGAGCATAAAAGCTCAGCACCTAGGCCACAAGTTCAAGCCCCATGATTTGTGAGAAGAAGTAGGGGGAGTGGGAAGAGAAGAGGAGGAGGCAAAGAAGAAGGAAGAGGAAGAGGAGGAGGGGGAGAAGAAGAAGAAGACGAAGAAGAAGAAGACAAAGAAGAAGAAGAAGAAGAAGAAGAAGAAGAAGAAGAAGAAGAAGAAGAAGAAGAAGAAGAAGAAGAAGAAGAGGAGGAGGAGGAGGAGGAGGAGGAGGAGGAGGAGGAGGAGGAGGAGGAGGAAGGAGGAGGAGGAGGAAGAGGAGAAGGAGGAGGAGGAAGAGGAGGAGGAGGAGATGATTTTAAGCTATTAAATTTGTGATAATATGTATGCAGCCTCAGAATACTAATATTCTAAATTGTTTTCTAAACTACTTTAATAAACCATTATTGATGGATTTCATTTAGTAAATTATAACAAAAGATATTTGTTTTTACACTGTTTTAGAAGCATGAAATCATTTTATCAAAATATTTCCTGGGGCTTTGGAGAGAATCTGTCCTTTACATCTTTTGTCTTCTCTTGGCTGCCTGGAATTCTAAGCTACTGCCTGCATATTACTCCATATCACATTTTTATATTTTTTTCCTTTTTCTTCTTCTCACTCTTCTTCCTCATTCCATATTATTCTTTTTTCATATTTTGCCTTTTCCTTCTTTCTCTTCTCTTTCCTACTTTTTCTTTTTTTCACACACACTCATACATCTAATGTCTTATAGATGTCTATTGTTTCATGTTTAGAGATCATGCCTACAAAGTCTGCAAAATTGTTTATTATTTTTAATCATATAAGGTAGCACACATAGATTCCAGAATTTGTATATGTGTCTTGGGATTTAGAAAATATCATTATTTGTTTGTACTGTGAGTAAACACAAATCTTTACTCAGAACAGAAAGATATGTTTTTGTTTTCCCCACAGGCTAAAGACATAAGGAGTAAAATTGTAGATAAGTTTAAAGCATAGTATGGGGTCAATAATCATTATTTGGGAGAAAATTTATGGTTACTTCAGAACCTCTAATCAGTCATGTTGAAACTATACAGGTAATAGAAAATTCAAGTTAAAAATACTAGTGTATGCCAACATAAATATACAAGCTTATTTAACTTGATTCCTACTGTATTTTAATTCACCAAATGATAAAATTTGGTATTAGGATCTGTCCATTTACCACCTGTGTATATTTCAGGCAGTTGTAAAATAGCTACTGCCTTACTTCTATTATAATTCAAACCAATTCCCCTTAAAGTTTGCAAATATTCCTTCATTTTGTTACTTACAAAGAACTCTGCTGTTTATCAGGACATGCAAATCTAAGGAAGACAGGATCTGTGACTTGATTAGTTTCACCGATCTCAGAGTATAGAAATTCTTGACATACTTACATCATGGAGGACATACCTTATCACAAAGTGAGTATCAACTCAGTTGTTCTCTATATTATAGGAATTACAGGATCTATGTCCAGATTTGAAAACAAACATCATCAACAAGGAAAAGCCCACTTATTAAAGATCCATAGGCAATAAAAATAAATTATCATACTACTGATAATTTTATAAAAATCCACTGTTTCAAGAAAAATCTACATAAGAAATATGAAAATACTTGCAATCAGATTTTTTTTCCTTTATGAACAATCTGAGTCAAGCCTATATATCTGTGTTTTCCTAAAGACAATATGAAACAGACAAGGTATCATGGAACAACAATTGTATTCTAGATTTAGCTTTCAATGAATCTTTGTAAACATTCTTTTAAACATTGGGGATAAGTACATGAATGACTTTATTTTTTATACTTTATTTGTTTTGGTATTGCTTTAGCAGTGTTATAAGTCAGTAGTAGTACTTTTTATAAAAATTAATAAGACAATGACTCATTAATAAGCTTAAAGCAGGAAGAAAATCAGATAGAGTAATAAAAATAGTTCTAAAATGTATTGTTTTTCTCCTTTCTGCTCCCATCATTCCTCTCCTCTTCCTCCTCCTCCTCCTCCTCCTCCTCCTCCTCCTCCTCTTCCTCTTCTTCCTTTTCTTCCTCCTCTTTCTCTTCTTCTCTTCCTCTTCCTCCTGCACTTCCTCCTCCTCCTTCTCCTTTCTTTCTCTTCCTCCTCGTCCTTCTTCCCCTCTTCCTCCTTTTCCTATTTCTCCTGTTTCCCTTGCCCTTCCATCCCTCCTTCACTTCCCCTCTCCCTTCTTTTTTAATTTTTAAAATTTTTGTCTTTTACATTTACTTTTTTTGGCCAGGCCTGGGGCTTGAACTCAGGGCCTGAGCACAGTTCTCAGGCTTTCTCAAGGCTATCACTCTACCACTTGAGGCACAGCACCATTTTTGACATTTTCTGTGCATGTGGTACCAAGGAATCGCAAGCACTCTTTATCACTAGGCCAATCTCCTGACCCCCTTTTAGATTTACATCCATAATTCACTTTATCTTGGGCATTGTGTATTGTTACAGTTGATTTCTGTGAACAAACAAAAAATACTTTTCAAAAGATTCAACCTAAGCTTTGCTCTTTCAACACTGTCTTGTGTTCCATAGATATATCTAATAGAGATAGCACACAGGATTTGGAGGAAAAGTCAATATAATAACAACTTTTACAGATCATTTTGTTTTGGTGTAAGAAGCATTTTCTTTGGAAAGAGAGGACAAAAGCAACTAAAAAACCAGCACACAATCTGGGAAGATGTTGGATATTATTAACAGTAAGACTGTAATTCTCTAAACATGATAGGATGGAATTCTGCTATCTTTCCCATTCCATATTATCACTTCATAAAATAAATCTTAGTAACTGTACATTCAGTGCTCAGAAATGGAAGTTCATAAGACTTCTAGGTATAATAGTTTTAAGTTGGTTAGGAAAATAATTAGGTTGATAAGGTAGCCTCAGTGTCATATATACTCATGTTGTATTTTTGGTTGATACAATACAACCAATTTATAATTTGTAAAAATAAAAAATAGTATCTCACTTTGTTATCTGATATATTGAATTTATTTGTATTTGGATATTTGAAATTTGATAGGGAAGGGGGGAAAACCAAGACGGGTGGGGGGTGTGGGGGGGAGGGAAACGGGTACCAAGACATGTGAAAGGGTATCAATGTATGTGAATTAATGCACCTTCTATCTGGCAAATATCATGTAACCCTTTTACTAATTACAATAAAAAAAATTAAAAAAAATAAAAAAATAAAAACTTTAGGAGCAATGCATTTATCACACACATAAAATCCAATGTTTCCCTTTGAAAATAAAAGAAAATACTTGAATTGTTTATTTTTTCTACTATCCTGTTTAGATGCATAATGTCAAAATTCAAGACATCAGAGGAGTGTTTATGATGTGAAACCAAATGTTAATTTTGTGATTTTAAAATATTTCTCTTCATACTGTAATGAAAAAGTAGCCTGTATATTTTATTTTCTTGTTTATGATGATACAAGGAAAGAAGAGTTCTCAGCTGCATTTCTTGCAAATGCAGATTTCAGGCTTCTCTGGTTTTACCTGTTTTTCATTTCCATCTATTTGTAAGGAAGACTAGCTAAGGGCAGATAAAAAAAAATGGCTAAATTTGCCAAAAACTTTCCAGAAACATTATTCTACTGGGTACTTTTCATTTCCTAGAGAAACAAAGACATCTTGCAGTTCATTTTGATTTTTACTTATTTGATAAAAGAGAAGTACTTAATGTATAAAATAAGCATTCCATAATAAGCAGCACATAAAATTCTAATCTCTCTCTCTCTCTCTCTCTCTCTCTCTCTCTCTCTCTCTCTCTCTCTCTCTCTCTCTCTCTCTCTCTCTCTCTCTCTCTCTGTCAGTTTTGGGGCATGAACTCTGGGCCTAGGCACTGTTCCTGAGCTCTTCAGCTCAAGACTATTGCTCTACCACTTGAACAACAGGGTCATTTCTGGTTTCTGGTGGTTAATTGGAGAGAAGAGTCTCATGAACTTTTCGTGCCTAGGCTAGCTTTAAACCTCAACCCTCAGATGTTAACCTCGTAAGTAGCTAAGGTTGCAGGCGTGAGCCATCAGCGACCCTAATTTTCTTCTTTTAAATAAACCACAAACCACAATTTTGCCACTGACCCAAAAGAGAGGCATCATAAATAAGCTCATATTATATATGCAAAGTTATTGCCTCAAACCAGAAATTAAAATTTGGTTCCATAGGCAAGAGCTCATATGGACCTCCAGACTGCATCTAGCAGAGGGAAGCTTCTAGGATTTTAGGATGGATGAAATTTAAATTCTAGAACACTGATACCCTTTCAAATGTTTTTCTCCCTCTTTTCTCCCCCTATCCCTCCCGGTTGTAAAGTTCATTCCCAGCATAATGTCATGTGAATATTGCTGTTATATTGGTTCACCCATTGTCCTTTTCCTCATCATCTTGTTTTTCCCCTTCCCTTCACTAATTCAAATAAACAAATAAATGTATATACAATACATCAGGTACCAAAGCCAGATACAGTAACAACAGGGGTAAACCAGAAGGGAAAAAAGAGGAAAGAAATAACTTCTCATAGTGCCGTATGAACAAGAAGTAATGTACTCACTACCTGAGAACTTGTAGTTGTAACCCCTCTATGCATCTTTCTGACAATAAAATAAAATGAAGAAAAAGAAACTTTAGCCTAAATGTCTCATCATATTTATCTAGACTAATATAAATGTTGAAATGAACTAGGTTTGATGGAACAGCCTTTTTTTAGTTTTTGATGATTCTGCTTATTTACCTTTTGAATGGTATATTTACATGTGTATCATTGGGAGGGTGAGGGAGAGCATAGAACTTGAGGGAAAAGCAGGGGAATGCAGCAGTGGAACTCACTGGGCACTGATGAAATTGAACTATACAACTATACAATGAGAGGGAAGGATTGGGATAGAATGCGGAAGAGAAAACACTGTAGGGAAGGAAATGTACTCATTACCTGACTCCTGTAATTGTAACCACTCTGTATATCACATTTATAAGAAAAATAAAGTAAATTAATTTTAAAAAGAAATTAGAAAAAAAGGAAAAAGAAACTTTAAATCCTACAACTTCAAAAAATGTTATCCTTTTCCTTCTGATCTGAGAAGAGACTAGAACCCTGAGTTCTGGTAAAACAGATGAGTGGATATGTGGAATAGTCCTTTTCTTTGTTTCAAACATGTTTTAGCTAGTGTGCAAAGTAAAAGGAAAGTATTCTGAAGAAATTTTGATGCTAGTAGGTTCTTGCAGCACTGAATATGAGAAGGTGATAGGATACATTATGGGTGTGCAGGTCTGGTTGCACCTGGCTCTGAAAGTTTGCCATGCTATGAACACAGAACACCCACTCACATGTACTGGAGGAGAGCATGCTCATCCTGCCAGCACACTGGATATGCCACTCTTGTTCTTCAGGACATGAATGGCTGTCTCAGCTATACAGACAATTGTTTGGTCTCTTATTGCTCAGTATTGACAGTGATTGCCTCAGATATGCAAAAATACTTGGGCTTTGCTCATATTTAAAACTCTTATTTGGTATACAGAACTAATGTTGAATATTCAGTGTTTGGGAACCAATTCTAATTCATTCCAATGTAAATCAGTAAATTTTTCAGTGCAGCTTAGACGGCAACCTGGTGCCCCATGCTGAAGGACTAGTTAAGCCTCTACCATCTGAAGTCACGCCTAAATAAATAAGTAGCATTTTATTTCAGTTTAGACTTGTTATATTTTGTGACTGGAATTAAAGCACAAACTTCAGCTGGTTAACTGAAAACATCTATCATTTTGTATACCTGTTCATTGCAGTCTAGAGAGAAGCACTTGAAATGCAAATCTGATAAACAGAAGTGCTTAAGAATATTTGTGTTTGGCCGGGAGTTTGGCCTAGTGGTAGAGTGCCTGCTAGCATGCACGAAGACTCAGGTTTGATTCCTTGGTACCACATACATAGAAAAAGCCAGAAGTGGTGCGGTGGCTCAGAGCAGAACACTAGCCTTAAGGAAAGTCCAAGGACAGTGCTCAGGCCCTGAACTCAAGCCCAGGACTGGAAAAAAAAAGAATATTTGTGTTAATCTCAGAAAGATTTTGGGAGGGAGTTTGAGGGTGGCAGTGGAAAAAGGCAGGATCTACTTGGAATTAAGTGTTCAAATTCCAGTCTTAAAGGAAAAATATTAAAAAAAAATATAATGTCATGATTACAAAGCATCACATAGGAGGGTTATGCCACAGGAGTAGATAACTAGACAAACCAATTTTTAAGAGTATGGATGATTGGCTGTTATGCTAAAGATAAATGTTTCCTCTTCCAAATATTCTGAAAAAAATAAAGTAGACTAATAGCGAGAAGTGTAGTGATTTGCACATTATCCAAGCCATTGAGTTATTCCTGCCTGTCCTCATTCTGGTTCTTGATTTGCAGGCCAGCTATGCTCTGCAGCTGGAGCAAATTATATCAGCAGAAGTGCTGATGTGACCACAAGTTGACAAAAGGACATGATTTCTAGTAGCAAAAAAGCAACTAGATTTTATGAAATTGTATCTAATAATGTTGTTTAACTCATGGATCCTGCATCTGACGCCGGCTTTTTATCCAGTCCTTTCAGAAGCCCTTTGTTAGCCGTCACTCAGAAGAGGAAATAAAATGTAGCCATTGAAATAAAAATTGCTCTACTCTTTTTAATAGCTCAGCTGCAGGCTCTATTGTTTTATTTAATGGATTGTATAACTGAAGTCTCTCCTTCTGATGATTCCCATTTGGCCTCTGGGTCCCCAAACTCTACCAGAATCTTGGGGGTTCCAGAAGGTGTCTGGTTTGTTCAGAATACAAGTGTATATTGAGAGCATTCTTTAAAATGTGTTCCTTCTGTGGCTTCTGTAGTAGAATGTTCAAGAAGCTGAGTTTTTTTCCATCAAAGAAAGCACAATTAGTCCACATATTCCATGATTCTAGTTTAGGATACAGACAACTATCCTGGGCTTAGTATACAGAAACAAGAGAGGGAGGGCGGGGATATGAAATGGACTAGAATAAAACAATTGCTTTCTTTGTTGTTAAAATCAAAGTGTTGCTGTGTTCTAACTGATGGATGTCATCTCTGGTTTGGATCACTAGGCTAGCTCTCCTCCCACCTGCTCATCCATTGCTGGTTTGGAACTATACCTGAAGCTGATTTCATTTCTAAACAGAAACAAATGGATGTTTTATTTTTAATTGTTAAATGATTTTTGATTCTTCAAACTATGAAGATATGGCTACTGTGAAGATATGTCTGACTTTTGTTAAAGAATTAGACTTGACTTAATATATGTGTGTGTGTGTGTGTGCGCGCGCTTCAGCTTTTCTAAGATGAATTGTATCACGTGCACTTTCAAAAGATCAAAGTTATAAAAGGAAGTTCTCTGATATGTAAGCTGAAACTATCAACCCCTCCTCCACCAATTAATATTTTATATATGAGTGGATTGTTGAGTGAACTGCTGAATTAAATAAACTGTTGTGATGTGACACTAGGAGGAAAATACTCATGCTTCTTCTCTGTCCTGTCTTGAAAGGACCCACTAAAGCAGTCCACTGCTTAAAAAGAGGAGGAAAAAGATGTGTTAAATGAGGAATTGGCTAGAAATCTTTCAGCTGAGGACATACAATGTACAAAGCACTTAAAACAAATCATATGGTGTAACCTGTTAAAGATGTAATTGAGATACATGCAATCATTAACCTTGGAACAGACAGGGAATCTGTTAATGAATCAAATCAATACCCTCTCCACTGATCCATAATAATTTGAAAGAAATGAAAAATTTAACTGTTACTGTATGCGAGGTTATCCTGGGCTGCAATTAGCTAGCCTCCAGGAGATTATGTTACCTAGTTACGAGAAGGTGAGTATAATTTCTGTGGATGTTCTGCAGGGATTGTCATAAAGACAGATGCCAGACGTGGAAATGGGTCAGAAAAAGATATTTGGTATGGCCTTTACCCGGGTCATCTTTCTATCGTTTTATTCTACATTTCCTTCTTGTGACATTTCATACTCCCAGTTCAAATAGATATATTGCTTTGAAAATACATTACAATCAAATTTCATCAGTTAAAAAAGTGATTATCTGTCTTTCTTATATCCTATTACACCACTAGATCGCACATGAGAGGGCAAAAAAGTCAAGGCAAAAATTCTGCTTTGGGGAAGAGAATAATGAGCTTTCTGCTGCAGGCAGGACATTTTGTATGAAAATACTTCATGCTTATACAACATCCTCATCTCACAGTGCAGCATGTCTATCATTGCCAGTCACAGTGTATGAAAGGGTGGTGGAAAGAATGAGTGGTTTACTTCTATTCAGTCTCCACGGTTTTTACCCCCACTTACAAGTAGTGTATAGAAAATTATGTAGAAAGAGGAATAACCATCTCCACGGCCTATTGCTTTTACATATATTGCTTGCATGTAAATTGTAGTTAGAAGCAGCAATCTTGATAAGTGAAGTTCCACAGGAAAAAAAATTATCTCCATTTGCAGGAGATATAAAAAGCGGTATTGCCATTCTCTAGGGAATCAGTAGATAAGACAGAGAACAGAATTTTTTTTGAAAAAAAAATGCATGTAAAATATATGCTTATGGAAATGTTAAGAGCCTTATTTTATAATGCCAAGGAGGGCACAAGATAAAAACTGTTGTCATTTGTTTCCAGGGAAAGCAGTCGGTGAGACCAGGCACAGTAGGATAGTTGGTTAGCTACCACATGTAAAGCTGAGAGCAGATGGTTGCGTTGATATAGAGCGCAGGAATGTGCGTGTTTATGCGGGTGCGTTTCAGCACGTGTGCCTGTGGAAACCAGCAAGGAGTGTGACACTGATGTACTTCATCAAGTCCAGTTATAAAGAACAAGTAGATAGAACAACATTCTGTGCATCTGGCAGCCTAACTAACTCTGTCAATCTGTGGATACTGCTGACATTGTACTATAAGCCTTGATTCCATCTGTGTTGTTTATTTTGAGCTAGATTTACTGCACACTATGTGAATTGATGATGGCTAGAGGGTCCAAAAGATTCGGAGTCTGTTTAAAGTTCCAAAGGTGTCAAATTACACAGGCTCGTGTCACGAACATTATGAAAGGGTAAGTGGAGAGGCAATCTGATTTCAGTATTTGTGAGACGTCCAAGAAAAAAAATGCTGAAAATATAGATGAAGAAGGTTTATGAAAACATCTAAAGAGTACATATGAACTCCTGCAGTCAAATGTTTCCTTTTCAAGTTGCATTGTGTCATTTTAAAAAATTCAAAATATGTACAAACAAATAGACAAGTCAAATCAGCTCTCCACTCGAGGTTGTGACATGCATATTACTCAAGGCTTCTTGATCACTACCATATCAAATTTGCCAGAATAAAGCAATGGACTCAGTGGGTGCTGCTGGTTCGGCTTGACGTCTTCCTACGAGGCTAGAACTGAGGAAAAGATGAATTTCTCTAAGTTTTCTATTAAGTCATTCTGTGGCATTTCTTTTGTTGCTGCATTTCATTCTGCAAAATATGGACATCTGCACTGATTCTTTAATATGGTCTTTGGAATAGACTTTATCTTTCTCAAGAAATAATCGAGTTGAGGATGCAATCCTTAGTGAAATTTATATACATTGATGGGAGAAGCAACACTGCTTAATCTAGTTCATTGTTTTTGAGGCTTGTCTGTTTTAATTTTCAAGGCAATGCACAGCTGAATGCTGTATCTGTACAATCCTAGCATGTTCTTAGAAATAGTGAAGAAAGAGATCAAATGATTCACATATGATAGCTTCATCTATAAATCTGATGTCTCTCAACTCATATGTTTATGTGGTAAGTAGCTCAGATAGTATGTGCCATAAATTAGACTATGCGCAGTTTAGAGTATAGACATTGAATGAGTAAAATACTTTATTTATTATAGAGAAATTCTAGTTTATGCTTTCAACCTCTAGTCACATAGTGGTTGTTATGGCACGATTATGTCATTGAATTTGTGAGTGTATTTGTGTGTGTGTGTGTGTGTGTGTGTGTGTGTGTGTGTGTGCGTATGTACTTGGAAGCTTACTCTTAAGTCATTCTGTGGCATTTCTTTAGATGTATGTGTGTGTATATATGTTTGTGTGTACATGTATGTATATATGTAATATATATATATAATCATCTGTCCTTTAAAATAGATAAAAATTATCCCTTATTT
Organism: Megascapheus bottae; assembly: GCF_031878675.1. Lineage (NCBI taxonomy): Eukaryota > Metazoa > Chordata > Mammalia > Rodentia > Geomyidae > Megascapheus > Megascapheus bottae. The sequence continues at coordinate 32,519,582 of NC_143512.1, read as the reverse complement.
GTGTCAGAGCTATGATAACCAATATTATCTATTACATAGTTCATTTGCTTATTTTATATTCCATTGTTTTATCTTAGTTTCATATAAGCTACTAATGCGATATACAAATATTACAAACTGTAACCCTTATTTCCAAAGAACAGGCCCACTATGGTGGTTCATACATTCATTCTCAGCAACCTGGGAGACAGAGGTAGGAAAATAAGTCTAATGCTGGCTGGTATAAAGTGGGAAAGTATTAATGAAAAAATATAGAGGCAAAAAAGCCTAAGCTCAAATGATAGCTTTTCTAACAAACATGTGGCCCTGATTTCAAATAGTAGGAAGCATCAGTATCTGATTTTCAAGAAAACATCAAGCCTCAGTCCTAATAATTTAGGAATATGTATAATACTCAATTAAAGGGCAAGGCTGGAGAAAAAAATTAAGTTGGAAAATAATCATTTGTCTAATACTGGGAACATTGTCTCCATTAGATTTATCTTTTTTTCTCCTCAATTCTAATATTATCTCCCCTGCACAGAGGTATGCAGAAATGAGAGTGAATGTAACTTATCCATATATCCACATAACCACTAGTTAACTAAACAAATTTTAATTATTTTTAAAGCACATCAAACATGTTTTCTGTATTGAGCTTTACTTCTGGCCCTGGGATATAAATTTGTCTCAATAATTATACAAGGTTGTAATAATTTTTAAAATCAATAGATATATAGAAAATGATGGCTATAGAGGCAAGGGCATGTAGTTTAAAAGTAAACAGAACTAGGTGGAGAAATCCATAGCAGGATTCCATGACAGACCCTTGCATGAACAAAGGAATATTGAGAAGAACAGAGGGAGTAGTGAGAAATGCAGCTTTTGCAAATTTCATGAGTCATCATAAATTTAAGTAGAGTTTATATTCATGAACTTTTTTCATATTAATAGGAAGAAAACATGATATGAAAGATAACATTTCGGTTTACTTTCTTCTATATCAATATTTCATCTTGATATGTTACTGTTATGTCACTATGAATAAACACCAAAGGAAACACAGTTAAATAGTGGAATTATTTATTTTGGGTCTCAATTACACAGATTTCAGTCCGAAGTACTTGACCCATGGTGAGTTAGAATGTCTTGGCAGCAGGTGCATAGTGGAAATAATGTCCAATCTACCTAATCCTTAGAAGTAGGCTCTACTTCTTAATATTTTCAATACTTTTAAAAATAGTGCCCCGGGATGGTGAAAGAGTGTTTAAGATATGAGCATATGGGAGATATTTTGTATTCAACTTATAAACATAGGTAAAGTAAGATAACAGGTAGCTGGAGACAAACAGACGCACAGTAGAGTAGACTGAAGGATGCAGAGGTCAGCACAGAATATATGCTAATGTTCATCTTACTGATCAGTTTGTCAGACTGAGAAGCTTCTCATCCCCACTGTCCACCTCTTAAATCAGAAATTCCATTCTCTGACAGAATCTTCTTTCCCTGCAGGTTTCCTTTAGTTATGTTTATTCCCCATTTTTTTCTATAAGCCTCAATCAAATTATCTACTGAATCATCAAAAGACCCAGGCTCACCATAAGTCTAATTTCTCCTCTTGCATTAAATTCCTTGCTTCCATTTCCCCCCATATGATAACATCCAGATAATCTTTTTTTTTAGTTTATTTTCTTGACAGGATTATGCACAGAGGAGCTATAGCTCTATACAAAAGTTAGTGAGTACATTTCTCTTCAAGCATTGTTATCGCTTCAGGTTTTTCTTCCACTAAATCAATTCAACCTTGCTTCTCTAGCCTTCTCTTCTTGATTATTTCAAAAGTTTTTTATGACTATTGTTTTCCATGCTATCTAGTTTTTCATTTACGTCATTGTCTTGGCATAAAGAAAATGCAAGCCATCATCCAAGCTTCACAAGCAAGAGGTATCAGTATTGCTGTTTCCACTACTGCCAGTCATAAAAAAGAGGTGTTCTTCCTACAATTGGAGGCAAGCTCTTTCATTGCTGCTTTGAACTCTCTTTACTCTTCTCTTACCTTGGTTTTTCCATTGTGTTTTATTGTCTGGATAATGTATAGAGGGGTTAGAGTTACATTCGGCAGGTAATGGGAACATTACTTCTGGAAACTTGATACCCCTTCTCATGTTTTTGTCACCTTTCCCTCCCCCACCCCCTCACAATCATATTGTTTGCCCCTTCCCTTCCCTATTTCAAATAAATAGATAAGTGTATATATAGTACTAGATAACAAAGTCAGATAGAGTAACCACATGACATTAACCAAAAGTGGAAAAAAAGAGAGAAAAGAAATAACTTCGTACAGTACATTAAGAGCAGCAATCAGAAAGATCACAAAGATAAACCTCTTGTTTCCATATCCTAGAGTTCATTTCATTTAGTCTCATCCTGTATGACCATATGTACATATGTTTTGAAGAATTGTGATCCTCTGCTAGGAGAATCCTAATTGTGTACTAATTATTACATATGAGGGAAACCATGGAGCCTATGCTGCTTTGGATCAGGCTTACTTCACTTAATACGATTTTTTTCCAAGTCTTTCCATTTCCTTACAAATGGGGCAATGTCATTCTTTCTGATGGCAGCATAGAATTCCATTGTGTATAATTACCACATCTTCTTGATCCATTCATTTTCTGAGGGGCATCTGGGTTGATTCTGTATCTTAGCTATGATACAGGATGCTTCAATGAACATCATTGTGCTAGCAGCTTTAGTATATCCTTGTTTCTGGACCTTTACGTAGGTATTAAGGAGTGGGATTTCTGGGTCACAGTGGAGCTCCATGTGTAGTCTTTTGAGGAACCGCCATACTGCTTTCCACAGTGGTTGAATGAGTTTACACTCCCAACAACTGTGTAGAATCGATCACTCCTGGAAGGGCCAACGTTTCTTAATTCAGATGTTTCTTCTCCATTTTCCAGATTCAATGTGGGATTTGTGTGTGTGTGTGTGTGTGTGTGTGTGTGTGTGTGTGTGTGTGTGTGTGTGCGCGCGCGCGCTTGTAGGTATGTTTGTGTATGGGTGTATGTATTTAAGTCTGTAATTATGCTAGATCTAGGGATTAGATGCAAAAACTTCATGCTGTCATTCTCAATTGCTTTTTTTTTTTTTTGCTATGGATGATGCTATACTACTTGAATCGCATCTCAAGTCCAAACTGGTTCATTGGTTAGTTGGAGATAATCTCCCATACTTTGCTGTTCATGCTGGATTCAAACCCTCATCTTTAGATCTCAGCATCTTCAGTAGCTAGGATTTCAAGTGTGAGCCCCTGGCACCTAGTTCAGAATCACATGTTGTATTGACTCATCCTCAAATGTAGTATCTATAGTTTTAGAACCAAGCTATCACACTAATCCTTAAATTATTCCTTGGTTATTGTCCTATCTCCTACATGTACATACTTATTGAAAATGTCACCCAAATTCCTTGTTCTACATTTCCTTTCATTTCTTTCTTCCTAAACCCAATTCATCTCCAAGAATTTCCTGAACTTCTTCTTGCTAATGTCATCAATATATGCTTTATTTCTAGACCCATAATGGGCCCTTAACTTACTTTTGTTTTATGACTTGCTATTGCTGACTAAGCCCTCCTCTTTGAATATCAATTCCTTGATTTAATTCTCTCTCTCTCTCTCTCTCTCTCTCTCTCTCTCTCTCTCTCTCTCTCTCTCTTTCTCTCTCTCTCTCTCACACACACACACACACACACCTCTTTTCTTCCACTTCCATTTCCCTATGCACTTCCATTTCTCTATGCATTAGTGTCCTCAGAGTTATCTCTCAGGCTTTGGACTCATACTATTTTGTATATTCTTCCTAAGTAATACCATTTAGAGATTTAATTATTATTTACATGGTAATAGTTTCATTTACCACATATAATCCAAGAAATAACTCCTCAAATAATGCCTTTATGTTGAGCTTTAGACAATTCTATATATTTAAGTAATCACTCAGTTCTTGGATTCCCCAGCCATCTAAAAAATCACATATCCACAATGACTACATCATCTCTTTTGCTCCTTGTCCAGCCAGACTTATATAATATTTCTTAAATCCACGAATCTCTTCCCTTATTTCTAACAACATTATTCTAATATCAGAAGTATGAAGAAATCTAATAATTTTATGCATCTCTAATCACCTAAGAAACATATACCAGATGGACTTGGCAAATAATTATAATTAAATAGGCTGATAATACCTTTTAATTAAACTGAAACAGTTGAATGAGTTTAAATATTAAGTTTCAAACATCTAACCCATCAGAAACAAATATTTAAGCCAGTTGAGTAGATAATGCTTAATAACTTTTTCTTTATATTTATAACCTCAGACATGCAGCTAAAACAGACTGTTGTTGGACCATTAACATATGCTGAATAAATTCATCTGTTGTATTTTCAGAGCTATCAAAAGTGAAAATTTGTACAAGGTTCTCAATCACGTCATTAATTTATAGAAAGGAATATTCTATAATCTATTTTGTATATAATAGCATTAATAACATAGGCTCAATGGTTTGTCATAATTAGCATAAAACTTGGAGGTTTACAACTGGGCAAAACCTAGATACATAAGGTTATATAGGATGAGGCTAAATGAAAGGACCTCTAAGATATTGAAATCAGAGCCATATAATGTGTGACTGTTGTTCTTAATGTACTATGTTATCTCTCATCTCTTTTATTGTCCCTTGGTTATCCCACATTGTTACAATACCTTACCTTGTTATGTGATATATTGCATATATGTTTATTTGTTTATTTGAGATAGGATAGGGAAGGTGAGGAAACAAGAGGAAGGGAGTGGTTGTGGGGAGGGAAATGGGACAAAAACATGAGAAGGAGTAACAATGATTGTTAAGTAATGCACCTTCTATTTGGTGAATATAATGTTAACCATTCTATTAATTATAATAAAAATATAAACAAAATAAAATAAGCATGTTTATCTTGTCCCTACTGATGTCTGATAGAATGTAAAAGTTTTCTGGATGATGGTTAAAAAAAAGGACTTTCAGAATTGAATATAGATAGCTAGTTATGTTAGTATGATATAAAAACAAAGCTGTAGGGCTGAGAGTTTGGCCCACTGGTAGAGTGCATGAAGACCTGGGTTCTATTCTTTGGTACCATATACATAGAAAAAGACAGAAGTAGTACTGTGGCTCAAGTGGTAGAGCTGTAACTTTGAGAAAGCTGAAGGACAGTGTTCAGGCCCTGAGTTCAAGCCCCAGGAAAGGCAAATAAAAATCATAAAAACAAACAAACAAACAAACAAAAAGCTGTATTCTATAATGTAAATGAAGTTTTATTCTACAGTCTTCATTTCAGTACAAAATCCACCATTATCTCTAGGAATTCTTTTTTGTTTCTGGATCAATCCATCATAGTCCCATAAATGAAAAAATAGTGTTATATGCATATACTTAACACTTGTTTAGACAAAATTATTTAATTCTTTTTTTTCAATACAGTAGTTTCTTTTCTTCCACAAGAGGTACGGACTAACATGTTAGCAAATTGGTAAATCTAATTAATCTTCCAACAATAATCTGAGTTTATAGCAAGCAGAAATGACATTTTACTATGGTCTGATTCTTCTTTCACTGGGAAATATGCAAATATAAATTATGGTATAAAATGCACAGTTCATTGAGTTTCAATAGATCAAAGTAGGTTCCAGTGGTTTAGGGTTGTCATCTTAGCTACTCAGAAGACTGAGATCTGGATGAAGCGGGTTTAAGGAAGAATTAGAAAACTTTACTAGACTCCAGTTTTAAATAACTACCAAAATATTGGGCTGGAGGCATGGTGGAAGAGCAGCAGCAACTTTAAGAATATGGTTTAAAACCCACTACTACATATATTCATACATATATACATGCGTTCATATGTAAAGCAAACATCATGCTACCACAGCAGATTGCTAATAAAGTTTGCTAACATTTAAACCAATTATAATATCCTACCTACCATTCAAGGAAACTGTTGTTCTTGCTTTGTAGTAACACTCCTTTTAAAGGATTTAAAAATTACATTGTTAAATAATATAATTCAATTTTACCAGCTTGAACTTTTTGCAAATGTAATTACATAATATATAATTTCTTATGTGAATTTTTTCTCTCAGTACTAGGTTTGTAAGACTTATACATATCATTAATTATAAATTTATTTCATAAATTTTAGAGGCTTGATAGTAATTCATTATTAGTGATCCTTAATTTATGTTTCTATTCTCCTCAAGAACACTGATTGCTTATGCTTTTTGATTATTATAAATAAAGTTGTTGTGACTTGACTTACATGTATTTGACTCCTTGTAAGCATGGCATTTTTATATGGAATATGATTAAAAGTGAATTGCAGCCAGCCACAATCTGAGGATTGTGGCATGATGCCAGCCCAAGCAGGAAAGTCTATGAGATTCATATGTCTGATTAACCACCGAATAAGCCAGAAGTGGAACTGTGGCTCCAGTAGTAGAACACTAGTTTTTTTTTTTTTTTTTTTTTAAAAAGCTTGAGGACAATGCCCAGACCCTGAGTTCAATTCTGGGTTGACACACAAAGTAATGGAACATGCTATTGACAATAGGTATATACATAGCCAGAATAAAACAAAACAAACAAACAAAAACAGAGAGGATTGATGGAGGCATGCTTCAAAAAGAATTATACTTATTACTCATTACCTCATTCATGTAACTGTAATCCCCTGTATATCAGCTCTACAATAACAATAAAAATTAAATTTAAAAAGAAAAGAACAATTTTTCCATATTAGTTGTATCAGTTTAATCAATTTTATTAAAGATGTTTAAATTAATAGGTAAAGTCTATCTAGCATTGAATATTTTACAAGCAAACAACTGAGTACTCTGACTAAAATATCCTGAAAGAATGCAAATTATCATTGATACATAAAAGAGATTGCTAAATATTTATATACTTTTTCTAACAAAATAAATACATTCTCATAAAGATTAAAGAATTCTTCAATGGTGATCTTCTAAGTACTTTAGCAATTCTGAAGGCAGAAATAGAATCAATACTAGAAAAATGCTTAAATGTTCATTTTGTGGGATTCTCTTTGCTCTTGTAATATTATGGGTACAGGAAATCTTGTTTAATACACAATCAAACTAATACTATTTAAGTTTATTAAAGGACTCTTAAAATATACTTATTTTTTATCTTCTTTATAAAAGTTGAGCATGGAAAATTTAGCACTTGAAATAGTAAATCAAATCAGCTCTGACCTGGGAACTCATGGCTGGTTTTTCTCGGATGGAAAAATAAGTTCCCATATTTTGATTTACCATGAAGTATTTTTTTCCTTAAATTATATCAGAAATTTTGGAAGCAGTGTATGAGAATTTGTTTAAAAAGTTGATCGTGAGTACTTGAGTATGTAAAAATGAGTTTAGAACAGAAATATGGGCTTTTCCTGTGGAGAAAAGAATACTTTTCAAAAGGCAAGTTAAAAAAAAAGAAAAAATTTTTTGAAAGTTTTCTCAGGGTCTGAGGTTGTGCCATGGTATAAAACATTACACTGAGAACAAGTTTAATTTGGACTCTGTTGTTAGATAGTGCTCAGTCTAAAGGGAAATGAAAAGGAACAAAAACTAGAGTTATTATACCATGAAAAAAAATATGTCTAAATTTGACCAAGCAGGGACTGAATAATAAAAAGGCTGTAATGGGAAGTGAAGGACATGGCACATTGAGGAAGGCCCACTGTCCCAGGAAGGAGAAAGGAATGTCATTTATTGATGATGTAAAGAACTCTGTAAAATGCTGCTATCAGAGAGAATGGAATCACCCCATTTGTAAGGAAATGGAAAGACTTGAAAAAACTCATATTAGGTGAAGTAAGCCAGACTCAAAGGAACATAGGTTCACTGGTCTCCCTCATTTGTAATAATTAGTACAAACCTTGAACTCTCCTAGCAGAGAATTATAATAGCTCAAAACCTAGATACATAAGGCCGTATAAGATGAGGCTGAATGAAAGGACCTCCAGGATATGGAAACAAGAGCCATTTCTCACCTCTTTTGTTGTCCTTTGGTTATTCTCATATTGTCACAATATCTTACCTTGCAATCTGTTATATTGTATATATGTTCACTTGTTTATTTGAAATAGGAAAGGGAAGGGGGAAAACAAGATGAAGGGATGAGGTGGGGGAGGGATATGGGAAAAAAACATGAGAAGGGGTATCAATATGTGTGAAGTAATGCACACATATTTATCTGGCGAATATCTTTTATCTGGCGAATATAACTGTAAACCTTCTATTAATTACAATAAAAATATATGAGAAAAAAACACCGTGAAGGTCACTTATTTCCTTTAAGCAATATCATCTTTTCTAACTTATGATTTAGAGCATCAAAATGTCATAATCGTTAACAAACTTATGAATTCAAGATCCGGGCTTTGGTTCCAGATGGGATGCCATATCGAAGGTATGTACTTGTTTGTTCTTCATGAGCTCTTACTGTTCCTAACTTTTTGTCTCCTCAGTCCGTTTCCTTGTAAGTGATCAAATGTGGAAATCTTCCCGTATTGACAATGGAGAATATATCCACAGTCTGAAACACACCTGGCAGACAGGCGCTGCTGTTACTTAATGGGGAGACTCCAGGGATGATCTCTGCAAGTGGGTGCAATTTATTTTCTGAACCAAAATAAATGAAAGCATATAAAAATTAGGAGAGACAGATGCAGTCTTAAACATAGAGAGGTCAATTTAGATAAATAGTAGAAAAAAAGAAGTTAATGAGTACAATTGCTGGGTGTAATAATGGAAGAAAGAAAACCTCAGAGAAGTAAGTACAGAAGAGTTATATGAGCAAATGAATTTGGGAAATGCACTACAGAGATAACAGGTGAAGGAAAAATCAGTCCTTGAAGGGATCAGAATTCCTTTGAACTACTTCTAGGGTGTGACCTCACTGACTGATGGAATCACGAGACAGGCTCAGCTTTGACACAGCTGCTCTCTGATTTATTAATGGCACAAGAATGAATGTTGGAATTGGTAAAATAGGAACAGCTAAATCAGCTCAGTAGGAGCAGCTAAAAAAATAGGAGTGTCCTAGTCCTTAAGCTTACCCATTAATTATAAAAATAAGGTCCTTTTGTTATGGAAATGAAGCACTAGCCACAGTAGTCCACAACAATTTCATCAATTTTTCCTTTAGCATTAGTTTGTTTTCAAAAATTGAAAAAAATGTGTTTCTGGCTTTACTGGCTGTATAACTGGCAAATAAAATCGGTATATATGTGTGGTATATGACACGCACTATGCACACTACAGAACCAAAAGCAAAGAATTCATACACATGTAGCTAACAATTTCTTCTTATCTTCTAAAATTTAGTGTTTCTCTTAGCCTTGAAGAACAAACTTAATATTTCCTTGTATATATTTATCTGCATTTACATCTATTGTGTTTATGTATATATATACATTACATATACAATATTTTGTTATCTTTTTTCTTTCTCTTCTCTCTATCTCTGTCTTTCTGTTTCTATCTCTGTCTCTGTCTCTGTCTGTCTGTCTGTCTGTCTCTCTTTCTCTCTCTCTCTCTTCCTTACACACACATACACACACAAGGTACGGTGTTCTAATTTCTCTGGTAAGTATCTAAATGCACAAACAATTCATTAATTAAATGCCAAATGTTCAAGTACTGTAATTTCCTTTTCACACAAAGTTTTATGCACAAGTATAAATACAGTTCTTAATATATGTCTACTTGATCAATAACACTGAAAAATCTTAAAAATGAAGCTTGTAATGCTGGCTCATGTCTGCAATCCTAGCTACACAAAGAGCTGAGCTCTGAGAATTGTGGTTCTAAGCCTGCCTGAGGTGAAAAGTCCATGACACTTTCATCTCCAATTAAGTACCAAAATGCCAGAAATGGAGCTGTACCTCATGACAGCCCCTAGTTCCTGAGTTTAATCACAGAACCCACACCAAAAATACCCACTTACCTACCTACCTACCTACCTACCTACCTACCTACCTACCTACCTACCTTCCTTCCTTCCTACCTACCTACCTACCTACCTACCTACCTACCTACCTACCTACCTTCCTTCCTACCTACCTACCTACCTACCTACCTACCTACCTACCTACCTACCTACCTACCTACATTCATATGGTAAAAGTAAAGATCCTATCTTAGTCACTTTTTCATTTTCTGGCTGGAAGATCCACAACCTCTCCATCTGTGTACAATACTGAGCTTACAGGTGTTACACACACACACACACACACACACACACATATATATTTGACATACACATATTTTCAAAATCTCATACCTGTCAGACTTCTCCAACATATCTAAAACTGACTATCCAAAATTAGCATGTTTCAGAGTGAATTCAGAATCATTTCCCTCATACATCCTCAGCTCATTTCTAGCTTATAAATCAGATCTCAATTGAAAAAGTCACAGGAATCATCCCATTCCTGGTGACACTGTGAGAGTGGATCATTTAGTGATTAAGAGACATGAAGACACTCACTTGTACATCTAGGCACTTCAAAAAAATGTATAAAATTATAATATAAATGGCATGTCTTTAATGCATTTCAACTTGAGGGAAAACACTCGAGTGCTGCTTTTTTTTTTCTATTCAGTAAATGGAAATGTTGAGGCTCTCTTCGAAGTGTGGCTTCTACAACTTGACCCAATGCCATATAGTTTCCACTTGATTCATTTGATCTTTTTCTTCACGAAATTATCCTCACCATCTAGACATGTCAATTTGATCTCCTGCTGGAAGGAGGCCTGAGATTTCTTCTACCTCCTATCCTCTATTTTCATTGCAGGAAAATGTGCTGTGCAAGGAGTTGCTCCTCCAACCACCACCCTTCCAACCTGTATCTGTGATCAGCAACAAAACTAAGCAGAGAAAGCAAGGATCACACCAACATCTCAGTCCCCCATCAGCCCTCTGTGGTTTCACAAACTGAAAATTCTGCCAACAATAAAGACTGCCCATTCTGTTTCTTGTTCCACCATGGTCTATTCTTTTTATTCTCCACTAGCAATATCTATCAGTGTTTTTATCTCAGGGAAAGCAAAGGAAGCAGAGTATAAATTTTGACATATAAATCTCTTTCCAACTCCATATCCAAGTCTGGAGACACACTTTAAAAAAAACAACAACATGTTTAGAAACAGGTTTTTAAGGCTCATCATTTATCCTGATCTTATAAAAACATCTTATGCCATCAAACACTACTCCATTAATTAGCTTGCTTTAAGGGTTTATTGCATTGGATTGGTCATTTTCTTCTTGGTTCTTCATTAGATAGTTTAGAAGAAAAGACTACATGCCAGTGCCCAACTTTCTCCTTCCTGGTGATTGTAAGCTATTCGAATGCTATTCTAAGGCATTTCTGAGTGTCTTTTATGGTCATCATTTGCCTATGGTTTCACTTGCTGCCCTATGCTACCAAGACTCAAAGACTAGTCTTGTGTAAAGCTGTCAATAATATCTCAACAAATTCCCATGGGTACGTGTTGTACTTACATGGCTGTCTTAATCTATAAATATTTTTTATATTTATACTCTCCATTTCACTATTTGCTATTTGTCAGTTCAACTACTTTAGATCTTTCATGTAAGTTGGTTAATACAGCATTAGTCTTTTTGAAATTGATTAATTTTACTTAGCAAAATGTCTTTATATTTCATTCATGTTACTGCATGTAATGGTAGAGTTGTCTTTTTTCACAAAGTTAAATATGTTTTATGTTTATGGAATATTTTCCTTATACATTCACTTATTGGTGGACATTTGAACACTGTTATATCTTAGGTGTTGTAGATAATCCTATACTGAACATGGAAGTACAGGCAGCTCTTTGAGATCATAACTTTAACTTTTGGATATATATGTGGAAGTGGGATTACTCATTCATATAGTGGTTCTATTTTAGTTTTTTGAGACATGATCTTATGAGTTTTGCAAGAATGTAACACGTGCTTTTATATTAGTTACATTGAGATTTTTGGTTAAGGACAATTAAAGAAATCATAGTTTGTTGTAATTTTGCTTAACCAATGAAACAAAGAAATTTAGAGAAGTTATCTTGAAAGTTAAGAAAATCTGGGGTATGTTTTATGTGTTTATAATATTCCTGTCACAGCATAAATCTCATCACCAATAAGTTTTGTGTCGTATATGTATTTAATTTAAACTTGTATATATGGCTGAAAGTTTTATGATATGTTTGGTTTCTAAAACTGGAAATAAAACAAGATTAATTTTCTTTCTTTCACAAAGAGCACAAGATTTCAGTCTTTAAGCAGCAGCAAAGGCTTGCTGACAAGATATTTGGAAACAATTTGCTATTTAGAAGGAAGTTGAGTGGGAGGATGAGAAACAGCTCATGCCCATATGACACATAGGAGTTGTGAATGTGTTAGAAGTGCATGAAGTAGAACATAAAAAGGTTTAGGCGGTGGCTCACTCTTGTAATCCCAGCTACTCAGGAGGCTGAGATCTGATGATCAAGGTTCAAAGCAATACAAAGCCAAGAGACTCTTATCCCCAATTAATCACTAGAAATCAGGACTTGGGACTGTGGCTCTAGGGTAGGGCAGTAGCCTTGAGCTGAAGAGCTCAGGGATAGTGCCCAGGGCAGAGTTCAAGTCCCATGACCACCCCCCCAAAAAAAACCCAAAAGATTTAATAATTTATCTCAGTGACATAAAGGACTTTATTTAATCTGTTGTCTCCATAGCTCTGTTCTGATTTAGGTTATTTTTCTTTTTTTTCTGTTTTCTTTTTCTCTATTTTATTTTGCTCTCATTTGCCTCAATCAAAACTTGTGTTGATGGATATAAACGTTGCAGTGAGTAACATCAGGGGAAAATTGTAGAGCCTATCAAAATACCATGAAGAACCTCATGAAGTTTTGTGTTGAGGACACTAACCTTTGCAAACATGCTACAGGAGAAATGAATCTTACCCTTGTTCTTAAATGTATTAATCTAAGCTTTGAGAGTTACTTTATCCAAAACTATCACAATGGCTTTACATGTAAGCTTCTCTACATCCCATAGATATTGGTAGTAAGAAGCACTGTGAAATTATTCTCCTGAAACAAAAGATAAGTTATTTTTTTCTAATAATACAGTTAACAGGAATTGGAAATCCATCCAATGATTGGTTCAACAAACTTTTTTGAGCTTCTGAAATTTTCAAAACTTGTTAACAAGTGCTAGAAGAATTCAGAGATAAAGACTATGTTACTCTTGCTGGTGAGGAATTTAGAAATTACTTTGAGTGAAAAATTTCTGGACTCCCATCTACATTTCTGGACTCCTCATCTACATTTCCTGTGTACATACTTTGTGTTCTCCTCTCTCAAGTGGGATCTCTCCTTTGATCCTTATGATACTCTGAGGTATTCTTGTGAATAAAGTTTTGTTTATTTAGAATCATCACATTTAAAACCTTATAGAGCATGATCCTTTAAAGGTAGAAATATATACATATATTAATATGTATCTTACATATGTATAAACATATATAAATGTATCTTACATATGTATATACATACACACACACATATATATACATAATCTGTCTATCTAGTGGTTTCTTTTTTCATACACTGCATTGGCCATAATAATAAAATAATAATAATTAAAGCAATGTTAATGTGTTGAATTATATTAATTAATTTGTTTATGTTGAAACAGCTTTGCCTACCTGTGATGAATCCTGTTTGATCATAGTGTATAATTTTTTTGATGAGTTGTTGTAGATGGTTGGCCAGTATTTTGTTGAGAAGCTTTGCATCGATGTTCATCAAAGAAATAGGTCCATAGTTCTCTTTCTTTGATGAATTTCTATCTGGTGTGGGGATGAGGGTTATACGAGCGCTCATAGAATGAGTTTGGTAAAGAGCCTTCATTTTCAATTTCGTTGAAGAGCTTTAAGAGTATTGGTGTGAGCTCTGCTTTGAAGACCTTATAGAATTCAGCTGTGAATCCATCTGGCCCTGGGCTTTTCATAGGTGGAAGGTCTCTTATTGCCATTTCTATTTCAATGCTTGAAATAAGCCTGTTTAGTTGGGATAGTTCTTCTTGGTTCAGTGTGGGTATGTTAATATTGGCTAGGAATTTATCCATTTCTTCTAGATTCTCAAATTTGTTGGTGCAAAGATTTGAGAAGTATTCCCTCATGTTACTCTGGATCTTGGTAATTTCTGTCGTGATATTACCATTTTTGTCTGCGATTTTGTTTATTTCGGTATGCTCCCTTCTTTTTTTTGGTAAGATTTGCTAAGGGTCTGTCAATTTTGTTAATTTTTTCAAAGAACCAACTCCTTGTTTTGTTGATTCTTTCTACAGTTTTTTAGACTCCAATTCATTTAGCTCTGCTTTGATTTTAATAATTTGCTTCCTTCTAGTGGGATTAGGGTTGGTTTGTTGCTCTTGTTCCAGGAGCCTAAGGTGATACATTAAATTGTTGGTTTGTGATTTTTTCCAATTTGTTATTGTAGGCACTCAGAGTCCCTCAGTTGAGTGGATCAACAAGATGTGGTATTTGTACACAATGGAATTCTATGCTGCTGTCAGAAAGAATGACATCCCCCCATTTGTTAGGAAATGGAAAGACTTAGAAAAAATCATATTAAGTGAAGTAAGCGAGACTCAAAGGAACATAGGCTCAATGGTTTCCCTCATTTGTCATAATCAGTAGAAACCTTGGGCTCTCCTAGCAGAGATTTGCAATAGAGCAAAACCTAGATACATAAGGCCATATAATATGACACTAAATGAAAGGACCTCTAGGATATAGAAACAAAAGCCATATAATGAGTGATTGTTGTCCTGAAGGTACTATGTTATCTCTCATCTCTTTTCTATCCCTTGATTATCTCATAGTGTTACAGTATCTTACTTTGTTATCTGATATATTGGATATATTTGTATTTGGTTATTTGAAATTGGATAGGGAAGGGGGAAAACAAGATGAGGGGTGGGGTGGGGGGGAGGGAAATGGGGACCAAGACATGAGAAAGGGCATCAATGTACATGAATTAATGTACCTTCTATCTGGCAAATATAATATAACCCTTCTATTAATTACAATAAAAATATTTAAAAAATAAAGCAATGTTACCTTTATCATCAGAAAGTTACATGAATGTTATAAATTAACAATCAAAGTCAGGAAGGCAACTTCTAGCTTTGAGGGGAAACAAAATTGTTTGTTGTATGTAATATTAGTCACATACCAATTGTTCTGATTTAGAGCATTGAGACAAAACCTCTTCTAAATTTTCCAAACCAGATGATCAAATTATCCCTCAAACAGAACTTCCATGACCTCTTATTTATTACTTTATACAGATTATATTATTAGTACTTTTAAAAGTGTCATTCTTCATATTGAGAACTTATTTCACTATCAAACTTGGTTACGTAAAACAACTGGTTTACATTCTGTTTTATTTATGATGGGGTACATTATGAATTCAGGCAAAGCACAACAAAATGGATTCTTTCTTTTGGCTTGCTACACCTCAGCTGGTGCATCACAAGAGACTGGAGATGTCTGGATGGTCTGCAGAGGGTTTTGGCTTTGCCTCTTGAATCATGTTTTGGGTTGCTCTTCATACGGTTGTTTCAACACTCTGTATGGTTGGGATGTTATTCAGCTGTCATGTTCATCTTTCCACTTCCTCTTGTAGAATTATATGGCCTTAACAATCAAATGCTCTCAGGGCAGACATGACGCTAATCTATCTTCAATGAGCAGTTTCATTAAGAATTGAAAAGGGTTATGTTCTA
The DNA here is from genome assembly GCF_031878675.1 of Megascapheus bottae. Classification (NCBI taxonomy): domain Eukaryota; kingdom Metazoa; phylum Chordata; class Mammalia; order Rodentia; family Geomyidae; genus Megascapheus; species Megascapheus bottae. Next base: position 32,503,700 of record NC_143512.1, on the reverse strand, counting down.
AAATCTAAGCGCCAGTGATTGTATATAGAGATTGTTGTTGTTGTTGTTGTTTTTTGCCAGTCCTGGGCTTGGGCTCAGGGCCTGAGCACTGTCCCTGGATTTTCTCAAGGCTAGGTCTCTACCACTTGAGCCACAGAACCCCTTCTGGCTTTTTGCTACGCATGTGGTACCAAGGAATCAAACCCGGGTCTTCGTGCATGCTAGGCAAGCACTCTACCACTAGGCCAAACTCCCGGCCCAAGATTTCTTTCTTGAACACTTGTTTGTTAAACACGCCATTTGAAATATGATGTAAAAATCAATGTTAATAAATTCTTTAATAAAAAAAAACAGAAATGGGAAGTGGAGCTTGGCTTAAGGGTAGGGTTGGACCCTTGAACTGAAGAGCTCAGGGACAGCGCCCAGGCGAAGTTCAAGCCCCATGACCAAAAAAAAAAAAAAAAAAAAAGTGAAAAGGGAAGCCAGACAGCCAGACACTATGGGTCATGTCCATAATTGCAGCTACTGGGGAGGTAGTGATGAGGTAGAGGTGAATCTATCAGAAAATCAAACTGGAAGATGCGCACATTTGGTAGAATACTGTTTTGTATATATGTTTTGAGGAAATGAACCTACAACAAAGGGAAAGGTTAAGGGATAAAAAGATGTCACTAGACCTGAGTACTTCTAACTGGCCCATATCAGCACAGCCCTCTGTGTGGTTGCAGACCAGTTGTGCTTCCTGGAAGAAGCTCCCTCTTCTAGCTCCACTCTCTATCATTGTGACCCCACACTTTGATGTCCTTCTCCTCCATGGAGAGTAGTCCTTTATGCTGATTACATTTCTCAGCCTGCTTTTTTCTCACAGAAGTTGGACAGGCCCTTCACCATCTAATATAACTTGTTAGTGATTCCCATAATACAATGCTTTAATGTAGTCTGAAAACGTGCTGTCTTTTTCACAATATTATTGATAGTTATATTATCAGACAAAATAATCTACATAAATCTAAAAACCATCTAACTGTAATGCATGGAGTCAAGGTGCTATGTGTGGTTTGACACCATTACTATTTAAAGAAATCCTTTAGCTGAAAAAGTCTAAGAACTATCTTTTTCTTTTGTTTAGTGAATAGGTAAGGTTTATGTGCCATGTTGTTAAATCTATCTGTGGTCTCAGGAACTCTGCATTGTTTTCCTGTAGTTCTGGGAACTGGCCCCAAGTCTTTGTAAATGGTAAGCAAGAGGGCCTGATCATGTGCTACGCACCTCTCTCTTAGGCTGATTCTGACTCTGTTTCTATATGAAGATGAAACCTTTGTTGTAGGCCCCTGAATATCACTATTAACTTGAGGCTAGTTCTTACAATGAGAATCTTTATACACACCAACAGTGCTAGGTAGCTTGAGAAAGATACAATATGCAACATAGGCTTTGAAGATGAAGAGATGGTGCTAAGAAATGCTGCCAGAATCAGGAGGGATCACTACTACACTGTTGGTGGGAGTGCAAACTCATTCAACCACTATGGAAAGCAGTATGACAGTTCCTCAAAAGACTAAACATAGAGCTCCCCTATGACCCAGCAATTCCACTACTTGGCATTTACCCAACCGTCCAGAAACAAGGGCATACTAAATCCACTAGCACAACGATGTTCATTGCAGCACTATTTACCATAGCAAAGATATGGAACCAACCCAGATGTCCCTCAGTTGATGAGTAGATCAACAAGATGTGGTATTTATACACAATGGAATTCTATGCTGCTGTCAGAAAGAATGACATTTGTAAGGAAATGGAAAGACTTAGAAAAAATCATATTAAGTGAAGTAAGCCAGACTCAAAGGAACATAGGCCCAATAGTCTCCCTCATTTGTCATAATCAGAAGAAACCTTGGGCTCTCCTAGCAGAGATTTACAATAGAACAAAATCTAGAGACATTAGGCCAAATACTATGACACTAAATGTAAGGACCTCCAGGATAAGGAAACAGAAGCCGTATAATGGGTGACTGTTGTCTTTAACGTACTATGTTATCTCTCTTCTCTTTTGCCATCCCTTGGTTATCTCATATTGTTACAATATTTCACCTTGTTATCTGATATATTTTATATGTGCTTAATTGATTATTTGAAATTGGATAGGGAAGGGGGGAAATCAAGATAAGCAGGGAGGGTGGAAAGGAATTGGGGACCTAGTCATGAGAAAGGGTATCAATGTTTGTGAAATTATGCACTTCTATCTGGTGAATATAATGTAACCCTTCTATTAATCACAATAAAAATTATTTAAAAAATTTGGCCCATCAAATACACAAGTAATAAAATTATTACTTTATTGAGTGCAAAAAAAAAGAAATGCTGCCAGAAAGATGCTAGAGGGCTGAGACCTTGACTGTAGAGTTAGAGTCTTATTATCAAGTATGAAGTCCTGAGTTCAGATCCCACTACCAGAAAATGGAAGGAAAAAAGGAAGGAAAGAGGGAAAAAGGGATGAAAGGTGGGCTGAAGGGAGAGAAGCAGGGAGGGTGATGAAGAGAGAAATAGGAGGGAAGGAGGAAGGAAAAGAGACAAAACATGATGCCCTATAATCCCTCAGAAGCCATTACAGCTAAACCTTAAAATAAGCATAATGAAACTCATTTTCAAATCCTAACCTGCAACAGTGTAACATAAGAAACTTTTGTGCAATTAAACTAAGATTGTGGACAATTCTTACAACATGAATGGAAAATTAATATACTACCCAAAGATATTGTTCAAAATGAGATGATACTTATAATCATATTTAAGATAACACTTAATACGTGTTAATAGTTGTTTAATATATGTGGTAGTTTCCTATTTCACTATGTGTATTTGTATCAAAACACTGTACTTTGCACTTTAAAAATTACATTGCAGATTTACACTTATTGCATTAGATGGTATGCAGGTAGGAGTAAAACTATAGGCCTGTTTTTATGCCCGTTGTGCCATTTGCAGTAGTACAATGTCAGGGCACAAAAAAAATTTCTGTAAAAATTAACTGAACAGATAACTAAATAAATGGTTATCCTTTTATGCACCTATCATCATATTTGTTTGACCCTTAGGCTAGGCTAGATTCCCAGAATTAGAATTACTAGATCAATACAAGGTGAACATTTTCATGCTCTTTATATCTTCCAAAAAAAACTTTTAGAAAGGTTACATCAGTTTATGCTCCCAAGGCATTATATAATTGTGATGTCATCCTACCCATGCAAACATTGAGTATCCTAAATTTAACTCTTTGCTAGTTTTTGTCTTACCTTTAATTACAGCAAGTAATATTGATAAACTCACTAGTAGTTATTTTATTAATTGCATATTATATTAAATGTTTTCTTGTATATTACGTGATGATTATTTTCAAATGATAAGTTATTCTAAATACAAAGATCATAAGTAGGTTCCACAGAGTAAGAAGTTCTCTAGAGCTTACCGAATATTTTGAAGAATGTCAGCAATCTTACAATAACTAGTTTCAATTATTAATATATTCATTTTTGAAACAAGAATACTGGAGTTATATTTACAGTGTTTCCTATCCTCTTTTTCCTGTCTTCCCAGAGAGTATTTATGTGTTGCATATTCTTTTTATTTATGTTTTATGTGTTCATATATAACATATATGCATAAACAATAAATATGTGCTTTTTGAACTTATCACTCATTTTTCATGGTGTTAGTAGTTCATATGAATTCATGAGTTCTTCATGTCATCAGGTGTAAACTCTTTGCTTGTCATATTTGCTGTAATTATTTTCCATGTTATTTATTTTAAATATAGGTATTGTTAATCTGAATGTCAGTTTAATATATTTATATAAGCATCAGCTAATTGACTATTTAATAGTGTGTAGAACTAATGCTTACTTTACAAGATTTCAATTCATTTATTGTTTTAGCCACAGACCATGGTAGTATCAATTGCACTTCTAGATTCCTAACTTTTAATTTGTTCTTTGAATAAACTTTCATGACTATAGACTAATAGAAACCACTAAAATTCTGTATTTTCATTTAATTGTATTCAGTACAATTCACAAACCTTAAGCTCACTAAAGGTCTTCCATCTTAATTATTTATCTCTTTGCATTATGTTAACTCACTGTAGCATCCGAGATAAGAATGATTCTATTAATTAAAATACCAAAAGAAAAAAATTCTACAGATAATTCAATATTCACAAATTTCAAGTGATGTTGGAGGAGCACTTTTTTCTCCTCCATTGAAACAAAAATAGTATAATGTACTTTTCAGTGTTAGGCTACTCTGATTTTAATTGTAAGGTGTTAGATTCCATTCAATATGTTAAGTATTTGATGTTATTATGAAAAATATTAATCAGCGATAAATTATAGCAGAATTATAGTACACACAAACAGAAATTTATGAAAAATATATTTAGACTCTGTCACTTAAAAATGAAAGACTATTTAAACAATCGTACTTCATAATCTTAAAGTACTTCCACTAAGCTCATAAGATGAAATTAATCAATGGATGAGAATCTAAGGATCAACAAGAGAAAACTCTCTTCAGCTTTTGAGATGAATATTACCACAAAAATAAACCATGAATGAACTGGTACTTAGTTGTGGATATGCGTAAAGAAGTCAGAAATATTTTTATCTCTCAAAAAACAAAAAGATGTGGCCATTTGCTAGTATAAGAGAGTAAGTTATCATTTTAAAACCTCTCATAGCAAGATATGTTCAATGTTAGTAGTTAGATTCATGTGTTTTTAAAAGTCAGCAGCCAGAATGACAAGAGAGAGATTTTACATCTGAAAATAGTAATTACTAAATATAAATATTGAAAAATGTAAACATAAACCAAGAATATGAAAACTGGCTCATCGATTGTTAGGTCCAGAGATAGAAAAGGAAAATAAACACTGAAAGTTTATCAGGATAAAAGTTAAGGTGAACTGATATCATCACTATAGGAAATATTTTATTTAAATATCTGTGTTCTTTACTGCATTTCAGTGCCCAATTGATTTCATACTAATTAAGCCAATGATAGCTAAAAGAAATTAAAATACGTTTTGGCGAACTCTGCTGAGAAACTGCAGTTGCTTCACTATCCACTCTGATTTTATATCCCCGCCCTTCAATGTTCTCTCAGCCAGCTCTGCTGGAGACAAAAATACAGAAAGAGCCTAGACTTAGATTCTATGGCTTTCATCCCAAATGACTTACAATATAAAATAACTGTGGCAAACACAATTTGACAAGCAGCTATCTTCACTGAGGATGTTTAGAAGCTATGAAAGAATAATTTGTTGCTTGCTCTTTTATCCATATAAATAAGAAAGGCTACTATTTCTAATGAGATAGGAGACTCTTAGGAAATACTTTCAGGAATGAAAACATTGGAAGTCATACTATTTATAAAATATACCTTCTTATAATCCAATGTAAATATGTAGTTGTAAATACATATTGATTTTGAAATAACCAGACTTGGATTTGCAAACCTCTTGCTGCTATTCAAAAAGCTTTCCTGTGTCTCATGATTTTGTTGTTGTTTCTTGTTTTCCCTTTGTTAGAGTGAAAGTATACAGCAGGCTATCTTTAGTAACCTGACCTAATGGTAGCTTTCATGCACTCCTCCCTGAAAGCCCACCCTAATGAAAGGAATCTTTCCCAAGTGCCCTGGGAAGAAATCTCCTTGGGAAATTCTTCAGAAGTCTATTTAGAGAGCAAATGGACACTGAAATAGTTTCTGAGGAGATGCATTGGCCTTCGTTGGGAGGGGATGCTGTCTGGGACTCATGGGTCTGAATTTTTTTTCTATGGATAATTCTTTCTCTGTCTGGTCTTTAGCCTGTTGAAGCTCATTTTTTCCCATTAGATGTAACCTATTTCTTTTCTCTCAGAAGTATGCTTTACATGAACTGCTTATTTTGAGTAAAATGTTTAGAAAAAGAAACAGCAAGGCAAAAATGACCAAGAAAGGATAAGAAATTTAGAGTTCAAAAGGTATAGAGATTGTAGGCTGTGTTGCCCACTGGACCTGAGATATAGTAGTGAAAGTCTCTGTGCCTTTCTCAATAATCACTTCCAACCAGTGGAAAGCCAAGTGTTTATCTAAATGAATAAATACTTTTGTAATAACTTGAAGAGAATGATACCTTAGTCTTAATGTTTAACTCTCTTTGTAATCTGTTTACTATTTCTCCCCTCCCCCATTAACATAAAAGCAATTAAATGCCCCCAAAATTAGCATAGTTCTAGATATAATGGACTGAAGTTCTAAGATCAGGTACTTTCACTTTCAGCAGATGGTGTCCGTAACTATGGCCACATATATGTGTTGATATAGTTGTGGAATTGTTAAAATAAGGCTTATTTAATTTTAATGAGGAAGTTTTGAATGGGAAATCAGTCTTATAACTTTGCACGAGCATATTCTTACAGTACATAGACTAATGCAAACTTTTTCTTTTTACCCATCCAATTTTATCTTCAATTCATAACGAAGGAGGAGAGGTATCTTGTTGCTTGAGACTGATTACATCCTGCAGTTTTTTCCATGGAAGAGTCAAGGATTCTCCAAGCCAACGTTTGTGTAAAAGAAAGCAGGAGCAGCTCAATCAGCACAGCTCCTGACTAATTGCCACAATAAGACAATGTGCAGCATCGGAGAACTAAATTGGCACTGTACCTTCTTGTTGGGATTAAAAGATTGCTGAGGTGGGGAAGAGGAATACAGGAATATTTGCCCCCAAAAAAGTTGTGAGGTAATCTCATTATAAGTTTCTCAAACTTTCCCTACTGAATGTTTGTTCCAAACTTTATTTAAATAGCATGATACAGTGATACCTCGTTTACATGTTGTGTCAAAGTGTTATAATTTCCACATTTTCTAGACTCCCAGGTCCAAGACAGTATTGCAGAATGAAGAGAAAGGATACAAGCTTTCTAGGAATGCATTTCTGTGTAAATAATAGCTATTCTATCCACCTTCCAAGAACAATGATTTAGTTTATTATTATACTTAATGGTTTTGCCATTTCTGGATTCCAGTATACATAGAAAGGAGATTCATTATACTGCAGAGTATTTTTTTTTAATTCTGTTACTTTTTTTCCATTTGCGTTTTATCACAAAATTCATCTAAGCATAGAAATCGTTGTTTCTCATTGGGGAGTTTATCTGCCAAAATGTTATTGCTATAGGAAATGTATGTCACATCGGATTATGATTTGGCACTGCTCAAGCCAGCACAGTGTGAGCTTTAAACTTGGTTTTTAAAAAACTTAATTAGTATCAACTGAAAAGAAAGATCTTGAAAGAAATTTCTTTTCTACTTTTTGTACTATAAAACGGGGATTGGTGACAAAATTGTTAATATCTGATCATTTTTGTAAAATAAAATCAACTTTGATACTTTCAGACAATATTCTCCATCATTAGGGAAATTCTCTCAAAGCATGCTTAAAATGAAGAAAATAAAATGAAGAGAGAATATAATTCATAGTTCAAATCAGTTATGTGGACATTAATGAGTGGAAAAAATAAGAATAGAAGACATTTTTCACTTTATTCAGATTATTAAAATAAACAGAATAGTCTATTATTCAGTAAGTTATTTTTTTCTGGTGATTCTAAGGCTTTTCAGTCTTGTATTTGCTAGGTGAACTCTCAAACAGACTAAGAATCTAGCCCCTTCTGCTTTAATTATTTTTGGCATTTCTTCTTTTCTTCTTCTTCTAATTCTAATTCTTCTTCTTCTTCTTCTTCTTCTTCTTCTTCTTCTTCTTCTTCTTCTTCTTCTTCTAATTCTTCTTCTTCGTCTTCTCCTTCTCCTTCGTCTTCCTCTTGTCCTCCTCCTCCCTCTTCACTTCCCCTCCCTCTTTTTGTTCCCCTCCCCCTCTCCTCTCCAATTCCCCCCTCCCCGTTCTTCTTCTTCTTCTTCAACTAGAATCCCATTGTGTCTAATATTTATTGCTTGAGATGAAGTAGTTTTCTGCATGTTTTGCTCAGACATGTCCTTGCAGTCATCCCAATCTGTCTCTGGTACCTATGATTAGAAGTATGGACCACCACAACATAATCAATAATTTACTGCATAACTACTATGCCCTAGTCACTATATATTGCAGAAAATGCAAAAGTTCAATATAGATGCTAATGGAACTCATTTCCTTTAGCCACTTTATGACTAATCTACAGATTACTATGAGATTACTTGTAATCAACAAAAATCAGTAAGAACACAACATAGACCAAGACATGTGAAAGGGTATCAATGTATGGGAATTAATGCACCATCTATCTGGCAAATATCATGTAACCCTTCTATTAATTACAATAAAAATATATGAAAAAAAATTCAGGGACAGTATCCAGGCACAGAGTTCAAGCCCCAGGACCAATAAAGAAAAAAGAAAAAACAAGAGAGAGAGAGAGAGAGAGAGAGAGAGAGAGAGAGAGAGAGAGAGAGAGAGAGAGAGAGAGAGAGAGAGAGAGACAGAGACAGAGACAGAGACAGAGGGGGGAGGGAGAGAGGGAGAGAGGGAGAGAGGAAAGAAAAGGAAGGAAGAAAGGAAAGGAAAAGAGGAAAGATAGTATTTCGTGACTATCATTCCTGACTTCTAAAGAAAACACTTTGCCCTTGTAACATTTATTTTAGAAGGGTAGAAAGACCCATCAACATTCATCTCAGAGTTCTCATAACTGCCTTCCCTGGTTGTCTAGCATTTCTTTTTCATTTTTATATATGTTTCATTGTAATTTAATAGAAGGGTTACATTATATTCACCAGATAGAAGGTGCATTACTTCACATTGATACCCTTTCTCATGTCTTGGTCCCCATTTCCCTCCCCCAACCCCGTTCCTCATCTTGTTTTCCTCCCTTCCCTATCCAACTTCAAATAACCAAATACGTATATACACAATATATCAGATAACCAGGTGAGATACTGCAGTAATATAAGGTAACCAAGGGACAGCAAAAGAGATGAGGGATAACATAGTACATTAAAGACAACAATCATTCATTATATGGCTTTTGTTTCTATATCTTGGAGGTCCTTTCATTTAGCGTCATTCTATATGGCCTTATGAATCTATGTTTTGTTCTATTGTAAATCTCTGCTAGGAGAGCCCAATGTTTCTACTGATTATGAAAATTGAGAGAAACCATTTAGCCTGTGTTCCTTTGAGTCTGGTTTACTTCACTTAATATGATTTTCTCTAAGTCTTTCCATTTCCTTACAAATGGGGTGATGTCATTCTTTCTGACAGCAGCATAGAATTCCATTGTGTATAAATACCCCATCTTGTTGATCCACTCATCAACTGAGGGACATCTAGGTTGGTTCCATATCTTTGCTATGGTAAATAGTGCTGCAATGAACATTGTCGTGCTAGTGGATTTAATATGCCCTTGTTTCTGGACAATTGGGTAAATGCTAAGTAGTGGAATTGCTGGATCATAGGGAAGTTCTATGTTTAGTCTTTTGAAAATCTAGCATTCTTTTTTTCTGTCTGTGCCTCAGTTTACATTGTTTCTAGTCTTACTCTGACCCAGTTTTGATACATATCTTCCAGCCATGTTTCTGGAGAGCTTGCCCTTTCCCTTCACAAATCTGCTCAGCTAAACTGACCAACCTTTCTCCCAATGTATTATAGGTTATTAAAATAAATGTTTACTTAAGTTGCTAAGCTTCAAAAAAAAAAAAGAATACAACATAGAGCCAGGCACAGTAGGTCACACCCAGAACCTAGTTACTTAGGAGGCTGAGGTCTGAGGATCAAGGTTTAAAGCCAGTCCGGGCCAAAAGTACCTGAGACTCTCATCTCCAATTAACCCCTAGAAAACGAGAAGTGGGGCTTGACTCAAGGGTAGGGTGGAAGTCTTGAGCTAAAGAGCTTATGGACAACACCCAAGCCCACTGGTAAGGCAGTGGCCTTGAGCTGAAGAGCTCAGGGACTTCACCTAGGGTGAATTCAAGCCCCATGACCCACACAAAAAAATACACACAAATGCATACACATTTACACATATATGTGTATATATTCACATATATATTATAGATGCATATTTATATATATATATTGTACACAAATACATATCAGCAAATATCCATGTAGAAAATAAAGAATAAGAAATATGAAAAACAAACTATTCTTTGGAATCCAATATATCTGAATATCATTTGAACCATACTGAGCCTCAATTTCCTTACCTAAAAAGGAGGTTGTATTTTACCAACATCCTACATTTCTGCTTGCTCATTTTTCTTCTTTTAACTATCTACTTCAGATATCAACAAATTTATTTAAGAGCTATTTTACACATATATAATAAGGGAAATAGGAATGATAGATTAGGAATAAGGATAAAAATAACCATAGATGTTGAATAAGCTTCTCATAGAGGAGCCCCTGCTACTTCCAGTATCATTTCTTTCTGTATCGTAGATCCTTTGCTTTCTACTTGTTGAGTCAAATTGAGCCAATGACTTAACTCTAGGTGACTGTATAGAAGTAGATCAATTTTTTCAACCTTAAATTATGCCTTCTGTCATAGCTCTCCATCTTGAATTCTTGTTCTTTATAGTACAACTGTCTTAATTGCCAGCCCTCCCTCACAGTGACTCTTTGCTGACACACCATAGATTTAAGATAATGGTAAGTTACCATAGTGTTTTGTTTGTACTTTCTGAATAATGTTTATGTCACCTTTTTTTAAATTTGGGAGTAAAATATACCATTTTTCTCTTCTTAGAAATTCTTTGAGGTGAAACATTCACATTTAACAGGCTCTTGAGAAAAAAATTATTGATCTGTATTTGTAGACAATCTGTAAGTAGACTGGCTTAAGAGACGCTTTCTGAATTCCAAACACAAGGAAGTACTTAAGGAGGATTGGAAACATGAGGCCAGACTTACCTAGATAGCAAGACTTTGCCTTAGACACCAAAACAACCACAAATAAAAATCAGTAAGCAAATGAATGATAAATACATAAACTCCATCAACATGTGCTATGTTGATAGTTAAAGTTTGTTTGGAAGATTTCTATTTTGATTTATATGATCAGATATAAATGTACTCAATAGTATCTGAATTACTATCAGAATTTGTATCAAAATTACTAATTCTCCTAATGTTTTACTCAGGATGTCATTTGTTAAGAACACCATAGACAAACATTCATATTCACAAGCCATCCTATTTAATATAATTTAATGATAGGAAGATGCAAATCTAAACATGTTCTTCAGCTTCTTTAACAGTTTTCTTGTTGGCTTTCAGATAGGAACAATAAATAACAGGTAACGGATTATATAGGGAATACAGTAAGTGTTGTCATTGCGAGTAAATGAACTGTGCCGTATTTCAAGTACAATAATAAAATGTCAAAAGTTTTATTGTTCTTGTTTTTCCTCTGTAGCTCAAAATGTATGACTGGTCTTCTTGCATTAATGAGTTAATTTCTTTTACACTTCTTGCTCATTCCAGAGATTTTTTTGTAATTTTACTTGTATTCATGTACTAATAATTAAATTGTATGTAAGCATGTTAATGCTTACTTTTGATGATTTCTTTAAAGGTACTCTTCATGAACTACTATTTGCAGAAAGCTGACATATACTTTCACTTTTCAAAAGTCATTTTTGTTATCATCTTCTGACTGAAAGTCAATGTTTCTCTCAAACAGAAGTCTATCCTGAAATTCTGGTCCATTACATAATTTTCAGAAGCTGGGAGAAAGGCATTTGCATCATTTCTGTTCCCAGATCTGTTCAATATATACTTCCAGTCTGTCAAGCCTGAAATTAATTTTTTACAATCTGGATCTTTACTATATGCTAAAAATTCAGTACAAAAAAGGACTTCCTTCTGCAAAGAATTTGTAAGCCAGAGAGCATCTTTATAATGAAACATGCAGTTCCATCAAAAGGCAATTTTTGTTTTAAAATGTTTGAAAAAAATAATGCTTCAAAGGATTTCAAATAGTTACTTTATACAAGTGAGAAGATTCTTGTCTTAGAATGTATTTTGACCTAGATTATATAATTTGTGTGCAAACTACAGTGTATTTTATTTATTCCAATCAATTCTTCTGTCAGTTTCCCATGTTTCTGCGTTTGGAAAACAGATAAGAATAATCTTTGAAACAGTTCTACTCAAAACACATTCAATGTTTGATTATTAAAATGTAACCTGTCAGTGATTGTGAAGAGGTTTTAAGTGAATGATAATATGCCATTTTGACTTTTTATCTAAAAATTCTACTTACACTTTAAAATTCGATTTTCCCCAAAATAGACAATTGCTTCTTTCAAATGTTCAGAGTCGTTTAGTATTTATATGTTAAAAATAAATTTCAAATGTCAGAAAATGAAAATAAAATGATAAAAAAAACCCCAGCAAACAAAAATTCTTTGTATGACCCTACAGAAATCATCTCTGAAAGTATTTTTAGTCTTCTTTAAAAAGTGGAGGGAACTCTGTGAGTGCAAGAAGAACTAAAACATACACTGTTTAAAACACAGAGATTTTCCTGTATTGAGTTTTCCTTTTCCTTTTCTAATTTCTATTTCTTACTCATCACCTGCTCTTTCCTTCATTTCCCTTTTTTCACATTCTATGAATTTTCTTCTTTAATTGTCCCAAGGAAAGTTTTGGCCTTTAGACTACTTGGCTGAGGTCCAAGATTCACCATTCCATCATATGGAAGCCATACTTACTTCTAAATTAAATTCTATAAAAATTTTTTTACTGATTTTTGAATACTTTCAACTATTGTCATCACTAATTGCTACAGGTAAGTCTTCTTGGATTCTTAATCAACCAAATCTACTTCACTGACAGGATTAAAAGCCAAATATTAACCACAATAACTGAAAATTAAATTTAGAGTGACAAAAAGAATGTTCATTTTATATTATCACAAAATTCCAGAGATGAAACACCTAGGACTTGTACAGAAGCTCTTCCAGGTTATCAAATATTAGCTCTTTTTCGGGTATGTTATTCTGCTGACTTTAGCCTGAGCACTTACCAGTGAACACGACATTCCATGCTTGTGACATGACCAGCCAGCAGCAGGATCACATCAATGGCTGTGTCACAAGCCATGTACCTTCCACGTGTTTCCCTTTAAAAAAGATTTTTTTCTAAATCCCCATCTAGAAAATCAAGTTATAGGTTGTTGTGACAGAACCTTGGCAAATGACTACTTCTATATATAAGAAGAGCTAAAGAACGTGGTATTTTGACTGAATGAAATAGTTGTCCAATACAAAAGTAGGGTTCTATTATAATGACTATACTAATTATAATAGAGTCCTACTATTACAATATTATAGCACATGGCAGGCATTGTGTAAGCCAGTCAGAAAATCAGCCAGGAGTGTTAAGTTCTGTTTCAGTGTCCACGATTCCAATTTCCCCATTCCCAGTCATTGACTGGCTGTATTGTACACACCTAGTGCTGGCTCAGACAGATTTTCTTTAAAGTAAGTAGAAATTGAAGATATTTTTATTAGGTACTGGAATTCAGAATAATTTGTAGTAGTATTCATTGTCTACCAAATGCACATAAAAACTGGAAGCATTTGAAGAGAATTTTCTTTTTCCTCAGAAAGTTTCATATTTGAGATACTATGCATCCTTACTAAGATAGACAGCAAGGACACTTTGCCTTTTAGAAAGTTTGGCAGCATTCTCTTTCTCATTTTAAACCTGGAAACTAGCACAGCATTATATTCCCTTGGGATTTTTCTTCATTTTTAAAATTTAATAATTGTATTTGAATGTCGGGTTACAGTTACATTTGTCAAGTAGTGAGTACATTATTTCTTGAACATTAATACTCTTTCCTATGTTTTTCTCCCAATTTCCCTCCCACCTCCAAAACATCTGGTTTGTCGCCTTTCCCTTCCCTATTTCAAATAAACAAATAAATGAATATACAATATACCAGGTACCAAACACACATATAGTAACAACATGAGATAAACCACAAGGAGAAAAGAAAAAAAACATAAGAGAAAGGAAATAACTTCACATGGTCCATTAAAAACAACAATCACAAAGATAAATGTCTTTTTTTACTTTTATGTTGGAACCGGAACAATATGGAAGCAGTTATACATGCACTGCTGCCTAGAGTGTCACGTAATCAATAAATATTTATTTATTGAAGGAGGCTTTGTACATAGTAAGCATTCCTAATTCTTTTTGTGTTATTTCCTATCTTTGATTTCTTCAGTGGTTTTATTTGCAATTGCTAGTTGCTTTCTATAGAGGAGTTTTTGGTTTTGTGTTACTATTTTTTTGGAAATCTCTTTGGACAGTGACAATACTTATCAGAATATTGTGTCTAATGTAACAAATTTTCTGAAAGTATCCATATGACAACATCCTACAAGTTCACATATGTTTGTGTTTGACAAGATGAAGAAATGACATCTAATTTCCCTGTTTCTTTTGTAAACCATTGAGACATAAAACAATGTTAAATATAATGATGACAATCAAAATATCATCCTGATCAGAAATCTTTGTAGAAGAATTATCTTCTATTTTTATTCTACTTTCTATGTGCTTCTCAATGCTGAACATCTAAGTCAGGCATTCTCACTCAATCAGCAGTTAACAATCAGGGGAAAAATTGATTTAACTCATACTGCTCTTACAACAGGAAGCTTGGAGGAATTACAATAAACACTCTCAATCGGAAGGACTCTCCCACTAAAAGGTTGATTCATCACTACATGCAACATCATTACAGGGTCTGTAATACAGCTATGTAAGACTCCACATTCAAAGAACTCTATCGAAACCATCAAAACATTTTTGTAGTTGCCCTGGTTAGATTTTAATGGAGCCTTCTTTTCTTCAGAGTATATTCCAAACATTTCTACATTTCTTGATGGTAGAATGGAGTGGAAAGACAGAAGATGCTGTTTCTGAGTTCTACCCACTATCTGACAAATTGTAAGAATTTCAATAAGAATTTGAAATTTACTTCATGTTTGTTATATTTTGAGTCAATGGGTTAGTGTTAGTTTCCTTTTAACCTATATTCTTGCATGGCTACATTAGAGAGAAATAATTTATTTTATTATAGCTATGAATCAAACCCACTATTTTTTATGTTTTTTCATATATTTTATTGTAATTAATAGAAGGGTTACATGATAATTGCCAGATAGAAGGTACATTACTTCACATACATTGATACCCTTTCTCATGTCTTGGTCCCCATTTCCCTCCCCTCACCCCCACCCCTCATCTTCTTTTCCCCCATTCCCTATCCAATTTCAAATAACAAAATACAAATATATCTGATATATAAGATAACAAAGTGAGATACTGTAACAATATCAGATAACCAAGGGACAGCAAAAGAGATGAGAGATAACATAGTACCTTAAGGACAACAATCATTCATTATTTGGCTTATGTTTCTATATCCTAGAGATCCTTTCATTTAGCATCATACTATATGGCCTTATGTATCAAGGTTTTGCTCTATTGCAAATCTCTGCTAGGAGAGCCCAAGGTTTCTACTGATTATGACAAATGAGGGAAACCATTGAGCCTAAGTTCCTTTGAGTCTGGCTTACTTCACTTAATATGATTTTTTTCTAAGCCTTTCCATTTCCTAACAAATGGGGCAATGTCGTTCTTTCTGACAGCAGTATAGAATTCCATTGTGTACAAATACCACATCTTGTTGATCCATTCATCAACTGAGGGACATCTAGGTTGGTTCCTTATGTTTGCTATGGTAAGTAGTGCTGCAATGAACATTGTTGTGCTAGTGAATTTAGTATGTCCTTGTTTCTGGATTGCAAACCCACTATTTTTTAGTCCACATTAATTATGCTTATTTTATCCTTACATAAAAATGTAAAAGAGATATAATATTACTTTTATCCTTCACCTTTCATATAACTGACTTCTTTCAGGTCACTCAGACAAAAAATAACTTTATTTTGCATTATGTCAGACTGCTCCTCAATGTTTCAAAGAACAGCAGGTGTTTCATAACATCAAGGGAGTTCTTTCTGTGGCAAATTTTACCTCTTTTCTCTAGGGCATGTATCAGAATTATCCTCAAATAGTTAATTGGAAACAGTGCCTAGAGTACAATGCTGGAAAGCATCCTCATTTTTCATAAAAAATATAGTTGTCTCATTTCATACCTTGTTAAATCCAAGATTTTTGTTTGAGTTTTGGAGTAAGGAAACTTTTACTAGTAAAGTGATCACAGGCCAAGATTATTAATCTTGGAACTAGTATATTTCCAAGTTAATGGAATATATAGACTATGTCTCCCTCTCTTCCTTCCTTCCTTCCTTCCTTCCTTCCTTCCTTCCTTCCTTCCTTCCTTCCTTCCTTCTCTCCTTCTCACTCTTCTTCCTTCCCTCTTTATTTCTTCCTTTCTTCCCTCCCTACCTCCTTCCTTCCTCTCTCATCTCTTCCCTCCCCTTCTCCATCCCCTCCTTTTCCCCTACCTCTCTCCCTCTTTTTCTCCTTCCTTTCTTCCTTCTTTATTCTTTCCCTTATTCTTTTTCACCTTCCTACTTCTTTCTTTCTTTCTTTCTTTCTTTCTTTCTTTCTTCCTTCCTTCCTTCCTTCCTTCCTTCCTTCCTTCCTTTCTCTCTCTCTTTCTTTCTTTTTTTCTTTCTTTCTTTCTTTCTTTCTTTCTTTCTTCCTTCCTTCCTTCCTTCCTTCCTTCCTTCCTTCCTTCCTTCCTTCCTTTCTCTCTCTCTCTCTTTCTTTCTTTCTTTCTTTCTTTCTTTCTTTCTTTCTTTCTTTCTTTCTTCATGTGAAAGAAAAGAGCTTTATTTCTACATTTTACATCTATTGTTCATTTAAAATGAAATACAGGTTTGAATAAAGAAATGTGTGAAAACTGTTCAGAGTTGCTCTGTATAATTAGCCACCATCATCCTTAAGCAGAAAATCACAATGTTAACCTTTTCTGACTCCGTTATTAGTTTGCAATTTTTCAGCATTCCAACTCAGTATTTTCTCATACCTAAAAACACGATGTCTTGTACCAGAGTGTTCATGATCATTGTATTGAACCAAAATTTTGAGTAATTGTAAATCTTTCAACACCTGTCCTTCCAGATCTGTAATCTTTGAAAGAATTCCTTATCTAATCATCACTAAATTATCCAGCCTGAATTATGGACTGATTTATTAATGTTAACCACTAAGTCATGAAATTCTTGTAATAATTTTATTCAGTCAAGGGATTACATCGAATTATATGTTGATTTTTGAACTTACTTTTTACACTGTCAGTAATAAATAAGCCAAATTTAGTAACTTCACCTTCACAAATGAAGGAAATATATTGCATAATTTCTAATGAATGAAATAAGAATATCACTTTATTGATTGCACCCAATCATATCATATATGCTGTTTCATGGTTCTGATTAATTTTCAAGGTTATTTTTTCTCTTTTGCCATTTTCTGCTTTATCTTCCTCAGTGATAGGAGTTATTTTGTTTCCTCTCTCATTATATTTAGTTCAAATTGAAATTGTCGACAACATCATCTACAGAGTATATAATGAATCATTTTGTGATGTGTTACGTAGTTAAATGTGAAGTGCATTTAAGTAAAGCAAAATTCGACCACAACATGTTGACTTCCTTCAATTTGGAAATCATGGATTGTCCAAACACTGTGTTTGTTTTTCTGTCTCCATTACTATCACTTTACTTTTGGCCTTCAGCACCATCTGCATGCTTGACTATTAATACTGTACAAAAACTTCTTTTCTCTATTTCCTGTCACTATATTCTCCATTGGCTAATTTTGGACCATCTGACTACTACATTTTTCCATTTAAATAACAAAAATGATCATATCACTCCATTTCTTAAAAATTCTGAATTGATTCCCTTTCACATATGTGAGTTTTGCAGTTGATGGATTGTCTCATCTGGGACTATTTGAGTGACCTTTCTGTACTTTGAGTGAAAGAGAAACACAGGAGTAAGTAGAAGTTTTACCTTGACCAAAGCAGAATTTTAACACATTTAAACTTTCCTGCTGTATTACCCTAAGGAAAGTTGAAAAATAAAGATCAATTCAAGTGGGAAGATTAAAAACAAAGTAGTTCAGTTTGAAGCCTCATATGTCACCACAACTGAGAGAGAATGGTCCAAAGGCAGTGTAAAATCTTAAAATGGTTACTGAACCAAGGTTACCCATGGCAGCAGAGTCCGATTAGTTATTCTTGGAGTATTGCTAAACTATACACAATCACTTTCATTTTACTTAAGCTTAGTCAGAGGAATAGTAAGTTGACAGAGGTTCTTGATGAGAATGTATTCTTAATGAAAATATATTCTCTTGAATTTATATTAATCATATTGTCTTGTGTTGATAAGCAACTGTGAGATCCTAGTGACATAACAATGTTTCTTTTTCTTTCTTATAGTCCTCCACATTAACTCTGCATTTCTGTACATGCTTTCTTTTTTCAGAATCCAGACTATCCACATCAGGGTGTTTTCCTGGAAGAAGAAAGAAGTATAAAGTCCATTTCAACCATACCAGCACATATAAATTGTTTTTGCATAGAGTATAGGTCACACTCATTGGCAAAACTTGTGTTATACTGTGATAAAAAAATATCTACCTCCTGAAAATTATAGTAAGAATAGGGATAGGTTATGCTCATAGGGGAGAGAGTAAATAACTGGAAACCATCATATCTACCATAAATGTCAAATTCTTCTAGTTCTTTTTTACCTGTCTTATGGAATTCATCATTTTAGTAAGATTCTATGTACAGTCAGCCTTGTCTCTAGGCATCTTCAGCATTTGCTTACTATATGTACTCAGCCTGCTTGATATTAGAAAATTAACAATAAGAGAAACTATAACATTCAAGCAATATGGGTTTATTTGCTATAATGACTTGTAGATATTGATGATATATTTGATAATTGGACTCTCCTTATTCATTTTAAATGTTTACATATCCACATAAAGCATATACTTGTTTTCTGTTCTGCATTTTGTCTGTCACATGTTTTTAGAGTTCATTAAAATAACATGGGTTCATCTTTCTCTTTATGTATGGTTGCCATTTGGAAGACAGTTGATATAACACAATGATCAATACAATTTCTAGGTAATAGTCTAGAAAAATTACTATTAGTAATTAGTATTAGTAATTAGTAAAACTAATATTAGTAATATCACAATAAGAATAGCATTATATTACATGTTAATTATATCATTATAGCATTGTATTACATGTTAATTATATTATATCACATCAATATTATATTAATACTTTATTATGTGGTAGTGCCTATGAATATTCTTTATAGATATTAATTTATCATTAATAATATGATTATAAATTTGAGGCAATGTTATCCTGTTGTTTCCAAAGTCTAAAAATAACCGTATTACTTTGAGATTTAAAGTAGTCCCTGATATAAACCCTCAAAAAACTATAGGACTTGACACTTTTGCTTTTATTTTCAAGTTTAGCAATTCATACTGAAGATATTGAATAGAAACTATGTTGTCTCAGTTTCAGAGAGTATAGATATAGAGGAAATTGTCAGAAGAAGCTCAGAATAAGGATCTACAAGCTATTTTTGTTAAAAATATAGGAGTAATTGTTGAGCATAGAAATTCCATGGGGACCAAGACATGAGAAAGAGTATCAATGTTTCTGAAGCAATGCACCTTCTATCTGGTGAATATAATGTAACCCTTCTATTAATTATAAGATATATGAAAAAAAGAAATTCCATCTAATTGTGAGAAATGGGAAACATTTCTTTCATCCTAATTTACAACTTGTTTTCTACAGAATTTTGTCTTTCTCTTTCATCTCCATGTCATTGCTCTTCTAGTACTTACAACTCAGAGAACAACATTGATATACACTTGAGTTTAGGAGCAAAAGTGCTATCAGATACTATGTTAGGGATGTAGAACATAAATTATTTATATTTCCATTAATCAATATGCATAATTATCCAGTTTTTGGATCATTCCCTTGATAGTGTAGTTGTTAATTTCCTACATACTGAATTAAATCTGTCTATTCTGTTATTAATTGGGCAGCAGTACAATAGAAATAAGTATTTAATTTATTCATTTTGTTACAAAATAATTGTGCTAATAAAATTCTAATATATATTTATGGTTTGAGTATTCTGATGATCATATAGGAATGCAAAATTTCATTTTGGTTGATTTCTGCTTGCTAAATTACATTTTAGAATAATTAAGAGACATGGGATATGTGATAATTAATGATAATTGTCCAGATTTTGTAGTAATAGTTAATATTTATATATCATATTTTTGGAATGATGAAAGGACAAAATTAGTCAATGTCATGTTGAGTATTTGTTGATTTAATATATTAAATAATGTATAGATTTTTGTATTTGATAGATATCCAAAATAATATTGATATATGTTAAACTTATAACATCTTTTTGCTACTGTACATTTCCCTAGGGAAATTTTTATTTGATTGTTCTGTTAGGAGACTTCTTAGTTTATGGTACAGAAAAGGAAAATATAGGCCGACAGTCAAGTTAATTCTTTAGCTACATGAAGGGGAAAAATAATATGTGCTTGAAATTATACAAATATGAGAAATAGGGATTACAAAGAGAGAGACAAGAGGAAGAGAAGGAAAAAGAAGAAGAGCAGAAGTATTTAGAAAAGTTAGGTAGAAGATGGAAAGAAGAACAAAAATTTCATCATTTGAACTCCTCCTCCCTCTCGTCAGCCTTCTTCCTTTACCTCCTCCCACCCCCTTCAACTTTGAACACCTGGCTTTGTGCTTACTATGTAGGCCTTCTACAAACCCTTGAGCCAACCCTTCAGGCTACCCTCCATGAGTATTTCAAGCTTTGGAACCTCATTTAAAACACAATTTTTTTTTCTCTACCCCCTTTCCCTTTGCATTTTAGGCATGCAACACTATGCAGAGTTTGTAAGGACACTAGTGACTTTAGTTATAGGACCAGATGTAATATGAGTTCATGATTTGATTGTCTAATGAAGACTCAGTATCCAACTAAATTCATATTTATTGGCTCATTGTACTGATGGATATTCAGGGACACTACTTAACTCAATATAATGACATAAATCATAACCCAAGGTATGTAAGAGTATACAGTGATTAAATATTTAACCCCCTTGTATAATAATGTGGATATAATAAAAATGTATCTATGTTATATGTTAAAAGAGAAACAACCTGCTGTAATACAAAATCAATGTAATATACTGTGTTTTATTGTCTTCTTTAAATATTATGGACATTAATTTACCTTTGTGCTAATTTTCTACGATTCCATTCTTTCCAATATGATTTAATATAGGATTCTCTAATGAGATTGATCCTGAAGCGGTAGAAAAAATGCATGAATTTTGCTTAAGTAAAATTTGAAAACATGTATTTTCATTATACAGTTAGCATATTTGTAGAAATGAGTTATGTTATAGATGAATTTTAAGTAATGAATATATAAAAATTGTTAATCGCATGACATTTTGTTCTTCTCACTTTTTGACTAGCATTATAATAGATTCTTATATTACATTTTTAAATCTTCTTGACCCTTCTGTGTATTTCTCTAAGCAAGTTCCATAACTTGACTATCTTAAATAGCACTGTGATAAGTATAAATGTACAGGTATGCTGACTTTTTTTTTCCTTCAGATAGGTATCCAGTAATAATACTCTCTGCTTACAGAATTTTAAAGACATTCAATGAAGCCAAGGAATTGAGAAAATTAAACACTAATAAAGACCAGAAAAAAATAAAGTTAATATCAATACATTTGCAGTTGAATTTCAAACTGTACTGAATCAAAAATCAATAACATGGATGATAAACATATTATATTGAATTAAAAAGACATCATCAAAGAGAGATGACAAAGAATATGGATAGTAGGTGTTTTTACCTACCACATATTAAATTATTTAGAAACCAAAAATATTTTATTAAAACAAAAGCAAAGATAACATATAAGAATACATAAGACTTACAATATGGTGTAGATGTAAAGATTAGTAAAAGAAATAATTATCTTCAGACAATTTTAGTCTAGTATTTTACATTATCATATACCATGTAGAATTTTAGTCTGCAAATAAAATTTCAACCTGAATGAGATAAAAGTCTAAAATTGACTTTCTATAAATTGTGGTCCAAATCAAACCATCAATGGGAATTTAATTCTCTCCCTGGATAGACTGATGATCAAGCAAACGTAAAATTAAAATAAATGAATGGCAATGAGAAATCAAACATACTCATAGAAAGTAGTAAAAGAATAAGATGATTTCAGCCAAGAAAAGTTCTAAGGAAAAGGTTATGACTTTGGAGAAAGTAGGCAAAACATAACTAGGCAAATGAAAATATGAGCACCAGAGAAACAAAATGATAATGAAGATTAAAAACAGTAATAACAAAAATAAGAAACTACTCCACAAATGGCAGAAGGAAGTGGCAATCAACTTGATCTAAAGATCCTTCCAATAAAAATCACCATTTAAGCAATGGGTGTAAGATAATATCGGTGTAATTTTGCTTCAACTGTAGTTAAATGTAATTTCTTACCACAGAACCATTCTTTTGTTCGGGGGTGTTCTTCTCAGATGGACTTAATGGAATTTCTGTGTGAACTGTATGTGCAATCTGGAGACTAATTTCTAAGGATGGACTTCCATGAGCATCAAATGCTTTGTGTCCATCAATAGTATTTACAGCTACTTTGAAAAGAGAAATCCCATATATTTGATTATTTTATTGCATTTTATCATCATGTCATTATAAGTCCTTACTTCTTTTCTTTTTCTTTCTTTCTTTCTTTCTTTCTTTCTTTCTTTCTTTCTTTCTTTCTTTCTTTATCGGTCATGGGGCTTGAACTCAACCTGGGCACTGTTTCTGAGCTCTTCAGCTAACACTAGTGCTCTATCACTTATTTTGAGCCACAGTACCACTTCTGGTTTTATGGTGGTTAATTAGAGATAAGAGTATTTATCATGGGAGCTGTGAGTATGGCCTAGTGGTAGAGTGACTGCCTAGCATACACAAAACCCTGGGTTTGATTCCTAGGTACCACATACACAGAAAAAGCAGGAAGTGGTGCTTTGGCTCAAGTCGTAGAACACCAGCCTTGAGAAAGCCCAAGTACAGTACCTGGCCTTGATTTCAATCCCCATGACTGTCAAAAAAAAAAAAAAAAAAAAGTATGTAACATAGACTTTTGTGACCAGGCTGGCTTTGAACTGAGATACTCAAATGTCCGTGTCCTGATTAGATAGGATATCAGAAGTGAGATACTGGTCCAGGTATCTTGAATTCTTTGTGTGTGTGTGTGTGTGTGTGTGTGTGTGTGTGTGTGTGTGTGTGTGTGTCATGGGGCTTGAACTAGGCCTGGGCATTTTCTCTGGGCTCTTCAGCTCAAGGCTACCACCCTACCATTGAGCCAAACACCACTTCTTGTTTTTCCAGAGGTTAACTGGATAGAAGAGTCTCAGGCCCTTTTGTGCCTGGGCTGGCTTCGAACCTTGATCCTTAGATCTCAGCCTTCTGAGTACCTAGGATTACAGGCCTGAGCCACCACAACAGCACGGCTTTGACTTCTTAATAACAACCAGCTCTTATAAGATTATTGGGATGGTTTCTAAATCTGCACTGAATCATTTATTGGTAATTGGTTCAAAAATTTTAAATAGTGGGAAATTCCTTATACTTTATAATTGATATAATTTCAATTGATTTTTAAAGATGTGATGATTAAAACCTACTAAGTTTTGTGCAAGTAACCACAAATTATGTAACTGTATTTATTGACTTCTTGGACCAAAATGATAGACTGCCATTTCACTGACCCTATTATTAGGGTTTAAATAACCAGTGTAAATTACTTAGATAATATCTGAATTGGAAAATAGAATCTTTATAAAGACCTTGATTTTTTTTATTTTGATATAGTCAAATAATTAACATTTATACATGGATTTCTTAGAGGTCTTCATAAAAATGAATGTATAAAACTGTAAATTAATTGAAATCACTTTGAAGCAACAGCTTATATAAGTAGTCTTAAAAAAACTGTATTCTGCAATTTCATATTTTATTGGTTAATTACTTCAATATTTTTCTAAAAATATTGAGGATTATCTAAGCTGGTACTTGAATTTGATATGATAACCTCAAATCGGTGTTTTCTTTCTCTCAACCCCTCTGAATTAACAAAATTGATATCTAATAATAAATGGCACCTTGGCATTATGGAAAACAAGAAAGTGTATCATCGATGAATCAATTTTTATTTAAAAAATTCTGGGAGGATGAGAATCAAGTGAAGCATGATTGTTGAAAAAGTGAAAGATATAATTTATGGACAGTCACTGGAAACCTGAGATGACCTACAGAGAGGCAGCAATAAGCTCTACTAAGGATGCTGACTCTTTCATTGTAAGCTACTTGCAACAGACTTGAGACAGTGGCCCCTCCTTCACATTGATCCACATAAAGCCATGGTTTGCAAGCAACATCTTTGGTTCTGGGGCCTAGATGAATGAATTATTCTCAATATGTAGTGTTAAAAATAACTGATTTTCATAAAAAAGTTATCTCAAGAGGACATTATGGTATGAAAGAAATGTGGATACATACTGGAGATGGCCACACATACACACACACACATACACATGCACACACACCGAAGATTTTTTTTTAAAGCAGAAAAAATGCTTTGTTTTAGCAGTAGATCACACTAGACTACAGACTGTGGGAGGTTCCTGCTCTGTAACTTGCTTTTTTCCCCATGGGTACTTCAAAAAGACTAGCTGTCAAAACATTCCCCTGACTTTCCCTACTTATACGGAACCTCCAGTCAGCCTTCTCACTCAGGTGAGAGGCCTCATGGGAAAATAATACTGAACAAAAGCAAACAGAATATGTCAGATATCTTTTTATCCTTCAATACAGTCTATCTCTTATGTGACTACACATCCAATAATCTTGGGATGATGAAGGAAAACCAATTAAAAGAAAGACAAGGCCAACTCTGAACAAACAAAATAAACTGACCCATTTAGCCTAAGGGAAATTCTCTGAAATATTTTACAGCAAAGCAGAGATTTGATATTATTTGACTTTTGAAAGGTTACTCAAATGTAAGTGGAGAAATTAATTTTGTAAGAGCTAGGCTAGCAAAGAAATTATGGAAGAAAATAGAGACAACAGTGATTGCATAGGCATGCTAGAGAGAGTTTGTGAGGTATTAATGTATAAACTTTTAATACAGAGTTTAAAGGTAAATTTAGTATTGATTCTAAAGTGAAGGAGAAGCAGTGATTGAGGTTAGTGTCCAAGATTCTGAGTTACCTTTCATTTTAAAGAACAATGAGCTTCTCTCTGACTTTCTGGACCAAGATATTTAGTAAATGATGTAATGGAGTTTACGTTGACCAGTTTCTTGCTTTCTACCAAGTCTGTGAAAACTGTATTATTTGAAAGATGGTACTAGGTCTGTTAGATTCAACAGTGGCTTTGTCAATTTACATGACTTTACATGTTGTACACATTAATGTCCAGTATACTTTTTACATGTCTAGATAACTTATAGAGTTATGTATTCTTTCCTAAAGGAAATAAAAATCATAGAGTAAGACAGGCGTGGTGGCTAACACCTGTAATCCTAGCTACTCAGGAGGCTGAGATCTGAGGATCAAGGTTCAAAGCCAGACAATCACAAAAGCACCTGAGAATCTTATCTCCAATTAACCTCTAGAAAATGGGAAGAGGGGCTTGGCTCAATGGTAGGGTGGTAGCCTTGAGCTGAAGAGTTCAGGGACAGCACCCAGGCCAAGTTCAAGCACACACACACACACACACACACACACACACACACACACACACAGAGAATATAATAGTAACATAAATGAAATTCTTTTGTGATAATATAATATTGAAAATTTTTGAAGTTTTTAATCATACATACCCATATATAGGCCTATAAGTGCATATATATATATATATGTACTAAGTACATAACCAAGAAATATGGATATTTTTCTCTAATGTAATAAGCATAAATGAAGATTTATTGATATTTATCTCTAATTGATAGAAGGATATACCATTTTTGGTTTTGCAAAGAATAGGATCAAGCTGTGGCTCACATGTGTAATTCTAGCTGCTCAGGAGGCTGAGATCTGAGGATCACATTTCAAAGCCAACCCAGGCACTAAAGAATGTGAGATTCTTATCTCTAATTAATCACTAGGAAATGGGAAGTGGATCTGTGACTCAAGTAGTAGGGTGGTAGCCTTGAGCTGAAGAGCTCTGGGACAGTGCCCAGGCCTAGAGTTAAAGCTCCGTGACCTGCAAATAATAATAATCATGATAATAATAATAGGATCATACATAAAATATGTTGAATATTATTATTAGTTATAATTAATTCATAGATGTATCAAATGTCATTAATTGGGCCTATAATGTAGCCCACACCATAATCTCATATCTATGTACCTGCAGTATAACACAATACAAATTTTGGAAAAAGAGATGAGACGGTGTATGTGTTTCTTAATGTGTCAGGGACTGGTGATAGAAACAGGCTCCAAAGACAATAATCAGAAAGCATAACTTTTTTTCTTGACCCCATTTTAATCTATTTTTGCACAGGGCCCAAATGTTTCCTCAGTTACATCTGTATGCTCTTGAGGGCTGTTTCTTGGGTTTTGAAATAAATCTATTTGCTCTGGTAAATGGTTTGTGTGATAGAATTTTATTTCATCTCTGTGTCTCAGTTTTCTCCTGAATCAACTGTGATTCTGCGTTAAACTGTGTTTTTAAAACACGTAGTGAGTATGGATTACTAGTTTTGAATATTTTAATTTTTTAACTTAATTTTCATTTAATTTGTCCATTCAAATACCTTTGAATTCATGGAGTAACACAGTTACAAAAAAGTACAATCAGAAAAAAAAAGACAAACACTACTTGATCATTGTTGTGCCTTGAAAAACTTGAGACCTCTATGTAGTCTCTAGGCTATCTGAATGGTGGATAATAAGCAGCTGTACCAAGATAGCCAAAAAAACAGTTTATGAATAATGATACTGCCTGTAAATTTCAGCTCCAGTGAGTAGTTGATAACTAATCCTCCCCAAATCTTCACTTAACGTGAATTCAAAACTAAAGAATTTATGTTAGTGCTGCATTTTGGCCTATCTCATAATATATGATTAAAATAGTTTAACTTTGCAAAATGGCTTTAGCTTTGTCTGAGTGTATTCAAATATACCAATTAATTTCCACCCAGCAACTTTTTGTTCAGCTAAAAGCATCATCTCATTAGATTTAAGAGAATTTTAAGACACGGAGATAAAGTGGCCTTCCCACTTCACAAAGGAGTATTATGAATGCTAGGACTCTGGCTAGAATGCCAGATTTACAATTTGTGGCTGTTGCTTATTTCACATAGAAATTAATTAAGTGAATTTTTATGATCACACCAGTGACATATCACTTCAGTATTTTCTGAATTGTCTTCCACAGAACCTCAACCCTTTAAAATTTCAGGCAAACTACAATCTCCAGAAAGTCCCTAGTTAAATGCAAATACAGAGTTTCTGATTTACTCAATACTACTGTACACAGTACAGACTTTCCTGATGTACTGTTCATATATACCGGTTCCTCCCAGGTGCTGAAATAGAAACTACAATGAAAACAATTGTTTACGAGACTCTATAATAAAAAGAAGTTCAAAATGAAAAGATGTCAAAATCAAGAAAAACATCTAGGGTGATATAACATTCCTATGAAATAACTGAAAATAAATGAATATCTATCATATGAACATTTCTTTTTTATTTTGGTTTCAAATTTTATATTAAGTTTTCAAGTTATTGATTTCTTTATGTATCAATTATCCTAACTACTTTCAACCAACCAAGATTACAACTCTACCTGCTATTAACACTTCCATGAATTAGTGGAAGATTATTTCCTGTTAACAAAGCTGTTCTTTTAGGAGACAGGATGAAGGGAAAGCCAGGAAGAGAGTTGAGCCATTAAATACTAAATAAAGATCAAGGTTCTTTCTTCCTTGTTTTGTAAGAATTTAGCAACACAGTGAGCATTTATAGCATGGTTTCTGAGGAAAAATCCTTTGCATACAAACTTCCTTGATTCGATGGATATTTGCTGTTATTCAATGTAGGCTGCATAATTTAATGGTTCCTTATTACATTAGTTCATAAATCAGTACTCTGAACAAATTTTCATAGTAGATGACAACATAGAACTCTATAAAGTGGATACTTTCTAAAATTCTCAGCTTCTAAGAGGCACTTTAAGTATGGATTATGGGGGACTTAGAAGGAATAGTAGTACAAACCAAATCCTGGTGGCTCATGTTTGCAATCCTAGCTACTCGAGAGGCTGAGATCTAACGGAGAATCATGGTTCAAAGCTAGAAAACTTTGTGGAAATCTTATCTCCAGTTACCAGACAAAAGCTAGAAATGGAGCTGTGATTCAAGTGGTAGAAGTCTTGGATACTGTGGCAAGGCCCTACATTCAAACCAGGACCAACACACACACACACACACACACACACACACACACACACACACACACACACACACGCACAGTAGTGTGATTTTATGTCAAAAAATAAACAAGTAATTTCAGCCATCATTCCTGGGCTCCCACCTTATTATTCATGTTTTCTTTTGTTTTGTTTTTGGTCATAGGACTTGAACTGGGCCTTGTCCCTGAGCTCTTTGGCTTAAGACTATTGCCCTACCCCTTGAGCCACAGGGCTGCTACTGGTTTTCTGATAGTTAATTGTGCCTGGACTGGCTTTGAACCATGATCCTCAGATCTCAGCCTCCTGAGTAGCTAGGATTAGAAGCATGAGCCACTGGCATCCAGTTTCCCACCTCAATTTTGATTTCTTAAGGAAGCCCAGAATGCATGCTCAAATGCAAGTGCCATTTTTAGTTCAGTGAAACACATAAACAATGTGAGAAACTTCACACAAATCTTACTTTTTATAAAGGAGTGCAGCAGAGATTTTCTGGTTTCATTGCGAGATTCTGCTTTATCAAAGAGACACAAGGAAAGAACAAGTGTCATGCATGAATGTGTGTGTATGTGCGTTAAGTCTAAAACAAACTTCAATTTGTCTAAAAACCACATGAGAAGAAAACATTTTAAAACTTGCCTGCCTCTTTGGAATGAAAACATCTACCACACATTCAGTCAAGCCACAAGTATCAACAGTATAAATCTCAGATCAGTGTGGCTTTATTTTGTGTCACCTATCACCTTATCTAGGTAGGGATGCATTTAGTCAGAACTATTTTTAATTATGACTATGATGCAAATATTTTTAAAACTAAAATGATGTGCTTTCTTTTTAAAAACAATTAAATTGAGAAGTAAGCATTTGATTTTCACCTCTGATGTTATAATCATTATATTTGACTGGCTTTAAGCAGTCTTTTATATAGTGAACTGGAGTATTAGTAGCTTCAAGAATCTTAGTTTAAATCCCAAATATAATTTCAACTGGGATATTTATCATCTGGCTGTATTCAAAGGTAACTACCTAATATAATTTGCTAGCAGATATGTGTAGGTATAAGATCAGGAAATCACAAGAACAAGGTTCTTATTACTAAAACTTGTCTAGGTTTCAGTTGCTTAGGATAAGAGGTTGGATGCCCAAAATTGCAAATGATCATAGAAACATGTCAGAAAAATCTTTCTTTCCACTCTGACTTACAGTTTCATTTAAAAACGGCTATATTACATTTCTTCTAATGAAAGCCTTTCTAAGGATTCAAATCACTTTTCACAAGGCACATTCACATCCTTCAATGAAAGTTGCTATTATCAGAGCAATGTACTCTTACTATTTATTTATTACAACAACTCTCTTGAATGCTTACCCAGGCAAGCACTAGAAATATCTAACTCATTACCACTACGTAAAATAGCATGGGGTATTTTCAGAATGAGAGATCAGAACATGACAAATTCTAAAGCTGCTTATGTCCCTGTTATAAAGGGAAGAATTGCTCTAAAATAAGCACATTAACATTTATTTTCAAGGAAGATATGGTAGACTTTCATTGAAAATATTGCTTAGCCAATACCTTGTTGGGCTGCCCTGCTAGATTGTGTCCTTGCTTACATTTAGTCTCTGAATAGCCCTGAATGTTCTCAGGCCAGCTGATGAATGAAAACTGGCTCAGATGGAGTCAGAAACTCAAAATACCTGTTGACTTACTCAGCTGGAAGTTGATCCTGGTTGCTATTTCAGTCTGCTTATGTGTCAGCATACATGTTGCATTTCTTATCATGGGTCAGGGGCCTGACATTTGGGTCAAAGTATTCTTACTCATTCTGCAGCTAATGGTGGGCTTTACAATGTTTACAAACAGCTGTTACAATAACCCAGACATTCAAAGAAAAATGTGACACATTTTGGAATATGAGAGTTGGAAGCCAGCATTTGTTCAGTTAGCACCTTGTGCTTGGAGGTAACAAGACCCATGATGACAATGGTGTTTGTCATGTTCCAACAGCTGTATTTAGGCAAGTGGAAGTAACTGCCATGTACATACTCAATTACTCCTTTGAACTAAAGGTCTGTATTATTTTCTGCTTTGGTAACAGCACAGAAATAACAACTGTAGCCATAATGGCAATGTCAATCCAAGAACATATTTGGGTGAAGTAGGAATGTCACTTTGAACAGAGGCAAGCAAAAGAGATCCTATGAAAATAAATTCAGACTATGGCACTAGTAGAATTGTTAATGAAAGAAAAAAATTAAAAAGGCCAACCAAGCCAGGAACCAGAGGCTTCTATCTGCAACCCTATATATTCAGGAGGCTGAGATTTGAGGGTATTGGCTTGTAGTCAGCAATGGTGGAAAAGTCTCTGAAACCTTTATCTCCAATTACATATATACAAACAAAAGCCACAAGCAGCTGTAGCTCAACTGATAGAATGCAAACCTTGAGCATAAAGGTCAGTGACATTGCCCAGGCACAAAAAAAGAAAAGAGTCAACCAAAGAGCAGAGCATGATTTTTACAAGTCTAATTGTGCGGTGATTGATTGTTGGTGATCAAGTATCTCAATAAATAAAAAATTTGAAAGAAAAGAACTATTTGTTTTGGTCTGAAGTGAACTATTAAAGATTAGCTACTCTTGAATTGGAGCCACATTAATCTAGGCACAGTTATTAGGATGAAATATATCTCATCTTCCTCCTGATTGATCTCTTGTGCTTGGTCACTAACAGTTCATTGCCATGTAACCAAACTGCAAGTCCTTGTCCTAATGACACAAATCCCATTTTGTGTGCTTGTGACTTGCTATCTTTAGTGATATGTGAAGGGGAAAAAATTAAAGCCAAGTGTTAGTGGGTAATGACTGTAATTTTAGCTATTCAGGAATATGGGGTAGGAGGATTTTAGTTCAAAGCCAGTCTGAGCAGAAAAACTCATGAGACTTTGTCTCCATTTAAACTGGCAAAATACCAGGATGGAGTAATGACTTAATAAGTATAATGTCAGCCAAGCAAATCTGAGGTATTGAGTTGAAGCCCTGAAATCAGCAAAGAAAAAAAGGAGAAGGTGAGAGTGACAGAAGAGAAAGGATGAGAGAGTGTGAGAGAGAAACATTGACATAGGGAGATAAATCATTAAATCCTGAATACTTTAGGAATAAAATTTAGGCTTATTTGTGGGTGATTCAGTCTTAAGGTTTGAATTTGGGGCCTGAGCATATTTTTTTCTTTTACTTTTTTTTTGGTCCAGGCTAGCACATTACCACTTGAGCTATAGCTTAATTTTCATATGTGTGTGTGTGTGTGTGTGTGTGTGTGTGTGTGTGTGTGTGTGTGTTAACTGGAAAGAAGAGTCTCATAAACTTTCAGATCTCCGCCTATGAAGTAACTATTATTACAGATATAAGCACGGCTGCCTGGCAAGAATATCCTTTAATTTTTTTCCCCCCACAAAACCAGAGGCCTAATGAAGACTGGACTTCAAATCTCCTTAACAGGAAAAGATCAACTGTATCTGTGTTCTTGTGTAAGAGTATAGATTTATATTCAAATATGTTCTTTAGACAGATACTCAAATTCACAGCTTTACTAAATCAATTTAGCAATTGCATTTACACAACTACTTGGTCTTATAAAGCAAACTAACATTTTACAAAATTATACTCATAAATAGCAAGCAAGATTCATATTCTTTTCTTCTTATTGGTCATTGATCAGGCATTTTCCCTCTGTCTTACTTACATACTATTCTTTCACAGTGACACCAAAAGAAAGCAGAACCATTACTTTCTATAACAGTGCTGACGATGGATTTGTGCTTGTTTCCTCTGCAATTTGGATAGGCACAGTTAAAACTTCAACTCCTGGAATTTTGGCACAAGCACCAGGCTCTAAAGAATATCAGGATAGTCTGTAATACCAGTAAAATAGAACACATGACAATTGTGTTTCTATGTTTATTTCTGAGATTGGGCCAGAAAATAATTCTGATAATATTTCTGTGAACATAAGATGTGTGCTTTTTTTCTTTGTATTGTGTATGTGTGCACAGGCATGCAGATGTGTTTTTGTAAACACCCATGCATTCTCCAATGTTTTAAAATATAACACATTCATTGATTAGACATTGACATTTATTTAGTTCTAAATTCTGAAAAATGATACAATTATAGCTGCTTACACTCCCTCCTGAATAAGTGACAATGAAACTCTATGCTTACAAACTTATCGGTTAGAAAATCATGATATCCCCAAAAATCCAAAGAGAGGCAAAGTATTATGTTTCCTATTATTTGTCAAAAATAATGGATTTTCCTCAAGCTACAGAAGGAAATATGAAATTTTCTGAAACACTATGGAATAATGCAGGTTTTTTCAAATTACTTATTTTTCTTAATTACAGAATCATTTTTATGAAAAATACAACCTGTCATCCATTTAAGATTTACTACTTTTAAATTCTGTCATTTCTGTCAAGAAGGAGGGTCTATAAAAGTTTAAAAGAAAAATTAATTCATTCCAAAGGTTTAAAGAAATTCAGGAAAATAAGTTAGTAGCTACATAAATTAGACATAAGAATTAATTTGAAATTTATATAAATGATTTAATTTTGATTAACATATAGAATCTTCAGTTTAAAATAGATTAAATTCATTTTCAACATTCAGTTATTGACAGAGAAATTTAAGGTTTTTATTTAAAAAATAACAAAAAATTCTTACCACCATAACCTATAATTGCAAAATTTATATGACCATAACCATATCACAATTGTTTTTCAGTTGATTTCATTCCATGTACATCTTTTCTTCCCTATGAAACTTTTTGTAGTATGCATACATGAATTTAGGGGAAATTTTCAGGAAAAAATAATTTTGATACCTTTTTAGAATTTCTGATAATTATATCTCTGAATAAGTTTATTTTTTTGTTACCAGAGTGACCATGTGCATTTTTTAACATGAAATTTTCTTCACACAGTTGAGAATGTTTATTAAGGAGATGGTTCACTTCAATACTAAAAATAGTGTAAAAGATTTCTGATTGTTCCAGAAATTTTCTGAGCAATTGGTTTTTATAATGTTTAAATTATCTACGTGCTTCTAGAAGTCCAAGTAAAGCCATAAGTATATTTTCTGATCATCCTTTAAAGGCTCAATTCTTATATATTTTACATAGATTGTCATATCTAATATTCATAATAATTTAATAATGAACAAATACACAATACGAGGTTGAGGCTAAGGAAAGTGAGTTAACAGAAACAAGGGAAGATATAAAGGAAGAATTTAATTTGACTATGCTTAGATTTGTATCTGTTGTGATTCCACTAGAACACACTGTTTACCAGGGGGTACAATGATATTTTATTTATTTAGGACTTACTCTTAAGTGGGACACATACAAGTGGCTGTCTAGTTATTTTGCTCTTAAGAAATGAAATATGAAAAAATAAAAAAATTAGAAAGAAATGAAATATAGATTATTCAGTATACAGATGATCCATATGGTTCAGTCTTTATACAGGTAAGACTGTCTGGAATTTGATGGTAAGCTAGAGTATTTTTGAAAAAAATATAATTGATAGAAAATGTTGAAAACAAAAATTAACTTATAGATGTTTAATTCTAGATTATAAAATATGTAGGATTAATTGAGCTACTTCATAAGGCCAAATATATTCAATTCATATCTTTCTTTATAGATATTTTACTATTTTTCAAGTGATTTGATATATTACAAGTAACACAGGCCTTCCTTAATCTTGTCCATTTGTTCAGGATGAAGAAAAATATGAATTAAAGCTATAATTTGTTTTCTTTCTGTCAGCCAAAACGAAACCATAAAGTATAGACATTTTATCTGCTGTCTAAATAGGGTCAAAATAGTTCCATCTTACTTGCTTGATTAGGATCCTGAACATATTTATAATTCCATAGGTTTAGGGTTATTATAGTGTGCTATGCTTTTTATTTTTGAGCTTATATAAAATATTTTGGTGATTTTCCACCCATGTTTATAATTTGGATTTGAATTTTGGCATTCACATTTTCTAAATTTTAAAGTAAAATCTTTCTACCATATTTTATTTCTTCTTTTAAGATTTACTGTAAAATTCTGACAGATCAAAAAACAAAGACTCACTAAGTGCTCCTAGATTTTGTTTTTAAAGGGAAGATCCTTATAAAAACATAATGTAAGACACATACTGTTAAACAGGAACAGTAGCTTCTCAATGAAGTTCTTTGCCACATAAATTCAGTTTCTTATTCTTCTTTTCTTCCCCAATATATAAAAAACACAAAGCCTTTATAAGCTCAAAAGGAAATTTGTCAAAATGGAAATCTTGCTTTAAGTTTTAAATAGATGAAATGATAATTTATCTAAAGTCTGACTATATTTTCTTTGAGCCCAAATAACTTAAGACCAATTTTATTTTTTTCTAAAAATTATAAAGAAATTAATTTAGTAAATTATCCTACAACAAATGTTCTTTTTCCCAAGCATATTAACAAATGACAAATAAGGGAAAACCCGAGCTCACTAGGAAAGACACACTGCTTATAGGTAAGAGTTAAGTGTTGTTTTGTTGTTGTTGTTGATTTACTTGCTTTCTTAATATAAAATATGACAAATAATGTTCAGTCTTGCGCTATCTGCTATACACATAGCATCTAATAAAAGCAAAGTTTTTATTTAATAAAGCACCTCTTAAGTTTAAGAGAAGAAATGTCTAAAGATTTTATATATGCCAGGTTTTGTCCACAAAGAAAATGGAACTATGCTATCTTCTATTCTTCTAACAGGTTTTAGCAGTTTTTTGAATACTTATGAGTTTCTCAGAAATTCATATAAGTTCGTGTAAACTCACACAGCATCTGCTGTGAAAAAATAAAGTGAAAATTTACATCCAATTAAAATATTTCTCATTTGATAAAGTGCTTTAATAAACTAACAAATTTCTATAAGAAAGTAGGATCCTTTGGGAGTAAAACAAGCCCATTTTCTATAAAACAAAATAATTAAATATTAGAAAACTGGAAAATGATTGAGTCAATGTGTGATATAGCAGTGTAATTTGATGATTTTTATAAAATAAAAACATAATTTTGCATTTATTTAAATTATTTGAAAGCATATCTGCTTTTTGGATGCATTATTGAACTGCTAAACCCCTTGTTCCTATTATAGAAGTAAAAATTTCATAGTACTACTTCCATATTATCACCTTTCTGTATGCTGGTTTTCCAATTGAATTACTGGGAATATACACAACCTGGGCTTGAAAGGAAATTAGAAGGTAGTTTTTTATTTTGTTTTTGTTTTCCAATTTCTTTTTTCTAATTTATGAGTTCTTTACCTTCAAAAATAAGCTTGTATCTAATTTGGCAGACAATTATGCAAACGAATTCTGTAAGTGCAGATTCCAATGGTAAAACATGAAATAAACTTAAGGAGAAAAAAAGAGGGTGTCAAGTATAGAGAAAGTTGGTGGGTCTTGCTATTTTTCTTCTTTAAATATTTTTAGGCCTCTTCACCACTGCTGTTGGGTCATTTCTTTTAGCTCAACTAAAGAGCTAAAAGTCTGGAGGAGGCAGCCATGTGTCCATGAATGCTTATTTAGTACGGTGAGCACAGATGGCCTGGAACTGCTGAAGAAGACCTTAAGATATATTTAAAAGAGGAAAGGGAAAGAAGCAATAAGAGAGGAAATTAACTAAAGAAGAGGCGAACGTGTGGCAAAGAATACACATACACATAAACACACACACACACACACACACACATGCACTCAAGCACACACATAAGCACATATACACAAATGAAGACAGACTGAAAAATGGTAAGACCTGATGCATTATAGATATGCATTTGTGGCAGAAATTTAGTTTTCATTATTTTTGGTACATGGTCTCTGCAGGAGAAATGTGACAATCATAGCCACTACAATTCTGAGCTTATCTATCCTGTCAGAGATACAATACACCTTTTGCATCTTAACACATTCAACTGGAAATGTAAAATTTAAATTTTAAAAGGTATGTGTGTATACATCAGGGGCCCAGTGAGGAAGAAAGGAATGGATACAGGGGAATCACTGAGCAATATTGTGCTACCAGACACTTTGAGTTTCTTTAATTAAATAAAGTGTCACTAGACGATTTCTTACTGTATATTTCTCATATTTAACATTTTCTCATTTTCTCTCAATGTGCTCTGTTTCATCCATACTGGCTCTGCCAGGTAACAGAGGACTGTTGCCATAATTGCCAGGTTTTCTAATTGTCATAAAACAAATCTTAAATTCCAAATTTTTCCCATGCCTTCTGAGTGGTCATGGTTATCAAATGATAGCACTCTAAATTCTTTCTCATTTTAACTCTTACCCATGCTTTGCATAGCAGGCTGCCTGAAATTTGTGTGTGTGAGTGTGTGTGTGTGTGTGTGAGAGAGAGAGAGAGAGACTGACAGAGACAAAAAGAAGAGACAGAGACTGAGATGGGAGTGATAGATACACACAGAGAACGAGAGAGAGAGAGAGAGAGAGGTCCATAAATCCACCCAATTTTGGTGTTACAAATGTCAAAGAGGCAAAAACAACAACAACAACGAAATTCAACAACGCCAAAAAAATCCCCATCAGATTTAAGAAGGAAAGAGATATTTTGTTATTTTGGAATCAAAATCTGTCTAGAAGTATTTTAATAGTTATATTTAATAACTATTACACATACGATTCTAAAAATTACTTGTTTTATATAATGTTTTTCTCAACAAACAGTACCTTGCACCCTGCTAGTTTGCACTGTGGTGAGCTTTTCAGCAACAGCTACCTCCCTCACCCACCACCACCACCACCACCAATAAAACAGGCAGCCTGGGATGTTGGATTTCTAAAGTAAATATCTGGGATATATTTTTGGATACAGCACCTTTATAAATAGAATGGCAAGAAGCTTCATAAACAGAGCATTTGCAAATGTACAATACTTTTGTCTCATGAAAACATCTGTTGCTCAGATGATGATTTGGCATGTGGAGTGTTCAGATGACACTGAAGGTGTGCTTGGTGGCAGTTCTCATTGGACTTGATCCAGGCGAGATCAGTCTAACTCACTGGCCTGTTGTCTCAGCAATTTCGTAGCGGTCAGCCTGTCTTGCCATAATCACATACTGGCGCCCCAAGCCAGTTTCTTAACTGTGCTTTGTACCTTCTAATGAAAGCGTCCTAAAATATCCCTAACCAGTCAAAATTCTGGGGCAGCTATGACCTCAGACTGGACTGTTGGACATACATTTGCTCAGACAGAGTGGCTGATGCAAAAAATCTGTCATGGTGTCTTTTTCTTTGCTAGTTTCTTTTTATATATAATTTTGCACCTTACGATTTCATAAATCAATTCAGCTGGTTAGAAAGCTCTAAACCAAAGTTTCATGTAACTTGTGACTCATTTATAACAATTATAAATATGTTTTTGTATGTCTAAGGTAATACAATCAGTAATAACAAGAAAAAGGAACCTACCAAAATTATGGGATATTTAAAAAGTTGTTTGTGAAATAGTATATCATATTCAGACTGCTTTTTAGTGGTATTAATTTTTAGAGAAATTATAACAAAGTAGCTGTGGATGGACAATCCCACCTCCCCTCCCTGGACTTCACAAGAAGTTTTTATGAATGCTTGTGGAATCATTTAGGATAGCACAATAAAGTGGGGTAGTGATACTTCTTAGGAAAAGTTCAACCACAATAGCAGATCGATAAAAATGTTCCATATATAAACTCAACAGGTATTTTCTGGGTCCTTTACCTTGTCAAGCATTTGTGTGATACTCCGGGTTTGGTCCAATATGAATTGATGAGTAAAGACATGTTTTAATAGCTCTCAACGAAGTGAGCATAAAACAATTCAAAAAATTTCATATTTCAACATTGTTCTTTACAATGCTTTTTTGTAGCTATTAAACCTTATTTCAAAATAATTCTCACATTCACAAATTAAATTAGCTTAATACTTGCATTAACATATTTTTAAAGTTGTATACTGTTATTAAACCTTTTATTATTTTCTTTTTTTACTTTTTTCCATATATTTTTATTGTAATTAA
The DNA here is from genome assembly GCF_031878675.1 of Megascapheus bottae. Taxonomy (NCBI): domain Eukaryota; kingdom Metazoa; phylum Chordata; class Mammalia; order Rodentia; family Geomyidae; genus Megascapheus; species Megascapheus bottae. The sequence continues at coordinate 32,464,960 of NC_143512.1, read as the reverse complement.
TAGAAGGGTTACATGATATTTGCCAGATAGATGGTGCATTAATTCCCATACATTGATACCCTTTCACATGTCTTGGTCCCCATTTCCCTCCCCCCCACCCCCACCCCTCATCTTGTTTTCTGCGTTCCCTATCCAATTTCAAATAACCAAATACAAATATATCCAATATATCAGGTAACGAAGTGAGATACTATAACAATATGAGATAACCAAGGGACAGCAAAAGAGATGAGAGATAACATAGTACCTTAAGGACAACAATCATTCATTATATGGCTTATGTTTCTATATCCTAGAGATCCTTTCATTTAGCGTTTGTACACAATGGAATTCTATGCTGCTGTCAGAAAGAATGACATCACCCCATTTGTTAGGAAATGGAAAGACTTAGAAAAGATCATATTAAGTGAAGTAAGCCAGACTCAAAGGAACTTAGGCTCAATGGTTTCCCTCATTTGTCATAATCAGTAGAAAGCTTGGGTTCTAGCAGAGATTTGCAATAGAGCAAAACCTTGATACAAAAGGCCATATAGTAGGACGCTAAACCTTTTAGTATTTTCAAGAAATAAAAGTAGTAGAAAATAGAACAAAACCTAGATACATAAGGCCAGATAATATGATGCTAAATGAAAGGACCTCCAGGGTATCAAAACAAAAGCAATTTAATGAGTGATTGTTGTCCTTAATGTACTATGTTATCTCTCATCTCTTTTGCTGTCCCTTGGTTATCTCATATTTTTACAGTATTTCACCTTGTTATCTGATATATTGTATATATGCTTGATTGGTGATTTGAAATTGGATAGGGAAGGGGGGAAAATAACATGAGCGGCTGGAGGGGGGGAAGGGAAATGAGGACCATGACATGAGAAAGGGTATCAATGTATGTGAAATAATGCACCTTCTATCTGGTGAATATAATGTAACCCTTCTATTAATTACAATAAAAATATATGGGAAAAAAGTAGTTGAAAAAAAGCAACAAACTATGACATAGTTTTTAATTCATTATTTTTGTTAATATGATAGAAGCTTTCTTTCTATAGGATCTTTTGCAAATATGATTAAAAGGAAAGGAAATTTTATTATGTTAGTCCTAGAAAGTTTTATATTTAAGTTAAACTACCTTTTAAGTATTAGAAGACATTCATATTTTACACAACAAAATAGTTAAAAATAATATAATTCCTCTTATGCCTTTAAATTCAGCTTGATGATGAAAACAATTACTGTATTACCTCTCTAAAAGTATACTAACAGTTCTATTGTATTTAATGCTTCCATAATGAATATCTTCTTATGATGTAATTCAGAGTTCAAACCTATGTACTTCACTTTCTAGGAGTCTATAAGAACGTTTCCCCAAAAGAAGGAAAGGTACTCATTTGTACTATGTAAATATACATGCAGAATATCTATGTATCTAGAGACACACAGAATTTTATATATATTTATGCATATGACAATAGTCTACTTACCACAAGAAAATAAAGCACAAATTCAATTAAATAAAGAAATCCTCCGGACTTCGGACTTCTGGCTACTTAATGTCTTCCTGTTTTACTTTCTCCAAGGCAGGAGAATAGGAAAGACCAGAGGAGTCTCAGGCTTTGTAGCAAAAAATTGAAGACAATTTACCTTAGTAATTTTGACATGGTGTTTCGTTAACTGTGGAATTTTTTTTTCTTTCCTGAATTAGTTATTTTTTTTTTCTTTTGCAATCTATTTTCTCCTCTGGAAGTAACCCCTTGTGTCCTACCTTAGGCTCCTCACTGAATGATCTCTTTTTTTTCTAATTATATTTCTTCACCTTGGGAGGGACTCACATTGCTTCAGGATAAGCAACCCAGCAGAGCCTAAGGTCAGGTGTGCCCTAGAATCCAATGCTAGAAATTACAATCGCTGAATAAGAACAGAGCAGAAAAAAAGGTTACGAATGGGGAATTTGTAATAATATTGAGGCTTATGCTAAGGAATAATTAACTGAATAGCATCCTATGTTACATCATTTGCTGGAAATCTCAGAGAAGCTGATGTGAATCTCTTTCCTAAAAGCCATGGCGTTAACAAATTAGTTGTACCAATAGCAAGGCCTTTTAAGTTTAAGTTTTATTTTCTAGGTAGTTTTCACTCTGGGATTCAAAAATTAGAGTTCTATCCATGAACCCACAGAACACAAAGTTTGTGGAAAGCATAATATACCTTAAAGATGCTCAAACACATTTGAAGAAGAAATACTTAGAGTAGAGAGTGGATATTTTTTTCCCCTTAAAAAAGAAAAAAGAAAAGCAGAAAAAAAGGTTACGAATGGGGAATTTGTAATAATATTGAGGCTTATGCTAAGGAATAATTAACTGAATAGCATCCTATGTTACATCATTTGCTGGAAATCTCAGAGAAGCTGATGTGAATCTCTTTCCTAAAAGCCATGGCGTTAACAAATTAGTTGTACCAATAGCAAGGCCTTTTAAGTTTAAGTTTTATTTTCTAGGTAGTTTTCACTCTGGGATTCAAAAATTAGAGTTCTATCCATGAACCCACAGAACACAAAGTTTGTGGAAAGCATAATATACCTTAAAGATGCTCAAACACATTTGAAGAAGAAATACTTAGAGTAGAGAGTGGATATTTTTTTCCCCTTAAAAAAGAAAAAAGAAAAAAGGTGGGACTTAGTCCAAGAGCTAATGCCAGCCATTCAGCAAAAGGTATTTTTGAGATAATTCATGAAGGCAAAGGACTTTTATTTTGGGAGAAGTGGGGAGGAGATGGTTTGGGGGAAATACGAACACTTCAGGTAGAGGAATTTTAGGTAAAAATGGAGAAGCATCAGCAAAGCTTTAAAACCAGATCTTCAGCTGGGCCTTTGTTTAACTCATATGCAAATTTTGTACACTGCTTCATTTGAATATTTATTTACTGCATTTGTGAAGGAAATTGGGGGATTATAGCCTCTTCCCAGCTGTGTTTTAGTTAATGACTGGTCAGCCTATTAGCCTTCTCTACTAAAGGGATTCTCTCTACAAGCAACACCTTTTTCACTCTGACTAGGAATTCTTCACATAAAAAAGGGGGTGGGGAGATAGGAAACTGGATTCAGGAAAAGCTGTACACCAAAAATGATTTTAAAATAAACAAACTTATTTCTATGAGGGTGACTCTTACATTTTTGTAGTAAATATGATAAGTCACTGTTAATCAAACGATGTGTTGGGAAAGAGGTTACATGAATAAAAATCTTTGCATGAAAACTGGTTAAGGATGTGAAGTGGTCTTCTGTACTTTGTCAGGAATTTTTCCTCATAAACACATTGATGAAACTTTCAAAGACATTTGACAATTATTACTGTTCGACATATCTATAGAGTGCATACACTCACTATCTTTTCCTATCATCTCATTGCCAAAATACACAGAAGGATGAAGAGTAAATAGCATTTCCCCAGAAATCAAATCCAGTGTTGTCATTGCTCAAACTGATTTATTTGGAGCCTTATGCCCTGATTTGGAAATTAAAGATTTTATATCACTACAAGCTCATTCCTAGAAATTGCTAGTGAAAAATTTTAGTTCTAAAATTTCAACCCTAATAATCCACACTTACCAATCTATCATTTGTTAATACTTTAGAAGCATTAGTATCTCTTTTCTTAAGTCTCAGTCCATAAGGAAAAAAATATATCCTTCCCAGCATATCTTTTATAAATCCTTTCAAGTCTTTAATGTAGACCCTTACTTTTAGGTGATTTGCTTTTATTGATAATCTTCAAAACAACAAACACAGATTAACTCATCATTAAAATTCATATTAAAATGGTATTTATGCATATATTATTTTCTACATATTTATGTATAAACTATTGTTGAATTGAAAACTTGAGCAGAGGAGAACTTTTACAAACCTAGATATGTTTTCAGAGAAAATATTATTGAAGTGGAATTATACTGGAAAACTGAGGTGTAATAGAATGTTACACTGACAATGTAAATATTTACAAAACAAAAAATGACAAGAAAATAGTCAGATCATAAAATGAATGCAAAAGTAACAACAATGGAAGAATACTACAATGATATGTACTCTAAGAAATTTTTTGCTTCATTTCTATGATTTTTAACACAAGTGGTACTGTAACCACTCATTACAGCAGGAAGAATATGCATGGACACAGTCTATGCAGCACGTCTGTAGAGGTGACTGGGTGTATATTACAATAGCATCATTTCCTCTCTTCTAACAGGAGATTCTAAATTGTCTCCAAACCCATCAGGCATTTTTCTTGTTCATTCCTTCTGTGGGGCAGAGGCAGACAGATTGCTGGATCAGATAGTGCAATACGCCATATACTACATTTGAAATGTGCCTTTTTGTAAAGCAGCAGATTTATTGATTTTCTTAAGTAGAAAATATGCACCCGGACATTAGACAAACACAGACTAAACACAGACTGAGGAAAAGCTGATAATTTGATTAAACTGACTGAGCTTTTGTTGTCTGTGTTTGGGGAATTTCCAGTAATGTTCAAGTGCCAAGCGCCCCTCTTCTTCTGAATTTAACAAATCTAATTCCTGAGCACAATGAATTTTACAATTGTCCTCTATTTAGTCAATTTATTCTTTTACAAAAATATTTTGATAGATCCATGTGATGCTTAGGTTGAAAGAAGCTAGGGTAGAAATATTTGCCTTGTTCAACATATAGGATTTGAGTCAGAAAGGAACAAATACTAGCCAAGCAAAAGCACTTGGCGTTGGTACTCGAGTTGTTATGTGCCTATAAGATACAGTAGCAATGTAAGTTTCAGTTTGTGTATATTAATACACGATTTCACTTAGTCCCATCTAAATAAAAAAAACTTCCATAGTATCTATCTATCTCTCTATCATTTATCTACCTACTTACCATGTAAACACATAGAAGTATAACATAATGTAATTTTTTGATTTTTTTATTGTAATTAATAAAAGGGTTACATGATATTTGCCAGATAGAAGGTGCATTAATTCACATACATTGATACCCTTCCACATGTCTTGGTCCCCATTACCCTCCATAATGTAATTTTAAATCTGATGTAGTTACTCACACTAGCCATCTCAGCTATTAGGGAAATGGAGACAGGAAGATGCTGAATTTGAGGCCAGCCATGGAAATGTTGGTAAGAATTAACCTAAAAAACAAATAGAAACAAAATACCTGGGGTCATGGGTCATGTGAAAAGCATGAGCCTATGATGTGCAAGGCCACAGGTTCAATTGTCCTCAAGTTAAGCTCAATTTGGAAACAAAGAAGTTTTAATGTCTTAATGTATTTAAATATACATTTGATATATAATGGATTAGATGCAGTTTTCAAAGTTTGGGTCCAAATTAGTTAATTATTTAAGACTTACAATGTGTCACAGAGATCATTTCATATAACTTAGAAAACAGCCTGATTGAAGGCTTCAAAAGCTTTGCTCATTTAATTTACCTTTGTGAATGATTGTAATAAAATTAGCAGCAGCAGGTGTGTGTGTGTGTGTGTGTGTGTGTGTGTGTGTGTGTGTGTGTGTGTATGTGTGTGTATGAAGTGACTAAGGTGAAGGAATAATAGACAAAACTGTGTAAGGATTACCAAGCTTTATGAATTAATTTAATGATAATTTATGAATCCTTATTGAAAACACTGCTAAACTGTTCTTATAGCTTAATATTCAGAAGGAAAGTCTAATTCTCTATCATTCTGCAAAGACCATGTTGTATATAACCATTCTCAGCTTCTGAGCCACACATATATTCCCTTCTACTATTTCCTTAGGCCTTCACTTGCTAGTTTTTGAAAGAATTCTGTTAGTATTTTAAGCTCTGCCTTCTATTCTCAGTTTACAACAATATATTGTGCCTCTTTTTTCATATATTAAATTTTCAGGTTTCTTATGTCTTAACAAATTGTGTTTTCCCTTCTTCCAATTTATGTCCTCTCTAATTCATATTGAACATTTTTCTTAGAACTCTCTGGATCCAGCCCATACAGTTAGTAAGTTATTTGAACAATTGTCAGAAATTCCTGTGCTTGCTTCTAGATTTATAGGTACATTCTATCTTCTACCAATGAAGAAAAGGAAGCAACCTTTGTTCCTTTAAGTCTGGCTTACATCACAGAATATAATTTTTCCAAGATTTTCTCTTTCCTTATAAATATCATTCTTTATAATACATGAGTAAATTTCTAGCATGTGTATGTGGGGTATGTATATATTACACAAGGCTCTATATATTATATATTTTTATATAATATATATGTGTATGTGACTACATTTTACATTTTCTTTTTCTTGATCCATTCATCCATTGAAGCGGCATCTGGCTTGATTTCATATCTTGACTATGGTAAATAGTGTGGCAATGAACATAATTTACAAATGTATGAAAGATTCAGGTTCAGTGGTCCGCTCCTTCCCAAAGATATGTGTGTGTTTGTGTATAACAGACATAAAATAATTACAAAAGTAACAGAAACTAAAAACTAAAAATGACCCTCCCCAAGAGTCTTTTTTCCCATATCTTAGAGTTAGTTTGTATATGTATATAATTTTATGTTACTATGAAAATGCACTCACACATTGCATCTTTGCGATTCTCTCTTAAGGGTATCTAGTCTAACTGTGTGTAAGCATCTAGAATCCTGTATATTTATCATATGCAGTGCATTTTAGATCTGATTTCCTCATATCAGGGAGACCATGCACCATTTATGTCTCTGAACTTGGCTGACCTCACTTATCATGATTTGTTCTAGTTCCATTCATTTCCCTGCAAATGACATTCTTTTATAATTTCTGATGGCCATGTAAAGTTCCATCATATAGAGGTACACCATACTTGGGATCCACACATCTACTGTGCGTTGTTTCCATATCTGGGCTATTGTGAATAATGCACATGGATAGGCAGGCGTTCTTATCATATCCTGGTTCATGATGCTCAGGGTAGATGACCAGGAATGGTATGGCTGGATCATAGGGAAGGTCTATTATTCCAAGTATGTATTTCAAGACTTATCTTTTGTTATTTGAAAAGTCATGGTACCAAACAAATTAGTGATGGTTAAAACAGAAAATAAGGTTTTCTTCGGATCGCAAAGACATCCAGAATTTATTAGAGGCAATGGGGAATGAGTGTAAGTAACCATAACAGGATATAATAAGAAATTTAAACTTAAACCTCTCCCCTATCCCATCCCTCTGTATTTGTGTAATATGCATGGGAACACTGGCAGGGAGAAATAGACCTCAAAGTGGTTGCTTTCTATTCTGCCCTCAGAAGAAAGGAGTAGTTCCATAGATGGGAAAAGTTGATGGGGGAGATTAGTGGACATTGAGCCAGTTACATGACTCCATAGACATAGAAATCTATGATCGGACATATATACTCTATAGACATGTTATATTTTATAGATTGATATGTATCTATGACATACAAACCCTCAGTTTAATTTTGACTGTGTTCTAAAAATCTATGTGCCAGTGATGGCATATAGAGATTCCTTTCTTGAAAACATGCTTGTTAAACATGACATTTGAAATATGATGAAAAAAAGTATTAATAAAATCTTAAAAATAAGAAAGAATGTCAAATTCTGCAAGTCTTCATCAATGAGCTACCATGTGGGAACCCTAATTGAAATTTCTAGACAGTCACAAAATTTTTCCCCTAATTTGAAATACTTATTGTTATTATTAAATCACCTTATTATTTAGTTCAATTTAAAATTATATAATTAAAAGGTAAAAACGGACTCTCTTCATTATAAGATTTGAACAAAAATTCAGTAATAAAGATATCGAGAAAAAAGGAGAATAGAGGAAGAAAAGAAAGAAGTAGATGAATTCTTTGGAAAACAAGGTTAACTATCTCAAATGTTACAATGCAAGAATAATACCACACAAAATTGATATTGTAATATTATATTATAATGTGCTTGGGATACTTTACCAACTTCTGTTGTTTATCCTCAGAATACTCTGATTACAAAGGGAAACTACTACTATGGTGGGCTTATATAAATTAGAAAGAAAGCTTAGATAGTAAAATAACTCTTATATCCAATATTACAAAGTAAAGGCAATTACAATACAATTTAGTGACAGAGCTAGGATCATGCTGCTTCCGTACTGATGAATCTTTTTAAGATTCATCTCAAAAAAGTCATTTTTTCCCAATTTTGTTACTTCTTCATAAAGATATTCATGTAAGATACCCCGTAGTCACATTTACTTCTTTTCTTCAATACAGAGATAGAAATGAAGCAAGGTTGGATGTAGACTGATTCACTCATACAACATCTATTCATATACACAAATATATCTATGAAATATCTAAGATGGACTGAAAATTATGTTCTGGAAATGTCAACTGCTTAAACTTTTGTAACTTTCCTCCTATTTAAACACACAGAAAAACTTTAGTATCTTGATAAATCCAAGTGAGAAACAGCAAATTTTATCCTCAAATTATCTTTATGTTGAAAAAATAATGTTAAAAAATAAACCCTGAATATCTAGAAACAGAAATATGTTTGGGGTCAGTGAACAAAGGAAGAGGGAACATAAATGGAGGGAGAAAGGGTAAGTAAGAAGAGTCATTATGTATCACATATATTATGCTCTATATAAAAATTGAACTATGTAATTTATCTAAGCCAGGCACTTTTACATTCATCTGATTTTATTTTATTTTTTATTTTTTTTTTTTGCCAGTCCTGGGCTTGAGCTCAGGGCCTGAGCACTGTCCTTGGACTTTCTCAAGGCTAGAGCTCTACCACTTGAGCCTCAGCACCATTCCGGCTTTTTTTTTTTTTTTTTTTGTATGTATGTGGTACCGAGGAATTGAACCTGGGCCTTTGTGCATGCTAGGCAAGCACTCTACCACTAGGCCAAACTCCCGGCCCATTATCTGATTTTATTAATGAAAGCTCATTCAGTCTGTTCAGCATGTTGGCTAGAGCAGTGAGTAACTAACTAGGTGCCTTTCATTACTTAAATCAACACATACTATGACTCTAGAATACCACTTCCTTGGGATCCTAAATTAGTAGGGACAAGTTGAGTTGAAGTTGATAAGGTTCCCTTTGGAAAAAAATCTATGGTTTTCTAGTTTTCAGGAGATATGAAGCAATAGGTAGTGAAGTGACTAATAGGAGATAGAGCCTATTGTCTTACTGATAAGAAAGAATATCAATCCAGAGATAGACAAGTGTGCCAGAAGTCAGCCAGCATTCCTGTGGTATCCTGATCAGCACACATGTTACTGAGGAAACAGTAGGACATTTAAATTAAAACTGCCTCCCACCCTCCACGCCTACTTTCATTTAGATTCCTTAAAAAGAAATCCCTCAGGACTCATGAATGCAGCCTGTCAGAGACATTCTGGAATGCACTGTTTTCTAAACAGTCTATGTGCCTCAGATCTTCCATTAGCAGTTGCTCTGATGATGTAAGCAGAAGGAACAGGTTGGTGGTTTGAATGGAAAAGGAGGCAGAACAAATTCCAATTACTTACAAACACAACTTTCAGAGCTGCCTGCCTTTTCAAACTGGCCATTTTTAATCTTCCTTTCTCCACTAGCTGTTCAAAGATATACCCTGAAAGGGCCTTGACACCAAACCACTCCAGGGTGTGGTCTTCCGCTTGTACTGGGCAGTGAACAGGGAAGCTATTTATTTCTAGGGCATCTCTGCTCAGTGACTCATGTTTCCACTGGAAAATTGGCCACAGCTTTCGAGCAGCTCTTTCCTGCCAGCTCTCCTGGCATTCTACCCAGTGCTTTTACTACCCCTCCCCCCTCTTCTTGCCCAGTCTGCTTTCATGTTCCTAAAGCCCCCACTTAATAATAGTCATTGTTCCACGTTAACCTTGAGGATCTGGGAGGAAGGACAGTGAAGGGCGTAGCTGTATGCTATAATGAGCATTTGGCGCTATAGCAGGTGGAAAAGGCTTTGGGGATCTGGGCAGATTAGGAGAAGAGGGGGCTCTAGCAGATGTTGAAGCAAGATGATGTATTGCTGCTCACTCTGGGATTCAGACAATACCATTGCAAAAGTAGAACAGAGAAAAGGGGAAAAATTGATCCTTTCTGATACAAACTGGGCTAGAAACCAGACACACTTGAAAGTGAGCATTTCAGAAACACAAATTGTCTCCACACCCTGTTTTTTAAATTTCCTTTCTCTATTTTTAAAATTGTCTTAATGGAAGATCAATTGCCAAATTGGTCTTTTAATTGGAATGTTAAGCTATCTACCAATCAACTTACTTTCCTCTGGTTTAAGGTTGTTATTAACCTGACTTTTAGTGGCAGGAGAACAAAAATGAAACTAAACTTTTGTTTAGCCAGATATATACAGAAGCATGGATTGATTTTTACCATCTGAAGAATATTTAAATGTATTCATGTTTCTCATTCTAAGACATGACATGATAAAAACCTGTTGTTTCATTTACTTTGAAAGACAATTTTGAATGAAATTTAATTTTAATAGATCTCTGCTCATCTCAATTTTGATTTTAAAATATTTATTCCAATGTGGCTTGTGAAATTCTAGATCTAGAGAAAATTACACATTTTTTGTGGAGTTTTACAACACACCTACTTGCACACTCCTATGCATGCATGCATATATACATATACAAAAAATACTACATACTGGGCTGGGAGCTTGGCCTAGTGGAAAAATGCTTGCCTAGCATGCACAAAGGCCTGGGTTTGATTCCTTGGTACCACATACACAGACAAAGCCGGAAGTGGTGCTGTGGCTCAAGTGGCAAAGCACTAAACTTGAGCAAAATGTGTCCAAGTACAGTGCCCAGACCCTGTGTTTAAGCCACAAGATTGGCAAAAAAAAAGATAATTAGCACATACTGAGTATACAAGCACAGAAGGAATTTAGGTATTCATCAGAAAAAAATTCGCAGTACTAAAATATAGATATCACTGATGGCCAAACACATTTTAGGGAATACTATATATGAAGAGTTGATCTGTCAGAATTCTAAAAGTTTTATCTTTCTTTTTTCTGTAATATTTGATATATCTATTGATCACTAGATCCACTTGTGGAAAATGGGGAAAAATGTATCTTCCAGGCTGCACTATATAGTTGAAGAAGACATTAGATGACAGATACTATCACATGTATGTTTATTGTCTCTACTTGGGCTATGTTATGATTAAGTGTTTTTTGAAAGTCTTTTATTTTCATGGGGCTTTGTATTTATTATAGAACCATTCATAGAATATCTAAAATGATATGGCAAATGAAGACATATTTATAAGAATGCTTTCTGCCTTCTAAAAATCAGTTAACTGACTAAAAGTCTTTGACTTCTATATGAAGTACTTAAAATTTAAACATTTGCAATTATATCAAGTACTACTATGTATTTTATCATGAATATGATTTGATAATGTACCACAGAGTTATGTCTAATCACATACTTATAAAGCAATTAGCTTGATGTTGACAAGATTTAAAAAGTGTTTTATTTTACAGTTGTTAAATTCTTGTTTTCAGGTGTTGGAATGGGAAATAGAAGTATTTCTTCATATAGATATCAGGAAAATTTGAATGAATTAATCATAGTGAATTTTTCCATTATTAACATAAATAATTATGGAATATATACACTTGAGAATAAAGTTTGTATGATAACAAATACAAAATGGAGAGTACTTACTATTTTATGAGGTATTGCAAAACTGGCACATTTTTCTGCTAGATATTTGGCAGCTAGATTAAGATTGTTCACTGAGATTTGAGAAGTAAAAATACAGCTGTGGGTGGGAAGATGTCTGATATCACTGGTGTAAAAATTTATAACACTTTCAGAATCAAAAGCAATAGTCATTTTATTATGATTAAAAGAATCTCTGGGTCAAGATAGGGAAAATAGAGATGGTTCATTTGTTCTCATTAAGATCTGGGTCCTTAGTGTCCCCCCCCCACCAAAATTGTATGCTAACAATGAACAGTATGAGTGGGATATGGAATAACGTAAAGACTGCTCGCTCACATGTATTACTTGGGATGAAAGAACTCCATTTTGGACTCAACAATATCTGTCTACTGGATCCCATGAGATTTTCAAACAGTGATATGTAAAATCTGAAGGAGAATAGTTGGAGAGGGAAAATTCAGAAGATGAAGAGGTCAAAATGAATCCACAAGGCACCTCTGTCCCAGCCGCAGTAACGGAGTGACAATACCTCAAGCCAGTTCTCACTGTTCTCAAGAGGGTATCAGGAGAAAACAAAAGTGTCTCAGGGTATGTACATTCAAGAGGAACAAAAACTCAGTCTTAATGGAGACCAAACATTTCACATTGCAGAAAAGTGTGAAATAGGAGAAAAGGAAATATTCAAAGCATCTTTCTTATATTTCTATCTTTCTTATTTTTATAATAGAATCTGTATTTTTTGTCTAAGATTATTCTTAGATTGAGATCGCCATACCTCATACATAAACACAGTCTTTGTTTGTTTGTTTGTTTGTTTCTTTCTTTCTTTTCTCAAGGCCAGTACTGTACAATTTGGATGATAACTCTACTTCACTCCTTTTCTTTTCTTTTTCTTTCTTTTTTTTTGTTTTGCCAGTACTGGGGCTTGAATTCAGATCCTGGGCACTATTCTTGGGCTTTCTCAAGAATAGCACTCTACCAATTATGCACAGCACCAATTATGGCTTTTTTCTGTGTATGTGAGGAATCCAACCCAGGGTTTCATGCATGCTAGGCAAGCACTCTCCTTCTAGGCCATACTCCCAGGCCCAGACTTTCTTATGCAAGTATATAGCACCATAATCACCTTCTTTGTGAAAGGGAGATGCTGATACCTTTTACTCTTATGTTGGCCTCAAACTGTATTTCTTTTTGTTCCATCTCCAAAGGTGTTGGAGGTAGAATGAGACCCATATCCAGCTTAATAAACATTTATTCTTATAATTTCTGAGAATAAACTATATATGCATGAAGTATAATATACAAAATATTTGAAAAAAAATGTCAGGCAGACATAGACTGTCCACAAGACTCTACCACCAATAAACCAAAAAAAAGTCTGGAGTCTTTGCTCAAGTAATAGAGTGACCAGTATTAGAAGGAAGTGTGAAATCCTGGACTCAAAGTTCAGTAATAGCAGAAAGAAAAGTAAAATTAATAAAAATCAGTTTGGATTTGAGCTTCTATACTCACTAGAGGTATATCCTCGGAAAATCACTGGAAGTTCAAATTATTTCTTAGCTATAGTATGAGGATGACAATAATCTGTGCTTTTATACAGTGAATTTGGTTAAATGACATATTTGGGATTTACAGCTTTTAGGCTATCAAAAATATTTCTCATCTAAATGTGTTTTGGCATTGCCTATGATAGTGGAAACTAGAATTAAATAAATAAAAATTTTATATTGATACAATTTGTACCAAATGCATCAAAGTTTTATAATATAATGTTTTAGAATATCAAGTTTTATCTCAATTTTGTATATTATTATCATAGCCTTTAATAATACATCAGCATATTTTCAAATCAGGTAAGGTTTTTTTTTTTTTTTGCCAGTCCTGGGTTTGAGCTCAGGGCTTAAGTACTTTCCTTGGACTTTCTCAAGGCTAGCACTCTACCACTTGAGCCTCAGCACCACTTCCGGCTTTTTGCTATGTATTTGGGGTACCAAGGATCGAACCCGGGTCTTTATGCATGCTAAGCAAGCCCTCTACCACTAGGCCAAACTCCCAGCCCCTTAAATCAGGTAATTTTTTTTATGTAGACTACATCACTACTTCATTCAGAGTTTTATAAGCACATCTGTCCATTTAATGACTTAATAAAATTTCCTTAATGTAGATCCTGGAGATGGATAATCAAGGCAAGCTTTTTTTTTCTTTCTTCTTTGCGAGACTTGAACTCAGATTTAAGCAATGTCCCTGAGCTTCTTTTTGCTCAAAGTTAGAGCCTTAACACTTGAGCCACAGCTCAAATTCTGGATGTTTTGTGATTAAAAACAAAGATCTCTGGGGGCTGGGAGTTTGGCCTAGTGGCAGAGTGCTTGCCCAGAATTCAGGAAGACGGGAGTTTGAGTCCTTGGTGCTGTGTGGCTCAAGTGGTAGAGCTCTAGCCTTGAGAAAGTCAAGGACAGTGCTCAAGACCTGAGTTCAAGGCCCAGGACTAGCAAAAATAAATAAATAAATAAAAATAAAGGTATCATGGACTTTTCCTTGTCTTTTGTTTTTGTTTTTTTGAATGGGTCATGGGGCTTGAACTTGGCCTGGGTGCTATCCCTGACCTCTTCAGCTCTTCAAGACTGCCGCCCTGTCCTTGAGCCAAGCCCCACTTCCTGTTTTCTAGTGATTAATCAGAGTCTCAGGTCCTCTTATGCCAGGGTGGCTTTGAACCTTGATCCTCAGATCTCAGCCTCCTGTGTAGCTAGGATTACAGGCATGAGCCACCAGGCCCGGTTATAGATTTTTCTTCCCAGTTAGATTTGAACATTGATTTCAGCCACTTGAATAGATAGGATTACAGGGATGAGTCATCACTGCTCCATTTCAAGGCATGTTTTTCAAAGGAATTTATAAACTAAAGATGATTGTACATTAATCCTGGCACACTAATTTTGCTAATGGCAGGACAAGGAGAAAGATCTAAAAGATTCAAGAAAAATTGTCTATGTTTCTGAGGGAAACATAGATTCTTGGCAGATTATACACGTATGAAGATGAGCAAGAAACAGTCTGGGTTCTAAAGGTAGTTTTCCTGAAAGGAAAGTGATATTAAAATGTAAGTATAAAACAAAATTTAAAAACAAGATTATAGACAATTCTGGCCAGGTGATCAAAACTTCCTGTAAGTCACGAGGCAAAATTTCAGTGTCAAGGAGTATTATGAAATCATATAGGAGAGGTTAGTAGGAAAGTTCTCAAAACTTTCGGTGATCTGAAAAAAAAAAACAACCCAAACCAAAACCTGAAAGGGTGAGGTAGGTATTTGTTCTAATAGTGAAGTTTTGGCCATTTCATTCTTCAAGAAAAGATTTGTCTAGACATTGAGGTAGTATTGGTAGATGAAACTTTAATGTCTGTTCCTTCAAGAGATTGCCTCCTCCAGAAAGAATCACTATATGTACAGCCACATCTTTGTAGGAGAGTCAATCTCTCATGACAGAGATCTGTGTGAACATAAAGGCATGACTTTGTGTGGTTCCCCTGGGGGCTCTCTGAAGTTCCATTTTAGGTTCAGGTCTCCATTGGAATTAGCTGAGGTGGACCCCAGGCCTGAGACACAGTTCAGGTTTTACCCTTGCTTCTTTTATCTTTCACTGCCACAGATATTGACCCCAACAGTATTTCAGTGGCCTCCAACTCTGCCTTTTAGTCTGTGTTCTGCCAAACCAAACTTGTGACAATACACTAAATAGAAAAAAAATTGAAGGATTTACCTGTGACTATTCTTTGTCCACCAGATTCCTGTAATATGATATTCAACAGGCAGCTCAAATATTACTTACATCAGTCAGCATTGTAAAAATAATTACCCAAATTCAGTTGAAAAATATTACTTAGAAAGCACATCAGAAAACTGGGTTTTAGTCATGAATCTCTCATCTATTTATCATTTGATCATATTTTTGGATAACTGCTTGCCAAAGCTAAAAATTTTAATCAGAGCTCTTTTTGAGTAGGAAAAGCAGAAAGGATGCTTTTGAAAGCAATAATTCTTTTTTTGTTCTCTTTTACTCTCATGTGTTTTAAAAATAGTCAACTGGATTTTGAAATTTTAAATTGATAAATAAAATTGCATTCGATCCTTGCCAAGTTGACTCATATATTTTATGGATGAAATTAGATTAATTAAGATACTATAAATTCCATAAAGTTATTTATCTTACTCTGCATTTGCAGAGCAAATATTAGCTTTGGTTACACAATGAACATGGAAAATAATTATCTCTAGAGGTTTCACAATATTTATTATAATAACTTGTTATGCTCCATTTACATAATATTTTAAAACATTTTGTAGTATTAGAGCCTAAGCTTACATGCCTGCTCAGAGGGCTTCTTCCTTTTTCTTTTTTTTTTTGCCAGTCCTGGGCTTGAGCTCCGGGCCTGAGCACTGTCCTTGGACTTTCTCAAGGCTAGAGCTCTACCACTTGAGCCTCAGCACCACTTCTGGCTTTTTTCTATATATGTGGTACCAAGGAATCAAACCCAGATCTTCGTGCATTCTAGGCAAGCACTGTACCACTAGGCCAAACTCCTGGCACAAGGGCTTATTTCTTGATGCCTATATGCAATGTTTTCCTTTTAGATACTGATAAAAGCACAAAGAAATATTATAGCATGTGTACTTTGCTGTGTTTGGTCAACCTGAAATTGCTGTAGTTCTTTTTCCCTGTCTTCCTTTCCCAATGATCTCAGAAACAACAACAAAACAGTAAATAGCATATGACAGATGATAACAATGACAAGAACATAATTTCTAATATTCCCAAACTAATATATTCTTATCATTGTTCTAATTCTCTCACATGTATTTGAGTATTTAATAGAATTGTGCAGGGTATAATCATTTTCCCTATTATAAATAACTTGCAGAACCTTTAACAAGACTAGAGACAGGACCACTGGTAAAACACTTTGTGTTATGATTCCTTTCACTATAGGATTTAAGTATATCCTTAAGCTGTTAGTGAAATGATACGCATACCTTGTGGACATGGAGATTTAGGATTTGTGGCCAAAGCAGCACAGAGTTAGTAGAAATGTTTCTAAATATTGAGACTGTGATAAAAGAAATTCCTGGGCTGGGAGTTGGGCCTAGTGGTAGAGTGCTTTCCTGGCATGCATGAAGACCTGGGTTCGATTACTTGGTCCCACATACATAGAAAAAAAGCTGGAAGTGGTGATGAGGCTCAAGTCTAGAGTGCTAGCACTGAGAAAGTCCAAGGACAGTGCTCGGGCCCTAAGCTCAAGTCCAGGACTGGCAAAAACAAAAAATTCCTAAATGAAAAAGCAGAAGTACATAGAGAATGTATTTCCTTTAGATATCTTAAAGAGTAAAATGTAGTAGGTGTGTGTGTGTGTGTGTGTGTGTGTGTTGGAAATTGCTTTAAGATGGGGAGAAAGTTACCAAATTGTGCAAATCGATGCCTATGAATGTTGAAGAAAGGGTCCCAGTTCTGATCTTTCATTTTCATATTTTCCAGTTTCAATATGAAATATGGATATTATATATTTAAGATATTAAACTTGAAAGAGGGTCACTACTAAAATCTTACTTCCATAAATATGTTAGCTACTATTGTGTCAAATAACTGTAAACTGACTCACTTTTTACACCAGAAATGACAATGGGCTATGTATCTAACCCACATTATGAAGAAAGCATACTCCATGAAGTATCCCAAGTCCCTTTTATCAGAGTCTGCTTGTGTAGAGCTCTTCATGACACTTCAGCTTACACATCTTTTCAGTCACTCATATTTTGATTAGTATGTTCTTGTGACTAAAATGACCCATATCTTCTGATTGTAATGATATTCATACATTTCTTTTAGGATTTTCTGAAGGAAATCTCAGTATGTATAAGATACATAGATATTGAAGTGTAAAATAAAATCCAGAAGAATTACAGGCTTGTGAATTGCACAGCTTTAGTAAAGAATACAAACCCTTCTTGTAGTTTACTTGCTGTTCTGAAAATTTATTTTCTGAGGATGTTATAACTTTGCAATATTAAATGTTACACTATAATTGATTTTCTGGAATGACCAAGTGAGAATTGATCAACTGATTGAAAGGTTGCTTACCATAGTCAGCTGACTTTACAAATAAAGCCAAGTGAATAAATAACATTTCTCAACAATAGAAGGGGAGTTGGGTCTTCTCATTTCTTCAAAAATACAAATTGCGAGTTATATTTATATGGACAACAAATTAAGTCTTTTACTCAGTTCAGTAAGTATACTTCAGAACAACAGGCAGATTAGGTTCTTTATTTCATTAAGAAAACTGTGAGAAAATGGGAAATTTCAGCAAACTCTATCAGTGAAGACCAACTGGTAAAATTATATACACTGAAATATTTACTGTCATTTTGAATTTAGTTATGAGTCATCTTGAGCATGTGTACATTTCTTTTGCCTTAGCAATGTTATTGGTGATGTGATCCTTATGTGTCAATACCTTGAGGGTAGGAACTGATTCAGCCTTGCCTCTAGCAAATACTAAGTGCCTGGAAACATATAATTAATATTGATGATTGGAAGATGTTAGAATGAGAGGAATGACAAGATTCTAACCCAAATAAATGATATTTTTTATATTCTTATTTGTATATCATTGTAACTATACACAAATATTTAATAGCGTTCCTACTTGTTTTACTAATTCAAATACCAGTTTTTTTGTAAGAATAACCCACATATATTGCAACAGCTTTAGAAAGAAATGTGTGCAATGTAGCTCAGAGGTAGAATATATTATGTATTTTATATATATATATACTATGTAAATGATATGTATATGTTGTGGGTTATGTAAAATAACTGATTTGAATAAAATTTATTTTAGTAAATAGGAAGGCCAGTTTTATTTCAACTATGTCAGATTACATGAAAGTCTCAGGGACTATGCAGTTGGTTAATGCTGGGTCAAAGACTTGAAGCCCCATGAGTCTGCAATTGAGTTCGTGTGGAACACTGTAGAGCCTATCAATATTCACACACCAGGGTTTCTGAAGTAAACAAAACTCTAGGAAATTCTGAGAAGTGTTCTATTACTATTTAAATGTTCCTCAGTTTATAACCAGCAAATATTTACTGAATACCTACTATATCTCTACTGCACGTACTGGAATTATATTCTTGTGGTTAAAAATAACCAGACATTGTATGATACTATTCATAAAATTGTAGCTCTTGATATAATAGGGAAGCAGAAGCAACCAATATAAAAAATAAGGGAATGATAACTCAAAATTGATCAAAGACCTCAATGTCAGTCTGGAAACATTGAAACTGCTACACGATAGAGTTGGAGAGACACTAGAACTCATAGGCACAGGCAAAAACTTCCTGAACAGAATCTCAGAGTCACAGCAGATTAAGAGTCTCAATAAATGGGACTAGCTAAAAATAAAAAGGTTTTGCACAGGTAAAAGCATAGCTACTAAAGTAGAAAGACAGCCAACCAACTGGGAAAAGATATTTACCAATAATACATCAGACAAATGCTTAATATCCAGTATCTACAGAGAACTCAAGAAACTAATCTCCCCCCAAACCCAACAAACCAATCACTAAATGGGCAAGGGATCTAAAGAGAGACTTATCAAAAGAAGAGAATAAAATGGCAGAAAAGCACATGAGAAAATGTTCATCATCCATGGTCATAAAGGAAATGCAAATAAAAACAACCCTAAAATACCACCTTACCCCAATAAGAATGGCCAAGATTTTGAACTCAGACAATGACAGATGCTGGTGGGGTTGTGGAGAAAAAGGGACTGTACTTCACTGCTGGTAGGATTGTAAGCAAGTTCAGCCACTCTGGAAACCAGTGTGGAGGTTTCTTGAAGAACTGAAAATAGGCCTTCCCTACGATCCCGCCATACCACTCCTGGTCATCTATCCTGAACATCATAACCCATGATAAAGACACCTGCTCAGCTATGTTCATCTCTGCACTATTCACAATAGTCAGGCAATGTAAACAATCCAAATGCCCTACTGCAGATGAATGGATACAGAAAATTATATATATACGTGTACATATATGTACATATATGTACATATATGTATATGGAATTCTACATAGCCAACAGACAAGATAAAATAATGGCATTTGAAGGGAAGTGGATGAATCTAGAGCAAATCATGTTGAGTGAGACAAGTCTAGACCAAAGGAACAAAAGGTGCAAGGTATCCTTAATATGTGACTATTAGATCCAAACGGTACAAGAGCGAGGACTCAATATTTTTGAACCCAATGCTATGGACATGGTATTGGAAATATAAGCACAAGTACATAAACATAAAAATTTATGACTCTATAGACATGTTTTATAACATAGATTAATATGTATCTATGAATACAAACCCTAAGCCTAATTTTGATCATGTTCTAAAATATAAATGCCAGTGACTGTATAGATTCCCTTCTTGAATACTTGTTTGCTAAATACATCATTTGAAATATGGTGTAAAAATCATTGTTAACATATTCTTTTTTTTTTTTTTTGCCAGTCCTGGGCTTGA
Source organism: Megascapheus bottae (assembly GCF_031878675.1). Classification (NCBI taxonomy): domain Eukaryota; kingdom Metazoa; phylum Chordata; class Mammalia; order Rodentia; family Geomyidae; genus Megascapheus; species Megascapheus bottae. Next base: position 32,444,669 of record NC_143512.1, on the reverse strand, counting down.
GCTCAGGGCCTGAGCACTGTCCTTGGACTTTCTCAAGGCTAGAGCTCTATCACTTGAGCCTCAGCACCACTTCCGGCTTTTGTCTATGTATGTGGTACCGAGGAATCAAACCCGGGTCTTCATGCATGCTAGGCAAGCACTTTAACCACTAGGCCAAACTCCCGGCCCAACATATTCTTTAATAAAAAATAAATTTTAAAAAAGAGGGGAATGAATAAGATAATTTGAATGTCTGATTGCTATTCAAACATACTTTAAATTGATCAAGAATGACTCCTGAGGAAGAGAAGCCCTCCATTAAAATATTCAAGAAGACTGTTGATTAGCAAATACAACAGCTCTGAGAGAGGCTTGTTTGAATGGAGGTCTATTAAACAGATGGCATGCCCAGAAAACAAGGATCAAAGAGGAAAGAGAGCTAGAAATAGTCTATTCAAGTCATTTTTATTACTCTGAAATTCTTGTTTCCAGTAAGCAGTATTTAAGTTAGTCATTAACCTTCATAATCAATAATATATATAATTTAAACAATTATGAAAATCATTAATACTTCTAAACCTAATGTGAGTTATATAGAATTGTTTGCTTGCTTTCTTACTTCTTTATTTGCCTCCTTTTTTTTTTTTTTTTTTTTTTCAAGGCCTGGGCTCTATTCCTTAGCTGTTTTTTCTTAAGGCCGCTGTTCTACCACTTAAGGCAAAACTCAACTTCTAACCTTTAATTGGGGAAAAGAATCTCACTGATTTTCCTGCCAGGGCTTGCTCCTCATATCTCAGCCTTTTCAGTAAATAGGATTACAGACAGGATTACAAATTACAGACAGGTTACAGATTACAGAGATACTGGAACCAGCTACTTATTTTAAATTTCCAGAATACATTTAAAAACTAAAGAACCAGTTATTATAAGCCCTATAAAGATGAATTTAAAATAAATCAATGGAGATGTTAGAATGGTGCCAGAAAAGTGTTGTTTAATACTGGAATTGTCTTTTAAGAGAACCCATGGAATCTCCACTCTGGAAATGGTTTAAAATAGGATTAGATACATTCACTCAGTGCAGCTTTGCCTGATAGCTCCACTGACCTCCCAAGGTCTTGCCAGTTCTGTGATTCTGTGATAAAATTAGATTCTTTTATTGGGTAAAAGCAACTCAGGGTTCACTATGCCAGCTGCAACCTGGAATAATTGGAAGGGACTGATTTTGGAGTAGTATACCTCCTACGGCTAAGACAAGATGCAATTAACAGATCTCCAAACCTCTCCTACTTCAAGCTGTACCAAGGAGTCTGCTGGTTCTCACCAATAATGGCTTGTATCAGCGATGCAAGCAAAGTCAAATGGTCTGCTTTATGATTAACAGTAAAAGTCTTCATTATCTGCTGACCTTGCTTTGCATAGTATGGCTTCAGAATTGTGTACCTATTAACTTATTTTTTAATCCTTGAAAATATAAACCCGAGAATCCAATAATGCTTTTTTATTTTCATCTTTTTTTTACTATTCTTAGAAATAATTCATTTCTATCTCAGCTTTAACTTCATTAAATAGCTCAGCTCAAACATTCAGAGTTAATCATAGCATTTTCCCATTGTAATTTTCCATTCAAAAATTCTAGCTTTGAAGAAAAACTTGAGGAAATTTATTTTCTAATAGTCTCATTTAGAGGCAACCAAACATAGTGAATACAGCAAATAAGAAAATGAGGCACATAGGGCAGGAGTGCCTGTCCCTTTCTTGATCTAGTTGTCATGAGCTTGAAGCACTAATCTATTTATCTGAGCCTTGAGTTATCTATGCAAAGGAATAATCTTAGTACCTGAGTCATAGTGCTCAGGATTCCATAAGATAACATAAAATAGCTTTCCTTTCTCACTTTTTCTATGCTTTTTGATCTCATTGCAGACAATACTTTCATGAAGTATAAACATACATGTGAGGATGTATGCACATGTTCACTTACTTATAACCTTTTTTTCACTGGCCTCTGGTAACATTCATTCACACACACACACACACACACACACACACACCCCACAATATGCAAATACATATGCAAGTTTCATGAGGACGAGTCTCCTTTATTCACAATAAAGGCTACAATAACATTACATAATGTGTCCCTTGGCTTATCTTTGTGGTGAAATTGGATGCATAAAATGATCCATCTAATTTATATTGTATTGCATCAATCAAAATGTTCATTGCTTTACATTTTTTTTAACAATAGAGTATTTATCTGTACCCATAGTTCACCCTCTAAAGCAGTTTGGAGCCAAGAGCTAAGTAAGGGTAAGCTTCATAGAACCAGAAACTTGGATCTAGATTTGCCTGATATTTTTCCACATGCAAGTTTCTCTGCATTATTGTTAACACTGTCATTTATTTGTATCATGTCCCTTAGTAAAACAGAGTCTTAAAAGGCCAAAGTAAATGTGCTTTTCTGTTAGTAGATAATTTCAACATTCCTGACAGCTCCAAGCAGCTTCATTATTTAATGAGGAAATCAAGCATCAAATGAGAGAATACAGAAAACATTCTCAGTGGCTTTCCTCAGTGCTTCTTCATCTTCCCAACAACATTCCACAAAACTCAATGAGGAAAGTTTCAACCTGTGCCAAGAAACACAACAAATCAGAGAAAGTCTGGATAAGTGGGACAGCATTAAACTGGAGAGCTTCTGTATGGCAAAGGACATAGTTAGCAAATTAACTAGAAAGCCTACAGAGTTGGAGAAGATCATCACTAACCATACAATGGACAAAGACCTCAAATCTAAAATATATCAGCAGCTCAAAAAATTGAATCACTCCAAAACTAATCCCAAAGAAACAACCATCCCATTAAAAGATGGACCAAAGACATAGAGTCTTCTCTAAAGAAGAAATAAGAATGGCCTATGGATACATGAAGAAATGCTCGACATCTCTGGCCATAAAAGAAATGCAAATCTAAAAAACTCTGATTCTACCTCACTCCTGTTTGAATGTCCAGCATCAAGAAATTTAATAACAACAGATGGTAGAGGGGATGTGGCCAGGAGGGATCACTACTATACTGTTGGTGGGAGTGCAAACTTGTTGAACCACTATGGAAAGCAGTATGGCAGTTCCTCAAAAGACTAAACTTAGAAATCCCCTACGACTCAGCAATTCCAATGCTTGGCATTTACCTAATTGTCCAGAAAGAAGGACATACTAAATCCACTAGCACAACAATATTCATTGCAGCACTATTTACCATAGCAAAGATATGGAACCAACCCAGATGTCCCTACGTTGATCAGTGGATCAACAAGATGTGATATTTATACACAGTGGAATTCTATGTTGCAGTCAGAAAGAACGACATCGCCCCATTTGTTAGGAAATGGAAAGACTTAGAAAAAATCATATTAAGTGAAGTAAGCCAGCCCCAAAGGAACATAGGCTCAATGGTTTCCATCATTTGTCATAATTAGTAGAAACCTTGGGCTCTCCTAGCAGAGATTTACAATAGTACAAAACGTAGGTTCATAAGACCATATAGTATGATGCTAAATGAAAGGACCTCCAGGATATAGAAACAAAAGCCATATAATGAGTGATTATTGTACTTAATGTACTATGTTATCTCTCATCTCTTTTGCTGTCCCTTGGCTATCTCATATTGTTACAGTATTTGACCTTGTTATCTGATATATTTTATATGTGCTTAATTGGTTATTTGAAATTGGATAGGGAAGGGGGGAAAATAAGATGAGGGGCGGGGGTCGGGGGAGGGAAATGGGGTCCAAGACATGAGAAAGGATATCAATATATGTGAAGTAATGCACCTTCCATCTGGTAAACATAATGTAACCCTTCTATTAGTTACAATAAAAAATATACGAGGAAAAAAACACACAATGAGGGGAAGCTTCAAGCTTGAATCTGCACAGAGAATTTGAGTACTGTGCTGTTTATTCTTGGATCATGAATGTGTCCCTAGTATGTGAAAATATAACGGATTTGAAACAATAAAATTTCACAGAATGTGAATTTAAACAATTACACATTGTTGTTGGACTCACAATTTGGAGGTCCTGGTCTTAGATCTGGCAGCCCCATCTAACTGGGCCTGTGTCCAGAGCTGCAGATCACATTAGGTATTTATCTATAGATTTATGCATCCACTGGAGTGATCAAGGATGTAATCCCTGCAAATATTACAGCACTACCTGTATCAGGAAGTATAGAAGGATAGGAACAAAGACCAAGGAATGAAAGATCAAAGAGAAAAAGGGAAGAGAAATACAGGAAAAAAATATGTGATAAATAGTGGAAAAAATACAAAGATTTTTAAACTCAAAGTAGAACAAAAAAAGAGCATTGCAAGGTGTAGCTAACAACCTAAGGAAGTTGATTAATGGCAAAGTTTCTAATAAATGTTTAAAGGTTGTTTCCCCCACACACACCAGAATTTAGAAATTAGATGGTGGTTTGATTGGAGAGATGTTTTGAAAAGGCAAAAAATGAATAGTATAAAATGTCTAAAGATGCTGATTGAGAGGAACAACAAAGCCAGATGGCATCAATGGCATTTTTAGGAATTTTGTGGCATAAAAGCTATGCTAAAAAGTCCCTCCTCTGTCCTGAAAACTGCACAGCTCTACACTGAGCATGCTCTGTGTCCTTAGCTAGCTACATGAACTCAATGTGTTCAACTCTAAAATGCCTACCTTTCTCTTAACCATTTAATCTCTGTAACTCTCTTTAACACTTCTGTTCTTCGTGAAAGTTATGGTACCTCTATAGTCTAGAATTTTATGTAGCCAATAAAATGAGATCATCCATATGTAATGTATTTAAATTGGGTGAAGAAAATCAAGCAGGAGAGCAATTGTGTGGCACAATCATATTTTGATTATTAACATAATGTTGGGTCTTTTTTTGCTTTCCAAAAAATTTATTTTGCAAGAAAAAATATACACAAAATTATGGTGAAGTTTCTGAATGATAGAGAATAAAGAGAACAGTGGAAAGGAGTGGGGAGATTATTACATTTGCTCTTTGCATTCCTACATCATTCATTTGTTTTAACAAAAATTCATTGGTTTGGTGAAAATGATAATATGGAAAATAATTATAGACTTCCTTACAGTTATTGTGTAGGATTTTTATTTATATGGACTAACAATCCTTTTGACAGTTTTTTGGAAGATCATTGATGTTTCCCTTTCACCAAGCCTTATATTTGATGCTGCATGAGTAGGTTGTTTTAAACTATCAGTAGCTGAATCTGTCCAAACAATAAACTTCCTCCCTTTTTCTCGTATATGTGAAAGCTCATAATACTCACAAAGATTAAATGGCCAGCATAAACAGAGTAGAAGAGAATGCAATAAAAAAATAAACAAAATGGATGCTCTAATTTCCATATAAGCAAGAGCAGTCATGAGGATAAAATCTGGTCCAAGTGAATAAGTTATATAGGATTCAACAAGGAATATCGGGAGCTGTATATTGCCTCTGGGCCTCTCTGTTCTTGCAGTCAGGAATAGTCATAAGAAGCAGAGTCCTCTTAACCATTTGGATCTTGAGAGAACAGTGTGAACTAAGGAGCAGAAAAAAAGAGACAAGGATGTTTTTTGATGACTCCAATTAGTAAGCTGGGACTGACTACTTCTGATTCTATTTGAAAAACTAAAATTTGTTGTGAGTTTAATCACTTCTATTTTTGGAATTTTTATGAGGCTGAATTTTGTATTAATTAATATAGAAAGTCTAGATTTATGAGGAAATTAAGACTTCTTCTGGGAAAATGCAGAACTAAAGACTCAGGTGGTGCATATATGACTTGGGACAGAGGCATATGCTAATTGAGTTCAGCTCCACAGCAAATTCCTTGCTCAACAATACTGGATATGTCTGTTTTTGCTTCTATAAAATACTTCCATTTCCATGAACTATTGGAATATTTGGAGCTGTAGTGCAGTTCTTGGTTTCTGCCTTTGTCCTGCTGAAAATAGAAGGAAGGTCTTGATGAATCGATTAAGCAAAAATAAAAGAGCACTGAGGCAAGAGCACTATAGTCACATAAACCTGTTTTCAGGGGGCTAAAGTGCTATTCCGAGAAATTCTAGACAACAAAACATGAACTGTAAATAAGAAATCTGAGTTGAAACAGAACACGGGCCTTGTTCAGTAGCATGGGAACATACCCAGGAGTAAAATCATCTAATGTGTTCTAATTCTGGGTCTGCCATCTAATTGTCATTTGTGCCTGAGTGATAACATTTAGCTTATCCATGCCTCATTAGTAAAATGGAATAACTGACCCATAGGGAAAGAAAATACTCAATTGTTGAGTAAGGCATGGTTGAAGGAACTTTGTGAAAGCCCGCTCTCTATGAACAAGTATATATTTCTGGAGCAGACACAATCAGCCAACCAGATAAGCATTATATGATTCCTGGCCAAAAAAATAAAGAAAGAATTTCTTGAGAAAATGATGACTGTATTACTGTAGTCTCAGGATCATTATCATGTTCACCTTTATGTTGAATGTTTATCAAATCAGGGATGCTGAGGATTTGTAAGCTTGTAAAAATGTGAAAACTCCAATATACTCCAAATGGCATGTCATATTTCCACGTGGGACTTTTTATCTGATTTCAAAGTTGAAAATATACAATTACTGAGTAAAGTCAAGAAACCCAATCTTAATGGGAACCAAGATTCAATTGTACACTCTGATCTTTCTCTGAAGCTCATTGAAATGTTTATATCAGTAGAAATGAAGCTTATGTTTCTGAAGAGTTAACGTACTTTTTACAAGAGTCTATTTTTTTCTTGTAGAAATTTTGGCAGCAAAAATGCATTCTCCAATGAAATCATTTATGTATATAGAACTTAAAAATAATAGATATAGAACTTAAAAATAATAGAAGATGTATGTACAGCGAGGCTGTTAATCACCATTAGTTTGGGCTGTACAAAAAGAAAAACAAGGCAATAGGAAGAACATGCTGTAGCTCTAGCTCAGACACAGATACGAGCAAAGACTTTTATATTGCTCTGATCATAATTGCACTAATGACATGTAACAAGAACTTATTTTTGCTACTGTCACTACAAGATTTCGCCAACACTCCTGAGCTCTGCAGTTTCCCTGAAGCAGATGGGAAGGCAATCACACTGCTGAGGGCATAACCCTTTTTGAGGTTTAGATCTGACAGGAGAGCTGTGTCAGCACAAATGAGAGAAAGATGGTGGCTCTGGAAGGAAGTCCCCCTGTCAAGGGGACACAGAAGGAGTTTCTTGAGGGAAATATAACAAGAAAATTTAAGTAGTAACTTAGATCTAGCTTCTGCTAAGGAAAAAATCAAATGGAATGCAAGTAATTCAGAAATGTGGGTGAAAGTGGTATGGAATAAATGCTTATTTTTAAAAATTTAATTATGGATTTTTCTCCATTGAATACAGAAATTTGTCCCTTCCTAGCTAGATATCCGAACTCATAGAACATTTAGCTGGGCTCATTCCTGTAATCCTAGCTGAGATATGAGGACTAAGGTTCAAAGCCAGCCTGGGCACAAGAGGACCCGAGACTCCAATTAGCCTCTAGAAAACAGGAAGTGGAGCTTGGCTCAAGGGTAGGGTAATAGCCTTGAGATGAAGAGCTCAGGGACAGCGAACAGACCAAGTTCAAGCCCCATGACCCACCAAAAAAAAAAGAATAAAAAAAAACATTTATTAAATTGTTAAGATGGAAATAGAAGCAATGTTGCAACAACATGGTTCTTATCTTCCAGGTAAACCAAGAGAGCAAAATTTTAATATTTCCTTGTAAATTATTGGACCATATTTCCCAAGAAAGCTTATCCATTGTTTTACAGAAACATACCATTTTAATTGTGAATTTTCAAATTTAATGCATTAAATAACAGATATATACAATAAATGTACATAGGAATATCCCATGCTATCCCACTTGCATATATAAATATTAAGGTAATATATCATGCTTTAGGGAGGATTTTAAGCCAATGAAACATTTATATGCTAGTGATATTATAAATTGGTTCAATTGGTTCAACTACGTTTTAACAGAATTTTCCAAAATCTCCTCAAGCTAAATAGGATGTTCTCTATTATCTAGAGTTCCATTCCAAAACACAGACTTAAAGTAAGAAAGGGTAATGAGGATACATATGGTCAAAGTGCATGTATTATGTACATATATAAAAATACCATGATGAAATCTATGTAAATGCCCGGAAGTTAAAGTGCATTTTGCAAATTAAGTGAAATAAATGGCAATGTTTTTGGACATGGAGATTTGAGCATGAATGTTTACATAATCCCAAAGTTCCATTACCTGCAGTAACACTGCCCTTGTTTAGATTCATTCATAAAGTCTTAAACAGGAATTACAAAATTAAATTGCAAAGCCAGGAGGCAATGCCTCATGCCTCTACTATTGCCACATGAGAAGCAGTGATCTGGAAGGTCATGGTTTAAGGACAGTTCAGGTCAATATGCAAGATGCTATCTCAATCAATAGCTGACTGCAGGGACAAATGTCTCTCGTTCCCACTATACGCCAAGTATAAACAGGAAAATCATAGCCTAGGCCAGCTTCAGTGTACATGTAAAAGTTTAATAATAAAAAAAACTAAAGGCAAAAAAGACTGGGGGTATTGTTCAATATTTGGGTTGCCTTGCAAGCAAAAGTGCCTTAGTATAATTTTCAGGACCACAAAAAAAAAATAAAGTAAAATGATAGCTGGGCACAGTGGCCTCCCCTGTAATCCTTGTTGCTCAGGAGGCTGAGATCTGAGGATAGCAGTTTAAAGCCAGCCTGGGCACTAATGATTGACTGTGAGACTTTATCTCCAATTAATCACTAGAAAATTGGAAGTGGGGCTGTGGCTCAGGGATAGGGTAGTAGTCTTGAGCTGAAGTGCTCCGGGACAGCACCCAGGCTCACAGTTCAAGCCCCATGCCCCACAAAGAAACAAACAAAAACAAATAAAAAAGTAAAATGAATTATTATTGGCTTACACATTCAGCATTCCACTGGGGTCCTTCAACTAACATGCCGGGCATGGTAGCCCAGGACTATAATTTCAGCTATGTGGGAGGAGGTATAAAAAGGAGGGTCACAGTTCAAGTTGATCTATGGGAAAATGTGAGATGCTACCCAAGAAACAACTAAAGCAAAAAAGAGCTGAGAGTTTGGCTCAAATGGTAGAGACAGCCTAGCAAACTCTAGCACAGCCAAAAATTACTGCTGCATATAAGAATTTTTATGAGTTTTAAAGATAGATCTAAATTTGTATATACCTAATGTATGTGTGGCACATGCATGTGTGGCATATGTATCCATTTATTACTACTAAGAGTGCATGCACGCATGCATAACCGTGCATACCCCAGTAATTTCAGTGGAGTTGCAGACTTTAGCTTTACATCCTTTCTGTCCCTTGCAATACATATTTGCAGTACATATTGCAGTTCTGATAACCCACTGAACAGCTTCAAATGCCATACCTTAAACTACCTCCATTCATATAAATGATCCCATGGTCTCTGTTTAGGCAGCTTATTGAAGTGAGTTGTCATAGGTGAGGTGACTAAGAACACATTCGGGAGAGATTCATTGAGTGAAGGAGGTGAGGGAAGACGCAGTAGGGGCCGGTGCAGTACTATCAATCTATGTGTTTTGCTGTGGGTCAGAGTTTACATGAACAAATGATAAGGTCTCAGAAAATACAGTTATTCACATACTATTGTTATAAAAGTCTTGCTTGCTTATGAGAACCTTAAGATCCTACTGTCTAGACAGAAAGTCTGAGACCAACAACTTACCTTCCAGTGAGTTTAGCTTTCGTTTTCAATGGTCTTGAAACTCTCTTTGTGAAGTGTTTCTACTGGTATCTGATCTGACTAGGTTTAACTACTGTTCTTCTATACCACTTTGACAGCTACTTGGGCAATAATTTCATCTGGCTATATTGATAGAACAACAAGGAATTTTTTAGTTAATTTAGTTAAAAAAACAGACAAAGAAGCAAAAAAGAACTCACCAGCTAGTGCAGTCCTAGCTACTGGACAGGTATAGACTAGGAGGGGTAACAGTGAGTGGTCAAGCAAAATGTTTGTAAGATCTAATAACAACAAATACCTGGGTTCAGAAGCATATATGCTGATCTTCTCAACTACTCCAGAGATTGAAATCAGTAGTATCTTGGTCTCAGCCAGCATTGGAAAAAAAGTGAAAGTACTATCTCATAGAAAAAAAAAACCTGATCAATTTAAAAAGAATTAGAGGAGCAGCCAAAGCAGTAGATAATCTGCCTAGCAAGAAAAAAAAATCCCTGAATTCCAGCCATGATACTGAACAAACAAACAAAAGAAAAAAATACAAAAAAAAGAAAAATAGAGCAAAACATTTACAAAAATCAAAAAGTCCTTTAAAAAAGTCTAACATATGTAACTCCTGAGTATAATGAATGATATTAATAGCCATATGCATGTATTTTTACTTGAAGGAGAATCTGCTGATAAAGTTGCTATCCTGGAGTCTTAAAGAGACAAGTTTTTCACAATTAGCCAGTGCTGGCCTGTAATTCTTGCTGTTTAGCTGCTATCCTTTTTCCTTTTGATGTGGACAGCTATCCTTACATTCTAAGTGCTGAGCTGTGATTTCTATCCAGTAGGCCACTCAGTAGCAACTGGTCTGCACAAACCATCGATATATTATTTCACAGTTGTTATACTACCAGTACCCATATATATATAGAGAGAGAGAGACAGATAGATAGATAGATATAGATAGATAGATAGATATAGATAGATAGATAGATAGATAGATAGATAGATTTATGCATATTCTCAGAAAACTTTCAAAATTCAAAATTTCAAAAATTAAAATTCCTGCATTTAATAATCTTATGTTCAAACAACTTGAAAAGGCTGAAAGGCCAGTAAACCATGTGCTTTGATTATCTTATTTAGAGGATGCTTATTTGAAATAGGAAAGGGAAAGTGAAAAACAAGATGATTGGGAAGGAGTGGGAGAAGAAAAAGGGGGACATAAACATGAGAAGGGGTATCAAGGTTCAAGAAGTAATGTACCCATTACCTGATGGATATAACTCTAACCCCTCTAGACATTATCCTGACAACAAAATGCAATTTAAAAAAATCAGATGTTTTGAGAAAGAAACTGAAACAAAAAAAATGATACGGTCCTACAAATCAAGAGAGCTGGGCATGTTGATGCATGCCTGTACTAGTATCCAGGAGATGTGAGGTTTATAATCTGATGGCTACATTGAGTAAAAGTGAGATGGCACCTAAAATATAACCACAACAAATAAAAAGGGAAGGGCATTCTGAGGATGTAGATTCCTTATTAGCAATCTCAGAATTGGCATAAAGAACAACAACAACAAAAAGATCTAGAACGGTTATTTATGATTTGCTGACAAATAGCAAAAGCACAACAGTAAAAACTGTGCAAGATGCCAATTGGATTTGTACATCTATGTGAAATGTATTGGTGTACTAACTTAATCTTCACAACAAACCTATGATACATCTTCTATTATTTCCTCTACTGGTTTCTCAGGCTAAATGTTTCTCCCTCTGAAAAAAATTCTTTTTAATATTAAGGAAGTGAAATGATAGAAATGAAGTAATAGAATGCTAACAATCATATATATATATATATATATAATTACCATTTTAAATACCAGTGATGTGGGACATTATAACTTGGATGCAATTATATTGTTAACTTCCAATGATGCTGCAATTTGCTTTTTTATTTTGCTCAGTACTCTGTAACTTAAGATTGGCAGTAAAAGCCAAATAATTCTGAGATAGTCATTCATTGTATTTTTATTTTTCCAAAATCTAGCTGGTGTATGTTAATCCAGAGGTCTTTGTAGAATATGCAAAACAACCTTTTTCATGAGCTTGTGATATAAATGAGGTCATTTCTATTCTTGGTATTAAAATTAATCTCTGGGGCTTTCACAAGCCCATTAGCAGGCAACCCAAATATCTCTCTTGGGACATCTCCAACTCCCTGAATATTTCAAGAACTCTGGAGACTTTCTCATTCCAAGAGGGCCAGTTCTACTGCATTCTTCGGGGAGAGAAATAGAAAATGTGATCCATTTAATAAAAGGAAGTCCCTCCAATTCTGCTTCAATCACTATTATCAGCCACATCTGTGTTTTCAAACACCCAGATAGACCCACAGGGATGCTAAATTCATTGCTCTTCTCGGTGTGCTCTTATTGTCCTGGTGTTACTTTGTCCGAGTCTAACATGGCAAGATGTTTATTTCCTTGTCGTACTGTGAATGAAACTCCAGGCCCCACATCACTCCTACTCTCCTGGACATGTGAACTGGGAATAGAAATCGATTGTGTCAGTACACTTGAGAGGAGGGTATCTTAAGCTTGAGCTATCACATTTTTTAAAAACATGTTAGTGCTAAAATAGGTAGAAACCTGAGTCAGACTGCCACATGTAATTTGAGTCTCTGTTACTTATTAGCTGTGTGACCTTGGTCAAGAAATTTGTCCTCCTGGTTTTCCCTTGAATAAATGTACATCATAAAATACTTATCTCACTGGTGATTTTAGACTAACTATACAAAACATGTAAAAATCCATGACATAGTATTATACTTACTTACTGTTTATTACTACTATTTCATAATAATCATGTATACAAGTGCACACAGCACTGGGAGTGGCTATTGATTTGCATCAGATTTATTTTGCCTTTTTGTTTATTAATCAGGAATATAAAAGTCCTGGCACTAAATTTAGTTACTACACCAACCACCCCGTTTTTAGCATCTCTTACTAGAACATTCTATTTTTTTCAATCATTTCAAACCACCCAAAGATAAAGTAACAACAACACCAAAAATGAACTTCAAAAGAAACTCAGAGAAATTTTTGGAATGATCCTTATTCTTGCTATGGAAATTTTCACTTTTCTTCACAGTGATCATCACCAGTTGCTAAATGGGCATTTAGAGGGACGGTTTTCTCCTAAAGGACATCTAGAAGCATTTATCTCCAGGGCGTAAGCTAATGTATACTTAATACTTATAATGGGAAAAATAGAACTTTGTGTTCTAGAGTCAAAAAAGGAAGAAAGAAGGAAAATTCTTTCAGCTTAGCACTGGTGCCACCCATCTATATCACTAGCTATATTGGAGACTGAGTTTTGGAGGACTGACATTTGATATCACATGCGTAGAAAAGTCTCCATTTCCAATTAAGAGGAAAAGCCAGACTAACAAATGCAGCTTAAGAGATAGAAAATATCAGCTCTTAGAAAACAAGCTGAGTGAGAATATGGGGTTTGAATTCAAGCCCCAGTACACACACATGCACACACACACACACACACACACACACACACACACACACACACACGCACACACACTCCTTGCTCCTTTGAGGCAATTCTGTCTTCACACTATGACAAAGCAGATGGAAGCTTGTACTTACCATCTAGTGCTCTTTTTTTTACATCCTATGTGATGGTCCTTATCAATTGCACACCTAATCGCACAGATTACTTTCTAGCATGAACACGTGTGGCTCTGTTTAAAGATAATCAGGTGGAGAGAATTGTAGGGCATTATAAGTAACAGAAGTAAAATTCAACGCAGGTATAACAAGCTGTGCTTTTTCATGTGTATCTTCATTAAGCTATTTTCAATTCAGAAATGTTGATTGAAATTTCCAGACCAGACAATTGTCTGTAGTAGGTAGACACCAATAGCTGTTTGTAAAGTTACATTGCTTCGTATCTAATAACACCATGCAAATATCTAAACTGCTGAATGTCAAACCCTGTATTCTATATATATATGTATCCTACCTATGAACTTAGCCCTGGGTATTTACTTTCAGTATATGTCAAAACTACTTTATATGTTTTTAATTTACCCTTGTTTTATATTCTTTCATTGTCAGTGAGTTTTCTATGTTTCTAGTGTCTCTTTTGATTAAAAAAAGACTGTGGTTATGAAAAACTACAAACCTCACAGTATAGCATACTGCTACTAAGTACACGAATTGCAGCATAAATGAACATCTATACATTAATATTTTTGCCTTTTGAAGAACTAACTGGAAAAAGGAATCACACTTGCTTTAAAGAGGAGAAATATAAGCAAATTAATAAAAAGCTGTTAGAATTCTCATAGAGATACATGAAATGTTATTTTCTACTCTTTGTATCCAGGGTTCTTCTCACTTGGTCATTTGATAAGTGACTATTGTTGGTTTATAAAATATGCTGTGGTCAGGGCAATACTTTTAAAGGAAAAACCACATGGTACTTAAGTGTGAAAAGTAGATGTGCATTACTTACAGTCTTTGCTTATGACACAGCAGAGCATCAACATTACTTTAACTGCTCTTGTAACAATACTGCTATGATGCCATCAACAGAAACAAACGTTGGTAGCCCAAGTTCATGGATATTCTATTATAATACCATTATGGTAGGAAAATGATTTTAGTGCAAGTTAATGGAAACCACATTACACTGGTAAGCAATTTTATTGTAAGTCTGTGAAGATCACATCAGGATGGTCAAACAATTTCCCTGTACGTCTACAGAGGCTGCATTAATAATGCCATTATAAGAGCAAAACAATTTCAAGTAAACTCTATGGGGACTCATTTCACTGTCAGGATGGTGGCAAAATGATTTTAGTATATGTTTACAGAGAACCCCTTACAATGCCATTATGACAGCATTACAATAGTAAAAAGAAATTATGGTGAGCCCATTATAATGCCATTATAATTCCATTACATTGGTTAAAAGATTTCAGAGTAGTCCTACAGAAATACCACTGCAATGGTTATAATTAGGTCATAGAAAATATCAGAGTAGGATACACTTAGAAATGAAAAAGTATTACCTAAGTTTAGAAAAGTCAGATTCAAGTCCAGGATCTAATAAGAAAGTATAACAATACTGAGATTGTGTGAGTTCATGAAAATTTTATATCCCTCCAGATTATGCAATCTGTCATCACTGCCAGAGGTTTTGTGATTTAAACACTCAATCTCTACTTCAAAAGATAAGCCATCTTTATTTCTTCTAAGATGTTCTACAACTCTGGTATCCTTCCTGTGGACTTCTAGTGCCTTATCATCTCAGTTCATCAAAGCTAATAGAAAATGAAGCCTACATAGGAAAATAATGGAAGGCTTGATCTCTTTGCTCCCAAAAGATTCTGTGAAATCTACACAAATTTGTGAACTCTCCGCAGGTGATGGATGCAACTTATTAAGTGGCTATTTGCTAACCAATTCATGATTGACTGGTGTTGAAGATTTTGATACTGCATCAGTTGTTTAGTTTCATAAAGATTAATTTCATAATTCTTGACAGTAGCTTATATCTCTATCTTAACACAGCTTATTGATAAGCATCAGATTTTGGTAGTGATTTAGCCAAGGAATGGCATTCATCTCCAGAAATGACCACTCAGGGAGTAAACTTTCCCCTTTTTTTCCCAAAAGGAGATAGTTCTACTGACATTTTGAATTTAGCCCCATAAAACACATTTCAGATGAGAGTTAGCTCTGTAGTATAAGGGAATAAATTTGATTGTTTTAGGCCACTCATTATACAAACACATATGTGTGCACATATTTTACTAATATATTACTAAGCTCTTCCTCTGAGAGGACCTCATATGGAATAAATTCCCCAACAGTCACTAGCTGTGGCACCTTTAGATTCATCATGTTTCTTCTACACAACTAAATATGGTAGGGGTTACCAAGCCAAACCAGTCATCTCTAGTCTTAGAATATGCTGAGAATTTTCTGCTAAAAACTCCTCATTAGCCTAGCCAAGACACCCATAGACTGGCCCAGACTGACAGTTCTCCTTTCTTTCCTCGTTACTTTTCCAAATAACAAACCTATATCACAGCAGAATACAAATCGTTCATTGTGCTCGCTCCACCTCTAACCCTCACACCCTCACAGACTTGAGTCATTGCCATAAGAAGACCTAACAAATGCTGTCAGAAGTTGCATTTGAGGCTGGTGCCCTACCACTTGAACACTGAGTACTCACATCCTGAAGAAAATGGGGAACATGGCTAGCCCCTGGTATTATGTGATTGCCACAATGTTTAGAATCTTTGAAACCTGTACAATGGGACAAGATTCTCTTTTCTCATGATTATTTAGCAATTTGAGAAATATAGGATAGAGATTCCTATCTCAGAAGCAGAAATTGTCAGCTATGACTTAGTAACCCTTACTGGTTATATAGAGATAATAACAAATTTAAATGAGTATATATGTGAGACCTATAGATAGTTTTCAATGGCTTACCAGAGTTTTAATAATCCAGAAGTTTTGGAAGGCTTAGCCAAAGCAGCAGGAGTACTTTGCTGACTTGGAGGCTTTTTGTAGGAAAACTGAGAGCCTAAGACATAGTTGGGGACTTACACATATATTCCTACCAATATTTTACCTTTTACATCTCTTAAACCCTCCATTTCCAAAGGTGGATGATTATTTTCCAGTAGGAACTAAACTTTCCCTCACAAAGGAGATCTTCTTCCCAATAGCATGAAGGTCCTCCAATTAGAAAATCTCTGTCTACTCTCCTTACAATCAAGGAATTATGTGATATCATAGCATATCCTCTTAAGAAAGGAAGATATTACATTGTACAAAAAAATGGTAAAGGCATATGGGCAGAATCCAGAGAAGGGTTACATTTTAGGAATACTTGATATGGATTCCAAACATTAAGAACAGAAAAGCAAACTACATCAGTAACACAGGGGACACCCTGGGGATGAATAGGTACCTCTTAGAGAAGTACCCAGAAGAACAGAGTGAACTGTTGTTACGATGTTTTGTAAAAGCCAAAATGAAGAAATTGATATTTTGAGCAAACTGCTGCTTGGGTTTTTCCAGGTAAAAGAGAGAAGTAAGTTGTCAGGTTTGAATGGGCATATTTTGTACCACCAAAAGTCTTAAAAGAGGATTTTGTTCAGAGTGGCCTAAGGAACTTATAATTCCCACTGTCAATATGCACTAATGTGTATGTAAGATATCCAATGCTCACTATGTATTCCATTGTATCTCTACTTTTTAGACCTGGGATGAACTGCATTGAACTGCGTTGCTCACAAAACATCATGCTGAGGTCCTAACCCCAGGAACTTAAAAGTTAGAGTTGATTTGGAAATTAGATCTTTACAGAAGTAATCAAGTTAAGTGAAGTCATTAAGATTGGTCCTGTTCCAATATGACTGCAAATTACTAGATGCTAGGAGGAGACAAGGGAAGATCTCTATAGGTTTCAGAGCATGATACTGCTGACACCAAGCCATCCTATTTGTGGTACATTGTTACAGAAACTTTAGGAAACTAATATAAAGAAACATTCATTATGGCTGGCTTAGCAGCTGTGATAATCATGAATCCCTAAAGAAATGAAGACCAGGTGGCACGACTTACATGCCAAAAGCAAGGGAAGTGAAATTTTCATAGGAAGTCAGCAATATTGCAGGGATGGTAAAGGGAACTCAACCTTTAGGAAACTATGGATTGGTTGGTTATAAATCACCAAGTGGAGATGGTTTCTGAATGAGAAAAAAATGAGCAACCAATGAAGGTCCAGTTTAATATTTAAAATCAGAGCATGACCCAAAGAACAGGACACCCCCACAAAATCTTACAACTACTTACCCAGTTCCTAATCTAAGCAAGATTTCAAATCTTTATTTGTTGACTGAAAAAAATATCAGTCATCTCGGACAGTAGACGTGTAACTTCATGGAAAATATAAATCTATATACCTTCCCCAAAGAGATCCATGGCCATTAACTCAGGTGAATATAAACTGCAGAATGATGAATACACCTAAATCTTTCTGAGTATTATTGAACGTTGGTATTCAGAGAATCAAAAACTATCCTGGGTTTTCAAGGTTAAAAGTATGGAATTTTAGTTAAAGACTGGCTGAAAGTAAACCTATTTTGTCGACGTTCCCTTGGTTTCCAAGTGTCTTACTGTAACTAACTTGGCTGACTCCATGTAAGATAAGAAATTACAGTTACATTCACTCCAGCGATGGTGATAATTATTTCTACTATTAAAAATCCAAAGAATATAGAAATAATGGTATACAGTATACCATTTTTAATTTTTTACATAGTACCAAAATTTTCAATTCAGTCCATTCTCTTTAAGGATGAGGTGCATCCCCAAAACAATCATAGACTACCACAATTCCTATACCAATTAGCAATCCTAACTGCAGCTGCTATGCCATATATAGCATCATTGCAGAAAAGATGAAACAGGCATTGGATGCACAATATATTTGACAATGTATTTCTTTCTTCTCAGCTGAAAGGGAATCAGAAAGGGTTCACATTCATATAGAATTTATGGCAAGATTCATTTATGATTTCCCCTCACTGTTATCACCTTCAGTCTCTGTCCTACTCTATTATGAATATATTGTGTCATGGAAACAATGACTGAGAGCACATTCATCTGCTATGTCAAGCTGATTGGGCTGAATTAGAAAGGAGGATTAAAGAGAGCCTTGGTAACAGGAATGTTCCAAAGAGTGAGAGAGGCTACTCCAGTGACATTCCTAGAGGTCTTAGGTATATACCTTTAAACTGCCACAAACCAGACTCTGGGGCTAACATAGAATGACACAGGAACAACTTACAGAAAAAGGACTTGAAGCAGTTCCAGGATGCAGTGCCAGCTGCATTGCCTTTGGAATTTAGAACTATGTACAAGCATAGTATTGGAAGTAACTAGCAGGAAAAGACCAAGTTTGAGGATTATGACATTCTTCAGGGAAAGATTCACATTACAAGCTGTTAAAGTACTGGAGCCAATCAGTTCATTCCGACAATAATGAAGAACTACCTACTTTCTGAAAAATATCTTCTGGCTATGTTAGAGACACTTGGAGTTGACTAGTTGAGTCACCAAGTTACCGTATCTATCAAAGGTGGTTTCTGGTGTATTTATCAAACTTGAAGTCATGGAGCTCCAGTAATAATTTGCCATGAGAGAGAATTAGAACATGTAGAATCAAAGTAGAAAAGTAAGATGCATGAATTGGTTTTCTAAGTCTCTGTATATATGCCTTCTTGACTACATAGTGAGGTCCTATGTTACAAGAAAAAGGAAGAGAAAATGGATGACTCACTTTCTTGGAGGGAGTGTAAGCTAGTCATGACTGGTCAGTAGGTTAAAAAATAAGTAAATTCAGGAGAAAGTGAGAACTCAGTAGATACTATTTCATGAAAATATTTTATTACATCTAATATCAAGAGGTTTATTTTTGTGATTGTTCTTAATTTACTGTATGAAGTTATTTTCTCTATATGGTTTATCTCACATTATTTCTGTATCTGACTTTGGCTCTGGTATATTGTATATATGTTTATTTGAAATAAGGAAGGTAAGATGATGTTGGGAGAGGGTAAATGGATGGAAATTGGTAGAAAAACATGGAAAAGAGTATCAGTATTCAAGAAATAATGTACCCACTACTTGATGAATGTGACTGTAACCACTCTATATATCACTGAACAATAAAATGTAATAATTAACCAAAATGAATATGCTAAAATATTCCTTCAAAATAATTCCTAAAAGAACTTCTAAGGGAAAATAACACATCAAAATAAGTACAATTAGATAAAGGAAGAAAATTTACTGAAAAATACATTAGACTTCTTATGAAAATCAGTTTACCTAAAACGAAAGTGTGTAAGTATTCAATATCAATGGTGTGGACTTACTAAAAGAAAAATAGTAATAGTTGTAGTTTATTTAGTCTTTTTTACCAAATTTCATCTGATGAAGAAAATAGGCAAAACATGTTAAAAGCCACAAACTACTCATCTCTGGAATTTTATGAAACCAAACCCATGTTGTTCATGCACATTTGTTAATAATTATCTGATAATGAGTCTTGGTAGAATAAAATGTTAGGATGATGCAGGGCAAATATATCTCTTTGGAAATAGATGAGATTTGAAATTTTTACTACAATGTTTAAGACAAATACTCATTGTAAATTTCTTTTACATTCTTCCTCATGTATACAAAGTAAGTTATCATATAGCATTTATGCCACCCCATTTGATGTTTCCAAAAGCATACTTTGAATGCATATAGTTTGATGAAGTCTGTAAGACATTGTTTTAATCTTTTTCATCTTAGTATTAGTGACGGTGTACAATTTCAGGGATATTTCATTCATGTGTTTCTAATACATTTGCAATTAAAATGATTTTAAAAGTAACTTTTGAGCCCTTCAGATTTTCCGCCATGAAGAAAGGGAGGTCATGTTTTGCCAAGAATGTATGAACTTTAATATTCAAAAGTTAAGTTCTATTTGACATTTCAACAACAAACAAAACTTACTGGCTCTCAAGAGAAATTCTCAGGTTTTCTGAGACCCTGCTAACTTCCCAGGGTTGTGATATGCATTGAACTAAATAATCTAAATCTTTCTAAAGATATTATATAACTGAATTTAGTGAAGTTGAGGAAGCTTCTTCATAGGCAAATTTATGTGTATAAACTTGATGATGCAATAGGAGAAAGTGTTTGCCTCTATACAACAGACTGGGCACAAAAATGTAACCTTTTTAGAACCTATTGACCTTGCTTTTAATCACTTCTGAGCTCTGCCTTTTGGTAAAACATAAATTCATATGTATTTCAAAGCCATGTGGACTTCCACCAGAATACCTAGGTAAGTCAGGTAATATTCAACAGAAAGCTGTCTAGAGTTAGCAATATAGGTTTGTATATATATATATATACATATATATATATATGTGTGTGTGTGTGTGTGTGTACACACACTTTTCACAACTATGATTGATTCTAGTGAGTCCAACAATAAATTAATCTTACACTATTTAAATAATTGTGAAGTTCAAGCACATTTTCTGATTTTCTTTTTCTTCTTTTTAATTTTCAGGATAATTAATGTCTAGAGGGGTTACAGTTATATTTGTCAGGTAGTTGGTGCATTACTTCTCATAATTTTTGTCCCTATTTCTCCCCCTCCACTCTGTCCCAATCATCTTGTTGATTTTCTTCTTCATCAAAGGAAGTGTGTGTACATTTCTGAAGAATGGTCAGATAAACTTTCTGACTTGAAGATGGATTCAGGTCCTAAGCTCACCTATCTATACCAGGAAACCCATATGTGTTGAGTATGTGCACCTTGCCCTTCAGTGTGGCATTTACTTTTCTGACTTTTCTAGGGCAGCTGAATGTACAGAAGTGGTCTGTTGTCCTGGTAACTACACAGTGGCCTGACATAGGACTTTTCTTGACCTGACTCTGGTGGTGGACAAACCCTACTTGACTGCTGGCATTATTAAATTCAAGGGAAGAAAATAGTAACCATTAAGTGCCTCACAAAATGCCCTACTGTTTATAGCCACTTCTGCCCTCAAAGTTGCCTTTAAAGTGCAGAGTAGAGACAAAGTCTGCCTTTATTTTATACATAGCAACAATAGCTACTAACAGATGAAAGAGAGGGCAAGAAATGTGGTGGAAAGGACACTGGATTAAAAGTCTTAAGGTTTGGTTTTAGCCACAAACCAGTTGTGTAACCTTTAGCAAGTCACATAAATGAAGCAGTTCCCAGTATTCTCATTAAAAAAAAATGACCTGGGTATCTTTTGGTTTTCTTATGTCTGTATAAAAGCATGGTTCTCTATTTCTAACTGGTTGCTATAGGGTCAGAGGAGTTACAGAATTTTTCTACTAATATATAGATGATTTTCAGGGAAAGGTTAGAGGATGCACATGTCCTGCTGAAATTTTTACTTCATCTAATTTCCTGGTGTTTTAATTCTCTGATAGGTGAATCGATGATTCAGGTACAGAAATGCACAACTATGACAGGTCAGACTGGGAAATGGTCCTGATTACTTTTGCTGGAGACTATAGTGGTAGGGAAACAGAGTCCAGTTAGTTCCTCTCGCGTCACACATGAAAGACTGGTTGTGCATTAATACTTGAAAGAGTTGATTCAGGAATGCTGTGACAGCCTTTAACTTAGAATTTTCTTATTTTTCTGGGTTTCTGTCTCCTTCTTAATGGTATTTTAATGCAGGTTTTGTGTTCAATTATAATAGTGTTGCTAAATACAGTAAGTCTGATTCCACAGAAGAAGAATAGTTTTTTCAAAATCAGCATTTTCTTGCTGATTTGCCAGCTGTTTCAATAAAAACTCATCTCCAACTTCAAATGAGTATATTGCACTCTTACTAAATATAAATGTGTTCCACAGCTACTGTATTCTACCCCCTTAAAACCAAACACAAATTCTGCAATTGGAGAGACTCCTATCTTACCCATGCAAAGGTGGTATTGCTGACTCTGGCATCCTAATGAATAATCAATAGTTGTTTTCACACATGCCTTACTAACATAGATGCCTAAATATGAGTAAGCAAATTAGTCTCCTCTGATGTATTTGCCTTCCCTAAACATTTGTTTAGTGAGGGTAGTAATGATGATAGCATAATATTATAATAATGAATGCCGTATCTACCTCATAGCTTTTAAATTAAAAAAAACAAAAATGAATAAAACTTGGGCCCATTTCATGATCAAATATACAATTAATTACAAGCATAAAATTTAAGTTTGGATATAATAAAACAATAAAGATAAATGAATTCAGTGTATTGAGCAGACATTGATTGCTAAGATAAGCTTGGATTATTGTCTATAAATTTTATACTATTTACACGAATGATCCAAGAGCCCAGACTGTGAACAAGTTAATTTCAGCTACACATTTTTTTCTTACAGTCCTCATTGAGTTGAATGTGTGCATTTTTTTGTATTTTTAATCAAAATTACAAGAAATACAAGCAATTAAGTCTTTCAGTATCGCCTAACAATAGTGAAAAGGCAGCTATAGTAATTACAGGAAGCATATTTGTTGGTGTTTGCCTTTAGAAAAATACTAGTTGGTCTTTTGTTTGACAGAAACTTAAGCTGTGGAATTGTCACAGAAACAAATACAAATGGATTCAAAGAGATGTTTCTTCACTTAAAATCACTCTTTTTTTTGCAAGTATTTGCTTTTGAGCAGACATTTCTATCTGATAGATAAGTCTGGCTGATTAAAGGAAAGTATAAATTTCTTATGTCGCAGGAAGCAGGTCCCTATCAGTTGCTATTGGGTTTGATCAAAACCTTCTGTGGTAGTATGTCTCTATTGCCACAGATTTGACTATTTTCCAATCAAACTATTTTCCTTACACTCTCAGAAGATGAGAAAAACGTGGGTCCTTACTGAGCTTGTGGCCCACCCTCTCCGACATGTGGGTGGCCAAGAGCAAGTGGCCAGAAAACACTGTAACTTGGTAACAAGCTGTTTGCACAAAGTGACACTGGTGGCCCACCCTGAGTTCTGAAGACACAGAATATCTACACATGAACATCACCGGAGGGAGTAAGTATGCTGAATTGAAACAACCAGGTATTGACTAGCTTTGGCCATTTTGGGTTGTTGGTTTTTGTCAAAAAGAAAAACAAAACATGGTCATTTCAATGAACTCAATCATTTTTAAGATCAGTTTGTGGATGCAGACACAGCCACAGTCTCACATAGTTGGCATTCTTTTCCTTGCAGCTGGAATTAAAAATTAGACATTTTTTTAGACTCTCAGCCATTCTGAGCCCATTTTCTCTGCATACTTCATGGCTTGAAAATTCTGAAATAAATCTTATATGCAAAGTTTGATTTAAAATATTTTAAGTCAACGTAATTCGAATTGTTTACAGCCTTTTCTGGGGCTTTTATCGGATGATCATCATATTTACATTAAATCATTCACATTTAGAGATGTTCTGAAGTCTAACATGGGGTTTATACATCACAATTCTAGTGTGGTAAAACTTTCACACCTCCTCCAGAAATTTTGGTACTACAAATGAAGGCTGCCATTTGAAGATGAGCTATCTTTCTCAGAGTTAAATATATTTACAAGATTAGCCGAGTGCTGTGGCTCACGCCTGCAATCCTAGCTGCTCAGGATACTGGGATCTGAGGAACAAGGTTCAAAGCCAGCCTGGGCACTATAGGACCTGAATCTCTTCTCTCCAATTAACCTCTAGAAAATGGGAAGTGGATCTTGGCTCAAAGGTATGGTGGTAACCTTGAGCTGAATAGCTCAGGGGCAATATCCAGGCCCAGGGGTAGGGCAGTAGCATTGAGTTGAAGAGCTCAGGTGAGTGTAGTTATATTTCCAAGACTATGTCCATAACCTTGGGCACCCAAATATTGAGTCATGGCTCTTGTACTGTTTGGATCTAATATCCACATATGAAAGAGACCATGTGCTTTTTGGTTCTTTTGGTCTTGACTTAGCTCACTCAACATGATTTTCTCTAGTTTCATCCACTTCCCAGTGAATTCATTAATTTATCTTCTCTGTTGTCTATATAGGATTCCATTGTGTGTATGTATCACATTTTTGTGTTCATTCATCAGTAGTAGGACATCTGGATTGTTTCCACTGTTTGACTATTGTGAATAGTGCAGAGATGAATATGGCTGAACAAGTGTCTTATCACATCCTGGGTTATGATGCTCAGGATAGATGCCCATGAGTGGTATGGCTGGGTTATAGGGAAGGTCTAGTGTTAGTTTTTTGAGAAACCTCCAAACTGCCTACCAGAGTGGCTATACTAGCTTACATTCCCACCATAAGTGCAGTATGGTTCCTCTTTCTGCACAACTGTGCCAGCATTTGCCATTAAGACCAGAGTTTTACTTTTAATTGTATACTGATGTAAAGATGTTCAGCAGATCTCTGTTTTTGCCTAGTGAAATGAGACTTTTCCCAAACTTTCAGCAGTCAGAATTTCTGCATATTGAAGATTAGCTTTAGCACATCTTACGCTCAAGCAAGATGGAGTGAAGCAAGATGGAATGAAAGTGTTTTCTTTAAAAGAAGTTTAGGGAGGCCGGGATATTGGCATAATGGTAGAGTGCTTGCCTAGCATGCATGAAGACAAAGACACAGGTTCCATTCCGTGGTGCCACATACACAGGAAAAGCCAGAAGTGGTGAGTTGTCTCAAGTGGTAGAGCTCTAGCATTGAGAAAGCCAAGGACAGTAATCAGGTCCTAAGCTCAAGGCCCAGGACTGGCCAAAGAGGGGAGGGAGAGAAAGGAAGTTTAGGAATCAATACTTGATGTTTTATATGATTTTGCAAACTTTCTACTTCTTTCATTCCAAACCTTTCTAACCATGAATACAAAGTCCTTTAATTTTTTAAAAAAAGACTAGAGATTAAAAAAAATTGTGGTGGCTGTAGGGCTCAAACTCAGGGCCTAAGCACTGTCCTTGGACTTCTTTCAAGGGTAGAGCTCTACCCTTGAGCCTCAGCACCACTTCCAGGTTTTTTTTTCTATGTATGTGGTGCCGAGGAATCAAACCCGGGTCTTCATACATGCTAGGTAATCACTCTACCACTAGACCAAACTCTTGGCCCCTGAGACTAGAGTTTTGTTTTGTTTTTTTTTTTAATATTTCCTCTGTTTGGACATCTAGCATGCAAGTTTCTTTACTTATTCTCCCTATCAGAATGGAATCTCTCTGGGAACAGGAGCATCATATCATGTTCCTACTAGAATATACACATTGCCTATAGCCTTGTTTGTCATATAACATGCTCTTGTGAAGAAAACATTATATTTAGATTTTTCATAAAAGTGTATTATGAACAAGGTGCCATGGCTTATGCCTGTAATCTTGGCTATTCAGGAGGCTGAGATCTGAATCAAGGTTTGAAGCTATCCTGGGAAGGAAAGTATGAAATTTTATCTCCAGTAAAATACTCAGAAGCTAGAAATGGATTTATAGTTCAAGGAGTAGAGCCTTAACCTTGAACACAAATGCTCAGAAACAGCGCTGAAGTTTTGAGTTCAAATCTCAGGACTAGCACAAAACCAAAATCCATTATTTACATAATGCATTACGAATGCCATGGAAGATTTGGGGATCATCAAGCAGAATATAGGCTGTTTGACATAAAATGAAAACAGGTAATATTATTGCCTGCCATTACTATATGCTACTCTATTAACTGTTGTCCATTTCCCTCCATAAATATGAAAATGTATACATAAGAAATGGTAAGAATGCACAAAGAAGACTTTTTCAGCCCATACTCTAAATTAGATAAATCACAAAGGAATAAAACATAATATATGATGATATTAACATAAAGCAGAACAATGTAGGCAACCAAATCTTGGAGCATCCTGGAAACTCAGTTTTAGAAAATGCTCTTTAGCCTCAAGGTAAAAGCCAACACACTGAAAACTTTAAAAGAAGGAATAAGAGACACATTAGGCCTCCTTGGCACAGGTCAAAACTTTCTCAATAAGATCAAGAAACACAACAAATCAGAGAAAGGCTGGATAAGTGGGACTGCATTAAACTGCAGAGCTTCTGTAGGGCAAAGGACATAGCTAGTAAATTAATTAGGAAGCCTACAGAGCTAGTAAATTAATTAGGAAGCCTACAGAATGAGAGAAGATCTCCACTAACCATACAATGGACAAAGGCCTCAAATCTAAAATATATCAACAGCTCAAACAATTGAATCACTTCAAAACTAATCCCCAAAGAAACAACCATCCCATTAAAAGATGGGCCAAAGTGTTAAAGAGAGTCTTCTCTGAAGAAGAAACAAAAATGGCCTATAGACACATGAAGAAATGCTCAACATCTCTGGTCAAAAAAGAAATGCAAATCAAAACAACTCTAAGATTCCACCTCACTCTAATCAGAATGGCCAGGACCAAGAAAACTAATAACAACAGATGCTGGAGGTGATGAGGCCAGGAGGGATCACTACTACAATGTTGGTGGGAGTGCAAACTCGTTCAACCACTATGGAAAGCAGTATGGCAGTTCCTCCAAAGACTAAACATAGAGCTCCCCTATGACCCAGCAATTCCACTACTTGGCATTTACCCAACGGTCCAGAAACAAGGGCATACTAAATCCACTAGCACAATGATGTTCACTGAAGCACTATTTACCGTAGCAAAGATATGGAACCAACCCAGATGCCCCTCAGTTGATGAGTAGATCAACAAGATGTGGTATTTGTACACAATGGAATTCTATGCTGCTGTCAGAAAGAACGGCATTGTCCCATTTGAAGGAAATGGAAAGACTTTGAAAAAATTCATATTAAGTGAAGTAAGCCAGACTCAAAGGAACATAGGCCCAATAGTCTCCCTCATTTGTCATAACCAGTAGAAACCTTGGGCTCTCCTAGCAGAAATTTACAATAGAACAAAATCTAGAGACATTAGGCCAATTAGTACAACACTAAATGTAAGGACCTCCAGGATAAGGAAACAAAAACCATATAATGAGTGATTGTTGTCTTTAATGTACTATGTTATTGCTCATCTCTTTTGCCATCCCTTGGTTATCTCATATTGTTACAATATTTCACCTTGTTATCTGATATATTTCATATGTGCCTAATTGATTATTTGAAATTGGATAAGGAAGGGGGAAATTAAGATAAGCGGGGGAGGGGGGGAGGGGGGGAGGGAAATGGGGACCATGTCATGAGAAAGGGTATCAATGTTTGTGAAGTTATGCACTTTCTATCTGGTGAATATAATGTAACCCTTCTATTAATTACAATAAAAAATTATTAAAAAAAGAAAATGCTCTTTAATTTGAAGACAACAAGCTTAGCAAAAGTTTGTCAATCTAGCTGTTAGAAAGATTGTCGATGGAAGATGTAAGGAGATCAAGTTAGAAAAACCACAGAAATAATCCCCTTGAAAGTGATGTGGGTTTAAACAGTGTAAGGAGTTTGAAGCTGAAGAGATTTAAATAGGTTTAAAAGATAATAAGGAAGAAGAATGGAAAGAGTTGAGATGTGCGGTCTCAGGGCCGAGGAAAGAAAGTTGGGTAGTGAGAAGAGTGATTTCCAAGTTCTTTGATGTAATCACACAACAAGAAGGAAAACCAAAGTGAAGAAGGTAGCAGAGGGACTGAGCTTTTGATGAATCATTAATTTGGAGCAGTTTTAGATGGATGCCAGCGTCACATTAACATAGACATGCACAGTAGAGAGATACATGATGCTGAGCTGAGGGGTGAGGGATGAAAGGAGATAGGAACTCATGGAAGGAAGGTTAGCACGGAAGATGAGAAGGTGATTACAGATTTGAGGACAGAATCTTTCAGAGTACCAGAGAAAGAGAAGACCACTGAATGAGAATAATCTGAAGTACTAGCAGAGGCAACTCTTTGGGAAGCAAGAATAGGGCAAATTTTAGGGTTTATCTCGATAAGCACTAATGCAACATCAAATCTGATACAATAAAGACAGAACAATAATTAGTAAAAATGGAAAAGGTTAGGTGATTAAGTGGTTATTCATCAGTAATGCAGAAATAAAATGGGGTAGTCACATTCCCTGGAGAAAAAAGGGCAATATGTGAAAGACGACTGCTGATTTTAGACATAATGAGAGCAGGAAAGACATTCAGAAATCATGAGAGATTTATAGGAAAGCATTTGCAGCTTTATCTCTGAATTTTCTGTTTGCTTGTTGATTTGTTGAATACTATGTAGATTCCAGAACCTAAACTAAAAATATGGTCTCGGAATAGGTGGAAATTGATAGAATGGAGTAAAGAGAGAGGTAGTGTTCTATGGAAAACACGATGGAAGAGGTGAGATGAGCATAGATTAAGTTTTAGTCAGTGGTGGGCTTCCTGGCTACCATTTTGTTTTTGAAATTGGAATGATGAAAGAAGAGGTCTGCATTTTCTAGTTCAAATAACATTTTTTTTCATTTAGTCCTAACCATTAACATTTTGACATGCTAGGAATATAAGCAAGAACTAGTAGGCCTGGCTTGGAACTTTGATTAATCCAGTAAATATTGATTGAATTCTTTTCCAAACACTATTCAATTTTTTTAGTTTAATTTTATTGTCAAGGTGATGGACAGAGGGGTTACAATTACATATATAAGGTAATGGATATATTTCTTGTTAAACAATGCTACCCCCTCCCTCATTTTTCTTCCACTTTCCCTCCGTCCCTATTTTTCCCATCCCTTGCAAAATGTAAAGTTCATTATCAACATATTCTTGACATTGGGGAATACAAGTGAAATTTCTTATGCCTTTTAAGTTTATGTATTTGTGGGAGTATAAATCATAAATAATATATAATGTGTCTTCATCAGTGACACCCCTTTTAATATTCTCACCCATCCCTCTGGATTTAACTTTTACAAGAAACTTCACTAATAAAAATTTCTGACTATCTCCACACACATATTTTGTAGCAAGCTTTTAAGGTTGTGCTGAAACTGTTCATATGCTCAAATATTAAACTATATCCCATGCCATCTTTGACATATTGTCTTATTTTTATGAAATTATTTATCTATTGTTCATATATATCCACAATATATGACTCTAATGTGCTCCTTCATCCATGGACATCACAGTTTGTCTAGCTCATCTTCTGTGTTAACACTTAGCAAGATTTAATAATTTAACTCATATCAACTTTTCTGAAGAGATTCTGATATTCATATGCAGGGGGGATACTAGAGATCTCAATTTCCAATAACAGTGTCCCATACTTATTCTGTAGTTGAGATATGACATTGTATTGAAATGTTTGTTAGAAAGTTACTTTTCTTAATAATATACGGGGACCATTTTCTATGATTTATATTTAAAAATGCAATTGTTATAAGGTATGTACTAAATTATTATACATCAGATGATCAAATAAATATGTATTAAAGAGTTTAAAATTACTGCAATCAGGACTGTACATTAGTCACTAAAATAATCTTCAAATATGACATGAATTACCAAGCATCAGTAACTCAAACCTATAATACTACCAAGTTGGCATGCTCAGAATGGGAGGATTATGGTTCTAGGCAAGTCAAATAGAAAAGTCCCCACACTCTCCACCTTCACGAATGTAGATTGATATGGTAGAGTGTACCTATTGTCTAAGCAACAATGATAAGTCAAAAGTAGGTAAATAGTGGCTGAGAAAACTGGGCTTAAGGGAAGGCTCAGCAATATTCCACCTGGTCTACCAAGATCCTGAGTCTAAAAAGAAATTCCCCAGTACTGCTAAAAAAAATGTTCAGATATCCTTATCAGGTGTACTAATTATAGTGTGTGTCATTTCATAGGACAGGTAGTGTCTTGAGCACTTTTTATGCCTTTCACTAAATCCTCACAAGAACTCTGAGGAGTAGGTGCTATTTATACATGAGGGAATATGAAAAACAGAGCTAAAAAAATCCCTCTTGCAATCTGAATTCAAGCCCCAACCTTTATTTCCTTATATGTTACCCATTATATTTGATCATGGACATTCCCTCAAAACCAAAAAATCAATTAGCGCACAGAGTGGTAGAGAATATCACACAGACAGTTGATTGCTTCTTATCCTCATCTAATATGCATTCATATTTTCTCTCAAGGTTAAAATAGGAATGTGTTCCATTCTTATGCTTAATCCCGCCTTTGGAGCAATCACTTATACATGGCTTTTCTCAATAGCTGTTTATTATGTTTAAATCTAAGTAAGTATTTTAACACTAAATAATTTTAGAGCACTACACATTTTAAATACAGGATATTTTCCTTAACATGCAGACACAATTAGCAGCAGACACAAAATTATTATTAAATAAGGGTATATGAGTGTGTTTGAACATGGAAGCATTTAACTATATATTTCAAGTCAGAATATTCTTTTCTAAGATTATTCAATAACTGCACGTAAATGCTAGTCTGTAAAATTATATTCACAATTCTCAACATGCTAGAAATAGGTTTAATAATTTTTTGCATGTGTGTATGTTGATCCTAGGACTTGAACTCAGGGTCTGGTTTCTATCCTAAGTTCTTTTTGCTCAAGGTGACTATTCTACAACTTGAGCCCCAGCTCCACTTCTGACTTTTTGATAGTTCATTGAAATTTCTTTGAAATCTTTAAGTTTAGAGTCTCCATGGTACTTTGCTAATAAAATAGTACTCTAGAGAAATTCCTTAGACTGACTATGCTATAATTTAGTTCTTCCTTTGTTAGATCTTTGCTGTCTTCCTTTGTAAATTTTAGAAGCTGTTTTTCTGTTTTACATGTAAGTTTTCTATTCAACTAGCTAGAAGGTTTTTTTTTAATACCTTCTGAAAGAATCCTAACTCTTACATACACAAATAAGGAATGAGTTTCCATCCTTTCTCTCTTTTCTTTCCCTGTGGAAAGCTGAATCGTATGCTTTGTATGTGATATTCTGTCTGTGTGAGAGCTCTCCTTTTTATCTCTGGATGAATTTTCAAGGCAAATTGCTAGTCCATGAATGGCACAGGTATATTCTTTCTGGAAATTTTAAAATATTAGGATGGTGGTGAGGTCAAAGATATAAAGAGATTGTCATTCACTAAGAAAAAGTGTTTGACAAGGAAGCCTAAGTTTTATTGTGATTTCTGTGTTTACCATTTTCATCCAGAGACTTTAAAAAGGGCCCAGTTCCTTTGCATTTTTTTTCACTATTCCCTGAGGGAGAACAATCTGTTTCTTCTGAATTTCTATTACTCTATATTTTACCCTTCTTTTATAATGCTCTTGGATGTTATTTCACTTACATAAGATAGAAGTAAATGTGGCATAGGCCTTTCACTTCAAACGCCAGCCAGGGAGCACAAAAACATGCCAGTAAAAGGCTCGAGTTTTCAGATATCCTGCTTGAGTTAAAAACAAAATCCTGCATACTGCATTTTAAATTTGAGACTACCTCTTATTTAGTAAAATGGCAAAACACTGTTGAATACTACCATTAAGATAACAGTCCTTTATAATCAAACAGAAGACAGTTCAGACAGATTAGTTGTCCATTTTATATTTATTGGCCATGATTTTAGAATATGTTGACCTAAATTAGATAGTCTTTAAATTTCCTGTGAATTACACATTTAATTTTGACAGGGTGATAATTAAGAAAAAAGAAATACTTAAATGCTAATACACGTTGGTAGTAAGCTTAGATCATTATTTCCCCAATCTGGTCTATTCACCCTCTATGAATTACTATTATGCCCTAGACAAAAAAAGAGCAACAGGTAACACATGCTTTTGATATTCAACTCATATAAATTTCATAATTAGTGCTGCAAAGACTATTGCATTGTATAATTTATTATCTGAATCTCCAAATGTTATCTCCCTTTACCACCAAGAGTGAAGCTCACAAATTCACTTCTTTGCAATTGTTAAGATAATACATACATTGTCTTGAGAATGGGCTTCCCAGATCCTTTGAAGCTTATTTGAATTCAGTACCACTTGACACAGAGACAGAATAAAGACTATCTGACTCTATTTGTGAAAAGATGAATCATCACATTCCGCTAGATATTATGATGATTCAGAAACTTACCCTTCAAGTATAAAAGTCATAATGGTGGTTTCTAAAATATAAAATTTTATGAAGTACATCTATGTAAGAGCACTTAAGTCAACGTAATTGATAACAGCAAACAAAAAACAATAACTACTGCTCTTTCTGTTAATGAGCAACCATTAAAAATGCAACATTAATCTGTTTACACTGAGTGAAATGGTGACTCTATATAAAAATGGCTCCCAAATCCTAGATTCTGCCCTTGTAGGACTTACAACCTACTAGGAATTGATTGCACTCTAATACATGGCAGCACTGGGACAAAGCCAAGATACTATAGCAAACACTGGCTCTTGGGACTCAGTAAAAGGGAGAAATGTTTTCAAAATCATGTTTTAAGTAGAAATATTTTTAGCATCTATTCAATTCTTCAAATTTGCTCTGCTACTTAAACCCTCATGTTTCATTACTCTTGTGTATTTTAAAATCCAAAGAGATTTTTCCAATCACATGTGAAGTCTTGCTCTCTGATAACTTTTCTACCCTGTGTGGAGACTGCAAGGAAGCTAGTTAGTAGCCTTACAATTATTATCCGATCACCTTATCTCATTAGCACTTGCTTCACTAAATACAAAGAAGGCGGTTCAAAGTTAAATGTCATCTTGTGGCTTGGGTGATTAAAGGTTGATAACCTGAAGGCATATGAATAGGACTGTCATCTCCAGAAAAGCAGCCTGTTGATTCAGGACATGATCCCAGAGAGGGAAATGCAGATCATATTTACAATTTTTTGCCTCCCACATACCAAGCCAACCAAGCCAAAGCTTCTAGGACTTTCTGATTTTACTCTCCCAGGACCCAGGCTGTTCTATGCTTGTAATGTGACCAGGTTTTAGAAGCTGTCTTTTTCAGGTCCTCTGGGAGCTGCTTGTATTCAGTCCACTCATAAGCAGGACTTAGAAAATAATGTATGATTCAGTTCCTTAAGGTGTCTCATAGACTTTGAAGGTGTAGTTCAAAGATCAAGAAATTATGATTTTTAGATTATATCCCTTTAGCTTTCCAATGTACCAGGTAGTGAGTCCTCATTTTAACTACACATTGACTTTCATTTCAAAAATATTGCTGCTTTTACTTTTAATCAGATAATTATAGAAATAATAGTTTATGTAACAGCTTGTAGCCTTCCATGAGAAATTAAGTCTATATAGGGTATGCAGTGCTTCTGGGACTATTAACTGTCTCTAAAGTAGGGCTTTTTGTGTTTATACATGCTTGATTCTCTGAGGAGTAATCAAATAGCACTCAAAGCTGCTAATTATTGTATTGAAGATATCTTTAGAATGTTCCAATAAGAAGACTGGTTAAATGAAAATATATTTATTCATAAAAGGAGCTTTATGAGGCCTATAAAGAAGGTCCAATCATGTGAGTTTTAAGCTGTTAGATTATATCAACATTATTTTTGCTGTATAGTTGAAAGTTCTGATAAATGTTCTACCAAGGAATGGAACAGGGTCCAACTGAGGCCAAAAATAGTTTGTTTTGTGGTAATAAAATCCTAAAGGGAGATATACAGGGACTGGAAGCAATTGACATTGAGACAACAATGTTCAGTCCATAAGAAAGAATGCATGTAGGTCTACAGAAGTCACAGAGATTTCTCTTACTGTCAACACTTAGAGATTACACTCTTCATTTATTTGATGAGTGCCATGGTGTTTTTCCAACAAATATCTCTTAAGAAAGGAAAAAGAGAAGAAATGAAAAATAAATGACAGGAGTAAAGAAAACTTTTTCATAACATTCACCTAGGAATTTCAACTTTATGAATTTTCTTAATAAATTTATGAGGAATCACTGGGAAATATAACATATAAGCAATTACCATGAGCATTACATACAAGTATGAAAAAAATAAATGAGGACAATATTTAAAATATTATGACACAATTGTATTCATTTAATGTAGTATTTCATGTAATTGGTAATGTTTATGAGCTATCATCCAACAAAGCTACAGTAAAAACATAAATGATAGGCTGGATGTCAGGGGCTCAGGCCTGTACTCATGGCTGTTCAGGAGGCTGAAAAATGAAGGGCCATACCAGCCTAAGCAGAAAGGTCTGCGAGATTCCAGAATAAAAATAATAGATGAATAAGTCAATTATAAATAAATTACTTAAGTGTCAGAGTACCAGTGGAAAAAGAAAGTAGAGTGAACATAAGGCCCTGAGTTCCAATCCCAGTACCACCAAAAAAGAAGACATTACATCATAAAATATTATGGAATGTACCAAAACACACATGCATGGGCATATGTATAAACATGCACACACACACACACTTCATGCAGACACACATATACACACACAAACATATAAGCACATAGTTACCTGGAAAATTATATATCCTGGAGGAATACACCTGAGGATTCATACTAATTATTATTACTAATTTTTTTGCTAGTTCTGGGCTTGAGCTCAGGGCCTGAGTAGCCCTTAGACTTTCTCAAGGCTGGAGCTCTACCACTTAAACCTCAGCACCACTTCTGGTTTTTTTCTATGTATGTGAAACCGAAGAATTAAACCCAGGTCTTCATGAATGCTAGGCAAGCACCCTACAACAAGGCCAAACTCCTGGCCCTGATTATTTTTTAATACAATCTGAATTACCAATTTTAATAAAGTGATACTATCCTTTGGAAGTACCATACCTATATTTTTGTTACTATATTCTATTTTAATGAAAATGTCCATTTTTATTCAAGTAAGGGTTGAGCTTTCACAGCTTTCATAGTAAAACCATGCATGGAAGAGCACTGTCTGATAGAATTGCAGCCTTTTTTCTTCTTGACTGTCAGAGCTGGCCAAATGTTGTCTCTTATCAGCTAGTCTGTAACTAGCCCTGCACACACCCTTATTTTTTCTGATCATCTGAATATCTTTTGCCTCAAACATTTAAAGAATTATTGTTACAAAATAGTTTTTTTCTAATTTTTATCTCAATTTAGAATTTGTCTGTTAATTTTTTCTTTAAAGGAAACCTTCATAGTTTTAATTTTTTCTTTAAAGAAAACCTTCTTAGCAAAATGAGTTGCAAAAAGAATAAATGCTTTTAGACATTAGAAATAATCAACTGAAAAAAATGAGAAAAAATTGTTACTCTTTATTTCAATGTGTTTGATAAAATACATAGTGTTTTTTTCATTTATAATGATGATGTATAGAGTGGTTATAATTATATACGTAAGGAAATAACCATTTGAGCCTCATGGCCACTTCCTCAACAAACTGTTAAGTGATCTTTTGCTGTTTGAGAATATTTTCTCCTCCTGAACTACATTCTTCTTCTTTGAAGAAGTATTCTATACTTTGTGTTCCATTTTTCCAACACTTTCTATATTACCTCATGAGCAGTATTAGCTTAAGTGTTTTCTAGTTCATCTTTGTATAGTAAAATTCAGAATACTGTAATAACTTACATTCAAAGCCCTTGACAGCTGTAGTGAAAAGAGTGGGTAAAGAAGAAAGCCATGGGTTATCATTACCTATTATAAGTATGATCTACTGATCCTTTATTTGGGGTCATTTTATTATAGTCTGTGCAAATATCAGTTTGTCTTGACTTCAAAGATTTTCACCTTATAAAATAGAATTTTGAACAAAAATTGAATCTAAATTATTCAAGAAAACGTGGCTTATAAAGCTCCCTTTTGACATCTTATTTTTAAGATGTGATATGTAAGTTCCTATAATGCAGCCTAAAATGAAGATTTAGAACTAATTCATTTGAGTAAAATTGAAAAGACTTTTTAAAAGAATCTTTGTATTCATGTTGACAAAAGCTCTACTGCTGTTATACCATTTATTTAAGAAAAGTATAAGGAACTGGATATAGTGACTTCTGTTTGTAAAACTAGTTACAGAGTTTGAGTATATAAATGCCCAAGGCTAACCAAGCAAAGAGATACCAAGACCCCTACCTGAAATAATTAGCTGGCTATTGTGGCAGAGGTCTGAGGTACCACTTATGAATGCAGAGTGTGAAGGCAGGAAGATCATGGTCTAAAATCATCCTGTGCCAAAATGGGAGAAATTAATCCCCCCTAAATGAAATAAAATCAAATTTAAAAAAAGAGCTGAGTGTATGGTCCAAGTGGTCATTGTTATGTTTACTAAGTGTAAAGTCCTGAATTCAGTCTCCAGTACACAAAGAAAAATAGAAAGAATAATGAATGAAAGGAAGGAGAACCACATGCAGAATGGTCTTTTCAAGTGTGAATACATTTGCTATATGACACATGTGTGTAAATTCATAGAGACAAATATTAAATTCATTTTCAATTCATTTGAAAAAGCATTAAAATTGTACACATTATGACACACATGGTATATACTTCAGGGGAAACTTAAATCAGGTTGAATACACCTGTTTCCCTTTTTCTTCGCTCTTTATGAAAACAACTTCAGAATACTTTCTTCTTGCTTTTGAATACCTACAATAGGTATTACAATTATCTTTGTCACATGTCTCTGTTATAGCAAACCATAACTCGCTCCTCTTAACCACAGCTTATTGTTTGTTAATCACAACTTTCCCACCCCAACCCCCCACCATCAACCTTAGCCTGTGAAAGTGACCATTTACTATCAATCTTTTCATATTCCACATAAAAAGAGATAGATGGTGCTATAGTTGTCTCTCTGTCTCTGAGTTATATCCTTACTCTAATGACCTCCACCTTCTACCAATATTTTTGCAATTGACAGGACACTGTCCCTTCTTATGGCTAAATAGTATTCTCTCCATATGAGTAGCATATGTACTTGTTAGTTGATGAATAACGTACAGTGTTGCTGTTTCTTAGCTATTATGAGTAGTATTGTAATGAACATGGGATTGTAGATGAATTCCTGGTAATATTTCTTTGGATGTATACCCACTAGGCATAGTGGGTTTCATGGAAGCTCTATTTTTAATAGTATGATACCAATACTTGTACTCATTGTAACTGTACCATAATGAGAAATAACATTTACATTTCTACCAACTGTGTGCAAGAGTTCCATTTTTGCCACATATCCAGGAGCATTTGATCTTTTTTAGTCTTTTAGGGGACATGATGCATCATTATTATTTGAATTTAGGGCCTTGCAGTTAGTAGGAAGATGCTCTGTCAATGAGCCACACCCCAAGCTCCAGCTTATTAAAAATTTATTTATTTATTATGGTACGGGGGGTTGAATTCATGCTTGCTAGGCATTTTCTTTATAACCTTCTTTAAAAAATAAACATCGTTGCAAGAAATGTACTCAAAACTGTTTCATGAATCTTGATTTAAAATGTTCAAAAATTAAAGCAACAACGATGTTCATTGCAGCACTATTTACCATAGCAAAGATATGGAACCAACCCAGATGTCCCTACGTTGATCAGTGGATCAACAAGATGTGGTATTTATACACAATGGAAGTCTATGCTGCTGTCAGGAAGAACAACATTGCCCCATTTGTTAGGGAATGGAAAGACTTAGAATAAAATCATATTAAGTGAAGTAAGCCAGACTCAAAGGAGCATAGGCTCAATGGTTTCCCTCATTAGCCAGAATCAGTAGAAACCTTGGACTCTTCTAGCAGAGATTACAATAGAGAAAAACCTAGATACATAAGGCCATACAGTATGATGCTAAATGAAAGGACCTCAAGGATATAGAAACAGAAGCCATATAATAAGTGATTGTTGTCCTTAATGTACTATGTTATCTCTCATCTCTTTTGCTGTCCCTTGGTTATCTCATATTGTTACAGAATTTCACCTCAGTATCTGATATATTGGATATATGCGTATGTGGTTATTTGAAATTGGATAGGAAAGGGGGGAAAACAAGATGGGGGGGGGAATGGGGACCAAGACATGAGAAAGGGTATCAATGTAATGCACCTTCCATCCAGTGAATGTAATGTAACCCTTTTATTAATTACAATAAAAATATATGGAAAAAATTAAAGCAACAGAATATACTGAGGTTATTTATTAGGATCAATCAACATAATTCCATCACATAAAGTAATTAAAGGCAAAAAAAAGAAAAAGAAAGAAGAAGAAATAAGTAAACTCCCATATCCCATAGCCTTTACCCAGAAAAAAGAAAAAGATATGAGGAGCCAGATCTAAAAGGAGACGCACTAAATTTTTTTTCCAGGTTTGACTAATCTAGTTGTAAATCTTATTTGCTCTTTATGAGTAGGGGAATTTTGTACAAAAAAAAAGGCCATTTACTAAAAATGGAGATCCGGTTACAAGTATCTTTGTATGCTCCCTTCTGAGACTGCAATTACACATTGAAAGATTTCTTCTCAATGTACAGGAAGTCCCTCATCTTCATTTGATGGTATCATGTTATATTGTTATTTGTATATTTTATTTGATTCCATTCCTGAATTTGTCAATGATCTCTCAAACTGTATTTAATCTGATGTTAACATCTTTGATAACTCAATTTCAGTGATTGTAGTTCATGTGTTCTAAAATCATCTTTAGGCTCTCCAGTTCTCTTATCAGTTTAATCTCATTTTTAAAGCCTTCTTTTTGTCACTTCTTATTATTTTAAAATATATGTCTGGCAATTCATTTGCATTAATAAAAGAAAAAGGAAATAATCAAAAGAAGCTATCAGGGGCCGGGAGTCTGGCCTAGTGTTGGAGTGCTTGCCTAGCATACTCAAAGATCCAGGTTTTATTCCTCAGTGCCAAAATTATAGAAAATCCAGAAGTGATGCTATGGCTAAAGGAGTAGAGCAATAGTCTTGAAGAAAACCCAAGATAGTGCTCAGGCCCTGAGTTAAAGCCAGGACTGGAAAAAATAGAAGCTATCATCCCAATCAATGCCAAAATATTGCTTGACAAAAATTCCATATTTCTTCATGAGAAAACCTTTTGGCAAACAAGGAATAGAAGGGAACTTTCTCAATCTACCAAAGCACATCAAAATAATAAAATGGCTAATGTCATACTTAATGTTAAAACATTATTAAGTATTAAATAGAAGCCTGAAGTTGGGCAGTTCACATTATCTGCCTTTAAGAGAATTTTTTAAACTATAGTGATCAAGATAGTGATATATTGGAGAAAGAATAGAAACATAAATCAAATGTGAAGAATAGAAAGCTCAGAAATAGACCTACATACATACAGTGAATTGATTTTTGGCAACCTTGCATAGGCTTTGGTGAATGGATGGACTTTTAAACAAGTAATACTAGAACTATTGCACACTAGGAACCAAAATAATTAACCTCTACTTACACTTCATACCACAGCCAAAATTAACTTAAATGTAAGTCTATACTTAGACCCTGTAAGACAGAGTATGTAGTGATGAACTTGAGTTAAAACTATATTCTTACATAAAATATGACAATTATGGACCACAAAAGGAAAAAATGTAGTAAAATGGACCTAATTAAAATGAACTACTTAGTCCCTCAAAAGGTAACCATATGAAAAGGTAAAGTTAAATCATAGATAGAAGAATGGTTTGTAAAGCACATATATGGTAAAGGACTCTTGTCCAGAATGTAAAAGGGACTCTCAGTGTTTAATCACAAGAAAAAAAGTTATTTAAAATAATCATATAGACACTTCTCTGAAGAAAAAATGCAATTGATTAAGAAGTTCACTAAGGGGACTGGGAGATTGGCCTAGTGATAGAGTGCTTGTCTAGCATGCATGAAGACCCAGGTTTGATTCCTCAATACCACATACATAGGAAAAAAGCTGGAAGTGGTGCTGTGGCTAAGTGGTGGAGGTCTAGTCTTGAGAAAAAAGTCCAAGGACAGTGCTCAGGCCCTGAGTTCAAGCCACACAACTGGTAAAAAAGAAAAAAAAAGTTCAGTACCTTTCTTCAGAGAAAACAGGCTACTTAAAAGGCACAAGAGAAAAGACTTTGCAAATATAATTAAGATGCTTCCTCCTTTGGTTGTAAGCTACACTGAGAGGAGATTATTTATGTGGCCTAATTTACTTTTGTGAGCACTTTTTAAAGTGTTTAGTGATTACAGACAGTAAATCCAAGAGATGTCTTAATTCACAAGGAAATGACTACGTTAAAAAGGCCTGGAGATCAAAGACTTCTAGCAGCAGAGAAACCTGGTACTAACAACCAGCAAAAACGTAGGAACAGTTTGATTAGCATCATTTTATATGATCATATGTACACAGCTATTATCTGCTAGGATTGTCATGCTAGGAACTGTGGAACCTATATTTCTTTGGGTTTGGCTTACTTCATATAATGTGGGGTGATTTAATTCTTTCTGATGAAAGCATAGAATTCCATTGTACATGTGTGTGTATAGATAGAGATAGATAGATAGATAGATAGATAGATAGATAGATAGATAGATAGATAGATATGGATATATTCATATACCACATTTGTTGATCAATTCAGAGACATCTGAGTTGGTTCCATAGCTAAGCTATGGTAAATAATGTGAAATAAACATAATTTTATGCTGGTAGCTTTAGTGTGGCCTTATTTGTGATCTTTGTATAAATGCTCAAAAGTAGGATTGTTGTGTTATATGGGAGTTATATGTTTATTCTTTTAAGTAATTTCCATACTGCTTTCTAGAGTGGTTGAACAACTTTACATTCCCATCAAGAGTGTAGCAGGGTTTCCTTTTGGCCACATCCCCATCAGTATCTGTTATTAGTTTGTTTTATTGATAATGGCCATTCTAACTGGCTGAGTTGGAATCTCAGTATAATTTTGATTTGCATTCCTTTTATGGCCAGAGAAGTTGAACAATTCTTGAAATGGCCACCTATTACTAGGGTGGTTGTTTCTTTGAGGATTTGTTATTGGAGGGTGTAATTATTTGAGCTCTAAGTATATATCTTTTATAGTCCAGAGGTCTTTATCTTTTTTTACATCTCTTTGGCCATGAATTCATAGGG
The DNA here is from genome assembly GCF_031878675.1 of Megascapheus bottae. NCBI lineage: Eukaryota > Metazoa > Chordata > Mammalia > Rodentia > Geomyidae > Megascapheus > Megascapheus bottae. Next base: position 32,403,195 of record NC_143512.1, on the reverse strand, counting down.
GATAGATTCCAACAGCTCCTTCCCATTGTTTCTCACAAAGTGTGCTTCTCTGGGTGGAGCAGGCTGGAGCTTCAGTTGAACCCAGGTTCCTTTCTCTTTGGCTTCCTTCTTTTTCTGATCATTTAAGTTCACCCATTTCAGGAAGCCATCTCGGCTCTTAGAGTGCTTCATATTCTCAATATACACATTAGTCCTCTTGGCAAGCATCTTGCCCTTAACTTGTTTGTTCACAGCAATGCCAATAGCATGCTGGGTAACATTGTAGACCCTTCCAGTTTTGCCATGATAACATCTATGGGGCATTTCTTTTTGAACAGTACCCATTCCCTGATGCCTACAATATCACCTGTCTTGTAGATTCTCATGTATGTGGCCAAAGGAACAACTCCATGCTCCCTGAAGGGCTGAGAGAACATAGTGGGTACCTCTCCTCTTTCCCTTTGTGTTCAACATTTTGACAAATTACTGGAAGATGGTGGTTCCTGCCAAAAGTCTAAATATATTTTTATATGAGGTCCTGGTCTGTTGCGTAGTAAGTGAAAATCTTCTCCAAGTATGCGAGTTTTCTATTTATCTTACCAGATACATCCTTTGTCATGCAGAAGTCAGTTTAACGCAATCCCATTTATCTAGCCTTCATTTTATTGTTGTGTTTCTGGATCTTTATGAAGCTTAAGAAGGAAATACAAAAATACACAAATACTTCACAGCTCCTTATAAAGATGTATATACACACATACATACCATATAGCCAGGTAATCCTATAATTCTATGCCTGGGTATTTATTTGTTTAAATGGTATTGAAGGAATGGATGATATTGAAACAGATTAGGGAGAGATGCATTATAACTCATAAAATGACATACTGAATTAAAAATAATTTGTACAACTATTTAAAAACAACATTAAAAGAAATTAAAACATAAAAATATGTGTTTACACAAAATCTTGTACAAATTGATTTCATGGATTTATTCATGAAAAGTCCCAAACTGGAATAAATGGCCCAAATACCTCTAACTGCTGAAGATTTGAGTTAGATAGTTTTTTATGCAATGGAGCATTACCTAGAAAAAAGGAATGACTAGTTTTTACATGCAATAATATTGGCAGAATTCAAATATATACACAAAACAACTCAAAAATATTATATGAACTCATTTACTTTATATTGTAGGACTTATCAAAGTAAACAAATGAAACACATCACTGGTGATCAGGAATTAGGACAATCAGACAAACTATGAAGTGACTTTGCGAGTTGGTAATACAGTTCTTATATCTTGATAGAATCATGATGACTGTATATATAATGCCCAAATAGTAAACTATATGTGATGTTAACTTTGTTCCTCAGTTATATTATTGGCTTAAAAGACTACATAAAGTTGCTGAATTAAAACCGTGGGGATTTCAGGCTAAAGATGTGGCTCAAGTGGTAGAGTGTTTGCCTAGAAAGCATGAGGTCCTGAGTTCAAACCTCAATATTCCAAAAATTAAAAAAAATCTAATAATTTAATACAAAAGTTTGCTTCTCAACAATTTTCAGGCTGATGTTTATAATATATAAACAATTCTGCACGAGGTGAATCCTGAAACGAGTTTATCCCAATGTTTTCCTTATGTTAAACCTCAACTGCTCCAGGCTGGTGTACTTTAACTTAGCAAATAATAAAGAGCCAGGATGGTTGAACATCAGGAACCAGGCCTGAGAGTCTTAAGTACCACACTGGCTCATCCCAAGTGCTCAGCACTGAGTCCAAGACCACAACTAAATGAAGGGAGGAGGTTAAAATACAGACAATGATTCATGGGTGGTATAGTAGCACCTCATTTTGTGTATGGAGACCCAGAGCCCTTTTTAATTTTTCAATAAATATAAAGGCAAGTGTTTCTCCACATGCAATAGGTTTGACTTTCAATAAAAGGCAAAATAAGAGAAGACAAATGATAGAATTCATAATTTTATAAATGGTTAAATTATTGTTCTATATTTTCTAGGATGTGATATTTTAAGATGAATTGATAAAACATTTCCCTTAAACAATGTTAATGTATAATGCCATTCTTTAAAATCCTTCCTCCTCACTACATATCCTGAGCTGATAGTCCTACAGTTTTTCTTTACATCACATCACTGCTTAGAGGGGTACATAACGAATCAAAGATGATGCTATTAGAAAAGCTTCTCAAATGCTTTAATGAATGTAGATAATCTTCAAATAAAATGACAGTCCATTTGTTCAACATTAGAAACATCTAATAACATTAGATGTTATTCAATAAATTTCATCCCTCTCTGATATGATACACTCAGGACCACATAAAAGAAAATACTTGTTTCTGGATTCAGCTTTGGAGAGAACAAAGTAACATGAAGTGACTTCAGCAAAAATAAAAAAAATTAGGAAAGCTGAGAATAAACTAAAGAAAATATGGTTTATGAAGCAATATTAGTAGATAGATAGGCAATGTAATTTCTACATGACATGATGATTCTTTTTGTTTTTATTAGTAAATACCTGTTAAGTTTGTTTAGTGCATAGCATTGCCTGATCTACAAAATTATCTTTTAGAATCATAACATTTTATCATTTTCTAATTATTTGATTTTTGTTTGTCTCAAATAACCCCCAAAATCAGTGGGGATAAATGAAGGAAACATCAATTGTAACTAATCAGAATTACATTATTTCCTTAAACCATTACAATAACAATTTATTATTTTAATTTTAAAAGAACTTCTAAGAATATATATGTGTAATATTAATTAAGAAAAATCAGATCCTGTGTAAAAAAATGAAGAAAAAGTCAATTTCCTTATTGTCTGAGAAGTTCTGATATGACCTTACCCATTCTGGCCATTGGTGACTAAGTGTAGCTATGGCTTCTCTGTGACTTAAACTTCATGACCAAATTATATACTGATTCACAAACTGGTTTTGTTTTTAATATGGCAATCTTATGGACCTTTTCTATCAGCCATCATCTATGGTTATTAATTCAAGGGATGTGGCATGTTTGTGTTAAATTGGCACAGCATGAAGCGTGAAATTTATGATATATTTTAAACTCATGTTCATGAATTGTTTTCTTCTGAGTGGGTGGATCTCAGCTATATAAAGACACGTTATGTTTCAAGGTCTGTCTCAATTTGAAATATATATATATATATACACACAAAGTATAAATAAGAAACAAAATGAGGGAAATTAAATCTGATGAACTCAGTATTTTAAAAGCTTTCAGCATTATTTTTGAAATTAGTTTTGAGGAGAGACTAATCAGTGGAAAAAAGATTAAAGAAGAGAATCAGTCTGTTTCTAATGAAAACTAATAATGACAGGGGATATGTGACCAAAGAACAAGAAACCACAAATAAGTATGGTGAAGTGATGTTTTTGAGTATGCTGGGTTTTTTTTTATGATGGGGAGGAGGTTGAGATTTTTGTTTGTTTTTGTTCTTGATTCTAGACATATCAATGCTTCTTTAGTTGGATGTACCATGGTAATCTTGGATTGAGAAAGTGGATTAGTCACTAATCCATTCAATCATTAACCTGGTGATTATTTGGGTTTTCGAAGGGTTTGTTTGAATGGTTTATAAAATTTGGCCCAAATAACTCCAAATTTTACATTACTATATATTTAATGGTAAGGTTTCATCTATTTTTGTATGCTATATCATATATCATAAATTTGAGACTAGTATGTAACATATAGTCATAAAATATATTTGGGATGTGTACAACATGGCCTATGCCTGTCAGTTCAGCTACTCAAAAGGCAGAAAGAGGAGGATCGCCATTTGAAGCTGATACAAATACAAAGTTTGTGATCATTTCTGAAAAACAAAGTAGGACTGGAAGCATGACTCAATTGGCACAGTGCTTACCTAGAAAGATAGAGAACCTCAGGTTCATTTCCAGTATATGTGAAGGAAAGGGTCTCTCTGCAATAAGGGTTAATATTTCACATGATTTAGGACACTCAGTTGCTTTGCCCATTTGGCCTACCTTACAGTGCCTCACATAATTGCTCACTTCAAGTGCTTGAATGTTTACTTCAGTACTGTGCCTTTTATCAAACAGAATACAACCATAGAATAGGAGTTATAAAATCATCCTAGAATTTTTATGATCCCTATTTATACATAATAAGAACAACTTTCAAAAGCAGACTAGAAGGCAAAGTTAGATACTACCCTTATTTTTACATGTAATAGATGAATAATACAGCAACAATGGAAGTCAAGTATTTAAATAGAGAATCTCTAATCCCTGTTTTGGATCTTAGGACCTTGCCCTGGCACATTGAGAGTAAGGCCTAGGAAGTGTGCTTCCGCACTTAGGGCATGGGCCTGCCAGAGAGCAAAGCTAATGAGAACAGTGTGCATAGACAGAGAAACAGAAACAGAAGTGATGTTGACCTCCTATGGCCATTTGTCTACCACTCTTATTAATTTGCATGGAATTTTCAGCTATGCATTCTAACCTATCAAAATGAAAAGATATTGTTTTAAAAAATATAACAGTTCAAATTAATAATGGAAAACATACATGATTATCAACTTGCCTTGTGTAAATCTGATTTAACCTATGATGTCATAGGACCTGCCAAATACACATTAATCCACATGTTCTCATGTAGTATAAGGTCATTGGTCTTCTACTTTTCTGAAGAACATCCTAATATAAAAATATTCTCATTTATTTATTCTAAGAAGTATTAATTGGGTATTTATTATGAGAATATTCAAAATGGAAATGATCATATTTTCTTTCTTAATTGAAGACCAGATTTGAGGATCAAGATAGACATATACAGGTATCACCTAAGCAAGAGTAAAATTACAGCTGATTAATGATTATGACTAATAACAATAAAAATAGAAGCTAAAAATGGAAACTGATAAAGGCCAGGTGTGCTCCACAATATAATCAGGAGGCAGAAGATGGAAAATCATAATCCAAGGCTAGTTCCAGTAAAGCATAAGACCCTATCTGAAAAATAAACTAAAATCTAAAGAACTGGAGGCATGTCTCACTCAAATAGAAGATTGCTTATACAGTCAACATGTGGTGCATACTTCAATTCCCACTACTGCCAATAGAGAAAAAAACTCAAAGTGACACTAGATGAATAGCTTCATGGATCAGACTTTAAGTTCAACAGAGGTCCCCAAGGAGCCAGCAGCCATACTTCCATTCCCAAAGCAACCCCTTGTTGCTCGGTTTACATAAACTCTAACTTCCCTGCTGTAAAGTGAAACACACTGGCCTCCTATGAAGAAGAGCTTTGGGAAAGTAACTCAGCATGGACACTGGAAGTTAGCCCAGGAACCTTAGGGCTGAACATTCTAAGGTCCCAATGGGCTTGTGTGTCATCTCATAGGAGAATTACCAATGTTATATTAAAACACAAAGTAAGTTGGCATAATGGATATTATCAATGAGGAGACTAGTTCAGGATGGGCCAGATAGAATTTCCAAAGTGAAGTTCCTAGGGCAGAAGTCACATTTGACCAAGTCCAAGGCAGAAGTCAATGATATTTAGACAAGTTCTGAATTCAAAGTCTGTAAGTCAATAGAAATGCATAGGAGGGAACAGGCAATGAAGAAATAGCATGGACCAGAATTTCAGTGATAAACCACACATACACTTCAGGTTACTCCATGTCTGGAGTATGAATATGAGCAATGCAAAAAATAAAAAAATGCTATGAAATGTAGGTGGGCTAATACTGCTCTACAGTATAATTTCACACATATCTATTGTCTCAAAATAATCAAATCACATGATCATCCATGTTCATACACACAGCAAGAAATAGAAATAAAGAGAGAAAGAAAAGCATAGATTTCCCCTAAACACACACACACACACACACACACACACACACACACACACACACACACACACACACACCAGTCCTATTTTGCTTTTGAAAGAAATGATACATTCCATATTTCTTCCAGCTCTTTAAACTATTCAATCTGGGACTAGTTCAGCTGACTGACATCACTAAACATGTCCATAGATTTTATAGTGACAGGAGCCATTTATCTATATTTTCTTGTTTAAATAGTAATCAGTGGATGGCAATTTAGATCTGCCATATATACATCTACATATATATATGTGTATGTTTATGAGAATGTGTGACAGCATGATTGGCCAAACTTTGCATGTTAATCTCATTCAATGAACTGTCTGAATTGGTTTCAATGTGCTATTGAACATACAGTTATAGTTCTGATACATGCATATATTTAGTGAGAAAACATGCTAAAACTATAGAAATGCAAGTATATTATTTACTATGTAACGTGCTTTTATGTATAAATTTTGAGACATGATATTTTGGGGGCCTCTGTATATTATATATAGTAACAACTGAGGTATGGAATAATTTGCCACTTTTGACCAGTTTGATTGATGACTGTCAAGAATTCATAACTTCCTTTGAAAATGGTTGTATTATGGTAGAGAAGGCAATTTTTTCAAAGCGCACTGCATGTGCATTTGGAAATGCCACAGTGAAAATGGAAATAACACAATGAACCCCAGTTTTTACAAAGCCTGCTAAAGAAAACTAAACTAAAACAGTTTGAAACATATGCCATTTGTAGGAACATGCATGGAACTGCAGGTCACTGTGCCGGATGAGATAAACTTAGGGAAGAAAGATACCAGTTGCTTATAATTATTTGTGAAATCTAGACCTAAAAATGTAATAATAAGGAATAATTGTGAAAGGGAGATCATTTAACGGGGAACAGGTAGGAGGGTAAGGGAAAAGAAGATAATGATATGAGAGACTATTATAAAAGTACATATATGCATATGAAAAGAGCATAATAAAACCAACCAAATTTGTGTAAAAAGAGGGAGAAAAACAGGGAGGAGTAGGACGAGAAGCAGAGTGAATGTCATCAAAGCCCATATGGACATGGATAGAAATATGAAGAAATACCTTACTCTGGACAATTACTGTAAGTCCTTTTTGCTCATGGATTGATTATACACAACTCTGAATTAGCCTAGGAAAGAAAGAAATAGAAAAAAGGAAAGAAAGAAAGAAAGGGAAGAGGGAGGAAGGCAGGGAGGAGGGAGAGTAAAAGAAAGAAGAAAGGAACAAAATAGTTAAGATTGTATATTTTGTAGGATACTTTCCAAATACTCTGACACAAATTTTTTTATCACCATAAGCCATATTTAAACAAATGAGCTTTGATCTTACTTTATACAGAAAGTATATGTGTTTGTCAGATATTATCATAACATCCAGTTTAGCAAATTTTTTTATTTAAATAATTTCCGTTATAAATTCCAGTTTGCCCCTGCTATGTAAATAGACTCAAAATGGCTTTGGAGCACAAGTTCTCCAAATATGGTCTCAGCCTAGAGGTGATTTTTTTTAAAGGAAAGATGTTTTTAGTTATATTAACTCTCTACTGTAAAAATACATAAAACCTATTGGAAAGAGAATCTGAGAAAATTCTTTCACTTTGATAAAACCAAAATGTGGAACTTTCAAGTTTTAAATTTTTCCCTGGGGCACTGTAAGAAAACTGTCAGGAGATAAGTTTGAAAAGAATGTTATAACATTTAGAAGTTATAAATAAATTAAACAACATAGGTCATTGCATAAATGAGCATTAACTATTTCTATCAGGCTTGAAAATTTCATGACCTACATATTATGAGATCTATATTCATTCTCAGAGACTTTTCTTTCTCTTTTTTGGGGAAAGCTGGGGCAGAGAGGTGAAACAAGGGCAAGTAGGGTGAGAAGGAAGGAAGAGCTTGTTCCTGTCATTTTCCATTCATACCAGCTTCAGAAAAGGAACCTTTTCCATGATTGACAGTCAGCCTTTGTGCACCACTCAACACTGATGCTCTATTTGATTAAAGCAACAAAAAGGTATTTCATCTAAGGCAAATGATGACAAAATCTTTCAAGTGGAAAATGGATACAGAGATGAGGTCCCTGGTCTCACACCTTGCATCAGGTTCTCTCTCTTTACATATAGTCTAAATGGACTAGACTTTGTGTTTTGCGTTTTGTTTTTGTTTCTGTTTTGCAGACACTAGGGTTTGAACACAGGGTACCACACTATCTGGTCAGTTGCAAGTTGGTCACTTGATCATTTATTACTCTGTTGCTAGAGCCATCCTCCAGCCTGGAGTTTTGCTTTGGTTTTATCTTGAAGATGAAGTCTTGGGGACTTTCTGTCTGAGTAGGCTTTGAATCTTGAGCTAGATCTCAGATTTTTTAGCAGCAGGTGGTACTTTTGATTTGCGGAGTTGTTCTGTGGCATCCCCCCCCCATTAAATTCCCTGTTGACCTTTGTAAAAGTTTAAAAGAAAGAGTCCATGCAAACATTCGAGTAACCCACAGAACCATGGGTCATATACTGAACTAAAAAGTTCCAAGATAAGTGTGTCATTAAGCCGGGACATCTGTAAATATAATGGTCATACTTAATTTAATCGTTATGTACTTCCTTGAAGTGAAAAAGAATTGGAATACTCTGGATATATTTTTAAAGGAATAATTATTAGATATTTTTCAGGAATGGCAACTAATAAACCATATGGAAAAGAACAAAGCAAAAGCCAAAGTGTGAAAAGTATAAATAATGAAAATTCCAGAATGTCAACTTACACAAACTTCTTAAGCCTTCATTGACACACACATAGCCTGACTTCTCCTCTGTTCCTGGCAACTCCCAATTTCATATCATTTGCAAATTCAATTATCCTGTTCTTTACTCTAGCCACATAACCCATCTGATCTCTTCTGTCTTTCTGCTCCATTTCCCCTCTTATCCCCACAGACTCTCCTAGGAACAGAGGACCTCTTTGTAAGTGTTTTTCAATTCTGCTTGGCTCTGCTCTGCCCAAAGGACAAGTATGATGAGAACAAGTAGACATGCATATTTTAGTACCTGAATGGAAATTGCTGATTTGTTCTCACTCCTTAACATTACCTAATCTATGCAAAAATATCAATAGACTTATACATGATTAATCACACTTTCCATTCAGAATTTCTATGTACATTTATTATGTATTCTTACCTACAAATGTCACATAGCGAATTTGATCTTATATGCCTGTGACATCAAGCTTATGTATCTTAGCATGCAGAGACAAAAATAAATTTGTGTTGGATCCAAAGCTAGCTTTTTGGGCTTGGGCACAAATATTATCATTAAATAAAAGGTATTTATATGTTGGTGTTGACTTTTTAATTAAATGGAAATGGCCAAGTCAATCATCCATTGACAGGTATTTACATAGGACATAATTATAGAGGGAAAGAGATTATTTCAGTTGTAAAATCAGAGGGCAATTCACACAAATTTTAGAAATAGATTTGAAAAGTAATCTGTAAGAACATGTAATTGCTGTGTTTTTTAGCTGGCATGAACCAAGAAAAACTAAATTCTTACAGTAAGCAGTATTATAAAATGGCTCACAATTAAAGGCATTAACTAGACTATTTTATTTTCTTAGTGACTAGGGCTATGAAATCTCTAATAATATTTGCATGTGGCAAAAAGCAAAGATCTAAGCTTAACATTCTTTGTATACCTACTTTGTTCTATCGTTTGAGATCTACAGCATTTCACACTATTTAGGGGATCATCAGTCCATCCTGACTTTAGTCCCAAGGACAGTACTTCATAAACATCAATGTCCTATAAAAATAATTGTTAAGCATGCTATGTGCAGTATTAAAAAAAAACAGTATTAGAGCTACAAAAAATTATCACAGTGTAACTGACAATTCAATTGTCTGAATTACATATATGTATACATATTTTATGTATATAAATGCATGTTCTATGCATTTATATACATATATGTATACATGTATGGATGTATGTATGCATATAGAACTAATAGATGCATGGGTATATAATAACATACTTTATTGTAAAAGTTTCTAAATTTTGACTACAATAATTGGAGCCAAAACATCAAGAAAGAATAATCTTTTCCTTCTTCCCCCTCTCTAGAGTCATCTCAACAGTTATGTTTCATCTTTTTATTCTCTAAAATCTCAACTCTCATGCCAAAGAAGGTACAAGTTAGTGCTGATTGCTATTTGTGTGATGATTAAAAATGAAATCTAAACAATATTTGTTGGGAGGCATTTACTCAAGTTTCCCTCAGGTTTTTATTTTTTATTTTATTTATTTATTTATTTATTCATATATTTTTATTGTAATTAATAGAAAGATTACATTTTATTCACCAGATAGAAGGTGTATTACTTCACATACATTGATACCCTTTCTCATGTCTTGTCCCCATTTCCCTCCACCCACCCACATACTTATTTTTATATGTGTTATTTCTTTTGTATATTTCTATTGTATATTTTTATTGTAATCAATAGAAGGGTTACATGATATTTGCCAATAGATGGTGCATTATTTCCCATACATTGATACCCTTGAGCAAAACCTTGATACAAAAGGCCATATAGTAGGACGCTAAATGAAAGGATCTCTAGGATATAGAAACATAAGCCATATAATGAATGATTGTTGTTCTTAAGGTACAATGTTATCTCTCATCTCTTTTGCTGTCCCTTGGTTATCTCATATTGTTACAGTATCTCACTTTGTTACCTGATATATCGGATATGTTTGTATTTGGTTATTTTTTATTTTTTTATATTTGGACATTCCACTCTTAATTTCAATGATGAATAAATCCAAGTTAAGTCTATAATACTGAGGGCTTATATATGTCTTTATGAAAACAAGTACTCCATACTAACTCACTGCTCCAACAGAGATGTTATTGAAATATGACAGGCAATGTTAATAGACATTAAATTGTCATAATTAATGCTGTGAGATGGGTAAACAGAAGACTGAGACAATGTGAAGAATGCAAATAGAAATGAATGGATAGGTAACCACAAACTCACAACCTATCTTCTGAAACTATCACTGTAATTTCTAAAGTAGAGCTATATAAAATTTTTAATTTCTTTTTCTACCTGCCTTGCAGAGGCAGAAGTCTTTTTAATTCAGGAAGTAAAATAATTCAAATATTTTGTAGGAAGGAATCATCAATAGCAAAAAAATTTATAAAGAAAACCTGATTGCCATTGAATGGCCAAAAATTTCAAAAAGCAGAGCAAATAATTTCAGATACTTGCTATGTGACAAACAAATACAAAAAATGCCCTTTATGACATTAAGTCCCTTTAAAGACAAGTGTGGAAATTGAGATATTAAGCTGAAATTCTCAATTCTGGGAACTTTCCCGTGATGTGAAACTTTAGTGGGTTCTTTTTCTGGTATTATTAACATTACAGAGACCCATGTGGCTTTTTTCTTTTTGTCATCTTTCCTGGACAAATGCAATCTACAGAATGTTATGCTTGATAATAATTTAGTTTCATATATTGAAAAGAGGCTATGAGAAAATTTGCATTTAACTATAATGCACATACAATACATGGTTAAAATGTAAGCGACCTCCCTTTTTTCCATCTTCTTTGCTTAAACACTCCTCATAAAAATGGTATTTCTTGGCAAATGAAAGCATTTTTCCTTTATGTCAGAGTCACTGTTAAGTTCACATTTGTGTTTGCAAGTTCTGCTTCCAACTTTCCATTCTATTCTATCCCCCACAGTAAGAAGAAAACAATCTTGGAATTTGAATGTTTTGCTCAGAACGTAGTGTAGCTGTCTCAGGAGTTCTGAGAGGTTAGGAATCACGAATACACTCTCATTATTGAATCCCCAGTCCAACATATTTGTACTCTACTTTTATCTATTTCTCTGCTTTCAATTAAGATACCTTACTAAATAGCATTCAAACTTGTGAAAGCAAAGACAGAGCCTGACAGAATTTCAACAGGTTCTGTGTATTCATACTCTATGTCACCTCTTAATTAGCAAGCAAAATGCAATGAACAGATTGTACAGTTTACCATCCTAGCCTAGCTCCTACACTTAGGCACTTATTTGTGCGTCGATAACATATTTAAAGAGATCCCATCCAGTAGGATTTTCATACTTGCTCCATCCCTAGAACAGAATCACCATCCACTAAATGCTACTTCATGGAAGCCCTTAGCCTGCAGCAGCAGCTGGCATTACCAAGCAGTTGAAAGGACATTTTAATCTCCTGTTTAATGCATTTTTCTCCACCTGGGATAAGAAGCCAAAATTGCTATTAGCAAAAAAATGCCTTAGTCATTAACTGAAAGTGCCTCTTTGAAAAGTGTTCCATTACTCCCCTACTGGGAAATTTCAGACTTTATTAGCATTTTTTGAATTTGTATTAGTGCTACCTTGAGTGGTAAAATGTGAACTGGTGAACACTTAGCTGTTTTGCACAGGGTTTGCTTTTGGGTTTTGCTTGTACAAGCCAGAGTGGGGAAGAGAGAGAGAGAGAGAGAGAGAGAGAGAGAGAGAGAGAGAGAGAGAGAGAGAGAGAGAGAGAGAGAGAGAGAGAGAGAGAAGAGAAAAAAATGGAAAGAAGACAAGAATGCATTAAATGACTCTTTTACCTTAGGGCAACCAAGAGGATATTAAATGTTCTTTAAATGCAAGTCTTATGTGTTTAAATCACATGCATGCTGGGTTGGTATTACCTGGCTCTGGTAATCAGACTACATTGAATACAGGCTGCAAGAAAATAGGAAGTCTTTCACTGAAACACATGCTATTAGTGATGAGTTGATGGGTCTTTTCTGCAGGAGAGTTCTAAAATGGAAAAATAAGAACCATCTAAACAGTGATTTGATTCAAATATAATTTAAATAAGAATTTTGCACATATTTTTGTTTGCTTCATATTGTGCCTAAATTTTGAAGTTCTTTCAAAATACCATGTATCAGCCTGATAGAACTGTATTTTGGTTTGGTTTAGTTTCTGTAAATACTAATTATTAGTCATGGACTAAAATTAATGCATAAACTTAATAGAGCCATTTAGATACTGTATTTAAAATATAATTAATTGATTTTTTAAAATATTTGTCTGTCCAATAGAAACTGAGGGAAAATAAAAATCAAAATGTATTTTGAATGTAGCTCAGCTAGTATTAATTTCTTGCTTTATTATCTTATTCAGTCAATTGAGCAAGATATTGTCATCTTATAAGAGACCTCCTTTCTGCTTGTAGTACTTCCTTTGATATACAGAAATTACAGTTTCTTTAAGGAATAAGTAAGAATGCTGTCCATTTCTAATAAATGGTGGAAAAAGAAGTGGTAAGGAAAGAATATTGGATTTAACAAAAGTAAGTCACTAACTCCCAAGAAGATATATAAGACAGCAGGATTTGAGTGCTGCATTTAGAGAATACACAGGTTACTTACTACTGGAAGAAATAATGAGGCATTTGCCAAAATTTCATTTTATTATTTGAATTCTGTGCAATTATAATTGATATGGTTATAGAAGTCATTAAATAATGGCCTTTTGGTGGTTTACCATAACTGTTCTACACCAATTAGCTGATTTTTTTCTTTCTCTCACATTTAAGCCTGATTTAAAAAGTAGAAGCAGCTCAGTTGTGGTAAGTGCAAATGGACAGTTTTACTGGGTTACTAGAATCAAGAGGTACATATGTGGATAGATAAGTAAATGTTTGATGATGATTTCTAGATATAGAGACACAGGCATATTGATATATAAAGGAATGAGAGGAAAGAAGGAAGGAAGGAAGGAAAAGTAAAGAAAAAGGAAAAAGAAAAGAAAGAAATTAAATTCCATTGAGGTGTTAATCTTCCAAAAGTAGTCCCCAGAGTAAATCATCAGCAAATTTGACTGCATCTGTTATGCAATATGCCTTCATTGTGCTTTATTCAAAATTGTAATAGGGATTTTTTAGAGCATCCAATTATGACTTCTCTTTTATAATTTAATTGAAAAGTTTCCATAGTTAGAAGACCACAAACACATTTTGGCCTTTGAAGTGGAAGTCAATGGAATATTTTTCTTAGAATCAAAAATACACTTTCAAAATCTACATTGAACCACATGGGTATTTTCCACATTTTAACTTATGAATTATTTCACAAAAGCATGCAATTTGAAGGCACACTCTCATTATTTGAAAAAAATCCTTCATCAATTAATGTCTATTTGGAATGTGACAAGTATGTTGTTTTAAGACATCAGAAACTTGTATAAGCATGTTAGAAAACAAAAATTATTTTTGCATTATGTCTAATTATAGGTCTTGTAAATATAAATGCCAACTTTTTCCAGTTATCACATGTAGACTAAAATCCAGGTTGTGAAAATGAAAATATGGAAGTTTTCAATCTGAGTAAGTACTTTGAAATTTCATAATCTTCATCAAAAATTGTGAAAGTTTGCAGTTTTCTCCTGTTCTAAACACTGATTAAAAAGTGTTTTGGCTTTTCATCAGCACATGTTCACAAATGAAGCATCACAGATAGAGACAGAGAGCCTTTGTCCCAATTGATCAAATAGAAATATGATATATTCATCACTAAGTCATTGGGGGTGGTGCACCAGATTTTACAGTACTAAAAAGAAATCACAATGTACTGATCTGATGTGAATAAGCAGTAATCTTATGTAGGTAATTTTGCAGAGTTGCAATCTTCTGACCCATCTTTATGAAGTAATTCTTATCAAAATTTCAGTATACCATAAGGAAAAAATAGTATATAAGTAAGAAAAAAGGAACTGTAAAATTATTAATCCTCACAGTTTCTAGGGATTTATGGTTTTTTTACAAATGAAATTACAAAAACATAATGCCACTCACCATTGGCTTGATGGCACCAAGAAACAGTCCAATCTACTTCATATCATTAAAAATAAATACTAAACAACACTTAAAGACATTATTTACAACTTAAAGGGAACAGATATGGCTGTCATTATTACAAATGTAACACCAATACAAATTGACGGCAAAAGAGGAACTTTTTGCAGGAGGAGACACCAAGGCACTGGCAAGAAGAGAGTGAAATGAGACGATGATTGAGATACAATGTATATTTGTAGAAAAAGAGCATGGTGAAACAAGAAATGTGCGTGTGTGTGTATGTGTGTGTGTGTGTGTGTGTGTGTGTGTGTGTGTGTGTGTGTGTGTGTGTGTGGCAGGGAGACAGATGCAGATGCAGCCACAGGGACAAAATAACTCCCCCAAATGCAAAGTAACCCCAAGTCAGGTATGATGGGTTAGGGTTAAAATTTTATCATTTGGAAAGCTGAGACATAAGGAAGTTGAGTTCAGCCTGAATGACATACATATAAACTGTTTCCGAAGAAAAAAATCATACAAGCTCACAATTGTGTGATGTTTCTATTCCTGAATATTGCAGGGATCTTCTGTTTAATAGATAGACAATTCCTTTAGAGATGATAGACACTATCATCTGTTCCATAAATATTCGTCTAAGCAATCATTTTCCTTATACAATGCACACTCACCCTCGAGGCCCAAGCAGAGTAATTATGTTCAGTATGCATGAAGTTAAGAAATGTACACCAACTTTTTGCTTCTTATAAAAATATTTTTTCAAATTTCCACCCAAAACCACAAAATTCATTTTCTTGTAGCCCACTAAAGTTACATAAATCTAACTTGAGGAAAGAATATAGTCTTTTTGTTGTAAGTTGAACTGCTTTTGGATGGGTAAGGGTGGCACAGAAAGAGAGGGACAAACGATGAACAAATGCACTGATAATTCTCAATAGACACATATTAAAAATGAACTATACAACTTGTAGGGGGCAAGTAAAACCTGGGAAAGCATGAAGGAAAGGGTACTCTTTATCTAACCTATGCAACAGGTAAACCCTCTGTGCATTACCCGTATGGCAACAATAACTATATACATATATATTTCTTCAAATCCTAAAAACTTGCCATGACAAATTTAAAATGTCTCATGGATAATTTTTCACAATAATTTCGAAAATTAAACTACTATGATATATTTGTATATATGTATACTGTTGTTGCTGCTTTTGTATGCCAATATCGGGGCTTGGACTCTGGGCTTTGCACTTTTTCAGCAATATTCTACTACTTCAGACAAGCCTACCCTCTGAATTCTGTGATAGACTGTGTGAAATATCCTGGGTATTTGCCACTAAAACCACCCGTACAAACATGTTTATTGCAGCATTCCTTACTATAGCTAAGATAAGGCCTCTACCCAGATGTCCCTCAGTAGATGATGGAAAAAATTATATTAAGTGAAGTAAGCCAAACCCAAAGAAACAAAAGCTGAATGTTTTCCTTCATTTGTACTAAGGAGTATATATCTATGATATTCTAAGGACAGAACCACAATAAAATGATGCTTACCGAAATGAATTCCAAGAAATGGAAACAAGGGAGTTTCTTTTACTGTACCCTCCTCTTTGGATTTAGGTGCTATTGTCACTGTTTTTGATTTCTGTACTCTTTGTCTTGTATGTAAGTTTATCTGATTTGAGGAAGAGAAGTTAAATTACAGAAACAGTGGAACAAAGGTTGAATCAATCAATGCAACAGTGATACTTACTAGACAATATGTTGGAAATGAACTTTACTACTTCGGTGCAGGGAGTTGAGAGGGGAAAATGTGGGAGAAAATAAGAAGGGTGTGACTATTCAGATTGACATATACTGTTATAGATCACTTTTGTATATCTGTATACCACCTTTACAATAAAATTTAATTTTAAAAAAGACATAAGCAGTAAAAAGCGTGTGTGTGTGCACGCTGTGGAGTGTACCTACTTTGTTATATCCATATTTGAGGATGAGAAACCAAGTGCCAATAAGTCATGTAAGGGCTCACTCCCTTTTTCTTTCTCTCTTACCTGCTATACCTTCAAGTGATATCTCAAACCACTTCACTTGTCTCCTTGATTGTAATCCCTAATTGTCTTGATGCAGACAGCAGCCTGATTGCTCAGATTGTTCATTTTAACATAACTTGATTGACATGTTACATCTTACTTTTGACCATATAACCTGATCTTCCATATCCCAAAGAATGTTTTCTTTGCTAATGATGAAAATTTCTGTATATCATGAGTAAGATAATTGACTCCCACTTGAATCTCCTTAATCATAGGAGGTAATTTATCTGATATCTTTGATTTCAAAAAGAGGAATCAGTCTAGCAATTAACTAGGAATGTTGAACTTTCATATAAACCCAGTTTAAAGATTACTCAAATTCTTTTATTAAAATTAGAAAAAATGGAAAAGATTTTTCAGTTCATGACAAAAGATTGTGATCTTACTGGTAAGAAGTCTTACTTGCATTCTGTTCCTACTGCAATCAGTGTGTGGCCTTGGGATATTGTTTAACTGCCCAAAGAAAAATTTCTCAAAATAAGAATAATAATAATACCCATTCACATGACTGTTGTGAAGATTGCTTGAGTTACTGTGGAAAAGAACCTGTTCAAAGTAAGAGCTAATGAAATGGTTGACACAAAGGCAGAATAAGTTCAGAAGATTACAGTAATTTTTATGTTTGTTTTTCCATTTTATAATAACATTGGTCCTTATCAATAATAATTCTGATATGTCAACCTTGCTAATCTCTGTATATTTGCTATCCTTTAGGCTTACGCTTAAAACCATCTAACAAGCATAAATGAGGGATCCAGGGAAATATATTCTCAATAATTCAAAAACAATCCTTAGAGCAACAACCCTGTCAGAACTCCTTTAGTCTTTGGAGCAGTTTCATACCAATCAAGATATGGGAAGCACTAAGTCAATTTAGGAAACAAATTAAGCATTTTTCTGAAATATCTCAAAAAACATTAGACTGTCAGTGAAATGACCCCCAATACTGATACTGTGGAATTTAGAGTTTGAATCTGAGCCTGCTGAAAGTAAAACATTTTAGTTGCCAAGACATAAAATACATGACAGAATTTGAAAGTCTCATGAACATGCTGATTGACATAGATACATAGACAGACATACAGACAAACAAAAAGATAGACTGATATGTAATAGTAAAACCTTTTTGATAACAACAACCAAGATATTGTTATTTCTGTGTTACAGAAAAGGTATTTGTCAGTCACATGAACAACTTAACTCTCCAAGGACGTAGAGCTAGTAAATAGTAATGCTCTTGACACAAATGTATCTATAGCCAAATGCATGCTACCCGGAGATCTTAGTTGCAACAGGTGCTTCTTCAAAGGACTAGCCTAACGGACTGCTATACACTTCCTTATTAGAAAAACTTAGAAGAATATTTGATATTTAGTAGAATTTGTATCAGAAATATTTGTTTTGGACATTCAATCAATCTCTGTATCCTCACAGAATAAAAGCTGTTTTCTCACATTAAGTAAAATTGTATCAATTGAGAAATCAAGAATAGTTTTACCCTAATAATTTCCCTAGATGAGAATTCTGATAATATAGCCAAGTACAGCATTTAGAAAAATGTTAGAGAGACCAATAAGAAATAAGTAATGCTGGTTTTCTTTTCCTTCTTTCCTTCTTTTTATATACTAGCCCTGGAGCTTGAACTTAGAGACTAGTCTCTCTCCCTGAGCTTTTATGCTCATCACTGGCACCCTACTACTTCAATCACAGTTCTACTTCCCACTTTTTATATATTTTTTGTAATTAATTGGAGATGCGTCCCAAGAACATTCCAGTTTGGGCTGGATTGAAACCATCATTTCAGATCTCAGCCTTCTCAGTTGCGAGGATTATAGGTGGGATACACCAGTACCAAGTTAGTACTGGTTTTCTAAACAATAAATTTTGTGAGTCTTATATTTGGAATTCAAAATACTGGGGACACAAATAACTTGGGAATTGTTGGTAGATGATTTTCTATTTGATTTTTTTAGATTTTTTTATTGTAATTAATAGAAGGGTTACATTATATTCACCACATAGAAGGTGCATTACTTCACAAACATTGATACCCATTCTCATGACACGGTCCCCATTTCCCTCCTCCTTTCCTCCCATTCATCTTGATTTCCCCCCTTCCCTATCCAATTTCAAATAACCAATTAAGCACATATAAAATATCAGATAATAAGTTGAAATATTGTAACAATATGAGATAACCAAGGCATAGCAAAAGAGATGAGAGATGACATCAAGGACAACAATCACTCATTGTTTTCTTGATTTTCCAACTTTTTAAAATAAGATATTTTTTTTTACTTTTTAATTTTTTTGCCAGTCCTGGAGCTTGAACTCAGATCCTGAGCACTGTCCTTGGGCTTTCTCAAGGCTAGAGCTCTACCACTTGAGCCACAGCACCACTTCTAGCTTTTTATTTCCTATGTATGTGATACTGAGGAATTGAACCCGGGTTTTGGTGCATACTAGGCAAGCACTCTACCATTAGGCCAGATTCCTAGCTGAAATTAAGATGTTTTATTACTTTCTGATGTTACAATTATAGATCATAATTATAAAGCTGAATAGTTATCTAGATAAAATATTTATTTGAACCTACTGGTTTTGTTAAATAAGAGCTACTGTTTGTTAAGTAAAAATTACTATTTAATAAACTTCCATGTATTCAATAGTTGGAAAAGAAAATTAAAATTCAGGTTAAAATCTTATCAAATGTCCAAGGAAAACTATAATGAACAGCTTCATTTTAGCAACAGAAATAGTCAGTATGTTAATGCAAAAGACTTTAATAAATTACAAAACATGCACAATCCTGGGAGTTTTTGTTTGCTTGTTTGTTTCTCTTACTAGAGAGTCGTTAAATGATATACAGAATTGTTCCTTCCCTTCATAACTTTATCATAGGAAAAGCATTTATATTCTTCATCACAAATATTACTGTTGAATCAATAGTACATTATTGCACTCCTAATCACTAAAAATGATATTGTTTTTGAAGACAACCTCTCAATGTTTCAGTCACAGAATGAAGAGATGGGAAATAGACCAGCCAAATGAACAGTTCAAAACAATGCCCCTTACAGTACATACCTGGCCCATTACACTTCCTAAGGTGACAGACTATGTGCTCAGATAGAGTAGGGAAGGACAAGTTCTGGCTGCCCTGCCTCTTGACAGAGAACATAAATCACCCTACACACTGGAGGATACCTTCCCAGGCTGCATGCTGGGAACTTCATTACGCAAGCTGTGCCACATATTACTATGCATACTGCTGCTGATTGGACATAGATGCATATTCACAGCCTATTTCTGTCATTGTCTATTGGGAGAGATAGATATTTTTCTCCATAGACAGATACAGGTTGACAAAAGGACACACAGAAAATGATGTGTACCCAGCAGACACCAATCTTTAGCAAAACATGCTCTTGATGACTTAGTTGTCTAACTTGCCTTAACTCGATCTCCTGAAGCACAAAACATGATCATACTTTTTATGGCTTGCTGGTAACACAATCTCTTTTAATCAGAATGTGATTATTCACCAACATAATCCTCATTGCTACTGGCCTTGGACTCATTTGGAAGGCAAAATATTTTCTCATAATTTTCAGTGTCTTGTTTTTTTTAATCGGTATTTTTTTGGTTCATTCATGAAAGACAGGATTTATTTACTCAGTTTTGCTTATAAACCATGAGTGTTTAATCTGATTTGGGACAGTGGTAATAAAGAAAAAAGTATACAAAAGGAAGATTTACAATTTTCAGGCTGGAAGAACTGTGCCATTTTTTAAAGTCAACAACATAAAATTAGTGAACCAAAGGAGATGAAATTAATGAACAACAGTGAACAAGATTCCTATAGTTTCAGAACACTGATGCAATTTTACATCTAAAATGTTTATAATATAGTCTCTGCTATAGGAATATGTGCAGGAGCTGCTTCTGCACTTTGACTTTTCTGGAATAATCACGTAGTCTTTTTGTGAACTGTGATACTCTAAGCATTGAAAAAGCAGAGAAAAAATATTTCCTTTCCCTGCCCTCTTTTTTCTTTTCATTTCCTTTGTTGCCCATACGGAGGCTGAACTCAAGGCTTGAGTACTCTCACTTAGATTTTTACCTACAGTTTTGCTATAACACTGGAGACAAAGTCTCAAGGAGTTTTCCAGACCAAATTGGATTTGAACAAAGATCCTCAGTTCTCAGCTTCCTGAGTAGCTAGGATGATAGGTATTAGCAATCATCACTCAGACTCTTTTCCTTGCATAATAACCCAAATTAATTTTGTGAACAAAATCAGATGATCAAAATAGTCCTGTACAAAGAAAAGAAAATGAAACTGATCTGCCACTTACCAGTTCTTAAATATTGCATGTGGAACAAATATTTACTAATTAATAGTCTCTGTTCCTTTGCTATTACAATGGCACAATATTCCATCGAGGATGTATATCTGATCTTTACAGCAATGGTTGCATTGAAATAGTTTTTTTTTTAACATTACTTCATTGCCTATCAAAGAAATACTTATAAAACTCAATGAAACCCCAGAGATTATCTTCTGAATGCCAATTGCCTCATGATCAACTTTTTTTTCCAATGAGATTTAAGATGGTTTATGTTTGAAAAATATTTGTAATTTATTGAATACTAAAATTATTTCTGATGATTGATATTTTTAGTTTGATTTTATTAACTCTAGTGTTAATTTACTATGGGTTTCTTTAAGTGTATAGCTTCTTAATTTTGCAAATAAGAGAAAATCACAGCTCACATTTTTACCCAATGCTTGAATTCCTTGTGTCATATTTTAGGATCTTAGAATGATAGAGACATAATTTCCTATAATTTTTTTCAGCCAGACATGGGCTTGAGCAGAGTGTCTGGGCACTGAGCTATTTTGCTCAAGGCTAGCACTCAGCTTGTCTACCATCTTGAGCTATAAGTTCACTTCTGTGTTTTTGGTGGCCAATTGATGATAAAAGTCACCTGGACGTTTCTGTCAAGGCTGATATCCAACTGCAATCCTCAGATATCAGCCCATTTAGCTAGGATTACATGTGTGATTCCCTGGCACCCGGTTCCAATAAATTTTTGGTGGGGAAAAAATGAAAGATTTAAGACTGTCCCAAATAAGAATAAATACTCATCCCTGAAATTTGATCTACATTTTATTGTTACCACACTTTTCATTTTATATAAACAGACATAAATGTGTAGATAGAAAGATAGATAGATAGATAGATAGATAGATAGATAGATAGATAGATAGATATACAGACAGACAGATAGATAGGTAGATATTCCTGGAGCTTGAACTCAGAGCTGGGCACTGTCTCTGAGCTTCTTTTGCTCAAGGCTAGCACTCTACCACTTGAGTCACAGTGCTACTTCTGGCACTGTGATAACCAAGGAATTGAACCCAGGGCTTCACTCACACATGCTAGATAAGCACTGTGCCACTAAGCCACATTCCCATCACAGACATATAAATATATATATATGCATATATATGTATATATAAGATGTTCAACAAGTATAATTTTTAATCTTAATTATCAGAAAGCTAATAATGAATATATATACCTAGAAATATTATATAAAATCTGGAAAAATGTATGAATTTATAATATTATTTAAATTATATTCCATCTAAATATCTCATATTTTCACTACACAGAATTTGTTTTTTAAATAAAAATGACTATTTTCTTCTATTGCAATAACCACACATCATTATTAGTTAGGATATATAAATTATCTCCTCTGGAATTTCAATACCAAACTTTAGACTCTATTACAGAGCTATAATCATCAAAACAGCTTGGTACTGAAACAAGAATAGGCCTGAAGACCAATGGAATAGAACTGAAGACCCAGATATTAAACCACAGACCTATGGCCACCTAATCTTTGACAAGGGAGCCAAAAATATAGAATGGAAGAAAGATAGCCTCTTCAACAAGTGGTGTTGGCAGAACTGGTTAAGCACCTGCAGAAAAATAAAGTTGGATCCTTCTTTGTCACCCTGCGCTAGAATTAACTCCAAATGGATCAAAGACCCGGAGGTAAAACCTGACACACTGAAAACTTTACAAGAAGAAAAAGGAGATACACTAGGCCTCCTTGGCACAGGTCGAAACTTTCTTAATAAGGACCAAGAATCACAACAAATCAGAGAAAGGATGGATAAGTGGGACTATTAAACTGCAGAGCTTTTGTATGGCAAAGGACATAGCTAGTAAACTAATCAGGAAGCCTACAGAATGGGAGAAGATCTTCACGAACCATACAACGGACAAAGGCCTCATATCTAAAATATATCAACAGCTCAAACAATTGAATCAATCCAAAACTAATCTCCAAAGTAAGAACCATTCCATTAAAAGATGGGCCAAAGAGTTAAAGAGAGTCTTCTCTGAAGAAGAAACAAAAATGGCCTATAGACACATGAAGAAATGCTCAACATCTCTGGTCATAAAAGAAATGCAAATCAAAACAACTCTAAGATTCCACCTCACTCCAGTTAGAATGGCCAGCATCAAGAAAACTAATAACAACAGATGCTGGAGGGGAAGTGGCCAGGAGGGATCGCTACTACACTGTTGGTGGGAGTGCAAACTCGTTCAACCACTATGGAAAGCAGTATGGCAGTTCCTCCAAAGACTAAACATAGAGCTCCCCTATGACCCAGCAATTCCACTACTTGGCATTTACCCAATCGTCCAGAAATAAGGACATATTAAATTCACTAGCACAACGATGTTCATTGCAGCACTATTTACCATAGCAAAGATATAGAACCAACCCAGATGTCCCTCAGTTGATGATTTGATCAACAAGATGTGATATCTATACACAATGGAATTCTATGCTGCTGTCAGAAAGAATGACATTGCCCCATTTGTAAGAAAATGGAAAGACTTAGAAAAACTTCATATTAAGTGAAGTAAGCCAGACTCAAAGGAACATAGGCTCAATGGTTTCCCTCATTTGTCATAATCAGTAGAAACCTTGGGTTCTCCTAGCAGAGATTTACGATAGAACAAAATGTAGATTCATAAGGCCATATAGTATGATGCTAAATGAAAGGACCTCTAGGATATAACCAAAGCCATAAATGAGTGATTATTGTCCTTAATGTACTATGTTATCTCTCATCTCTTTTGCTGTCCCTTGACTATCTCATATTGTTACAGTATTTCACCTTGTATCTGATATATTGTATAGATGCTTATTTGGTTATTTGAAATCGGATAGGGAAGGGGGGAAAACAAGATGAGGGGCGGGGGTTTGGGGAGGGAAATGGGGACTAAGACATGAGAAAAGTTATCTATGTTTGTGAAGTAATACCCCTTCTATCTGGTGAATATAATTTAACACTTCTATTCATTACAATAAAAAATATATGAAAAGAAAAACAAAACAAAAACAAAAAAGATAAATTATCTCCTCTGTCTTACTCCTTTAAATTCTTTTCTTTTTCTTTCTTCCTTCCTTTCTTTCTCTTCTTTCTTTCTCTTCTTTCTTCCTTCCTTTCTTTCTTTCTTTCTTTCTTTCTTTCTTTCTTTCTTTCTTTCTTTCTTCTTTTTCCTTCCTTCCTTTCTTTTCTTTTCTTTCTTTCTTTCTTTCTTTGTTTTTCTTTTCTTTTCTTTTGCCAATCCTTGCGCTTCAACTAATTGCCTGAGTGGTGTTTCTGAGCTTCTTTTAGCTCAAGACTAGCATTCTACCATATGAGTCACAGTACTACTTCCTGCATTTTCTTATAGTTTATTGGAGATACAAGTCTCTTGGACATTTGTATCCAGATTGGCTTCAAGAGGTGACCCTCAGATCTCAGTCTCCTGATATGTGAATCTTGAAATATAAGGACTAAGTTTAAATGATTTATTCTAAGAAAATTTGTTAAAGGACTTAACACTAATCCTTTGACTATATTTGTTTAACCCTTGGATTATTGAGGTTTACAGTAGATCTTTTTAAGATGTATGATTTCCGTTGCTCATTTTATGTGTTAAATGAAATGATGACAGAATAAACTTTATAAAAGAAGTTAAGTTCATGAACTAAGCAAATGTGGAACCTCAAGGAAGGCACTACACCAGCAAAGATCCCATTTCCCACCATTTATCACTAGAGTGCATCATCTACCCTGCCAGTGTGACTCATGCTGGGTTCATAGTGAATCATGGCTGGGTCATCCTGGCACAGGACACTTAGGGGACAATTCTGTGTTATTGTAGAATCCTGTCTCCACTTACGTAACAAGAATCTTGAATAGTATTTTGAAAAACTACCAAACTCAAGTTCAAATACTTATTCTCTTCATTTCCATGTAGTAATTCAAAAAGGGCTTTCATTGGGATGTGGGATGTGTTTCAGTGGCACGTGTTACTCAGTTAGATGCATCAATTTCTTCAGGAATAGAAGATGATTCTATATAGATATCTTGGTGTCTTCTGTAGTACTGTCAAAATGTATGTGTAAAAATGCTGTTCTAACACAAACACTCTGTAGCTTTAATTTCTTAGAGAGCAATTTTCTTTTTCAGTTAAATACATATGTATGTATGTGTGTATATATATGTATATATATATATGTATATATTCTTTTTTAAACAACACACTTAGGCTACTTTTCCCAAGCACCTGTCTGAACTTGATCCAAGCACTCCAAGGTAGGTGGCACCATTCCTTCAGGATGCACAGCTGCTTCATATGGCATTATGAAATAGCTCCTGCTTCTAGACCCATCTGTGGATGTTATCTGGTTCCATTTTGATAGTTGTTCCAAATAACAGAACCTCGTTACTCTAATTGGTGGTAATAACAAAACACCCTAAAACAAACTGTTTATTTAATGGCTTGGAAAAATAATTTTCACACAGTTTTGGGGTGCAAATATGTGCATGGTCAAGTTGTAGCAAGAGTTATCATCCTGATAATCAGAGAGCCATCTTTTGGATGTATCTTCATGAACTTGAGAGAAAGTTATTTGATGCCTCTTCTGACTGGTATCAATCCGATTGTGAAGGACTGATATAATTGTAAATATTTTCTAAAAGGTCTTTCTGTAGATACCATTACATGGGGTGGGAATTAGAGCTTCCACATATGAATGCGAGGGGAGAAACAACTCAGTTCTTAAAAATAGCAATTTTTGGTTGCACGTAATGCAACTTCATTACAATCAGATCTTTGCAAAGAAAATTCGGATTCATTTGGCCTGTGTCATTTTCAAGGTTTGTAAATATTGCCAGAAGAATAGACTGTGCATTTTACTGCACTTAAATAACAGGTTTTGTGATTTAAAAAAAGGGTAGCTGAAAGTAATGTAATTGTAAATGAGGACTTGAAAACTATCTGCTGAGGAAGGTAATTGTAAGTACTACTGAGTAATTTGACTGGGAAAGAAAGCTAGAACTGTGGCACCCTCCTTTTGTAATAACTCTGCTATGTGAATCATAATGCTAAGCATTACTAGAACATGCTGATAGCATCTGACATATGACAACCTTTATCTATTCCTGGACTATTTACTTCAGTCAAATATACATCCCACCTACATTGTTTAGTCATTTTGGTTAATTAGAAAGATATATTTGTTATAAACTAAACAAATTAAATAAAGTGCTGGTTAGAGATGACTGATTTCTGAAGGTTTTGAACATAAAGGCTATAATTTTAGTTTTGAAAATTAATTTATTAAGTCTTTAAAGATAAAAATCAACTGCATAATCTTTCCTGTGGTAACTGTAAGGATCTTGGAAACTAATGCACTTCTTATTAAGTCATTCAATGTTATTTGTAACCTTTACTGAGCTATCTAAATCTATCCTTAGTGTTAGCACTGTCACTCCCTGTATATTCATAGACACAGTGATCAAGATGATCAACCATTACTGAGTACAAGAGCGCCATTGATAGTTACGGTGAGGTCACGAAAAAAATGCAGGTACAACCACAGTATGCATCCTGGGAAGGCATAAGCTACACTAGGGCATTGAAGAATATCAATGAAGGTAAATTAAAAGAAAGCAACAAGAATCTTTTCAAAGTATGCAGAGAGTTTGGCCTAGTGGTATAGTGCTTGCCTAGCATGCACAAAGACCTGGGTAGGATTACTTAGTACCGCATACATAGAAAAAAAAATAAAACTGGAAGTGGTGCAGTGGCTCAAGTGACAGAGTTCTAGCTTTGAGGGGATAAAAACCCAAGCACAGTGTTCAGGCCCTGAGTTCAAGCCCCAGGACTGGCTAAATAAATAAATAAATAAATAGAATGTTTGCCTGGTGCAATGGCTCACGCCTGTAATCCTAGCTACTCAGGAGGCTGAGATATGAGGTTCAAGATTCAAAGCCAGCCCGGTCACAAAAGAACCTAAGACTCTTAACTCCAATTAACCTTTGGAAAGCAGGAAGTGTCTGCTTTCAGCTCAAGGCCTTTGATCGATTTGAAATTAATCCTGGTGCAGGGTGACATAGGAGGATCCAACTTCAGCTTTCTGCAGGTGCTTAACCAGTTCTATCTGCACCACTTGCTGAAGAGGCTGTCTTTCTTCCATTCTATTTTTTGGCTACTTTACCAATGATAGGTCTGTGGGTTCATTTCTGTATCTTCAGTTCGATTCCATTGGTCCTCAGACCTGTTTCTGTACCTGTACCAAACTGTTTTAGTTATTATAGCTCTGTAATTGAATCTAAAGTTTGGTATTGAAATTCCTCCTGGGCAGTTCCTTCTTCTAAGAATTGTTTTTTATACAGAGTCTTTTATTATTCCATACAAAATTTTGGATTGCTTCTTCTATTTCCTTAAAGAATAACATTGGGATATTGATGGGTATTGCATTGAATTTGTAGACAGCCTTTGACAAGATTGCCATTTTCACAATGTTAATTCTTCCAATCCAGGAACATGGGGGGTTTTTCCATTTTTTCAGTGCTGCTTTAATTTCCTTTTTCAGGATTTTAACATTTTCATCATAAAATTCCTTTATATTCTTAGTTAATTCCTAAGTACTTTATTTTCTTTGAGGTTATTGAAAAAGCGTTGCTTTGCTGATTGTTGCCTCCTTACTCTCACTGTTGGCATATAGGAAGGCAGTTGATTTTTGAGGGTTAATTTTATATCCTGCTACTATGCCAAAGTTTTGAATCAGCTCAAGCAACTTGGGAGTTGAGTCTATAGGGTTCTTTAAATATAGAATCATGTCATCTGCAGAGAGGGAGAGTTTCACTTTCTCTTTCCCTATTTGGATCCCTTTTATGCTTGCTTCTTTCCTTACTGCTCTGGCTAGGAATTCTAATACTATGATAAAGAGGAGTGGAGAGAGTGGGCATCCTTGTTTCTTTCCTAATTTTAGAGGAAATGGCTTTAGCTTTTCACCATTAAGTATAATGCTAGCTGTGGATCTGTCATACACAGCCTTTATTATACCATGGAATGAAGGAAAAGGAGATACACTAGGCCTCCTTGGCACAGGTCAAACCTTTTTAATAAAGACCCAGAAATCAAAGAAAGCTTAGAAAAATTGCAGAGCTTCTGTATGGCAAAGGACATAGTTTAGCAAGTTAAATAGAAAGCCCACAGTTGAAAAAATGGAATCTCTCCAAAGCAAATCATCAAAGAAACAACCATCCCATTAAAAGATGGGCCAAAGACTTAAAGAGAGACTTCTCTGAATAAGAAATAAGAATAGCCTATAGACACATGAAGAAATGCTCGACATGGCGGGCCATAAAAGAAATGCAAATCAAAACTCCAGTTAGAATGATCATGATCAAGTGATCCACTAAGAACAGATGCTGGCAGGATGTGGCCAGGAGGGATCACTACTACACTGCTGGTGGGAGTGAAAACTTGTTTAACCACTATGGAAAGCACTATGGCATTTCATCAAAAGACTAAACATAGAACTCTCCTATGACCCAGCATTTTCACTACTTGGTATTTACCCAATGGTCCAGAAACAAGGACATACTAAATCCACTAGCACAACAATGTTCATTGCAGCACTATTTACCATAGCAAAGATATGGAACCTACCCAGATGCCCCTCAGTTGATGATTTGATCAACAAGATGTGGTATTTATACACAATGGAATTCCATGCTGCCATGGGAAACAACGACATCGCCCCATTTATAAGGAAATGGAAAGATTTGGAAAAAATCCTATTAAGTGAAGTTAGCCAGCCCCAAAGGAACATAGGCTCAGTGGTTTCCCTCATGTGTGATAATTAGTACAAACATAGGACTCTCCTAGCAGAGGATTACAATAGCTCAAACACCAGATACATAAGGCCATATAGGATTAGGCCAAATTAATGGACTTTCAAGACATGGAAACAAGAACTTAATTATGAGTGACAGTTTTTCTCAATGTATTATGTTTTTTTCCTCTTCTCTTGTGTTGCCCTTTGGCTAATTTCATATTGTTATAGTATCTGACATTGTTACCTGGGTGGTGGGAGGGAAATGGGGACAGAAACATGAGAATGGGTAGCACTGTGTGAGAAGTAATGCACCTTCTGTCTAGCGAATATAATTGTAAGCCCTCTATACATTAAAAAAAGAAAACAGTAATTGGGGCTTGGCTCAATGGTAGGGCAATAGCCATGAGCTGAAGACCCCAAGAACAATGCTCAGGCCCACGGGTAGGTCTGTGGACTTGAGCTGAAGAGCTCAGGGACAGTGTCCAGACCGGGTTAAAGCCCCATAATCCCCCCCCAAAGAATCTTTCAAATTAGAAATCTTTCTTATTCCCCCACCTGCAAAGATTCAGTGGAAGACGTGCTGCTGGATATAGCACTTAAGAAATTTCCGAATGTTATTAGCTGCTAATGGTTTTAAATCAACAAAGCAGAAAGCATTATTTAAGCAAAGCTCTAAAGAAGGCACGCGTGATAGTATTTTCAGAAAATATTGTACAGGATATCAGCTCATTTGGGAAATTAGAGTAAGTACAGTCTGAGATGTTGAAACACAACTGAAGAGATACTGAATTGATGAACAATGTAGTCATTTTTGATCTGGAAACAATCAGACATACAGTGTCAAATCAGGGGATGAACTGGCAGTATCCTATACTATTACTACTGATGGGAAGGCAAGGAGGTGATGGGAATATTGCTGTGATCTAGGAAAGAAGCAATAGAGACCTGATTAGAATATTAATCATGGAAGAAACTATAGTAACAACAGGAAAGAAATGAAAGCCACATATTGAAGTCCTCCACAGTAGGACATTTGGTCAAGCTTCTTTGATAGTAATATGTATAGTAATAACACCTTGGAGAGACTTTGAGGTAATATTTTCATCTTTCTTTCTGCAAATCAGGAATGTCTTAAGATTATATGATAACCCTAAGCTCTATATGTGGCCAACTTAGAACTATGGCAGTGTCATAGTGAGATGACTTCTACTTATGAGGTTTGAGAATTAAGGAAGAAACCAAAGCTAACACTCAATAAGTGAATCTAGGCAAGCAAGATCATATTAATAATAATGGAAGAACTAGGCAAGGAGGCAGGGCTGATAGAAAATCCCTGTGGGAACATGAAAAATAAGATGAAAATGCTGTGGAAGCTGGAAGGAAATTGAGGTACCTGCTTTCATGTGCCTTGCCTTTCTCCTGCTTAACTCCCAAGGGTATGGTCATGGGTTGCCGTCAAGTTCAACCATTCTATGCATCATACTTCTGGATGAGAGAACAGTTTCACTAACTTTATTTTCTACAGCTCTTAAGTGTCTTCCCTTGGGAAAAGATTTTCTCATATTTCATGCTTCAGGAAGAATAATTCTTTGTTGTCAGCTCACTGATATTTGTAACATTCTCTCTAGTTTAAAATGGCAACTACATACTCTAGCTTCCTGCTTACATTAATTAATGTCTAGTTTGTTAAAGGAAATGAAACAAGAGGAAGAACCTTCAGCTTTACTCTAGGGTAAGAAACACAATTGTTACCAACTAGTGATGATAGATCACATATATATACATATATTTTTTGTTCATGCCTTAAAGTTCCCTCAAAAGCAGATTTTTCTAGTTGGGAGAATGAGAGAATTACAGGTATAAGAGCAGAGTTCAGCTTCGGGCTACTTGAGCAATAATAAAGGTCTAACATTTTCCGTGTGCCAGGAAATGTTCAAGAGTTTTGGATATTAATGGCTCTAAATCTTTTACATTGAATGCATTGTTATTTCTTGCTGTATTACACATGTGGAAATTCTGAAGCACTGAAATATTCCTCAACTAGTAAGTTACAGAACTGAGTTTCAAACAAGTCATTATAATTACAAGTTTTATATTCTGATACTGCCTGTTATAGTTCTATTAAGAACCATCCCATAAGATTAATTAAGATGAGATTTATTTTACAAAACAAATGGAAAAGCAACTTAGAGCTAAATATCTGTAACATTCAGAATGAAAAGGAAAAAGTAAATTTTGTCCTGAAATTTTTCAACTAAACCCAATTTGTTGAACACCTATGATATATAAACAATCAAATATATGGCTGACATTTACAAAATTTATCAGATAGATAAATGGTGAAAACCATATTTTTTCAAATTGCACACCAAAATTAGTAGTTTAATCACTGTGAAATATTTGTTCTACAGGCAGTTTTAAGAAAAACTCTCTGTCCCCATCCCTATGACATGGCACTTTGGTGTAGCAATTATGATCATTAAGCAATAAATAAAATCAGCAGTACTGCTAACATGAACCATTCATCAATACCTTTATTAAATTATTTCCAGTAATCCAATTTTTTTCCTCTTGGCCCTTTGAACTCTATCTTAGTGTGGACAAAAAGGAGAAGCAGAGTGGAGTCACATGTCAGCTATTTTCTGACCTCTGCAGGAATCCAATGTGCATTAAAGAATGCCTGTTTTCTGGGTGTTGTGGTTTTTGCCTTTTGGCCTTGGGTGTCTGCTAATGTGGTCTCCTACACCAGTGAGAACATGTAAAACAGCAGGTGGTACAAGTTACAGAAAGACTATTTCCTTTTCTTATCCTAGGAAAAAGTGTTACCGGTGTCATTTTGCCTCCAGGGAGCTTCGTTTCTTCTTTCTCCTATAATTTCCTCAGACTTTCATCTGTCTGATATCTTCTTACCTTTGAATGTCTGAACATCAAAGAACTCCTCTCAAGATAAAAGAAACAAAGCTGATTCAAAACAAAACATATTTCCAATGAATCTCAAACAATCTCACACTGATTACAGTTAGACCATGTTTCCAAACCATTAGACTCCATCCCTACTATCTATCTGAAATGTCATAATAATACAAAGTATATGCCTTACTGGATTGAAGAAAAGTCTGACTCTATAGGCCATTTATGGTTATAATAAAGACATTGTGTTCTTGTAATTATGATGACAAAATGTCAGTTTTTCTGGAGCTGCAACTACTGAAACAGAAGTCTGCTCTACTTAAAATATATGGGACTTGCTAGTGCTTTCTCAAGAAATATAAAATAATTCATGAAGTATTGAACCTCTATACTTGACTTGTTTTGCCAGAATCTATAGTTTTCACTGTTTCAACAACCCTCACATATTAAAAAATATTTCAGTTTCTTCTATAAGTTACTATTTGCACTAAATAAAATTTCAGTCACATAATATACATTTGTATATATAATGATTGCCAGTTCTCATTTGGGATAGATATGCTAAACTACTATGTTTTATTAATTTGATGCCAAATTTCACCATCGACAAGCTTAGAGGGATGAAGTCTTCAGCAATTGTTAAAGATATTCAGCATCATATTCATGACCATTTCATAATTTGAAAAAAAAGCAGCTCACTAACTCCAATTTAGATGTCTGTTAAATAGCATGGATTGAAATACGTATTAAGAAAATTTTAATATATAGGTTTTTGAAATTGATAATACATATTTATGTTTCTAAGAATAAAGGAAAAGTGTTAGATTTCATTCAGTCTGGAATTTAATAGTATCAAATTGTCATTTTTACTTGTATGTCTTCCCAGATGAAAGAAGATCCTCAATTATTGTTGTACAGTTGAAATGGAAAAGGAAATAAATTTAAGTTATCTTCTTTGTTTCTTGTTTGGGTTTTTTCAACAGGTATTTTTTTTTTTTGGTACTGTGATCAAACCCAGGACGTTGCACATTGCACTTGCTGAGCAAGCACTTTGCCCATTATATTCATTTTGTAGTAGTTTTGCAGAATTACTTGATTAAATAAATGATGGCGATTCTTCAAGATAATGAGTAACATTCTCAAAATTTGTCATATATTATTAAGTGAATCTCTTCTCTATTGTTTGTTTTGTATTTGTTAATATAAATATTGATCTCAATAAATATCTACTAAAATCAAAGTCAAGAATTATATTAGTGACTAAAATCAAGTTGCCATTGAATAATCTGATGACTTAATTAACAAATATAATTTACATTGTGCTGAATGCTGACAGCCTGAGATCAGAGTGCCAGTGAGAGGATAGGTTCCTGGTACATAGACAAAAGTTTTCTCCTTGTGTACATTTGTGTCAGAGAACAGAAAACAGAGAGAGAGAGAGAGAGGAGAGAGAGAGAGAGAGAGAGAGAGAGAGAGAGAGAGAGAGAGAGAGAGAGAGAGAGAGAGAGAGAGACAGAGACAGAGACAGAGAGAGGGAGAGAGGGAGAGAGAGAGAGAAGGAATCTTCTTTCCCCTCAAAGTTTATAAATCACATCCATGAGGATTCTATCAATTTTCTTTATTTAACTGTCTCTCCCCAAGTTCTAAGACCAACATATCGGCCATTAATATTACACCAAATTAATTTCAGGAATACACAGTCTATGTTATTTAGTAAAAAAAATTCATAAAATTGTGTGTGTGTGTGTGTGTGTGTGCGCGTGCGTGTGGGCACGCGCACACGTGTGTGCAATGTGCCAGTACTGAAGCTTGAACTTGGGCCTCCAGACCTTTCTTACCTTTTTGCAATCAAGGATGATGCTGCATCATTTAACTCACACCTGCCCTTCCAGTATTTCACCAGTTATTTGGGGATTAGAATTTCATACCTCTAAACCCTATGTATCTCATAATACCTCACAATTGTTTGATTGTATTTGGAGATAAGGCCTTTAAGAAAGCATTTGAAATGGGGATAATGAGTGCCAACTTTATTTACTACAGCAAGTGAAGTCTTTACACACACACACACACACACACACACACACACACACCATATGAGGATACAAGTAAGGGAGATACCTCTAATTTATGAGAAAAACTTCCCAGGGAAACAAACATGTTGACATCTTTATCTTGAACAAAGGGAGAAAGCAAATTTCTATTTTTAAGTATCTTAGCCTATTCTACTTGGTTACTAAAGCCATAATAATACAATATTCCTCAATTAGTATCACTTCCTTCTACTGTAGAGTCAACTCCAAAATAAATATGTTTTAGGCTTGTTGACTTGTGATTGTATCATACTGCAACCAATTAATTAAGTAGCTGGTCAGTACTCATTTGACTGAAAAAAATTCTTTATGTAGTTAATCATCAATGTACAATCAAAAATGGTTCTTGCACCAAAATGAGTCAGAACATGCATCATTGTATGATAAACACTATTTAATTCAAACTATTCAATTTCAAGTTGACCTTTTATAAATGCTGATCATTCATTATCATATGTAAGTAGTTAGCCCGGGAGTTAAAGCAGCAATTGTCAATATCTCTGTAATATCACTGAGATAATACAACAAAAATAAACAATATTCGGCAGAAAGGATATCTCTTATGGGCTTGGTTAGTAACTATGTGCTTTATTCCAAACCCTGTTTTCTCAGATTATTCATTTAGAAAGGAAGAGAAAGTTGTTGGGGAGAAAAAAAATGTTTTTGCCGTTTGCAAAGCAGATGGAAATGCAGGGAGTATCAATGCCAGAAAAATCTCACATTTGTTATATCAGCTAACTTGAAAAGTAGCAGTTAGGTGGTTCGCAAGAATCTAAGTCATCCTATTTGCGTCATGAACATATCACGACCTCTTTTGCTCTGAAATCGTTCTTGCTTACCATCCTACACATGTGAAAGCGTTGGAGGGCAACAATGATGAATTCAGTCATATTATCAATATTAACCTTTTAATAATGATATGTTTTTGAGACTTGTCAAAAGCTGTGTACTGGATTTTCATTGCCTGTGTATTTGAAGGGTGTTTAATATGTACGTTTATTATAATTATTTTCCCCAACATACTTGACTCTGTCCATATGTGATGCCACAGCTTGTGTGATTTTAGACAAAGTTTCTGAGTTTGCTGTGACTCATAGTTCAATACAGCAGGAGGTAGCTCAACCTTTTGATGAGATAATAGATGCTATTATTACAAGCAAATTAAATATACAAATAGTCAAGCCAAATCTTAAACTTTTTTTTGGTGCCATTCCTGGGGCTTGAGCTTAGGGCCTGAGCACTGTCCTTGAGTTTTCTCAAGGCTATTGCTCTATCACTTCAGCCACAGTACCACTCTGGCTTTTTCTATGAGTTCGAGGAATCGAACTCAGGTCTTTGTGCATGCTAAGCAAGCACTCTTACCACTAGGCCAAACTCCTAGCCCCCAAATTTCAAACTTTTAAAAGGTAGTAAATTTTTTTTAGTTTTTCAGAAATATGAGATTAATATCATAGTTGTTATATATAATTTTTGTCTGGACAAAAGCCTCAACACCATGAAATTTTTGTTTTGCTGACCAGAGATAAATCACCATATATAAACTTGATCACTTGGAAAGTTTTTCTCTTTTCATTATGTTAACATGCAACCATGTT
This sequence comes from Megascapheus bottae, assembly GCF_031878675.1. Classification (NCBI taxonomy): domain Eukaryota; kingdom Metazoa; phylum Chordata; class Mammalia; order Rodentia; family Geomyidae; genus Megascapheus; species Megascapheus bottae. Next base: position 32,367,497 of record NC_143512.1, on the reverse strand, counting down.
AAAACAACAAAATCATTTTAACTAAGATTAAAGAGGCTTTGCATTAATGATGAAGCAAAAATTATTTGAGTATAAAGATGGACCAGTAGGTTCATTACTTAGTTAATGTGTGTGTGTGTGTGTGTGTGTGTGTGTGTGTGTGTGTGTGTGTACCATTCTTGAGCCAACACTGAGGAAAAAATGCTAAGTGAGATATAATAGATTTCCTCCTGGTGTGATTAGCATTGGTCACAGAGGTTTATAAAACTGAAGTGATGTTTCTTCAGTTTTGAAAGGGGCATTTTCCTATAGGAGTACACTTTTGCTCTGCATCAAGTATTGTTGAAGCACAGTAAGCATATAGCCTTTGTTTGCAATGTAAAGAAAATGAAAGTATTCAGTTTTCTGATGAGAATAAGCAAATATTCTCATTTAATTTTTTTCTTCTGCTATTTTTTAAATCTTCCTTTTATGACTGAATGTTTGTTCAATATTCTAAAAGTAATGATTTAGAACTGCTTGCTTGGATGTTCAGGAAATATCTGTTAGCCAAAATAAAAGTAAATGCAGACTTCAGAGATACACACTTCAGGAAAATTGATCCTTCACCTGAGCACTTTCCTTTCCAAATTTTAAGATACTTTCCCACTTTGGATGATTTAGGTGTAAGTCATCCAAACTCATACAAAAGACAGTCAAATGGGGCACCAGGATATTGGCGTAGTGGTAGAGTGCCTGCCTAGCATGCACGAAGGTTCGATTCTTCAGTACCACATTCATAGAGAAAAGCTAGAAGTGGTGTTGTGGCTCAAGTGGTAGAGCTCTAGCCTTGAGGAAGAAATCCAAGGACAGTGTTCAGGCCCTGAGTTCAAGGCCCATGACTGGCAAAAAACCCCACAGTCAAATGGATGCATTTTAATATCTCATCTGAGGAGTTTCCCTCATCATGAACAGAGCCTAAAAATGTTTCCATAAGAGAAATGAAGTATTCCAGTTATAGTACATTCGGGCATATATATATATAGATATAGATTTATAGATGCAGATATAGATAAATTGAGATTTATATGTACAGAGTTATCTATATATATGGTAGTTTTGTTAGGAATAAACAGGTTAAATGGAATAGGGTTGATTAGCTTGGAACCAACTGCTGCACAAACTCTACCTTTACTTAGACATCATGAAGTCAGAGGTAAAGCTGCTGTGCATAATCTCTGACCAGTAGAACTTTTATTTGCTTCTTTTGCATTATGCAACATTTTATATGATTAAATATGTTACTGTTATTTCAAAGATGATCTACAGAGGGATAAATTCTGTAATGATTTAGGTAACATTTTTGGCCACTATATTCCTGTGCATCATTCTCCAAAACTGAAGTTCCTGGAGGGAAAAGAGATCATGTCTTTTATTGTCACTCTGTGATGTCAATGCAGTAGATATAGGCATACATTCACGACAGAGTAACAAATTTTCCCTCTGTGGGAAAAGAGAGATGTAAGACTTTATCACATATGTAAATGAGAGTGTGAATACAGTTTACTTCATTCAGAAATATACCTAAAGTCATGACTATTTCATGGGTTCACTTGTTCTCCTTACCATGAAACCAGAAGTTGTGGCTTTTATTTAGGAAATGCTTTCAGAGCCAGTCCCAAGAATTTGGCTTGGCCAGAAGGAATACTTATTAGTGTAACCACTGTAGATGGGTGTGTACACTTAGGACTCTTTTTCCTGTGCTCTCTCACTTTCTTGGACTTTTCACCATTTTCAAAACCAAAGAGTTTGTATTATTGATATCTGTGGGTTTCTTCCAATACAGTAAGAAAGCTCTCTTATTTTCACTGTCATTGAACTATTGATGAACTCAGGAAGAATTTCTGTATTCTTTATAGCTCTCTTGGTAAAATTTGATGAAGTTCTCTGTGGAGATGGAGAGAAGCCATTAATTGAATGTTTCTACATGAAATATCATCCAACTTAGATTCAGGGAATTTGGACAGAACCTACCCTCATTCCTCTGCAGATTACTCAGAACAACTAAGGTTTTTCTCTTTCAACAACTTTACTACCAAGGAGAGAACAAGCCACCAAATCTTTCCATTGACTATAAGAATAACACTTTAAAATATAATTTATTTTGTTACTAAATGAGTCTTTATTTAAAACCAAATTTGATTGGAACATCAAGCTCCCAATTCCCAACAATCTGCTGGAAGTTTATATATTTTCATCATACATTAGGAAAGTTGGATCTAGAGGATCCTTTTACAGTTAAAGTTTTACACTTTCTCACCAAGTAGAGGTCTCCAAATTCCCTCCACTTCTGTTTTTTCCATATTTTTATTGTAATGAATAGAAGCGTTACATTATATTCATCAGATAGAAGGGGCATTACTTCACAAACATTGATAACTTTTCTCATGTCTTGGTCCCCATTTCCCTCCCCAAACCCCCGCCCCTCATCTTGTTTCCCCCCTTCCCTATCCGATTTCAAATAGCCAAATAAGCATATATACAATATATCAGATACAAGGTGAAATACTGTAACAATATGAGATAGCCAAGGGACAGCAAAAGAGATGAGAGATAACATAGTACATTAAGGACAACAATCACTCATTTATGGCTTTGGTTATATCCTAGAGGTCCTTTCATTTAGCATCATACTTTATGGCCTTATGAATCTACATTTTGTTCTATCGTAAATCTCTGCTAGGAGAACCCAAGGTTTCTACTGATTATGACAAATGAGGGAAACCATTGAGCCTATGTTCCTTTGGGGCTGGCTAACTTCACTTAATATGAAGTTTTTCTAAGTCTTTCCATTTCCTTACAAATGGGGCGATGTCATTCTTTCTGACAGCAGCATAGAATTCCATTTTGTATAAATACCACATCTTGTTGATCAAATCATCAACTGAGGGACATCTGGGTTGGTTCCATATCTTTGCTATGGTAAATAGTGCTGCAATGAACATCGTTGTGCTAGTGGATTTAATATGTCCTTGTTTCTGGACAATTGGGTAAATGCGAAGTAGTGGAATTGCTGGGTCGACTGAGCTGCCGCCATCCTCTGCCTTCAGTTCTATCTATTCGCTTCTGACAGTGATTCAATTTTTTGAGCTGTTGATATATTTTAGATATGAGTTGTTTGTCGGTTGTATGGTTAGTGAAGATCTTCTCCAACTCGGTAGGCTTTCTAGTTAATTTTCAATAGCACTTTTAAAACTTTCTTATTTCTCATTTTCCATAGTATATAACAACTTTGCAAATAAATAGTTTGCTTACTAGATCACACCAGTGTTAAGATGCTCTATAACCTTTTTATGTTTTCCCGTAACGCCCTCGAGTTGCACTACTGTATTACCTCCCTTATTACAATTATTTTGAATTTTATTTCTTTGTATTTAACTCTTTTAGGAACAATCCCTAAGATTTTTCTGAACTTTGATTCTCTTCTTTTTATGTTTTTTCATACACTCTTTCCTCCCTTCTTTCATTGCCATAAGCAAGAACTTGCCTTTTGAAGCATTTTATTCATGCAGAAATGACATCCATATTCCTCTACACTTTCCTGTCTGTCCATATCAAGAGGATCATTCTATGATTCCTTCTTTATGCCCATGATACTTACATTGTTGCCCTCATTTTCCTTGCTAAATCACTTTGAGCACTCTAATAGAATATAATTTTTTCCAATTTATACTTCTGTACTCACATTTTTCCTAAGATTTTTCTTTCACACCTGACCCACTTAGATTTCCCATATTCTCCACAAATGTGTTCTATTCACAGACACTTGAACTCAGTTTTTGTGCTATTATTATTAGAGAAAATAGATACAATGAACAAAAATGAAGCTATTAAAAATGAAATGTTTCCTAATACTTTTCATTATATGAAAACCCAATTTTTTATTATTATTACATGATTGCAGAGGAATAATCGAGCTTAAAGATTTGAAAAAAACTTTATGAAAGAAAGTGCCAGGAGAAGTTCCTCTGTTGGGGCCGGGTGTGTTGCTTAGTTGGGAGAGTGTTTGCGTAGCATGCACACAGCTCTGGGTTTGATTCCTTGATACCACGTATATAAAAAAAAAAGCTGAAAGCAGTAACTGCAGCTAAAGTGGTATCATGCTAGCCTTCACATAGCTCAAGAACAGTGCTCAGTCCCAGAATTCAAGCCTCAACACTGGAAAAAACAAACAAACAAAAATAGTTCCTCTGTTGTTTAACCTATCAAGGGAGGGTCAATAGGCAAAACTCATGAGGATGCCATGACCTCCATAGAGACCTTTCCTACAGCCTCAAAAAGTAAATGTGCTGTTTACTTTTGGCTTGCATGAAAGATGCATCCTGTGAAGGTTTGCATTGCGAAGAAAATTCTTATTGTTTATGAATTGTTTATAATAGTACTACTCCCACATGAGAATAAAGCAACCCTAATTATCTAGTGCTACGAAGTTTGTGCCAGTATGGATTTATGTTCCCTTCCAAAATAGAATATAGCATCACAATTGATTCCCTTTTTCCAATTGTAATTTTCCAGATTTATTGAAATGACTCTAAACCAAACTGCTTTGAAAGAAATAATATTGGCTCCCACCCATTATTCCTTCTTTTTCCTCCCCTGTCCCCTTTTTACTAAATGAAATTAATCTGCTTTAAAAATAGAAAAGATAAGTGATTATATAATCTTCCAAGGGAAGCAAGAAGCTGTGGGACATAAAGCACAGAAAAAAATGCTCACATATTGGGCATATTTCAATAGGCATATCAGTTCGTGTCTTTTGAGGCCCAGTACTGAGGGGATGCTACAAATGGAAGTAAGGAAGCTTTCACTCTTCCAAAGCCCCTGGTGATGCTAAGCACCTTCTGAGGGAAAAGAAATGCTTCCAGAAATTCAGGAAAAATGTCAAGATGATCTACTGAGCTCATGACAGGCAGAATTACAGCCTGGAGGTGACTTAATCCCAGTGCAGGAAAGAAAGAGGGATCCTGTACAAATCCAATTGTCACCATCAATGTAATTCTTTTTGAGCTATGGTGTATACATGCATGTGTGTGTGTATGTATGCATGCACATATACACACATACAGGCATGCATGCACACATCAATGATAAAATGAGTTATTTGCCCCTAAATACATTTCTGAACCACAGAATTCAGTGCTACTCAGGATCCAAAAGATCAAACTTTGTCCAAGTAAAAGTCAGTTGAGGGGAAAGATGATGTTTTGTGTGAGCAGAGTTATTTTAAGAAGCTAGCTGCATTTGCATTTCTAAACTATTAGGAGACAAAAACGAAGGGAAAAATTTTAAAATGCATGTACATATATACATGTTTTAAAATCTAATTTGGGGTCACAGCTGTAATTGCAAAAGCTTTGGATTGTGTGTCATGCTGGAATAATGTCGTGTTAGTGAATGTAAAGTATTCAGCATTACTTTATGCCTCATTGCACCCTAAGTGCGATGCTATTTCAATACAACACCTACCACTTTTAGTTCTTTATGCTTAAGTATGTCTTGCTGGATGAAATCAAGCTACAAATTGGATGAAATTGGGTCCTCCCAGTTGATTCTACTGCTTAGAAGCTCCCAAACCCAATTGTTTTCTAAGTCCAATTCTATGAATTCAGAATGTAAATTATCATGATTTCTTGCACCGAAAAATAAATACAAAAGCGCAACTTGCTGCAGAGATGAAAAGCAGTATTTCTGGCCACAAAAATAAAGTTAACTTCCTCCCCTCCTCCATAGGATTTTCAAATGGTTTGGAGGGGAGCAAACAATACTAGAGAAAACATAACCTACAGGAATGTGAGACATAGTGTATCTATTGCTTAAGAAAATAAGTCCAAAACATTTCAACATCCTATATTCCATTGTTTTCCATCCTTGCAACTCAAGTGAATTGGCTGCCACCTAACTTAGTGGTTGCAATGAATTTCAGCAATTTTCGAGACAATATTCAGATCACAATGTTCTTCCATTTGGCAGTGAAAGACGCAGTTGGAAAGATGGTTATGGTAGGAAGAATCTGACTAGAGTTCCCTCGGAGGATTTGTGTTTCACTTAATTGTACAATGAGCAAGGGATGGATAATAAATGTATAGAGTTGCAGAGAGAGTTAAAAATGAACCAATTCAGAAATGAATGTAAGTTTCAAATGGACTGCTGTTTCTGAAGATGGTTAGGATGATTTTCAAAAGTTCCTTTATGGTAGAGGTAAAAAATCCCCAAACAGGCACTTTACCTGGCAAATATTTATGGGACATCTCAAATGAATGAACTTCTAAAATTTGGTAAGTCTTTTTTTAACCCAAAATATAATTGAATTAAGCTAAGCAAAGGCTGTACTTTTAAGCAGCAAAAATAGTTAACTAGTGGAAAATACTATACTACCCACAGGGTAAGTAATGTACAGACATAAAAATTTGTGCTTAATCCAAATCATCAAAAATAATTCAAGCCAGATGTGGGTGGCTCATGCCTGTAAACCCAGCTACTCAGGAGGCTGAGATCTGAGGATCACAGTTCAAAGCCATCCTGGGCAGAAAAGTCTATGAGACTCCAATAGACTACTTGCAAAAAATTGGAAGTGGAGGCGGTGTGGCTCAAGTGGTTGTGTTGTAGAATTGAACACAAGGAGGCTCAGGGACAGCACCCAGGTCCAGAGTTGAAGTCCAAAGTCCAGCAAGGAGAAAAAAGAAGAGAAGAAGGATGAGGATGAGGATGAGGAGGAGGAGGAGGAGGAGGAGGACGAGTGAGGAGAGAGGAGGCAGGGGAGAGGGAGGAGGGGAAGAAGAGGAGGGGGTAGAGAGAAGGAGAGGGGAGGACTGAAGTAGAGGGAAGAAGAAGAAGAAGAGGAGGAGGAGGAGGAGGAGGAGGAGGAAGAGGAGGAGGAGGAGGAGGAGGAGGAGGAGGAGGAGGAGGAGGAGGAGGAGGAGGAAAGGGGAAGGGGAAGGGGAAGAGAGAGAAGGAGAAGGAGGAGAAGGAAAAAGAGAGGAGGAGATGATTTTCCTAATAGTCTCACTAAGAAAACATAGGCTGAGATGGCATTACAAGGAGCTGCATTTGTTTTTGTTTCCAGTAAAAGCAAAAATATATTGATAAATCCAGTTAGTAAAAACCACTCTGGTAAATAAGAGCAGCTGATAAAACAACTTAGATCACCCTCTAGAATTCTCTTACATTGCCCTAGTACATTTAGGAGACTATGATGATTCTCACCACATAAACTAGGGAGACTGAATTAGATTGGGCTAGAGGAAGAAGCACTGTCACCAATATCAAATGAAAATAATTCAATAAATGACAGCCACCTACACCACAGTTTGAATCACTACCAAAGTAGGCTTGGAAGTAAAGATTCAGGAAGAGATATTTCAGAGGATTGGAAGTAAGCTCTGACAAAACACAGCTGATGCTTGACTGTGACTCCTCCCTCTCTGTGGCACAGAATTCACATATTTACTTATTCATTATTATCTTCCTTTGCCCATTCCTATTTTACCGTCTCCTCTTATTGAATGCTATATATATGTGTACATATATATTTTTATATATGTACATATGTACCCCTATACTACTGAACAGGTAAGCCTGTCCTTTTAATTTACTTTTATTTAATTTTCTATATTCAACTTATATACTGGTCTCTTAACTCCTTCTCTGAACTCCAACTTCTCCAAAAACTAATTTGGAAAAATTACAGATGTAGGAGGTAATATTAATTCCTGTGGGAAAGGGAGGGAGAAAGATAACTTGGGAGTCGAGAACTATAAGTTGCATGCGAGCAAGATAGATTTCTGTAATTTCAGATGATGCAAAAGCAGAATGAGTCATCAGCTGAGGGTGGTTTGGAGAAAGATGTTTTTATGTTATGGGTTTGTATCTCCTGTGCACTCCCATGAGTCGATTAATTTTTACTTTATTGCAATAGAAATGAGCCTTAAGGGACTTTGGTGAAATGATGAGAGATATCTCCAAATTGCAGCTGTTCGCAGGAGATTCCAGTCATCCTAAAATACCCTAGAATGGGTCTACCTGCAGCCCGCTAAGAGTCTAATATTACAAATTTCCACCAAGAAAGATGAAGAAATAATTTTTTTGAATAAGGATATATACCATATATATCTATGATGATAGATAGATCACACATTAAACAGAACGCATATGTAAATCTATAGAAAATAAGGTTATGTATCCATCATGAGATAAAAATATGACCCTTATCTTTCTGAAACTCAAGCCCACAGTTACTATCAAAGGTAATATTATAGAATAATATTTTAGAGTATCAAAAGAACTGACTGTGTGATTCTGTCTCTCATTTATATCATATGCATGGAATCACACACACATATACATATACAAACAGAACAAATGCAGTATTACACATAAAATAACCATCCACAATAAAGGTAACCTAAAAAATGAGCTATGACATTAGAAATTAACTTAAATCTCAAAGAATTACAAATTTATCATCTTATCAACTGTTTTTTCCATTCTTAAAAAGGTTAAAAAATAAAAAAACTAAACAAAATAGCATAAATCTACAATTATGTAATTATTTAAAGATCATATATTTGATACTATATGCTTTTATATTTAATAATGTTTACATTGTTTGGGGGCTTTAAAAAAGTACAAAGAAAATAAAGAAGTATTAATAGTTAAATGATAGGGAAATGAAAAAAATAAACATTTAAAATGCATAGTTCTAAGCTACATTCTGGTAGCTGATGACTCTAATCCTAGCTACAAAGGAGGCTGAAATATGAGGATAGTTATTTGAAGTCATCCCAGGCAAGAAGGTCTGAGAGATTCATGGCTACAATTAACCAGGAGAAAACCAGAAGTAGAACTGTGGCTCATTGTGCTAGAGTGTGCTAGGGTAGAACAGAAAAGTTCAGGAACAACACCCAGGCTATGAGTTCAAGCCCCACAACTAACATGAATAAATAAATAAATGCATAACTATAAATACATGTAATTGGAAAGAGATTTAAAATGGTATTAAATAAATACATGAAGAAAAATGTGAAATTCAGAGCATAAATATGGCCTCCATCAAAATTTCATTTTCATGTAAAAGACAATTGAAAAATATTATATGAATGATTTTTAAAATGTCCCTTCTTCTTAATAAATATATAAATTCAATGGAATTCCACTTTGTTCACAAGTGGATATTGATAAATACACTTGATGTTTATGGAGTAATAAAAGTCTACAAATGCCTCTTAGACAACTATAAGGAAAGAATAATGAGAGGGGATTTTTCTATCAAGACACAAGGATAAACTACCAGGTTGCTGTAATAAAAGCCATACATCAGCTCAAAAACAGACAAATGGACCAATGGATCAAAAGAGAATACTCTGAAATAAATGAATGTATACATGAGAACTTAATATATGATTTATTGCAACACAGCAGGGCTGATTTGTTCTTAAACTGTGTGGGAGAAGTGGTTTATTTTGTAGTGTAAAATAAAACAGGTTCATATCTCTAACTATAAACTGAATTGGATTCTGAATGCATTAAAATAGAATCAAAATGTAAGAAAATATCACTTACTGAAATGAGAAGAGTATTATAGTATCATAACCTTTTCATTTGTTTTATTTTTTCATTTCCTTGAGTTGAAATTGGCTTAGATCTGTAATAGTCACTACTCATGAGGTTAAGATCTGAGGATTGAGGTTCAAAGCCAAGATATTGTTTTTCAATTAGCCAACAAAGCACAGAACAGTGGCTCAACTCATAGAGTACTAGCATTGAGCAAAATAAGTTAAAAGACAACACTCAGGTTCTGAAGTCAAACCTCAGCACCATTGAACTCATGAAAATGCTTCTACTCAAATAATAAACTCGATGTTTTAATACATATATTACATTGGAGTTCCCATCCTTACCTTGTTGATTTCTAAGGTCAATACAAAAATGAAAATTAAAGCATTGATATCATCTTATTTAGAAAGCTGGAACTCACCAAATGTTAATGAAGACATGAATGTATGGAGGCTTTCATATGTGCAAATATAGACTTTTCACTCTGAGGAACCTCCTGACATCATGTAGTTGAATTTAGTAAATTGTTTGAATGGTCCAGTAATCCAAATATTTTTACAGAAGGTTCAAGAAATCCATCACCATAGTAATTTGGTGATTCAGGAGAGTGAAGACAGTATATCTCCCATTGATTGAGCAAATGGACTGGTACAAATATGTGTACATGAATTCTGCACTGTTAAACGTAACAATTAAGATCACAGTATTAACCTGGCATGGAGACCTTAAAAATAATGTTGTGTGAAAAAATTAGAAAAAAGGACAAATGTGTACGTAATACCATTTACTTAATTTTAAAATGTATACTAAAATGATGATCTATGCTTACACAGACAAATGGTGATATCATGCTGTAAAACAAGATAATACATAGGGCTGGTGCTGGAGATTCAACGTCTGTAATCTTAGGTACTCAGGAGGCTGATATTTTAGGATCGAAGTTCAAAACCAGCACTGGTAGGAAAATCACTGATTAATCTCCAATTAACCACCAGAAAATCAGAAGTAGTGCTATGGCTCAATGTGGTAGAGTCCTAGACTTGAGCAGAACAGCTCAGGCCCAGAGTTCTAGCCCAGGACAAGCGAACATAGATCGATAGGTAGGTAGGTAGGTAGGTAGGTAGGTAGATAGATAGATAGATAGATAGATAGGCAGAAAAACCTTGTCTTGGATAGTCCCAGTTGTCCTTTAAATATTTCTGACTCTAAAGATATTAAATAATAAAGAGCATTCATGTAAATAAAAGTACATTTTTAATGAAATGACTGTTGCCCTAAATCACCTGGATTGAAAAAAAAAAAAGACTGAGCACTTGCTAAGACTTCAGGCTTTAGGTAAAATCTATAAGTAATTGTAGGTACATGAAAGGAACAATAAACCAAGATGGCCAGTAAGATAAACAAAGGGATCTTTTTCAATTATCTCATTACAAATGTGCGCATTCTTGACTGTTCACATGCCCATCGCCCTGTGGGAGATCGAGAGATAATCATTTTAGTGTTCCTAGGGTTTGTGACAGAATTCACCTATAAATGCATATAAAATATCATTGTAAACAGTGTTATGACTTCATTTTTTTTACTGCTATCCTTCAATGCAAAGTTCTGCTAAGGAATACAAGTAAGTTTAAGGTGGATTTCTGCTAAGTTTTACCTGAGTTAATTTCTTCCTTTGTTTAGCAATAACACTAATCTTTCCTGATGGACTACATCTTCTCCATCACAAATTTCACCATACACTTCTACCATCAAGGGGTTGTACATATGATGTCATCATGTGGAATTAATGTAGCTAATACTCTCAGGTAGATAGGCAGTAGAGAAATGTAGCCATAATACAAATCTCTATCCAGATAATGGTGTTTGATATGATATGACACATCAGGAATAACTTACAAATAAAATTGAGTGTTTATATTACTGTCAATTTATTTTAAATATACAAATGGCAATTTTATGAGAGATGTTGTTGACATTAATTTTTTGACTGAAACTAGAATTCTAAATGAAAGGTACTAATAAAAGAAGTTATGTATAAGAATTAGGGGAAGGTGAAGTTAAAATTAAGTAAAAGAGAGAGAGATTGACAGAGAGGGGGGGAGGGAGAGAAAGAAAGAGGGAGGGGGGTGGAGAGAGAGAAATTAGTTACACCTGTCTTTTAGGGTTCTTCTGACTTTAAAACCATGCACATGGACATCTTATCTGCTTTGAAAATAAGATAAAATTCAGCCACAGCGCCACTTCCAGTTTTCTAGTGTTAATTGGAGATAAAAGTCTCTCGGACTTTAGTACCTGGGCTGGCTTTGAGTAGTTATCCCCAGATCTCAGCCTCCCGAGTAGCTAAGATTATAGGCATGAGACACCATGCCTGGTTATATTTTCATTCTTTTATAGAAAAAGTTTGGAGGGAAAATACTTTTTACTCCTGTTCTCTCAAGTTTAGCATTCAAAAACTCCCACTTAGTACTTAACCCATTCTAATATGTACTCCAATCACCCCACAAAACTGTCTTACTAAGGTCTAAGTCCTGAATTTCAATAGAAATTTATATAAAATCTTATCTTTCTTGACCTCTTGGCACTATTATGTACACTGTGTTATTGAAACACCTCTTCAGTTTTTGAGAGGATTCCTTGTTCTTGTTTATCTTATACTGTCTTAGTTCTCTTGACTAGCTCCTTTGTGGGCTGTCATATATATATACAGGGTCATGTCCCCAGGATAGATTACAAGTTCCTTTTCCACTCAATACTCTGCTCTTCCCAACTGAATGTTAATTTTCAAAATATATTGAAGACTACAAAATTAATAATATTATCTCAGAGTATATTTGTGAATTCTAGGCACAGGTGTTTATTAACTTTTTCAGATTCCTTTTTATGCTAATCCAATGGAACCTCAGACTTAACAGGAAAATCTAGGATTTGTATTATTTTCAGAATTTCAGTTCTCCTTATTCTTATAATTGATCTTATTTTAAAAAAGAGGTTTGTCCAGAAATCTGGAAGTCATTTTCTTTTTTTCTGTATCTTTTCTCCCAACATACAATGGACTATCACAGATCCTATGAATTTAAAAGTGACTCTTGAATTATAATCTCAAGGTAACAGTTCCAGCATCATCTAGAAACTTGTTTGAAATGCAGATTTTCAGAGTTCATTACAGACTTTCTAAGTCACAAATAAACATTTTTACCCAGCACTCTAAAAGACACTGAAGTTGGAGAACTCCAGAATTAATCTCCTAAGAAATTCTGGAATTGGTAAACATTTTTCAATCTCTTCTGCCCACTATGTAGTTAATATTTCACCATTCCAAGCCTGGTATCTAATGTAAATTTCCTGAAATATACACACTGTTCAATTCGTTCATATTTGATTTTAAATTATATTTTCATTATATTTAGTTTTACAAAGTGGTTACCATTTAATTAACCATTTTATAATTACTATACATCTTAATTGAAATCACCAACCATTTCATCATTGTCCCTTATTCCTCCCAACTCAATTCTCAAATTTCTTAGTTTCATATGATATTCATTGAATATTATGATGGCATTCTTTAATATGTATTTTTACTCCTGAAAGTGGTCTGATATTATCCAATGTTGGAAGTTCACCTCATTCCAAATTCTGGAGAAAATATCAGGAGGTAAGCATCTGTCCTAGAATAATTTTGCATCTCTCTTTAGCGAGCACAGGCAACTTCACAAATTAATTATTTCATGTATTCATTCAACAAACAACAACTTATCACCTACTTCATGAGCATAGATGATACTAATCTTGGAATATGCCTACTCAATGTTCCCAGTTGAATATTAGGTAATAATTCATTCATTTCTTGGGTAAACAAATTGGAATCAATATAATAATAGGAAGTGTCTTCATGTAGAGCAAAAAGAACAATACTCAGTAAAAAGGGTCAGCTACTTGAACAGAAAGAGGAACAACAAAAAGGGGAGAACAATGCATAAATGAAAAAAGTATGTACTTCATGCTTAAAGACAAAACACTTAAAACTGATGAACAAAGACACAGGAAATGAAGATGAATTATGACTGGACTAAAAGAAGTGACCAGCTCATGTGAATCTCCTTAAGTTTCTAAAGGTGAACAGCTAAATAATTTCAGCTATTTATTTTTATTTTTTATTTTGCCAGTCCTGGGGCTTGAACTCTGGGCCTGAGCACCCTCTTTGAGATTTCTCAAGGCTAGAGCTCTACCACTTGAGCCCCAGCACCATTTCCAGCTTTTTTTTCTTTGTATGTGGTACTGAGGAATCGAACCTGGGTTTTCGTGCATGCTAGGCAAGCACTGTACCACAAGGCCAAACTCCTGGCCCCTTAACAATTTTTTGACAAAATTAATATGAAGAGAATACATGAATGGTCCTTTTGAAATATGCACACAAATATGAAACATTGTGTTTATGAGATTATCAATATCTTCTTTTAGGTACATGAAGAACAGAGATTAGTTTACTTGATATCTATCTCTCTATATCTTGCTCTCTCTATCTCTTTATAATATATATGCATATATATTATATATATGAAGTTAATGGTCTCTTTTAAATTTTTGTTTGTTTTTAAACCTATGCTTTATATCAACGGATGAATCAGTTAGTAATGGTTTCCAATCTTACTTTTGGCTTAGAAATTGCACCCACATATTGTTTGAATTTATATTTTATTCTGAGCTCTCCTTTTTAGTGGTTACATTGTTACTTTTCACTTCATTTAAATATGCAGATACTCAACAGGCTGGTGGCTATATTTGTCAAGCTCCTCCCCTGGTCTTTCTGATAATAAATAAATAAACAGCTCTTAAGTGATTGGAAATAAAATGTCCAAATAATTATAACAAATATTTCCTACTGCAAAAATGTCCTGTGTTGGAGAGGAGCTTTTGGTTCTTTGGGGTTATTGTCTTTGCTTCCTGGAGGGAGAAGAGAGCTGTAAAATGACAGTAATCTCCTAACTATCATAAGTAACACTTTGCATTGCTCCCCAGCACAGGGAGTAATCTTTCACTGTACGAGCAGAAGAAATAGCAGAGTAGACCCTGAATGACCTGTCTACAGTACTTGAGCCAGAGTTTCGGCTTCAATCCATTGCAATCCATTGGTTACAAAGTGGTATGAGAATACCGTCCTCTGCAAGGAAGCATGCCTAATAGCCATTTTCAGAGTTGTGTGTGGTTATTTTTGCTTCAACATTATTTCCAATTCAAGAAATGTTTTCCAATGCGAGAGAAAAAATAGAGATATTTTTAACAGCTCTGTAAAAAGGAACTTTGCATTTAAACTTTGTTCTGCTCCTGATGCCAAAGCAGATTTCCCAGCTAATTAAGACTCGAAGGTCTCAGTCAGAACCCTAAGATTTCCTGAATCCTTTACCTTGACCTTACTGACAATCAGTCTAATCGATGAATATACTCCAGTTATCAGCTAGATCCTTTCCTAGTCAAGTTATCTTAAAAATCCTATGTATTCAGTAAACTACAGGATAAGTTTGAGGGCTCTGTGTGTTATGGGCAACAGTTTGAAGACTTTCCTTATGAATTTTTGGCATGTTCCTTTTTCTCTTTGGCTACAATTGAGAGATTAAAATATAGCATTCTTAGTTACATTTCAATTTCAAATAAGCAATGAATATTTTTGAGTAAAACCAAATACAATGGTATAGTTGGTTGTCTCAGTTAGACGAGCCCATTAGAGCCTCCGTTTTTTGTGAGCATGTATATAATTCAAGAATTGTGAATTCAAATTAATGTAGTTGAATGCTATTAAAATGCCTACATGGCATACAATGAATCATTAATAAATCTTAGGTGCTATTCTCTTGCTTTCTGATAAATAACATAAGCAACCCATAAATAGATATTTTCTGTACTAGTCAAAGGTGGTACAAGGTACTGCAAGAGATGTATAATTTTATCCACATATTCTTTCTTGGATACTATCACGTGTTTGGAACAGAGTGTTCAAATTTAGTCGTATACAATCAGATGTACTACACTTGTTTTAAGATCAACTTCACACATAGAAAAAAAATCACAAGTTGAATAACTTTCTATAAGACACATATATAATAACTGGTGAAGCTGAACTTTGTTTGTGAGATTTCCACCTACAGGTTCTTTCCTCTATTATAACTAGTGTCCCAAAATGAGACAATTTTATAACACTAAAGAATATTTTAAGAGAAACTATAAATCTGTCTTTAGGGGAGTAAAAAGATGAAAGATAACTAAAATTAACTCAGATTTAAAATCTAAAATGGACAATCACTGTAATCCAACACAATTATCTCACAATGGACTTATAAAGGTAGATTTTCAAGTTATCCTTTCCTTACAAGTCATGCTAAGTTCCATAAATTTGTATTAAAAGTCAGAACTACAGGCCAGATACTTTGGTCTCCTATCGTGGCTTCAGTAAAATTCTGCAGATATTCTATTTTTTCAACAGTAGAAATAAATCTTCTCTCAGTTCTGGAGGCTGGAAGTCCAAGATGAAGGTGCCAGCAATGGTAGGTTCTCCTGAAGCTTCATTCTTTACTGCAATATGGCTGCCATCCAGCTGTGTCCCTATCACCCTTCCCATGAGTGATACGTATCCCTCGTGTATCCTCATCTTATTACAGGGACACTGGTCATACTGGACTAAAGTTTTATCTAATCATCCTGTGTAGCCTCAACTATCTCTTTATATGGCCTATATCTAAGCTCAGTCACATTGTAGTTTATGAATTTAACAGACATTTAAGTGGCAAAATTTTTCATTTTTCTTCCAATTTTTATTGTGAGTAACATTGTTTTATGAGCTCATGTTACAGGTGATCTTATCTTATTTTTGACTGTGAAAAAAATAGGTGACTTTTTAAACTTAATTTAATTTTATTATTGTGTATTGTTATTATAAAGGTGATATACAAGGGAATTACAGTTTCATAAATTAGGTATTGAGTATTTTTTTGATTTTACCAATATCTATTTTATTTCTTATTTTTTTACTTTACCAGTATCTATTTTATTTCTTGGCCAACATTGAATTGTTGTTTTTCCATAAGAATTTTCTCAAAGCAGTATTCAGTTCCATTTTCATGGTATTCTTTCCATATACTTTTCTTGTAATTAATAGAACGGTTACATGATATTCATCAGGTTA
Organism: Megascapheus bottae; assembly: GCF_031878675.1. Lineage (NCBI taxonomy): Eukaryota > Metazoa > Chordata > Mammalia > Rodentia > Geomyidae > Megascapheus > Megascapheus bottae. Next base: position 32,350,750 of record NC_143512.1, on the reverse strand, counting down.
TCTCCTATTGAGCATATTTTTTGTACAATGTCCTTTGAAAAACCATTTTCCTTTATTCAGTTTTTCCTCCAGTCCCCACCTGCAGTTGGATAATTCATTTTCAAAATAGTGTCTAGTAAGTATCACTAATGCATGTTACCTTTTGTGCCTTCATTTCTATATCCCCATGATCTTTTCAAAGACAGATAAATAATGAGACAAAAAGAAACAAAAGCAAGACAAAACAAAATAAGAACCTCTTATTTCCATTTCCTATAATTAATTTCAATAAGAATTATTTTATATGATCAGAGGCACACAGATATTAGGCCTTTGGGATTCTCTCCTAAAGAGCATACTCTTTGGTCTCTATCTATGAGGTGACTAAAGACAAAGAACAATTATATGATTTTACAAAGTCTGTAATTTCATTCTTCCTGGGTGTGGTGGCTCACACCTGTAATCCTAGCTACTCAGGAGGTTGATATATGAGGTTCTGTTTGAAGCCAGCCCAGACAGAATAGTCTATGAGACTCTTATCTCTAATTAATCACTAAACATCCAGAAATAGTGCTTTGGAGAGAACCGAAGAGCACTATCCTGGTGGGGGGAATAAAACCTTAGGGACATTGCCTTGGCCCTGGATTCAAGACCCAGGATCAGCAGACACACAAAACACACGCGCCCGTGCACACACTCACACACACACACACACACACACACACACACACACACACACACATATCTTTGGAGACCTACTCCTCTGAAATATAAAAATAACATTATGGACTAAGTAATGTTCCGTGGAGTACATCACTCACTATATAAGTAAGCTGTTCATAACCAAGGAAATAACTAGATTCTGGTATCAAGAAACAGTAGAAACTTAAAATATGTTTCATATGCTTGTGTTAAGGAGGCAATGATATGGCACGTATTACCTGGCACAATTTCACATTGAGGATTTCATCTAAAGTGTAGGTAGAACTCAAAAGGTCAAACCAAACTCCACACCACCCTACAAATGCCAGGTTGGAGATTAATAGATTTTGATGAATGATTCAATGGATGATTCACAGACGACTGCTAGCTCCTGGATGGGAACTCCTGGTAGGAATTCAATAGCAATTAGAATTCTGTGCATTTAGCAGCATCATGGATCTAGAAAGTTATGCTATTATGGTAGCAGCTGGAGAAGAAATCTGTATGAAATTTTTTAAAAGTCAACACTTACTGAACATAGGTAGACAGCATTTAATATGGACACTACTATAAATGATTTGAGCTTCAATATTGGCTTTAAAAACACAGTCTGTACAGTGGTATTTTTATAGTCAGTGTCAAGCACAGTCATTTTTAGTTACAGCTTACATAACAGTTCAAGATAAATCAAAGTGAACTGTTCGAAAGAAAATAAAAGTAGCACAGATTTTCTAATGCTTTAATCACTGCTTTGGCCAAAGGCTACTTTGCACTATGTCTACATAACACTCATTTAACAAATATTTATTAAGTGTTGATTATTTGCCAAATACTGTTCAAGGTTCTGGGAAAATATCAATGAATAAATCACAACCCAAGCATGCAATATGCCTGTAATATCTCTTGAGGAGGAAAGCATTGACAATATGGTATGTTAAGCGCGAAGCAGCATAATTGTATTCTCTGGCTTCTGGAAAAGAGGTCAACACCTATGCCTGTCTGGAATAAAGGAAAACAGAAGTTTCAGCATGAAATAAGGTTCAAGCTCAGATGAATGATTACAATGTTAGTTGGTTAAGGAGCTCACAGGAAGAGCTTTCTAAGTCAAAGTTTATGAATCTCACACTGAAGTGAATGTAAGCCCAGTATAAGAAGCTAATTTCCAAGACTGGTCGATGGATAGGGATGCAGATTGTGTTAGAAAATGAGGGAAGATTTTCTGGGGTATGTACATACTATGATGAGCTGTATAGACTTTATCTGAAATCAAAGATTCATTTTAAATACATATTTTAATTGTTATCTTTAACTACTTATATAAGGGGAGTTTTATTTGCCTAGACTCGGCTGTTCTCCTAGGTTATAGTCAACAACCATGTCATTAGGTTTTCATATGGTAGTTGGGACACGTGAAAATATGGGGCTACTTTTACAGTGTCAGAAATTCCATCCATTAGGGTTTACTCTTATGACATACTCTTCTCTTTCTTAAATATCACCATGCACGGATGGGTTGGGTTTCAATATTTGCATTGTGAAACTTGCTCAGTCCACAACACTTAGAATTACCATAAACTATAGACACAATGGTAAAATAATACCTTAAGCCATTCTTGCTCATAATCTACCCATTTTAGAATGAGTTAGGAGGCAGGTGGTTCACTTATAATTTTTGACATATATCATCATTACTGGAATGTTAGCTGGCACATTAGGGAACTTTGAACTATAGAAAACGCTGAATAGAGAAAATATGGATTTAAGATTTAGATGAGTACTGTATATGACACAAGAATTCAATATATATTTTCTGAAAAACGCGACATGAGTGAAGGTACAGGAAATAGAATAGAAGATAACACTGGCTGAATGATGGATGTTACTTAAACTAGTTGCTTGGGCCCCTGTGGATGGAGCATCCATCTGGGATACAGTGATGAAATGAAAGCTATTTCCCATGACTAGACAACAGAGAAGGAAGCAGGAAGACTTGGCAAACTATAAATGAACTAGCTTCTACCCACATTATTTTACCCATCCACATATACATTGACATATCAACAGAATGTGAGATCAAAAATAATAACAAAATCAAGAAAAGGACTAGAAAAAGAGTGGGAAAGTCAAAATAAAATTAATATGTGAGATTAAGACCTATTCAATTAACTATGTAACTCTATGTCCAGTATACAATTTCATGACTCAATCATCATTCAATACATAATAGTGAAACAAATTTTAAGACTGATACCTTTTATATTTTATTAAGTGTAAAGTTTTTCTCTATTCTGGTCTCAGAAATTTAAAAATATATATCCTTATAACCATCATAGTAATGAAAATGATTGAAATAGAGTAAAGCTTACCAAATGGTAAAGCTTACCATTTGGTGTAGATTGAATGTTGCTCCCTCTCGGTACACTGATATACTGAATTTGAAACATACATCAATGACCTCAAAATATGACTAGCCTTGTTGCTTTGGGAGATTCAAGTATAAGTACTAAAGTTAAAATGAGACCCTAGTAGAGGAGCATTAGAGTCCACAAGTAGTCCAATATAACCAGTGTTCTTATTGGAACATGGTCATGTGAGAATACAGGACATGCCACTGAGATGGAAGAAGAAGAGATGGGAGTTACACAGCTATTATCTAAATAGCACAGAGTGTTGCGGGAAAGCCACCAGAGGCTTCACAGTCTGTTCAAGGTAAGTGTTTTATCTTGTAATAAGAAACTTATGCTATATAAGTTTTTTACACAATAGAAATTTGCCTCTCACATTCTGGTGGCTGACAAGTCCCAGATCAAGGTGGCAGCATCTTTGGAATATACTTAGGGCTTGATTTCTGGCTCATAAATGATTCCTTCTCTCTGTGTCTTCATATAGTGAGAGGAGTTGTCTCCTTCTCCGTTGTATTTTTAATAGGGTCATTTATGATATCCGTAATGTGTTTTAATGACTTAATCACTTCCCAAAGTCTTTTAATGTTCTGAAATTTAGGTAAGTTGAAACATACCTTTTGGCTTACATTCAAAAGCTTAGAGAAAGACAAGAAACACTTTCCCTCAAATCATTCGAAGACACTCATGTGGATACTTTGATTTTGGATGTTTGGATTCCACAATCGGAAGATACTGAATTTCTATTATTTTAACTTACCATGTTTGTGACAGTTTGTAATGATGATTTAGAAATATTTTGTTTGTGCACCGTGTCCCTCATAGTCATCTTTGCTCACAGAATACTCTTGGTGCTTTAACACACTTTCATTTTATTTATATTTTCATTTCTTTTTTTGATAGTGTCTCACTACATAGCCCAAATTGGCATGAAACTTTTGCTTATCCTGTAGCCTCCAAAGTGCACTATCCCAGGTGTAGAGGTCATTCTGCCAGATATGGAGATTTAAAAATTAACATCATTATTTAAAAAGTGCCAAGAGGTGTTTCAGTCTTGCAAGTCAATCTCCTACTATTGGCACACATTTTAGAAATATTATTTACTGATGACCATATGGTATCTGCTTAAATTTTTACTAAGCCAATAATAATAGAACAGACATGACAGAAGACAGAGGAGATAAGTACCATTCACTCTGCTCATAGAACTTTTACTGTAGAAAATATTTGCAAGCAAATACTTAATAGAAGAAGTGAATACACAGCAGTATGATTGTATCTACTAACTGAAGTGCAAGTAACTAATTTACAATAGAGTAACATAAGGATGGCTCTAATCTTAGAAGCCTTTTATATAGAGAACTCAAAATGTAAAATTAATGTCAGTATTTGGTGTACACTCACTTAAGATTGGCTCTAACCAGAAGTTTGTTTCTTTCCTGGGTGAAGCATATGGATAAGGTAATACCAAGCATTGTGGCTCCAGTCAAATCAGAAAGAAAGGGAGAAAACTAGAGACAGAAAGAGAGGTAGAGAGGAAGAGGGAGAGAGAGGGAGAGAGGGAGGGAAGGAGGGAGGGGAGAGAGAGAGAGAGAGAGAGAGAGAGAGAGAGAGAGAGAGAGAGAGAGAGAGAGAGAGAGAGAGAGAGAGAGAGAGAGAGAGAGAGAGAGACAGGCAGAGAGAGACAATAGAGACAGAGTGAGAGAGACAACTAGAAACAGGAAGATATCTGTTATTAGCAAGTAGGGTATTTCCATGGATTACTTTTTCACATTTAAAAAAAATTGTTGGTTTAGAGTAGCAAAACATTCACCTCTGAAGCAAAAGGAGAGGTTATGCCATTCAATTAAGAAGAAAGGTGGATCTACATTGGGGAAATGTTGAGTCACAGGGAGCAAATATCTACAAGGAAAAATCAAGTTCTATCATATTATGTTGATATGGAGAGGACAAAATTCATTTTCCTCAAAAATTTCAAAAAGATTTTAGAACAAAAATATTTCTTCCTTAGGTCCAAATCATAGATAAGGTAGAATGCAAGTGTACCACTACATAAAATAGTTGAATCATTATAAACCAACACACACAAAAAATGTAAAGGGGTGGAAATGACATGTATTGAGCAAGGGTTGTCTGAAGAAGGCCAGATAGGTGTACGTGAGGCTACAGAAAACTAGAATGCCTTTGGAAGCATTGCTGACTTTATAAATAGGCGTCAGCTAGATTTGAACCAGGAGTGATTAAATATGTTTTACAAGTTACGTTAACTGATACATTAAAGAGAATACAGAATTTAAAGTAAAATAATCACTTAAAGCAAAGTACAAAGACAGGTTGAGTATTGAGAAGGTGTAAATGGGAGATAGAGCATTAATCGAGGAATTTCAGGACTTTGCGCTGAGGGAGTAAAATAAAATAATAAGATATCTAGTTTCCATTGGGAAAAGGCACTATCTTTACCCAAGGCAGTAACTCATTCAAAGAAAGAGAACAAACTGCGGTAATCAAGAATTCAGTTTTGCAAATCTAAGATTCCACCTCACTCCAGTTAGAATGACTATGATCAAGAAATCTAACAACAGCAGATGCTGGCAGGGATGTGGCCAAGAGGGATCACTACACTGTTGGTGGGAGTGCAAACTCATTCAAACAGTATGGAAAGCAGTATGGCTGTTCCTCAAAAGACTAAACACAGAGCTCCCTTATGGCCCAGCAATTCCACTCCTTGGCATTTACCCAATTGTCCAGAAACAAGGACATACTAAATCCACTAGCACAGCAATATTCATTACAGTACTATTTACCATAGCAAAGATATGGAACCAACCCAAATGTCCCTCAGTTGAAGATTTGATCAACAAGATGTGGTATTTATGCACAATGGAATTCTGTGCTGCTGTCAGAAAGAATGGCATCGCCCCATTTGTAAGGAAACGGAAAGACTTAGAAAAAAATCATATTAAGTGAAGTAAGCCAGACTCAAAGGAACATAGAATCAATGGTTTCCCTCATTTGTCATAATGAGTAGAAACCTTGGGCTCTCCTAGCAGAGATTTACAATAGAGCAAAACCTAGCTACATAAGACCATACAGTATGATGCTAAATGAAAGGACCTCCAGGATATAGAAGCAAAAGCCATATAATAAGTAATTATTGTCTTTAATGTACTATGTTATCTCTCATCTCTTTTGCTGTCCCTTGGTTATCTCATATTGTTACAATATTTCACCTTGTTATCTAATATATTGTATATATGTTTATCTGTTTATTTGAAATCGGATAGAGAAGGGGGGAAAACAAGATGAGGGGAGGAGGTGGGGGGAGGGAAATGGGGACCAAGACATGAGAAAGGGTATCAATGTTCATGAAGTAATGCACCTTCTATCTGGTGAACATAATGTAATCCTTCTATTCATTACAATAAAAATATATGAAAGAAGAAATTAAAAAATAATTCAGTTTTGGATACAGGCATTTTATATAAAACATTTGAAAATATATTTAAATATATTTACAAATAAAATACATAAACATTTTCAAGAGACCATGCTATTAAAATGTTCATTTCCCATTCCCACTTAGCCTGTCCCACGTAGACTGTGAAAGGTGAACTTCATATGGTTTCTTCATTCTTTTATTTTTTTACTTCAATCCTTAAAAGTCTCTTACTGAAAATATTTCACTGAAAATGGCTCCCAATTCGGTGTGCCTTCCACATATTTTTGTGTAACTCTTTGTTTTTAGACCCTATGCTCCTTGGGTAAGGACTTTTTCATTAATTTATCACAGCTGAATATATTCCACGGTGCCATGTGTATTTATAGAACTTTGCTAAGTAATGATGATCCAGATTTGGTAATCAGCACTTGCGATGATCATATGGTTATGCAGATCAACACTTACTATGCAAAAATCATTTCCTATAGGGGCAGATGTGCTGGTCGTTTAGTAAATTTTTAGACCAGTAAATGTTGTGCAGCATCAAAGTCAATTTGGGAGTTTTGCCTTAGTTCATCTTCTTGTTACCCATGAGAACCGAGATTACAGTAGCTTTCTAAAGTTCTAAGCCTATCATAATACCTTAATGTGTTTTCTTAAATACTGTAATGAATGACCATAATATGTATAAATGTGTAAATTCATTTTCAGGGTATTTGTGTATCTTCCTAAAACTCATTCTTAGTGACACTGAGTGAAGCAAGCCCTACAACCTATGTTTCAAATCTTTCTATATACAATGCTGCAGTATTAGCAGCAATTTACTTAAATAATTGAAATGACAGGAGATGATTTTTCTTGATCATATAGCATAGGAATTTTACTACGCTTAGTCATAAATTCACAGATAAAAATATTTTAATGCATTTAGAATATGGCTATTTAATTTTGGTTCATACATTGAAACATATTGAGTCTATTGGGATAATCATTGTCATGATATTGTGTTTGAAGCAAACATCTGTTTCTAGATTTCAAATTTCACTTATTTATACATTTTTTATTTTAGGTTTTGATTGCAGTGATTTTTTTTTAACTTTTAGGCAGACTCTCTACCAGTCTAGCTGTGAACCCAGCCTTTTCCCTTCCTTTTTTGTTCTAATTGTTTTTGAATAGGGATTCACAATTTACCTTGGCTGGCCTGAACTCTGACTTTCCCAATCATGCCTCACAGACAGCTAGGATAACAGGCATGTGCTACCATTCCAAGCATTTTAGTTTAGACATTGTGCCTTTGGACTGGGCTTGAGCCATGATGCTCTATATCTATTTTCAAATCACTGAGACTTTAGCCATGAGCCATAGTAACCAGTCAGATTTTGGATTTAATGTGTCTTCATTTATATATTAGTTTATTTTAAAACTACAGGAATATCTGTACTACTGTCTTAAAAAGTACAGCAAGTGCTCTATTTATTAAATTTAGTAGTACTGCATTAGACAGTAGTTTTTTATCAGCCTAAGATCAACAATTTTCTGTCCAAGGTTATCTCTCATCTCTTTTGCTGTCCCTTGGTTATCTCACATTGTTACAGTATCTCACTTTGTTATCTGATATATTGGATATATTTGTATTTGGTTACTTGAAATTGGATAGGGAAGCGGGGAAAACCAAGATGGGGCGTGGGGAGGAGGGTAATGGGGACCAAGACATGTGAAAGGGTATCAATGTATGTGAATTAATGCACCTTCTATCTGGCAAATATCATGTAACCCTTTTATTAATTACAATAAAAATATTTTAAAAAAGAAAAGAAGAGAGTAGTATTTAAAGAAAAGAAAAGAAGAAAAATGCATGACAAATTGAATTTTTAATTTCTATAATATTAGGATTCAATTGTGACAAAATAAAATTCTTTGGGAAGCTAGTGTCATGTTATTATTATTTTTTTCTTGGTTGGTAATGAGCCTTAACCTCAGGGCCTGGCTGCTCTCCCTGAGTTCTATTTGCTCAAAGCTAGCACTCTACACTTTTGTTTTTCCAGTAGTTCAATGGAGATAAGACTCTCACAGGGATTTTTCTACCCGGGTTGGCTTTGAACCACAGTTCTTAGATCTCAGCCTCCTGAGTAGCCAGAATTATAGTCATAAGCCACCTCTGGCCAAGTAAGAAAGTAGCATGTTCTAAAATGGTTTTCATAATTATATCTCTCAAGATGGGCAGGGAGTTTGGCCTAGTGGTTAAAGTGCTTGCCTAGCATGCACAAAGACCTGGGTTTGATGCCTTGGTACCACATACATAGAAAAAAGCCGGAAGTGGTGCCGAGGCTCAAGTGGTAGAGCTCTAACCTTGAGAAAGTCCAAGGGCAGTGCTCAGGCCCTGAGGTCAAGCCCAGGACTGGCAAAAAAAAAAAAAATCTCTCAAGATGTTCTCAGGTGAAATTCTTCTATACCTTCATATCTGCTGTGCCAGAAATTCTTAAATAGATATTACTCCTTGTTCATGGTAATTACTACCCCTAATGGATTTGAAAACTCAGCGATATACACTGAATTTGTGATTGATAAACTAATTCTAACCTTATTTATTTTATCTCAGGTAAATGACATCATATTACTGATCCCCATCAAATGATCACTCTTACCCAGGTGTTAGTGATTCATGCCTATACTTCCAGTTATTTAGGAGGCTGAGATGTGAAGCTCATGGTTCAAAGCCAGCCTGAACAGGAAAGCTAGTAAGACACTTAATTCCTATTAAAGCTAGTATTGGAGCTGTGTTTCAAGTGGTAGCATGTCAGCCTTGAGCTCATTGTTAATGCACCAAACATGATGGAATTTGTCCTTTTATTTTCTTCCTCATCCCTCCAAACTGTGGGAAGCCAGGGTCAGAGAAAAATGCTAAACAAATATTTGCTTGTATATGTGTACATGTGGCTATTTAGATTTTGCTTCCTAATAGTCACCCTTTGACTCAATTAGACTAAAAATCTAAAAGAAATTCCTTTCAGAGTAGAGCAAATAACTTCTCTCTTGTTTCCTTGATGTTGTTTTGTAGTAACTCCTGTTAAGAAATAGTTTGCTATTTGTGTATTTGTAAGAATCCAAAAGAAATGCATAGATCTACCCAGTCCTGATGCGAGTGATTAAAAAGCAATATAAAAATAGAGACTATCTGTTATCCACATGCCTGTGTTACACAGGATCTAAATTAGGTTGCTTCTCCTCAACTTCTCCAAAATGGATCAGATGGAAAGCAACAACTACACATTTGAGCATTCCCAGAGTTCAGTGAAATAGAAGACCACAAAAATGCCAGGAAAAGGTTAAATGCAAGGAAGAGAGAGAAACCTGGCAAGACCATGGCCTCCCTTTCTCCTGCGCACTCCACCAGGCTGAGGTACAGGTACAAGCAGAGAGTGGCACCTTTCTAATGTATGCCCGGGGTCATAAGGAAAACTATAAGCAGTATGAATTTTTGGTGTGTGATGAGATATAAATGTGCAAATGCAGCTAATAATGTTTGTAGCTCATTAGCATCAGATAAATAAATGGAAAGAAATCTTCATCCTTTCTAGAGGCTAAAGTGCAGACAGATGGGTAGGTATTGAAACATTTGAAAGCAGGCATGCATTTATAGGATTGCACATACTCAGCGATGAAGAATCTTCAAACTACCCAAACAGCCTTTAAGTGAAGTTATACTTTTATGTATGTTGTTAATTTAATGTAATATTTTTTATTTTTTCCATTTTTTATTAGAGAATTTATTAATGTTGATTTTTACATCATATTTTAAATGACAAATTTAATATGTAATATTTTTAAAGATCATAAGATAATATTTTGGAACAAAATTCAAAAAGGATTTAGAGGAAAAAAATGTCAATGTTGGGCAGCCTGCAGGAGTCATTTACTGCCATTTGTCTGATGAGAATTCAAAGACTTGGGATACATTCTCTTACTTGCTCGTTATCACAGTTGATGGGAAGATTTAGGAATATTCTGATTTCAAAATATCTTTGTACCTATTTCCTCCTTCCCCTCACACAAATTTCAAATTCCAATTCTTACATCAAATGTCCTTGGATTCGTAGAAAAAAATAAAGAAAATCTGATTGTGTCAGTGACTGCCTGCTTATGCCTTCTTTGTTAGATTTCTGTAGGTTTTCAGAGGTTGGTCTTCATTTTCAACTCTGTACACGTATCCAGATTATAAAAAAAATACATAGTAAGTAGAAAGAAACTCAGAAGTGGATTCATTCTCTTTAAGGGCCAAGTGAAAATGTCAGAGCTGTGGCTATTACCAGATGCAGGCTCAAGATGCCAGATGTCTTGATTTTCAGAGAACTTGCTTTATTTATGTTTGTTTTGTTTAACCCTCAGGGAAGATAATCGAATATACTGAACTGCCAGTTGTCCTGCCATGTGCACAGGTGGATCAGGGAACAAGAAGCCTGTCAAGTTCAAAAATGTGGAATAAATGATCTATCAGAATTCCATCTCAGAAAAACGATTGACTTTTCTGTGAAATAAGTTGTCTTCTACTCCAGGTACTCCATTCCTTCTCACTTCTTGCTTTTCTCCTTCCGTATATTTTCTTTCTTCCTAATTCACAACTACTCAGTCTTTGCCCTTCTGTTTTTAATTATTGAGCAAATACTGACTCAATTCCACAATCTGCATCTTATAATAAACACCCTTCTCCTATATACTTTCATCATTCTCTGGTTTTACTATATCTTCAATATTTTCCTAATAAACTACTCTTCCAAAAATGTAGTTTATTTATATTATAAGATAACACCTCAAAAAACATACTGCTAGCCAAGTACTAGTGGATCCTTTCTGTAATCCTTTCTACTCAGGCAGCTGAGATCTAAGTACAAAGCTAGCTGAGGCAGTGAAGTCCTTAAACTCTTAGCATCACATTAAAGGCTAGAAGTGGGTTGTGGCTTAAGTGGTAAAGTGCTAACCTGGAGCAAAAAAGCTCAGAGATAGTACACAGGCTCTGAGTTCAAGTTCCAGAAACGAACACACACACACACACACACACACACACACACACACACACACACACACACACTGTTTTACATCATACAAATTAGCCTCTATATCTTTTTCCTCAACTCTGATACTTTTGATAACCTTTCTTGAAAGTATACTCAGGCATTTATTTCATGTATCATTATTCCTTTTATTTTCTTTAAATTTCTTAAATTCTGTTTCATACATGACATATGAGATGAGCAGAAGCAGGTTCCTCTCTTCAATTTCTCTGACACTCCCTTACCCACTTATATGCTTTTAAATTTAATTCTGAAAAATATTTGTGTTATATTTATGATATTTAGTGTTTTCACTGATAAAACAAGTACGTGTTAATTAAACCTTGAAAAATGGTCTAAAATCTTTATGACATGTGATGTAGGAAAAATTAGATATCCACAGATAGTATTATCAAGGCTTACTCCCCTGTACTCCTTCAGAAACCAGTAAAGCTCTTTCATCACTTCCTTGTAACTTCCGGTGGTGTGCAGACAACTTTTGCTTTTCCTGCCTTGAACATGCCATTTGAAATATGATGTAAAAATCAATGTTACTAAATTCTTTAGTAAAAAAAGAAATTAGGAGAAGAAAGAAGAAGACAGTTACAAGTAAAAAAAATAAACATAAATGGCCAGGTTGAATTCATTAGTCTTTTTCCAAATTTTTGAGACACTTTGCCACAATTTAGCTCATCTAAAAAATACGTACAATACTCCACAGTTGGCTGTTGAAGGTAAAAGAAATCTGTTTTATATTTTAAAACAAGTAAAATTTCCTTTAAATAACACCACTGTGTTGAATCAGCATTTACTTCTTTTAACCTTAACAGCAATCTGCTTTTATATGTATGTCTCACACACAAGTTCTTCAAACAGAATTAGTCTTTAAATCATTCTGTTTATATTGTAATGTATAAAAATCAGAAATTGAATGAGGTTTCAAAGCTGGAAATAGACTCAAACTCAATGTCCTGAGAAAATTATGTTAAGTAATGCCCAATTTGGGACTATTAACCCAGGACTTGGTGGAGTTCCTGGTAGTCTGATTGTAGATAACAAGGATGAAATTCTTGGATGAACTCTGTATGGAAGCGATTATCTCACTTGAAGATGATTTACTAGCAGAATACTTAAATCAATTGACATAGGTGTGTCATATTCAACTAATATATGATATGGTATACATATATATATATATATGTATGTAAACATGTACACGATGTCCAAGAGCCAAGATAACACTTTAAAAAAAAGCATCACTGGAAATGCACATACTACAGTGTCTTCCTAAAGCCTAAGAAATTCTGAAATGGCCCCCTTCTCTTAATGCCTAGATCACTTTCTATCTCCAGTATGATTGGCCTTGAACTCTATTCTATTTACACACTATAACAAGCCTGTTTGCATTTTTCTTTCTTTTTTAATAATTTTTTATTGTAATTAATAAAAGGGTTACATGATATTTGCCAGATAGAAGGTGCATTAATTCACATACATTGATACCCTTTCACATGTCTTGGTACCCATCACCCTCCCCCCCATCCACCACCCACCCCCCCCCCGTCTTGGTTTTCCCCCCTTCCCTATCAAATTTCAAATAACCAAATACAAATAAATTCAATATATCAGATAACAAAGTGAGATACTGTAACAATATGAGATACCCAAGAGACACCAAAGGAGATGAAAGATAACATAGTACATTAAGGACAATAATCATTCATTATATGGCTTTTGTTTCAGTATCCTGGAGGTCCTTTCAATTAGCTTCATACTATATGGCCTTATATATCAAGGTTTTGCTCTATTGCAGATCTCTGCTAGTAGAGCCCAAGGTTTATACAACTAAAACAGAATTTTTTCCAAACGTAAGATTTGAATCACACTTGTTTATTTTTTCAGCGTACATCAAATATTGGCCATTTTGAAAGATCACAATTGATTATGAAGTTAAGATTAAGAAACTTGGCTTCAAAGGAGGAAGTCCATTCTGAACACTGGCTCCATTTTTCTTTTACCGTGTTGAAATCATCAGGCATTGTTATTATAACAATTACCATATAAATACAGCAATGCTATACTAAGTTCAATTATTCCACTACTATGCCCAGAAAGCTTACCATCAAGTGTCTACTTTTCAGTTTTGCTGGGAATGATGTATAGATACATGAAACATTATACTTTCACTGAAATAAAAGTAATGTTTCAGGAAATCACTGATGAAGTAAATCACTGCAAGGGCGTAGAGCTATTGATATGAGACCACATAATGGATGGGATGATGGCTGTTCTATCATCAAAAACAAGGAATTAATGTCATTCAAATAGTTTTATTTCTTTTTCAAGTAGGAAGAAAATTTAATTATTTTCCTGAAAATTTAAAGTACCAGGATGACTTTAAAACAAAGCCATGGTAAAATGGTATGTACAAATGACTAGCTCCAGTCTATTAACTAAAATACTAATTTAGTACAAAACCATTATTTAATATTACATATATCAATACTTTTAATATTAATTTCATGTATACTACTTTCAAATTTGAACTTCTCTTTTCACTGAGACAGGTCTTTGAGGAAAATTGGTTCATGACCATAAGTTCAATCTGTTTGTAAGTTGTCCATGTCATTTTACTATAATATAAAGATGATATATTATAGTATGCATGATTTGGTACCTACCATTGTATTGACATATGATGCAATAGCATTTTGCTTATGTTGAAAGAGATATTTGCTAATTCCTTTTACAATTTAATTTTTTACATGAAAAATGATATGGTAAATTATCATTGATTCTATGCAAAAATTTCTTTTATGGTAATATTTTACAAAAAAAGGCAAGTGCATTGTAGATATACAAAATAGTTTGAGATTTATACTAAATAATGAGTAGAAACTTTTAAAATAATTGAATGTTCAAGTTATAAATATGAATGTTAGTTAAAATGCATGTTAATTTCAGAATACATAAATAGATCATAATTGAAGAGTGAATATCTCCAGTTTCTCTGAAACCAACTCATCATAAAAAGGGATGTACTTGCAAATATATTGCAGTGGTTTGTCAGTCTCCCCAAAGCTTATTTTGGTTTTAAAACATTCGAATATTTTTGTGAAGTACATATATTATTCTCATTCTTGATGGTTTCCTCATACAATTGATAACTTTTCTATTTCTTCCGCAAGCTGGTTTGTCAAATCATGATTTTTATATCTTGCTCCATCTTTTCTCCGTATTTCCATTGTATGAAATCATGATTCGTTTGCTTGAAATGTCTGACATTTCAAACCCAAATATAATATGTGCCCATCTGTTTATTAGCATATGAAACTTAGGATGGAGTGTTCTCCTAATACAACATTACAGGTGCTACATTGTCCCATCAAAGACTTGTATTTTCTTTGACTCACAGCCTAAGCCTTCTATCTCATGCCTCGTCTAAAAGTAGTCTTATAAAAGCTCCCAGAGGTATTTAAGGATTTTTAAGTAAACTGAGAAAAAGGGGACAAGGTAACAAGAAACATAAAACCCTTCTCCATTCTTCCCAATGCTTAAAATGGACATTCTCTTTTTAGTGGACAGACAACTAAAAGTGTACGTTCATTATAGACTGAAGATTATTAGGAGAGAGATTTCTAACACCTGGAAATCAGACATGAATTAGAATCCTTATGTATTTGACAACCCCTTGTCATTTTCTGCAATCCTCAAGTTCAGATAAAAATTATCAGAGCTCAGTTTTTCCCCTATCTGATAATAATGATGGCAAAGTGACAAGAAAATAAAATGAAAATGAAAAGAAACTAAATTAACAGGATTAGCGAATAATTTTATGAGTTCTATTCCAGTAGGAGGTATTTTTTGTGTGCTAAGAAATTTTCTATCTTACACTTCTAACTGAGGAAACTCAGGGATAAGTACTGTAAAATAAAGATGCCACACATCTTTTATTTAGTGCAAGTTTGTGATTTATTAGTCTCTAGGAAAATATACAAACAAGTTTCATTTTGTCTTGGTGAAGAAGAATGCAGAAATTGACATTGATTGTGCCTGTCTACATTTGAGTTCTACAAAAAGATGACAAAAAGACCCATCCTTCCCTTTTGTTTTGAATATGCAGGGACAGAATGAATTGGAAACATAATTCTGGGTTATAGAAGCATCCGAACATCAACAATGAGTACAAAGTCAATGGAAAATATCTCTGTCTTCAGTACTTTTCTCTGGAAGGAACTAATATGTGCTGTGAAATTGGTGTCAAAATTTGCTCAGTTATGTCTCATATTACACCTCTCTTATTTGATTGACTCCCAACTTTTAGTTTTTGAATTTACAGGAAGCATTTCACAAATGCTCTGAAAGAATACATTTTGTTCTAATAATTTGTTTCCTATCTGGTACTTAAAAAGGTATGCTAAATACACATGTAAAGATAGTACAAAAACACTGGGTATTTTTTGCATACATGGGAGACTTAATTTTGTGAAAGGAGATTATCTTCAATGATAGCAATCAGGAAGTTGAATGCCAGTGGTGACATGTACAGGGCAAGAACATCAGTCAAAAAACATCAATTCCTTTGTCCTTGATCACAAAGCTACAAGCACCTGGAAACACTGAGTAATGCTAGTTCCTAACAACTAAGTTTACATAGGACTACAGAGAGAGTGAAAGAAAGGCCAAGTGTCAGACCAAAAGGAAAGAATCTCTAAGGATTGGTGACAATGACAACAGAATAAGTACTGAAGCTAAGAATAAAAGACCTCTGAAAAAAAAATTCCTTTGCATGTCTACCAACACTTCTGCCTTTGTTTGGGCTGTTGCTTTGTTTTCTTTATCACTTGTGTTTCTATGATACACACAATAGAGGATTCTGGTCCATAGCACAGATGAGATGAGAGGCAGGGATGGTAACTAAATAGTTCACCTGCGGGTCAAAAGTCAGGCTGAATGTTGAGAGACAACTAAAAGAGACTCTGTCTTGGATACTTGTGCTGATACCAATAGAATAAAATTATTCCTCTTCTTCACAAGACTGTTTCCTTTCCCTTGAGTATTCTCTGAGCACAATGTAAGAAAGCTAGGGAAGTTACTTTACTTCTGCGCTGAGTTCTTTGTTTTGATCAGCACCTCCTGAGTGTATGTAATTTCAAGAAAAACTATTGCATGTAGGGCTGGGAGTGGAGATGGTGTTTGCTAAGTATGCATGCGGACTTGGGTTGGCATACTCAAAGAGAAAGAGGGAAGGGGATGAGTAAAATCAAACTACCAAAGCATAGAGGAAACTGAGGTACAATTTAAGGGGGACATGAAATAAAGTCCATTCTGTCTGTTTTTAGGGACACTTCGAGGTGAATGACAAAGTAGGATGAGATTTTATTTATTTATTATTGATTGATTGATTTTTTTCTCAAGTCTAGAACCCTATTACTTGAGCCACAGCACCACTTCTGGCCTTTTCTATGTAAGTGGTACTAAGGAATGGAACCCATGTCTCTGTGCATGCTAGGCAAGCACTCTACCACTAGGCCAAACTCCCAGCCCTGGAACACCTTTTTAGAAACCTACTTTCTTCTACCTTATTTATTCAGTTAGCTAGTTAATTTTCCCCATTAGTACATAAACATTCCCACTGTTGAAATTTCATTTTATAGTACTGAAAGTTTAATATAGTAGTAGTTAAGAATAGGAGTGGGAGTAGGAGTAGTAAAAGTGCTTGATTTTGATGTGAGATTTCTGTTTTCCAGAGACTAGTAAAATATCATACATTGTTAACCCATATTAATGTGTGGTATATACTGACTGGTACTGGGGATTAAACTTGGGGACTCTCATTCTTGCTTTTCTGCTGAAATTTGCCACTCTATTACTTGAGTCATGCCTCCACTTCAGGCTTTTTGTTCAGTAATTGGAAGGAAAAGTGTCCCAGATTTTCCTTCCCAGGCTTCTTCAAATCTTGATTCTTGGATCTTATTTTTCTAATAAGCCAGCATCACAGACATGAGACACTGGCATTCAACAAAATTTTAGGATGTGTTTTATCTCCACAGATTACAAAAAACACGACAATAAGATTTTAAGTTATCATGCATAAATCATAAATCATATAGTACCATGTAACTCAGTTGTTAACACAGGAGATTGACTCCAAGTCTATTCTAGTAGTACCATGACATATAACACAGGTTTTTTTAATGTATAATACTTTGCAGGTCTTCTTGAAAGAGAAAGAACCACAAAAGAGTTTTCCTCCTTCACTCTTCATCTTAAATTCTCTATTATTTATCACAATCCTTTTTGTGATTTGCAAATATGGGGAAATTTAATTTTTTCTTAATTTCTTGAAGATTCTAACAGACCGGTAGCTAAGATTCCTCCATAATGATCAATTTCAGTTTAGGCAATTTTTAAAACTTTTATTGTCAGGGTAATGTATAGAGAGGTTACAGTTATATTCATCAGGTAGTGGGTATAAAACTTCTCTCACATTGATATCCCTTCTCATATTTTTGTCACTTTCTCTCCCAGTCATCTTGTTTTCCCCACTTCCCTTCACTATTGCTGGGTCATAAGGAAGATTCCTGTTCAGTCTTTTGAGGAATTTCCTTACTGCTTTCCAAATTTGGAAATACTGAAATAATTCCCTACGTTTTCCCAGACCACAAAAGCATAAAATTTGAACTTAACACCAATCTCCACCAATGAAAACTCTGTAACTCATGGAGAGTGAACAATACATTATTAAATTACCAATGTGTCGCTGAAGAGATCAGAACAGAAATTCAATAGTTTATGGTATTTAACAAAAAGGAGCACACAAAATATCAGCTCCTTCGGGACACAGCAAAGGCAATACTCAGAGGAAAATTTATAGCTCTGGGTGCCTACATTAACAAAAAGGAAGTATCTTAAACAAATAATTTAGTGGTACACCTTAAGCTCTTGAAAAAAGATCAATAAACCAATCCCAAATCCAGTAGAAGGAAACAAATTATTAAAATTAAAGCAGAATTAAATGAATTAGAGTCCAAAAATAACATTGAATCAACATAACAAGGAGTTGGTTGTTTGAAAAAATTAACAAAAATTGATAGATCCTTAGCAAATTTGATCCAAAAAAGAAGGGAGCACAACCACATAAATGAAATTATGGATGAGAATGGAAATATTATGACAGAAATTACCAAGATCCAGAACATCAGAAGGGAATAGTTTTCAAACCTTTATGTCAACAAATTTGAGAATCTAGTAGAAATGGATGAATATCTAGTTTAGTCGATTTTTATACTGACCACAATCCCACATTTATTTGTTAGTAACTATTATGGTATATTTCACTGCAAAAATGCACAGAAAAAATAGAAAATGATAGTAAAAGCATTTCAGGTAGTCTAAATCTCAGATAAAATTAGGTAAGTGTAGCTAAACTATAAGGAAGCTTCCAGATTTAAAACACAATGGTTTTATAAATGGCTAGAAATCATCTTTTTGGGAAGGTTATTTTGCTATTCAGGTTTAGATTATATAAACTCAAATTGAACCATATCTCCAAAAATGCTTCCTAAGGAAAAAAGTCTCATTGTTAAGATGCTTTAAAATACTTCTCCATTTCTACAGACTATAAACTATTCTCATATCTTTGGGGAAAAAAAGGCATTTATCTAAGTTAGATTTTTTGGTAGTTTTAAAATTTATTAAACACAAAGCATTATTCAGAGGAAAATAAATAACTTTTTTCAGCAGGCCATAGAAGCCACGATCAATGCTAGGGTTTATGATGACACAAACTTTTCCCAGACACGAAAGCAAGACACTGTTCCTAACACTCTACCATCTGCTGCTGATATTTTAAAATTCTAAAGCACTAACAATGATGCAATTTGCTACATTTTGAGCTGCATTTTACAACTCTCTTTTTGCTGAATTACTATTGATGACATTAAAACCCTTTACAAATCAAGACAACACATTTGCTTGCTACTGCCACCAAAAAGCTGTCAGCTACTCTTTCTCTGTTAGAATATACCTGCTACCTCTACAATAGGCACCAATGTGTAAACCTTGTTTGGAACTGAAAAAGAGAACATATCTTTGTGGATTATATTAATTATCAATTATAAGAGAAAATGCCCAGAAAGAAGGCAAATATTGGCTTATAAAGGACATAAAAAGAAATAGTGAGCAATTTATTATACTTTTTCCACCTATTTATAGAGAGAAAGTGTGTTTTCTAGAATGCTATAAACAAAAGACCAAGCTTCTACCATAAGCTATACTATACAAAAGGACTAGGGTGTTTCGGTGTTGCTTCATGATTTCAGAAATAAAACTTAATATCCAAAACAAATAATCAGAGAAAGAAATGAAGAAAGAAAGGAAAAGAAACGGGTAAGAATTTGAATTATGATTTAAGTGTTTGATAAAGATTGAAAAGTTTTCTTTCAAAATTCGAACAATAATAGTAATAGGTAGATTTATATGATTCCAATTTCAAATTTCTGTTATCTAAAGATATTGAGTGTTCTGCAAAAGTCTAGCTTAGAGACAGAGAAAGAGAGAATAAAAATCACCTACAATTATGAATGACTTTCTAGCTTAGCACTTGATGAACAGTAGTCACCATTTTCCAATTTCAGAATCTAGTTAGCTGAAACTTTCCAAATGTGACTATAATATTCAAACATTTGCACTAGAAAATGATACCTTTCAGAAAAATAGTAGCATATAAAATATATTTACATTCATTTTTACAGGACATATATTACTAAAGTTTACTATAAAGAAAAACAATCATTAGGAGAATAGTAGTATGCTAGAAGTTTCTTTTCCTTTCTAGAAGCCAATCTTATATTCAGACTCATACTAATTCCTATTACTTCTCTTCACTGAAGATATATAAACTTTTGTCTATCTCAGATAAATTACATCTACAACTTTCAATTAGTAGTTTTTTTCATATTACTAGCTAAAATATAGGCTTTACTTTGATATTGAATTAATTTATGCATATTATTAATGTGATATCATATACTAAATATATATGCAAATAATATATTGAATAATATGTGTATATACATAAATTAATTATTATACTAAATATTATAAGTGTATAATATATGCATATATATATAATTAAGCTTATTTATTTTGAACTTTTAGATAAATGGAAAATTACTTTGTATAAGATAATACTATTATTCCTACATGTTCTTCCATATAACTGAGAAAAATTCAAGTGACTTCACAAAAGGTACTGAGGATTGAGTCACCACACTGAAAATGAGCATGTTTGTCATTATACTTTCATTCCTGAGCACTTACTTACAGTGAAAGTGTCTTGAAGCAACAAGCTGGTAGCAAGGCAATATGCAAATGGCACTGACACAGCTTGTTACCAAAAGGAGATATCTGGACAGAACACAAAAGAACCATTCAGAAAGCAGTTCTACAGAAAATTCTATTTTTTTTGCCAATCCTGGGGCTTGAACTCAGGTCCTGGGAGGTATACTTGGGCTTTCAAGCTAGTGTTCTACCATTTAAGCCATAACACTACTTCTGGCTTCTGTGTATCACATACACAGAATGAATGTGATACCAAGGAATCAAACCTAGGGCTTGGTGCATGTTAGGCAAGCAATCTACCATTAAGCCATGCTCCTGGCCCAGAAAGATCTATTCTTGCCTAAGAAAATATCCTCTTCCCCACAATTTGCTCATATACAAAGTGATGAGACAAAGGACAAAGGATGGATACGTGTAACTGTGATACTCACAAGACAGTATGTTGGAAATGAACTCTATAACTTGAGAAGGGGATGGGGGAGAAAAATGGGAGAAAAATTTAGGAGGTGGTAACAATGTTCAACAACAAATACACTTTTTCCCTTACATATGTAATTGTAACCCTTCTCTACATCTTGCTGAGAGAAAAATAAAATTTAAAATAAAAATGAAAAGAACAGTAACAGAATCACCACTGTGTGTTGATTACCTTCTTATCTTTAAGATACTTTAGATTACCAGAAAGTAATACAGAGTTACAAATTGAATAATGTAACCTGTGCATGCAAATTAGAGAGTGAAGTTGAGACAGGCAAACAGGCTTCCCTGTGTAAACTACCCTTCAGCCCTCAAAAGTTTCACACGGCAGGGCTTTCTTTATTGTTGCTTGATTTTATACTTGCATGTAAATTTGTTTCTATGAGAGTGCTTAAAAATATGATCAAAGCTTTTAAACTAAACTCTTTGAACTTCCATTATTTATTGATCTGCTCAGAAATAAGAGTTGGAACAGGCATTAGGAAATATGTTTAATTTACAAGTACACTCCTTAAATTCAACACTGGGAATCAAATCAGACCTTTGGCCTTCTAAGCTAGTACTCTAGCACTGTGCCAATCCTGGGGCCTGAATTTAGGGCCTGGTGCTCCCCTGTGCTAGTACTGTACTAATTGTGCCACAGCTCTACTTGTGGTTATTTTTGGTTGATGTCTGGAAATAAGAGTCTTATGACCTTTCCTACCCAAGGTTGTCTTCTGTGATCTCAGCTTCCTAAGTAGCTAAGATGGCAGGTGTGAGACACCAGGGAATGGCTCTATGTCAGACTCTATCCTGTAGTACTCAGAGGATATTACCTAAGGTCAATGTATGCCTGAGGAAGACATTGTCCACAGTTTTCTGCTCCCTATCCCCACCTTCTTCTACTTCCTCACTTTGTAAATGTAGAATTGAGAAGGAAGTAGTCATAATAGATCTTTTATCAGTATTCCGAGTAGTATCAAAAGAAAATCACAAGCATGAGTTTCACTGGAGAATATGCCTTTGTGATTGTCCTGACACAAGGAGAATTTTTTATCCTTCAAATCTGTCATTCTAACTTCTTATTCTTCAGCATCCCCATGGCCAAACTCAAGAAGCTACCTGGGATATATTTCAGCTCTTATTCTCATACCACAAAATCAAAAAGAAATACTTTCAAAATCATTTTTATGTATTTTGTCAAATGTGATGCACTGGTAATAATACTCAGGCAATCAATGCTAATTTAAAAAGATACCCTGTGTATTTTCACCAATATAAAATTAAATTTTTAAGTGCTCAAAAATTACAGACATCTTTGAACTCTGATATCTAGTTTAAAATTAAACAAGACAAAATTTGTCTTTCAAGAAATATTCCAATTACACAGAAAACTCAGAAACTAATAGAAACACTAGAGTGACAATATTTGGAATTCTACAACTTAACAGAACTATAGGTATGAAATTATAAACAGGAAGTTGCTTCCTTAAAACAACACATCGCAAATGAGACAGCTTTTTCTGAAATGATTGCTTGACATACTGGGAAGGAATACTTCAAGTTAGAAAGTGTTTTACCTTTCTTCTGCTCATTTAACTTTATTTTTCTTTGTAATCACACTGTAAACAGTTCATCAAGGAAATCTGTAAATATGTTGCAGATGGCAAAGGAATTGTACAGTGGTTGATTCTTTAGCTTCTTGGTCACTTGAATCTCATAAAAACGAGTCCCAGCCCTGTACTTAAGAAGAGGTATTTGTTTTCTATCTGCTTTATTGGTCACAAAAGAAAACATGTGATTTCCTAGTACAAAGAGAACACCAGGAAACCAGCAGCCGGATGTCTCTGACTTACATTGAAATTGTACTCGCTTGCATTAAAATTATCTACTCTTCATCATTTAAAATAATAGAGACATCAATACCCCTCTTAGAAAAGTATATGAAGATTTATGAATTATTTTAAAATAGTTTGAACTTCTTGCGATTCCATAGGGCATATAAATCCTATGATAATACCTTATTTCCAACTTTAACTTCTTGTTTTACTGAAAATGAATTCCCCCTTCCCTGGTGTTAGTGAAAAAAATAAAACAAGATTCAGCTAGGTAACACAATTCAGTATTGTCAGTAAGGCAGTTTTCTTTTGCCTTGTCAATATCTTTCTAAGTCTCCTTGTTAATCATTTTACTTTATTATTTATTCCATATATATTTCCATGAAGAGTTCTTAACTTGATGAAAATCTGATTTCTTGATCCACAATCAAATCTTACTATGGCCAGCTTCTGTATCTTCATAACTTTGAAAATATTACATCTCTTTGAAAGCTGGCTCTAATACAAGGAGGGTTACTATAATAACCCAATTAAATTGAGCATATCTGCAACTTTAGATGATTATTGCTGCTGTCTCTGAGAGCTAGGATCCAAAGTGATGGATTGCTGGCTACTTTAGTGAATTCTAAAGGGGAAAGACATCCCATCCTGGATTAGCTTGAATTGGCTTCCATAAAGATTTTATGATGCAAATTGGAGATATTGGACTTAGTAACATCCAACACTGTCTGTTATGTGCTCCTGTCGCACAGTTACAGGATGCTTTCTTGAGTATGATGCTCTATCCTCATTAATAAGCTCTGTGTTGTACATCTTTGTCTGATATGAAGCTGCCATACCTTGTCACCAATTATAGACTCTGAAAAGACCCATCTCATTATAGTACTTAAATTGCTTGTTCCTGAAGGTGATGCTTGGTGAGCCTCTTCTGCCTCTTGCCAACAGGAAAATCACCCTTGAAGTGAATAGATGTCAGTCAAAAGCTCAAAAAGAAAAGCAAAAGAAGAATTAATAAAAACCTGGCTGGAATAGTTATCAGCTCATTGCACAGCAAAGACTACAGATCAGACAAAAAAAATTGCAAAGCTAAAAAAGACACACTTGAATATTTTAATCACAGAGAATCTGCCCATGAACTTGAGAAAAAAGCAAAGACTGAATATGAATCCCATATGTGGACCAAAGTAGATTGTTTACCATTCTGTCATCATAGCACTGAATGAAGGATGTTATGTTTAAAAACACTTTCTCTGTGTTTTTCATTGCATCACTTAGTTGTAGCAAGCAGCACAATGCAAGAGGATTCTTTTCTTGGATGCCAAAACTTTGCATTGCAAACGTAGCCCATAGACGTTTTAACATATGGTAACTGATCAGTAAATTGAAATATCAGTTAATAAATCAACTGACTCAAAATATACTAGGCAAAATGCTCTCAGATTGTAGAAAATCTAGATCAAATATTAAAACTGAAATTATGTACAGCATTTAAAATTATTCACAGGGACAAGAAAGAATTATTTATTCTATTTAATTCTGAAAGTAAAGTAGTCTTCACAAATTCAACAGACAATAAATAACAACAAATATCAATCTGAGTGAGTTAAGGAGAAACATGGTTATGCTTGCCTCGTGGCCTCTTTGTTTCTAGAATGTATTGTTTTCTTTAAGATTAAATCAATAGAGACTATTTTAATGGTGAGGACCTTGCAATTTCTACTTCAACTCTGAGAATGTGAGTAAATCATTGTCTTTTATTCAAATTCTCAGTGACATGTGACTCAGTAAATCAAACTAATTCCTCTGAGAAGGATACCTACCTTTTTTAAAACCTAAAATTTGCTTGAAGTGGATACACACACACACACACACACACACACACACACAAATATATATATATATATATATATATATATTCATTCACACATCTGTACATATGTATGTATGTTTATTTCTGGAAGAAACATAGAAATAAAGGAAAATCAGATCACAAAAAATATGTGTTATGAATATACTTGGTATAAAATATGTACAAGTTGAGATAAGTACCTCTTGCTTCAGATTTGGTATTACTGCCACTATTATTTCATGGTAATTTAAAGATTTTAATAATGAATCATCTGAATGCATGTGATGGAGTATTTTTTCCACTCTTCATTTCTGACCAAGTAATGAATAAAATTCTGACATCATTAATGAATTCAAAGGAACCTTCTATCAATGAGTGTTTGGAGGATTTGGTCCCTATTTTGTCAGAGTCAAGAACTGAGAACATTATTATTATATTCTTTTATTTCTTTGCTACTATTCTACAAAACTTTTGGGAAACTATAAAAATCAAACACAAAGTTTCTTCATTAACCTAAATCAAAGTGAAGTTAAGATACACAAAATTGTATTTAGACACTTAAGCATGTGAACACTCCTTTTCTCTTTCACTATTTAAGTATTTTTAAATTAATTAAGTATACATTAACAACACAAATTGAAATTACATTTACTAAGTTATCAGATAAATATGGAAGTAGAAATAATAAATTTGGTACATCCTCAGTAAAACTAACTAAAACAAATGAAGAAAATCTAAATTGATAAAAATTGGAGATAAAAACGTGGCAGCAAACCAAATAAAAGTGAAATTTAGAGGATCATTTTAAAACACACATATGCCAATAAATTAAAAACTCAATAAGGAAAATAGGGTCAGTTCCTAGAATAAAATTAAAAGTATTACACAACTTATTAGAAGCTATGGAGCATGGAAAATTTTGTACAAAAATAAAAGCACAAGACTATGAACATCTAATGAAAATTAGAGAGGTTGAATAAATAATTAAAAATAAAAAAACCTCATCCCAAGCTCTCAGAAAAATAAGAACAAACCAAACTTTAATGCAGTATGTGAGAAGAAGTAATACAAAAAACAAGTAGTTAATGTAAGGGAGACAATACAAAAAAGAAAAAAAAAACCTGGGTCTCTGAAAAACAACATTATAGTTGAGGAAAGGGGTATCACAACAAATATGTACATATACTCTATATGTATATAATATAAAATGCATAAACTAATGAACTGCAAAATCTAGAAGTGATAAATTTCTAGATGCATATGACCTACCAAAATGGAACCCATAAGATATAAAACTTTGTATAATAAAATTAAGACAGAAAGAAAAAATGAAAAACAATCCTCAAAAGAAGACCACGTTAGGACCAAATATATTCACCCCTGAATTCTAATATATCTGTAAAGAATTCACACCAATGCTCCTCAAACTATTTCATTAAATGAAAGGAAAGAAGGAAGTCTAATTAAATCTATGAAACTGGAATAACTCTGATAACTCTAAACCAGATGAGGACATAGCTCTTAAAAAGAGGAGAGGATGCAGTGGAAGAAAATTCAAATTCCAGACCAATATTCTCTAAGATTATAGATTCAAAACTTCTCAAGAAAATAGTTACTAACCCATATCAAAAACAAATGAAGGGGATTATGTGCTCTAATCAAGTTGCTTTTATTTTAAGGTTGCAAGGATGCTTAAATATATAAAACTCAATAAATAAAAGACAAAACTATACCATCATCTCAATAGACACAGGAAAAATATTTGACAGTATTCATTATTTCTTCATGATAGAAGTCCTCAAGAAATAAAAAATAAAAGAAAATTATCTCAACATAATAAAAAGATAAATAGGTAATCTTGTAGCTACTCAGATGGCTGAGATCTGAGGATCATGATTCAAAGTCAGCCTGGGGATGAAAGTACATGAGACTCCTACATCCAATTAATCACTAGAAAACCAAAAGTGGTGCTGTGGCTCAAGGTGTAGGGCGGTAGCCTTGAGCTGAAGAGCTTAGGGATAGCACCCAAGCCCAGAGTTCAAGCCCCATGAGTGAAAAAAAAATAAATTTCATTAAAAAAATATTGGCCCAGTAAACTCTTCTCACAAAATAGTAGAATACTAAAAAAAAGTAGCTTTTTGTAATATCAAAACCCGTGAAGACTGATAAAATTTCAGACAAATATTATCATACAAATTAGCCTTAAAAATAAAATTAAAGTAATAAATCTAAATTAAGGACAGTGAAAATTATAAACATCCAATAAAGAAACTGAGAAAGAATCCAGAAGATAGAAAAATTGCCTGTGTTTATGAATTGGCAGAAATTAATATTGTGAATATGGTTACGTAGAGAAAGCAATCTCTGTAAGAATCCCAATGTCATTTTTTCATAAGAATGGAAAAAATCAATCCTAAAATTTATTTTGAAACATAAAAGACTTCATATCATTGAAAAAAATCCCAAGCAAAGTATAATGATGGAGGTATCACAGTATGTAACTTCATAGGATACTATAAGTCCACAGGAACAAAAATGGCATTGTCCTTACATAAAACCAGACATATGAACCAATATAATTAATAGGAAACTCAGAAATAAGTTCACGTATCTACCACCACCGGATTTTTGATAACTACACCATAAACAGATGTTGAAGAATATAAGAGCTTCTTTAATCAACGGGGTTAGAAGAACTTGGCATCTACATGTAGAAGACTGAAACTGGACAGACCGCTCATTCTAGTTCAGAACAGAACAAAGATCTTAACGGAAATCCTAAACTTGGAATCTTCTATAGAAAACCCTTGAATAAATAAGCATTGGTATCACTTATTTTTTTCTGGAAATAAGTCATGGTCTTAGGGACTATTACACTTGTATGACATGCTTGCTTACAGATGGTGCTCTTCCATAGAGCCATACCTAAATCTTGCTTGTTATTTTCTTGACTATATTTCCTAGTTTTTTTTTTGTTTTGCCCTGCCGACTTCCAACTGTGATCTGCAGATCTCAACATCCTAAGAACCTAAGGTAACTATCAAGGAGCCACTAGGTCCAGCTAAGTAATGGGTGTCTGAATAATGCTACTGTCGTACAGGAAATAAGAAAACAGTAATTGTCAAATAGGATTGCAACTAATTAAAATCTTGCTCCTAGCAAAAGGAAATTCTACCTGTATCAAGACATGCACAAAATGGAAGAAAGCCTCTTCATCTGATAAAGATTAATACATAGAACTCAACTCACTCCAAAATAAAAGTATAAAAAATGCAATCCAATTAACTGGACAAATGAACTTAACAGACATTTCACAAAAAGAAAAGGTAAGAATGGCCAGAAAAATACTTCGAGTGATGTTCAAGATCCTTTCACTTATGCGGAATGCAAATCCAAACAATGGTAAGATTCTGTCATAGCCCATCAAGATTGGCTATCATCAAGAAGACCAACCAAACAAATTTTGATGAGGATGCTGACAAAAAGAGCTCTCCTACTAGGTTGGTGGGAATATAATTTAATGCAGCTACTATGGAAATCAGTATGGAGGAACATCCTAAACCCTGGGGATTGGAACCAGCAGAAGAAGGAAGGGTGAAGACAGAAAAGTAAAGAGGGTGACGAAGATGATTAAAGGGCTTCATACATATTCATGGAAATATAATACAATATATTAAAATTACTTTCAAATTGGGGTTATAGAATAGGAAATAATAATAGTATGTCTTTAACCAAAGTATATCATATGCATGCTATGGATATCACAATGAAGCATTTTTGTATGATTATTATATGCTAATAATAAGCCAGGTACAGATGGCTCATACCTGTAATTCTTGCTACTCAAGAAGCTAAGATCTGAGAATCATGGTTGAAATGGTTGGAAGGAAAGCCCAGCAGAAAACTCCATGAGATTCCTATCTCCAATGAACTACTCAAAGAATCAAGAAGTTGCACTGTGGCTGAAGTGGTAGAGTGCTCCTCTACTCGTGATCAAAAGAAGCACAGAGACAGTAATCCACCCCAGATTTCAAGTCCCAGAACCCAAAACAACAACACAACACTAATAATAAAAATAAAACTGAAGAAAAAGACAGGAAAAAAAGTGTATGAACAAATCACAACATACCATCAGAGGAATGTAAAATTGAGATATCATCATAGGGCTGTTAAAATGATGAAAACTATACACACTAACAGCATCAAATGCTAGTGAGGATATAAAGAAAAAAAGAGCTCTCATTCATAGCTGATTAAAAATTACATAGCTACTTAAAAATATAATCCGGTGTGATTATCCAAAAGTACTGACATGTGACCCAGAAGTGGCACTTCTTGGTATTATGGAAGACATGTCTACACAAAATTGTGCACATAGATGATTATAACATCTTTATTTATCATTAAACAATTATGGATGCAACTAAGATACTTTTCAGTAGGTATGAATAATTAAATTGTGGTAAATATAGACAATAGAACAATGATAAAAAGCAGTTATATACTCACTGCTTCATGAATGTAACTAGAACCCCATTTAAAAAATAATAAAAGCAGAGCACAGTGGCTCAGGGCTGTAATCCTAGCTACACAGGATCCTGAGATCTGAGGATCAAGGTTCAAAGCCATCCTGGTTGCAAAAGGACCTGAGGCTTTTATTTTCAATTAACCTCAAGAAAACAGAAAGTAGGGACATAGCTCAAGGGTAGGGTGGTAGCCTTGGGCAGTAGAGCCCATGGCAGAGTTGAAGCCCTATGATCCACAAATGACAATAATAATTTTTAAAAAATCTCGAAAAACTGATAAAGGCAAGTCTGAAAATTCTACATGCTCTATGATTACAACTATGTGATTCTTAGAAGAAAAAAAAATTAAAGCCTAGGGAGATAGTGAAAAGATCAATTACCTAAAACTAGGAGTTGAGGCACAGAAAAATAGGCAGACCATAGAACATTTTGTGGGTAGTAAATTTGCCTATTAATAATATATCAATCGGGACAAAGCATTATGGATTTGTCCAAACCCATGGAATATACCAGACAGAACCAAGTATCTATCTAGGCTAGCACCTTAATTTCTCTTTGTTATTATAGGCTCTTAATAGCCAAACAATGGTGTAATACACCATCAACTTTTAAATTCCTATTTAGAATCATTTTTAATTGAGATGGTTATCTTTGCTGATAACTCAAAACTATCTTCTTTTTGGAGAAAAATGTGGTCTTCTTGAAAAAAGATACATTCGTTATGATTTTATAATTCTGTTATGGCACAATCAAGTTTACCAATGAAACAAACAGAAATCAAGGCAATTTGATTTGAAAATATTATTTAATATTATTAATGATTAAGGTATTATGATATCTAGAAGGTCTTGTACATAAGCTTATATATCTATAAACCCTAGTAACCTAGACTTAAAAACTCTAGACTCTATTACAGAGCTCTTGTGACCAAAATGGCTTGGTACTGGCACAAGAACAGGCCTGAAGACCAATGGAATAGAACTGAGGACACAGATATTAAACCACAGACCTATGGACACCTAATCTTTGACAAGGGAGCCAAAATATAGAATGGAAGAAAGACAGCCTCTTCAACTAGTGGTGCTGGCAGAACTGGTTAAGCACCTGCAGAAAACTAAAGTTGGATCCTTCTTTGTCACCCTGAACTAGAATTAACACCAAATGGATCAAAGACCTGAAGGTAAGACCTGAAGGTAAAACCTGACACAATGAAAACTTTACAAGAAGGCCTCCTTGGAACAGGTCGAAACTTTCTCAATAAGAACCAAGAAACACAACAAATCAGAGAAATGCTGGATAAGTGGGACTGCAATAAACTGCAGAGCTTCTGTAGGGTAAAGGACATAGCTAGTAAATTAAACAGGAAGCCTACAGAATGGGAGAAGATCTTCAATAACCATACAATGGATAAAGGCCTCATATCTAAACTATATCAACAGCACAAAAAATTGAATCACTCCAAAAACTAATCTCCAAAGTAACAAACATCCCATTAAAAGATGAGTCAAAGACTTAAAGAGAGTCTTCTCTGAAGAAGAAACAAAAATGGCCTATAGACACATAAAGAAATGCTCAACATCTCTGGTCATAAAAGAAATGCAAATCAAAACAACTCTAAGATTACACCTCATTCCAGTCAGAATGGCCAGGATCGTAAAATCTAATAACAATAGATGCTGGAGGGATGTGGACAGGAGGGATCATTACCACACTGTTGGTGGGAGAGCAAACTTGTCCAACCACTATGGAAAACAGTATGGCAGTTCCTCAAAAGACTAAACATAGAGCTCCCCTATGACCCAGCAATTCTACTCCTTGGCATTTACCCAATCGTCCAGAAACAAGGGCATACTAAATCCACTAGCACAATGATGTTCATTGCATCACTATTTACCATAGCAAAGATATGGAATCAATCCAGATGTCCTTCAGTTGATGAGTGGATCAACAAGATGTGGTATTTATACACAATGGAATTCTATGCTGCTGTCAGAAAGAACAATATTGCCCCATTTGTAAGGAAATGGAAAGACTTAGAAAAAATCATATTAAGTGAAGTAAGACAGACTCAAAGAAACATAGGCCCAATAGTCTCCCTCATTTGTCATAATCAGTAGAAACCTTGGGCTCTCCTCGCAGAGATTTACAATAGAACAAAATCTAGAGACATTAGGCCAAACAGTACAACACTGAATGTAAGGATCTCTAGAATAAGGAAACAAAAGCCATATAATGAGTGACTGTTGTCCTTAATGTACTATGTTATTGCTCATCTCTTTTGCCATCCCTTGGTTATCTCATATTGTTACAATTTTTCACCTTGTTATCTGATATATTTATCTGATATATTTTATATGTGCTTAATTGGTTATTTGAAATTGGATAGGGAAGGGGGAAATCAAGATAACTGGGGGGAGGGTGGGAGGGAAGTGGGGATCATGTCCATGAGAAAGGGTATCAATTTTTGTGAAGTTATGCACCTTCTATCTGGTGAATATAATGTAACCTTTCTATTAATCACAATAAAAATTATTTATAAAAAAACTACTTTTTCCTTTTATACTTAAGTAAATAAAAATTCAAAATTATTTTGCTATTCATATAATATTTGGCTGCACAGTTGATGAATAAAATAAATCAGTTATTCCAAGAATTAAATATTGTGCATACTAATATTAATGTAAGGAACATTATAAGTCATACTCATTTCTGCTTTATAAAGTAAATATATCATGGAACTCTTGTGTGGCTGTGTGTGTGTGTGTGTGTGTGTGTGTTTGTATAATTTGTAACAAGCCTTACAGACAGTTGCAAACAGTAAATCCTCTTTTGCAACCCAGAACTCATTGCCGAATATGAGATTTTGGTACATATAAGAAGGAATATGATTCCTCAAAAAAACAATCTTTGTTGTTTGTCAAAACTAACTTCAGTAAAATTTCTAGCTCTTGGGCTAAATCTCATAGTAGTTCTGTCTTTACTTTCACTTCTATATTTTTCCATAATTAAGAAAGCACTCATGATTTTTATTAAAAGTATAACAATAAGTATTTAAATAACTTCAATATCATAACTAGAATCAGATTTGAGTCACAAGAGTAATAAATGATATTTTGCAAGTATTAGGGAAAAAAACTGTTGTTATGCAAGAGGGATTATGTTCCAAGCCTTAAACAAGTGTTGAATAACTTGATCACTTACCCGCTTAGGAAATTTTACACCTTGGTTTCCTTGGATACCTCTGTTGCTAAAATGAACAGTGGTGGTCATTTGATTGGAAATTGAAGAAGAGAGCCTAATTGTTGATGGTTGGTAAAATGACAATTCCTTGTGAAGGAGGGCCCAATGGGCAATAGTATCACACATTACCTATAGACACTTTAAGGAAGATGTTCACGTTAACAGCCCTCAGAGCATTCTTGCACTAGAGTTTATACAAAACCACTCACCACCATCATGAATCCAGCTAGGTCAGAATGCACTTATTCATATGCTGCTCAATATGTCAAAGAACTGTACACATTTTCAGGCAAGTATTTATGCAAAAAGGAAATAAATTTGAAATAATACCTTCTCAAGACTACTGTCTCAGTTTATTTTTTTGTTTTATATTCATATATTTTTGTTGCAATTAATAGAAGTGTTACATTATATTCAGCAGATAGAAGGTGCATTACTTCACAAACATTGATACCTTTCTCATGTCTTGGTCCTCATTTCCCTCCCCACACCCCCGCATTTCAACTTGTTTTCCTCCTTCCCTATCCTATTTCAATTAATCAAATATGCAATATAACACATATATGCAATATATCAGATAACAAGGTGAAATACTGTAACAATATGAGATGACCAAGGGACAGCAAAGAGATGAGAGATAACATAGTACATTAAGGACAACAATCGCTCATTATATGGCTTTTGTTTCTATATCCTGGAGGTCCTTTCATTTAGTGTCACATTATATGCCCTTCTGTATCTAGGTTTTGGTCTATTGTAAATCTCTGCTAGGAAAGCCCAAGGTTTCTACTGATTATGACAAATGAGGAAAACCGAAAGACAGCATCTTCAAGTGGTGCTGGCAGAACTGGTTAAGCACATGCAGAAAAATAATGTTGGATCCTTCTTTGTTACCCTGCTCCAAGATTAACTCCAAATGGATCAAGACCTGGAGGTAAAAGCAGATACATTGAAAACTTTACAAGAAGGAATAGGAGATACACTAGGTCTCCTTGGAACAGGTTGAAATTTTCTTAATAAGGACCCAGAAACAACAAATCAGAGAAAGTCTGGATAAGTGGGACTGCATTAAACTGTAAAGCTTCTGTATGGCAAAAGACATAGGTAGCAAAGTAACCAGAAAGCCTACAGAGTTGGAGAAGCTCTTTACTAACTATAGAACAGACAAAGGCCTCATATCTAAAATATATCAACAGCTAAAAAAATTGAATCACTCTAAAACTAATCTCCAAAGAAACAACCATCCCATTAAAGGATGGGCCAAAGACTTAAAGAGAGTCTTCTCTGAAGAAGAAATAAGAATGGCTTATAGACACATGAAGAAATGCTCAACATCTCTGTCCATAAAAGAAATGCAAATCAAAACAATGCTAAGATCCCACCTCACTCCAGCTAGAATGGCCATGATCAAGAAATCTAATAACAACAGATGCTGGAGCAGATGTGGCCAGGAGGGATCACTACTACACTGTTGGTGGGAATGCAAACTCATAAAAATATTTTTATTTATGAAATTTACAAATTTCCTCAAAATGTTAAAAATGAAACATTTTTGTTTCTGATTTTGTACTTGTCTTGAGCTTGAACTCAGGGACCTGGTGTTGTTCCTGAACTTTTTGGTTGAAGGATACTCCACTTCTGGAATTTTGTTGGTGATCTATAGGTAAGTCTCACAGACTTTCCTGCCCAGTCAAATCTTGACTTCCTAACTAGGCAAGATTACAGGCATAAGTCGCTGGTGCATAGCTATTTATGAAGCATTGTAGCCCCTAAATATTTTAATGTGAATAAAGGAATTGTATGAAACCAATTCTC
The DNA here is from genome assembly GCF_031878675.1 of Megascapheus bottae. Taxonomy (NCBI): domain Eukaryota; kingdom Metazoa; phylum Chordata; class Mammalia; order Rodentia; family Geomyidae; genus Megascapheus; species Megascapheus bottae. The sequence goes on along the minus strand of NC_143512.1, from coordinate 32,316,111 downwards.
CAGCTGCATGGTCACATATTGGCGAGATAATTTTCACTTTTCATCAGGAAAGGAGTTCACAATGTATTTACTCAATTGGCTGATAAAATTAGAGTATAAGCATGTGTATATATTTATATGTGTGTCTGTATACTCAATTTTATAGGTATTCATGTACACACACATATATGTAGATGTATATGTATATATATATGTGTGTATTCACGTATATGAATTTAATAAACAATATATATTTGATACATTTTCTTATATTAAATCATTAATGAAGTCCAACTAGAAAATGTTATTCTTTGGAAGTCAGTAGTTTTTCTTTTTGAGATACTAGGCAATTTCCAATCACAGAACAGCATTTCTCTTAGTGACAATGCATACCTTCATGATTTTACAAAGTTATATTATGTGTTCTTTTAATGCATACTGTAAATTTGCTCTTTTACAATTTCATTCAATTTTTTGTGTGAAATTTCTAGACCACGGCATGAAGGAATGTCTTTCAGTTAAAAAAAAAAACAGGGAAATACCTGGATGACCTCTGCAGGACTATATTATATGACTTTGAAGAAGAAAGTCTATTTTAAATACACAATTGAGATAGATCAATGCAGAGGCAGAGTAAATAAATTTGGGTATAAACACTGCTGTAACTCTGTCAGTGCCCTTCAATAGAACTTCTGCTATTTTTCAACTGCTTCAAATTTGTGATATTCAGTACTATAGCTTCTAGACATGTGTACTTTTTAATATTAGAAATGTGGTAAGTGGGACTTGAAGATTGTTTTCAATTTTCTTTGATTTTAATAATAGTAAAGTTAAATAACCTCCTGTGGCTACTGTAAACATATCGGGTAACACATTCCTGAGATACATTCAGGTGACATAAGGCCTGGATCTGCAAGAAGTCTTACAGAATGGAGAAAGTCAAATGTACTTGACACACACACACACACACACACACACACACACATATATACATATATATATATGTATATATATATATATGCTCTCATTTTACATTCCATGTCACACAGTAAGTTACTACATTTCTTGGTGATGTTCTTACCTAGAATCTTCTTTATAATTTGTGAATTTTTTGTTTCATATATTTTAAAAAATATTTTATTAACACTGATTTTTTTTTGCCAGTCCTGGGCCATGAACTCAGGGCCTGAGCACTGTCCTTGGACTTTCTCAAGGCTAGAGCTCTACCACTTGAGCCACAGCACCACTTCTGGCTTTTTTCTGTGTATGTGGTACCAAGGAATTGAACTCGGGTCCTTGTGCATGCTAGGCAAGCACTCTACCACTAGGCTAAACTCCAGGCCCTAACACTGATTTTTTATATCATATTTCAAATGTAATGCTTAACACACAAGTATTCATGAAGGGAATCTCTATATGCAATCATTGGCACATAAATTTTAGAGCATAATTAAAATTAAGTTGAGACATTGTATGTCATATATACATATCAATCTATATAATATGACATTATAATTTGTGAATTTCTAAGTATCTGATATATGCGCACTATTGATTTCAGTGATGTTTAAAAAAGAACTGCTCAAGCTAGGTAGGTATCAATGGCTCTTGAATGACAGTCCTAGCTACTCAGAAATCTGAGAATGGAAAATCCCAGTTTGAAGCCAGTTCATGCCAGAAAGTAGCTGAGACTCATAGCTCTAATTAACCACAATAAAACTGAACATGGAGCTATAGATCAAGTGGTACCATACTAGGTTGTAATGAAAAAGCTAAGCAACAGTGCCCAGGCCTTGAGTTCATGTTCCAGTATAACACATACAAAAAATCATCTACACAATTTAGAACAATTCATTGCTCTATCAATTTTTACCTGAAAAGTTTCAAATATTTTTCAAGGTGGACAGATATTTAAAGCAATCTCCATATACTCTTTGTATAGCAAGGCTTCAACCAATTTCCTCCAGTTTCAGAGGATATTGAAACACATCCCCAAATCCTGGTTTTGCAGTCTTTCTTTTAAGTTCTATACCATGCCAAATATGGTTTCATATATTTGGGGGAGGAGAAAAGAAAATTTGTTTATATAAATTATTATTTATTAAGACAGAAAAAATCTTGTAATAAATATTTCAAGAAGTCACAGAATTATAAACATCATTGTCTCAGAATAAAGTTTATTTGTTGGGTGGTAAGTGTAGAGTCTCACTCATGAAAAAAATCATCACTGCCTTGATGATAATTCAAACAAAACCTCATCAAGTTTGAAGAAAGGTTAAAAAAATTAAAAGTATAGGTAAACATGTGGTTGCTGTATCTAAATTTGTTATCTTGTGTATTGTATATGTTTATTTGTTTACTTGAAATAAGGAAGGGAACTGGAGACAAGATAATTGGAGGGGGTTGGGGAGAGGGAAATGGGGCCAAAAACATCAGAAGGGTTATTAATATGAGAAAAGTGATGCATGTACTACCTGGTGAATGTCCTCAAACAATTCCAGTTCTAGTTATACACACTGGATAAATGAAAACAAGGATATGTAACCAGATGAATGTTCAGGAAAGCATTGTTATTCATAGCCCAAAAGCAAATGTGATCCATGCCCTATCAATTCATTAATGACTGAGAGAGATAAATAGCACAAAATTGTTTAGCAATAAGTAGCAGTGAAATATAGAGTCATACTACAGTATAGATAAACGTCAAAAAGATAAAAATGAAAGCTAGTAACAAAGAACCACTTATCATAGGGTATTATTTACATTCAGTATGGAAAACACACAAATCCATGGTGACATAAAGAGAGCTTATTGTCAGTTAAGAAATGATAGCCTTAGGAGAATGAATCAAATACTTCAATATTAAATTCTTGTCATGGTTGTCTACCTAGCCAATAATTTTGAAAAACTAGGTTTTTTATGTGTGTGTTTGTTTTGTGTAGTCGTGATTCTTGAACTCACAGACTGGGAGCTGTCTCTGAGCTTATTTAACTGAAGGCTAGTCCTCTACTCTTCTGAGGTTTTGGTGGTTAAACGGAGTTAAGAGTCTCATGCAATTTCCCAATCAGGTTGGATCTGAACTGTGATCCTCAGATTTCAATTTTCTGAGTAGCCAGGATTACAGTTGTGAGGCACTGGCACTCAATTTAAAAAATTAGATTTTGAGGCCGGGAAAGGTGCGATGGCTCATGCCTGTGATCCTACACAATAGGCTGAGGTTGGAGGATGCTAGTTCAAATCCAATTAACCACCAGAAAACCAGAAATGGGCTTTGCCTCAAGGTATAGGGTGGTAGCCTTGAGCTGAAGAGCTCACAGACAACGCCCAGGCCCAGAGTTCAAGCCCCATGACAGTCAAAAATAAATGATTTTTTGAACTAATCTATAGAGTTTAGACACATGGATCAAATGGTATAGGAAGCATACTTTAGAATTTTTTAAAAACGCATAAAACAGTATTGTAATTGTAGCCTGCTACAATTGATCGAAGGGAGTAGAAAAGGATTCTGAACAGCAATAATAGCATATTAAATGTGAGTAGTAGATACATGGGTACCTATTATGATATTTTTGTTATTTTTAATTTTTTATTGTTTACTCCATAATTAAAGACTGAAAACAGATTACTGAGAATTAAGAAACCCCTAACTATATTTATTTTATCTAGTTATTTTTTCACAAGTTGAAGTATATTTTATAAATAGTATCAAGTTTCCAGAATTGCATTGGAAATATATTGAATCTGTCTCCCTGACCAGAGTCCAGTGTACACTAGGAATGTGGTATTAGATGTAAAAAACAGAATTGTTTGCTAAGATTGCATCCCATTCCCTTTGCCTACAACACTGAGATGCTGAGTTAATGGCATGCCCACACTGGGCAAGGAAAAGATTGTTAAAACCTTCTGAGAAGATTTTCTCTCAGGAATTCTTGGCTTCCCTTTTATAACTATGGATAATAATGCCAAACATTAGCTTTTCTTAGGACAGCATTTTTGTCATAATGACATGCCCATGTGTTTACTGACATGAGGCATCACTAACCTTCCATAAGTCATTCCATTTCTAATAGTGGTACTGCCCAGTGAGCCTCCCCGATTTTCATCAGGTCCTGGGTCTGGAGATCAGCAATGGCTCACAAAGGGCTGGCCACACCAGTAGATTGCAATGTGCAGCACATAAGATCCACATGATTTTGTAATTCATTTCCCCAAATGAACTAACGTTACAAGTTTAGATATCAAAAGGCCAAGCACACAATCTGTCAAAATTCCATCTCCTCACAGGATGATATAATATAAGCAATTGTCACATTGATCACACATTTCTTGGATTGCTTCAAAACTTCATTAATGCTATAATTATCTGCAATTTTAAGGAGGCAGCTGAATTTTCTCCCAACACATGCAATACTTACTGTAAACTAATAGTTAAAATTACATTGGCGAAGAAAGTTGGCATTTTAATAATAGTTGGGAAAAGTGATTAATTTTGGTCACTATCATCAATCCTTTTTTCCAAACAAATCTTTCACTTAATTCATTTTATTATCTTTAAGTACTTGTACAAAAGATTTGCCACTTTAACTATATTTTATTATCTTTAAGTAGTTGTACAATCAAGTTATCATTCAATAAATTAGATTATAAATCTAAGGTATCTTGATTGATGCATGTGTGGATGTGTATGTAACCTCAATGCATTTACTTATGCACTTATAAATTGGTTTTAGATTGCACATAAGAGAAACATGGGTCCTTTGTCTCTTAGGGCCTGACTTCACTTTTTTCCTGGTCCATATAATTCATTCAAAATTATGTAATGTCATTCTTCCTAATGAGTGAGTAAAATTCCATTGTGTGTATATGCCACGCTTTCTTGATCCATTCATCCATTTCAATGTTTGGCTGTGTTAACTGATACAGCAATGGCCATTGTTGTACAAGTGACTATTATATTCCAGCTTATAAAATTTTGGATAAATCCCCATTTTTAGGTTTTTGAAAAATCTCCAAACTGATTTCCAGAATTGTTGAGCATGTGTACACCCCCACCAACAATTTATTAGGGTACCTTTTCTTCCACATCCATGCCAGAATCTGTCGTTTATACAGTTGATGATGGCCATTCTAACTAGAGTAAGATGAATCTCTTATAATTTGCATTTCTTTTATGGCCAGAGAGATTGATCATGTCTTCATATAGATATTGGCCATTTTTACTTTATCTTTTGTGAAGTGTCTATTTAGCACAGTTTCTCATTTATTAATTGGGTTATTGATTCTTTAGAGGATTTAGTTTCTTAAGTTCTTTGCATAGTCTGCATATTTGTTCATTGTCTGATGTCTAGCTGGCAAACATCTTCTTTAAAAATATTTTTTATTATAATTAATAAAAGGGTTACATGATATTTGCCAGATAGAAGGTACATTAATTCACATACATTGATACCCTTTCACATATCTTGGTCCCCATTACCCTCCCCCCTACCCCCCATCTTGGTTTTCCCCCCTTCCTTATCCAATTTCAAATAACCAAATACAAATATATCCAATATATCAGATAACAAAGTGAGATACTGTGACATTATGATATAACCAAGGGACAGAAAAAGAGATGAGAGATCACATAGTACATTAAGGACAACAATCATTCATTATATGGCTTTTGTTTCAATATCCTGGAAGTCCTTTCAATATGCATATTACTTATTGTATAAATTTTTCTGGGGTATATTTTTGTGTATGATAAAATTAAAGCTAAATGTAAGTATATTTTAGCAAAATTTTGTTTTTAATAAATGAAGATAACCAGATTTAAGCCTAAATTCCACTAATATAGTCTTCCTAACAAAATGTATTATGACTTACTTGTGTATCTAACAGAGCTATGTTATACCAACCAAAGAGAAATATTAGTGTACAATTTGACACATTTTCTTTGAAGTATTCAAATTTAAAAAATATTTTATTTTAGCTTGCCCTAAAGTGCCCTGAAGTCCTTGAAAACAGGTTTTGGCAATTGTGTGAGAATGGCATGGAATTAACACTACTGGCTTCTAACCTAGCAGAATCTTAATTATCTTTAGCCTTCTCAAAGGTGGCTGTTAAACCTTCCCCTTCTCTTAAAAACTGAGGATTTGTCAGCATCTGCTGCTGTTTTAATGCTGAAATATTCTAGACTACATCACATCTACTTTCACCCATGCCAAGTAAGATTCAAACATAGGCAGGTAAATCTGCCTTATAAACCTTTAAAAACTACACTGGCAGCTTGAAATTAAATTATCTATAAACTTTTTTGCCAGTCCTGGGCCTTGAACTCAGGGCCTGAGCATTGTCCTTGGGCTTTCTCAAGGCCAGAGCTCTACCACTTGAGACACAGCACTAGTTGGGGTTTTTTTTCTATGTATGTGGTACTGAGGAATCGAACCCAAATCTTTGTGCATGCTAGCCAAGCACTCTACCACTAGGCTAAACTCCCAACTCCTATCTATAAACTTTTAATCATAATTCTTATTTATTTTCTAAATTCTATCCATTTTCTCATCCTGCCTTCTTCCTTCACTGTCTCCTCGTTTTCCTCCTCCTCCTCCTCCTCCTCCTCCCTCTCCTCCTCCTCCTCCTCCTCCCCATTCTTCTTTTATTATTTTTTACTATACCCAGTGCTCCATATTTGCTAGGCAAGTAGTCTAATAATGAGCTCTATCCTCAGCCATTCAAACTAGCATTTTGTCTTCCAAAGCATTGTTACTACATATATGCATACAATATATTTAATGGATGTGCTGAAGAGTCAAACCATTTGACAATTTTATTTTCTGGTTATTTTTTTTTTTTGCCATTTATGGGGCTTGAACTCAGGGCCTGAGCCCAATCCTTTTCTCAAGGCTAGAGCTCTACCATTTGAGCCGAACCACAGCACCACTTCCATCTTTTTTTTTCTATGTATGGGATACCAAGCAAGCACTCTACCACTAGGCCAAACTTCTGGCCAATACTTTTGTTTTCTATTGTGTAGATCTTCCTGACTGCATGCTGAGGGTATATGTAAGTATAGTAATGTAAATATATTACTATAAATAAGCAAGTAATATACTATATTACTTCAAGGAGTAATATAGTATAATACTTAAGAAATCCCACTTTGTCTTTTTTGTAAAGACAAAGTCCTGAATTTTTAGAAGAAAATTTTCAACTTCATCAAAATTTCTTCTTTCTTTCCTTTCTATATTCCTCATTGCTCCTAGTAGCATTTTTTAATAATGCCAGTAATAATATCAATATTGCTTCTTGAGATTTCTTTGTTCTCATAGCTTTTAGTATTTTCTAGAGATGGTTCTTGATACGTTTCCCAGAGTGTCCTGAAAGTCATCAGCATCCTGGCTGTATCTACAAATAGGTGGGATTACAGGCTAATACCATTACAGTTGACTTACTTTCCGTGTGTGTGTGTGTGTGTGAGTGTGTGTGTGTGTAAATATAGGCTTTTTCTTTCCTTATTTTTGTTTACTAAGTTCCATTTTTATTTCTCCATACCATTTTCTTTTTAGTGTGAAATCTCACCTAGAAAATGACTTCATGGATTCGTTTTAGTGTTCCTAAGTACTTCAAAGCTTCCACCCATTTAGTTGTTGTTTCAATAACTTTGTATTTTCATATTCTTGAGAATTATTTTTATCAAAACTTTCTACTTGTGCCTGGTGGCTTGACTTTTTTTTTTGTCATGGAGCTTGAACTCTGGGCCAGGGCATTGTCCCTGAGCTCTTCATCTGAAAGTTACCTCCCTACACCTGGAGCCACAGATCCACTTCTGGTTTTCTAGTGATTAATTGGAGATAAGAGTCTCATAGTCAATGGAAAAACCTCCCATGCTCCTGGATTGGAAGAATCAACATTGTGAAAATGACAATCTTGCCAAGAGCTATCTACAAATTCAATGCAATACCCATCAACATCCCAATGTCATTCTTTAAAGAAATAGAAGAGGCAATCCAAAATTTCATATGGAATAATAAAAGACCCCGTATAGCAAAAACACTTCTTAACAGAAAGAACAGCGCTGGAGGAATTTCAATTCCAAACTTTAGACTCTATTACAGAGCTATAATTCTCAAAACAGCTTGGTACTGGCACAGGAACAGGCCTGAAGACCAATGGAATAGAACTGAGGACCCAGATATTAAACCACAGACCTATGGCCACCTAATCTTTGACAAGGGAGCCAAAAAAAAATAGAATGGAAGAAAGACAGCCTCTTCAACAAGTTGTGCTGGCAGAACTGGTTAAGCACTTGCAGAAAACTAAACCTGGATCCTTCTTTGTCACCTTGCACTAGAATTAACTCCAAATGGATCAAAGACCTGGAGGTAAAAGCTGACACACTGAAAACTCTACAGGAAGGAATAGGAGATACACTAGGCCTCCTTGGCACAGGTCGAAACTTTCTTAATAAGGACCAAGAATCACAACAAATCAGAGAAAGGCTGGATAAGTGGGACTGCATTAAACTGCAGAGCTTTTGTATGGCAAAGGACATAGCTAGTAAACTATTCAGGAAGCCTACAGACTGGGAGAAGATCTTCACCAACCAAACAACGGACAAAGGCCTCACTCATATCTAAAATATATCAACAACTCAAAAAATTGAATCACTCCAAAACTAACCTCCAAAGTAACAACCATCCCATTAAAAAATGGGCCAAAGACTTAAAGAGAGTCTTCTCTGAAGAAGAAACAAAAATGGCCTATAGACACATGAATAAATGCTCAACATCTCTGGTCATAAAAGAAATGCAAATCAAACAACTCTAAGATTCCACCTCACTCTAGCTAGAATGGCCAGGATCAGGAAAACGAATGACAACAGATGCTGGAGGGGATGTGGCCAGGAGGGATCACTACTACACTGTTGGTGGGAGTGCAAACTCGTTCAACCACTATGGAAAGCAGTGTGGCAGTGCCTCAAAAGGCTAAACATAGAGCTCCCCTATGACCCAGCAATTCCACTACTTGGCATTTACCCAACCACCCAGAAACAAGGACATACTAAACCCACTAGCACAACAATGTTCATTGCAGCACTATTCACCATAGCAAAGATATGGAACCAACCTAGATGTCCCTCAGTTGATGAATGGATCAACAAGTTGTGGTATTTGTACACAATGGAATTCTATGCTGCTGTCAGAAAGAATGACATCGCCCCATTTGTTAGGAAATGGAAAGACTTAGAAAAAATCATATTAAGTGAAGTAAGCCAGACTCAAAGGAACTTAGGCTCAATGGTTTCCCTCATTCGTCATAATCGGTAGAAACCTTGGGCTCTACTAGCAGAGATTTGCAATAGAGCAAAATCTTGATACATAAGGACATATAATGTGAAGCTAATTGAAAGGACCTCCAGGATAGTGAAACAAAAGCCATATAATGAAGGATTGTTGTCCTTAATGTACTATGTTGTCTCTCATCTCCTTTGCTGTCCCTTGGTTATCTCATATTGGTATAGTATCTCACTTTGTTATCTGATATATTGAATTTATTTGTATTTGGATATTTGAAATTTGATAGGAAGGGGGGAAAACCAAGATGGGTGGGGGGTGTGGGGGGGGGAGGGAAACGGGTACCAAGACATGTGAAAGGGTATCAATGTATGAGAATTAATGCACCTGCTATCTGGCAAATATCATGTAACCCTTTTACTAATTACAATAAAAAAATAAAGCAAAAAAAATGAAAAATATTCAAAAAAAAAAAGAGTCTCATAGTCTTTAGTGCCTGAGCTGTGCCATGGTCCTCAGAACTCAGCCTTCTGAGTAGCTAGGATTACAGGCGTGAGCCACCGCATCTGTGTAGCTTGACTGCTGTTGATTAAATTTTTAGTTATATTCTTGCTAAGACATCCTGATACAAGCTTATTAAACTTTAATTACATCCTACTTCTGTTAATTAAGCCACATAGTTGAAAAAAAAAGAATTTTGCTCTCTTTAAACTAGCCAAATCACAAACAGGTTGTGAGCCTGAGCGTTCAACTTATTTGAGCAGAAGGTACAAGGCCTGCTGCCTTGGGGATAAGCAGGGAACAGCCTGCCTGTTCTGTGTGAATGTTTGGCAGGGTTTTGGCTAACAGCTCATCCTTCTGCCCAGAGGTGAACTTTACCTTCCTGAGACTACTCTTTGTTTTGTATATTCAGTTGTGATTCTGGTGTTTCTTGGAAAGCAATTTTTTAAACAATAGAGACACCATATGACATATCTTGTGGTAAGTGTCACCTACATTTTCTTAGTTGGTGTTGCTATTTATGTATCCTGATCTTGTGTTGACACTTGGGAAGACTCAAAGGAGGTACTCATCTCATATTGCATCACTGCTTATATTCATGAAACTCCTCCTTCCATACATTACTGATTGACCTGGGCTGCAGAGTATTATTATTACTTTTAAAACCCTCTGGATGAAGAAAGATGGAGGGGTAATAACCTCAGTTGAATAAAGAGATATCCAATCTATATTTTATGTCACATACTTTATTTAGTGGGTGTGACAAAAGAACCTAAATTCTATTCTTTAGCACTCCTCAAGTGAACAATGTATAGTGTGATTCATGCAGACCACATAATGTAGTAGATCTCTTGTATGCATTCTCTCTGTGTGACAGAAATTGTATATCCTTTCACCAGCATCTCTCCAATATTTCGACCATTTAGACTCTGGTATCCACTATTTTACTGTTTCTGTGGCTTCACTTTTTTCATGCTGCTTGTGACCCCATGCAATACTTAGCTCTCTTTGTGTAAGTTACTGTCACTTCACCAAATGTCATCTAGTTTTAATCATGTTGTTGTGAATGGAAGGACTATAATTTTTAATGCCTATTCATTCATCTGCTGATTGACACCTGTTGATTCCATATCTTAGTTCTTGTGACTAAGGATACCGTGGATGTTAGAGGAAGGGGCACTTCTTTATGTATATTGGAAATTCAGAATCCATTTCTCTTCAGAATTATGGTATTTCTTTGATTCCTCACTCCTGTTTTCAAACTTCTCATGGGTATTGTAAAGGTGGGATGTATCAGTGAAGGTTTTATTTCTACTACAATACTTCTCCTGTTGCTATTACAACATGTGTTTTACTTACAGATCTAATCAGTAATGTCAATTGGGGGTATCAGTATATGTTAAATATTACTTTTCCTCTAAGGTAAAATAATTGTTGGAATTTTGACTCTTCTTCTCCATGATCTTAATTTCCTTTAGCCAAGGGAGTGAGAGAGAGAAAAAGAAAGAGAGAAGGGGATAGGGAGTTATGGAGCCTAACTACTTTCTCTAGTGTTTTCTCCCTTATCCAAACTAAGCAACATTCCACTGATGTTGATTTAGAAAGATTAATTTCCTTTCCCATCAATTATGAAACATGGCTGGGTAGGATGTTTGTTGCTTTATATACACACTATGATTCCTCTGTGTTTCTAATCTGAGACAGGAGTCTATGATGGCCAGCATTTGTCCACACTCTGAAAATCCTGAATAAAAAGCATAAACAAGGATTTTTAAAGAAACCTATCCTGTTCTACCAATAAGCATATCATTTTTTAAAAAATTTAACATTGCACTGTGAAAGTTTTCATCTGAATGTGATTTTCATTGCCTAAAATCAAAGGTTTTAGCCTTATATATCCAAGTGTGCCATAGAAAATGGCTAGAGAGCACATAAAAGTAAGAGCAAGCTTGATTTCCTGGAACTTGTTGCCTCTGCTCACCTGCATGAAGTTACAATCCATTGAACTTCCTTCCACATGTTGCCATTTTTTTTTTTTAGTAACAAGTCTACATCCTCAGGTGTATTCCAAACATATTCTGCGCAGTGTGGTCACCTCTAATTTGTACAGAAGTATTTCAGCTCAGAAAAAATAATAACACTCGTAAAATTATTTGCTTCTCGGTTTACATCTGTGCTATTAGCCCTTTGCACAAGTTTTGCAATGATTTTGTTTCATAAATATAGATTCCATATCAATGTGCAAAGTTACTAGATGCACTCCTAAAAATCTCAGATCGTTGTCCTAATACAAATTGAGTTTACTAGAGTTTTATAATGTAGCTTCTGGGAAGTCCTGTTTCTTTTAGAAATCTTGTTAACAAAAATCTCCAGGCATTTCAGTTTCTACTGTCCTAGGTCAGTCTGTAAAAGAAGGAATAATATGGCTTTCAAAATGGGTTGGCTTAGCATATATTCTTTCTCATTTTATGACTGAATTCAAACCATGTATCTTGCTGGGGTGAAATGCAATCAATGGTTTTATCCTGTCTCCTTCTCTGTCTCTGGAATTCAGATGATTCCCAATGCAACTGAGTTTTGGACACACCCTATCCTGATCCTGCCAGAGCCACTGGAAGACAGACTGTGTCTGATAAGTACACTTGGGCCTCATTGTTAGTGCTGAGCCCCAGCCCACTTGAATTATAATAGATGCATAGGCAGTTGTTATGAAACAAACACCATAATGACACTCAGACAGGCAGTAGATTTATTTTTAGGCAGATGATGTGTGTGGCCCATGCCTCAGGCCCACCAAATGATAATAATAGAAACTCTCTGCAGTCAGTAAAAGGAACACTTTTCATAAAACCTGAATAAATTATAAAATGTTTCTTGCCATCCTTCTACCTCCTGCCTACCTTCCACCTTCTGCCCAATTTCTTCCTCTGCACACCAGTAGGAGTTGCAGGACACAGTGTAAACCATATTACAGAGCCCGAGGATGAACCCCAAACTAATGAATTAACTGCTTATTAAACCCCAGATGATAATACACATGTCTACAATAAAGGCAACCCAGTTTTATATGTCTAAAAATGCTAACCCCATATTTCTCCTTTTAATAACTTCAGAAATAAATTATTTTATATTTTATATTTTTCTGTGTACACACACACACACACACACACACACCAGCATACAGCCTGGATTAATGCATGTAAGAAAAGAACTATCTGTCAAACTGAAAATACTTGGGAGTGACCATTCTTAGAATCTGAGAAAACATTATCATCAATATAACAAAAAAGAACTTTTTACAGATTCACATGTTAGAATTCTGGCAAATATAAATTGCCAGAATTACATTCACATCTTAGAAGTCAAAGATTCCAAGTTTCATTTCCATCTAGAAGTTTAAAAAGCTATTTTTTATAAGCTGTTTGCTTTTCCATGGACTGATGAGAACTGCCAAGATTGGCTAAATATGGAAACTATTTAAAAGAATCTTATTATTAAAAATCCAACTTCCTAAAATTGAACCTTAACTGATCCCTAGCATCAGAAAAAAAAACCAACAAAGTAAGTTGAGTATTTAGGGTAAAAGAGATTAAAGAGAAGGTTATGTACTGCAAATACTTAAGAGTAGGTTATATGTATAATTTGGTGCATTCTGTTAAAATTCATAAAAAGACACAATTAAAACTTCACAGCACAAGAATTGTGACAGTCTCTGGTAAATTGTAGTTGAAGTCCTGGTTCAGCTAATCATGGTGGATGAGTTTTATCTCTCTCCTTAGTTTTTTTATTTATGAAAAACAGCATATAAATATGATATGATAGGAATTTCATCAAGTATCTAAGAAAGACAAATAAGCTATAACTACAATATGCCTTTTTTTCTACTTGAAAATATTTTTTAATATCAATGTCAATATATTTCATATATTTTACATTTTCTCCGTTTCCAATTTTTGATCGTTAAGCATTCAATTTATCCATTCTCTGTGAGATTTTTGTTTTTGTTTTTGTGGTCAAAGAACTTGAACTTGGCCTGGGAGCTGTCCCTGAGTTCTTCAGCTCAAGGCTACCATCCTATACCCTTGAGCCTAGCCCCACTTCCTATTTCTAGAGGTTAATCTGAGATAAGAATCTCAGGTCCTATCCTATTTCAAATAACAAATAAACGTATATACAATAAACCAGGTAACAAAGTCAGATACATTAACAATATGGTATTAACCAAAGGGCAACAAAAGAAGTGAAGGGGGTAAAACAAGATGATTGGGAGGAGGTGGGGGGAGGAAATGGGAACAAAAACCTGAGAAGGGGTATCAATGTGTGAGAAGTAATGCACCTTCTACCTGACAAATATAACTGTAACCTCATTATACATTACAATAAAAAATTATATTAAATGAAGTAAGCCAGACCAAAAAAAAAAAAGAATAAAAAAAAGAATCTTCAGGTCCTTTTGTGCCCAGGCTGGCTTTGAATATTTATCCCGAGATCTCAGGCTCATGAGTAGCTAGGATAACAGACACAAGCCACTGTGCTGTAGTAAATATACTGATAAAAATACAAACTACAAGCTTGGGAGTATTTTTGATATCTGAAAGGATGTCAAGCTACTCTCACTTTTAAATTATAACAATATCAATCCCCCTCTCGTTTTTTTGGTACTCTCTAAGCCTATTTTCCTGCTCTTTTCTAATTCTCTCTCAAAAGCATAGGAAAACAAGTCCTAAAAATCTTAAATATTTCAAGCTATTTGTTTTACTTACATAATTACCAAAGAAAGATGAATTTGCATTTAACATCCAGTTTGGAGCCCAGCAGTTAACATGATTTCTGTGGATCTTTTTATTGTGATATCAGACACATTCATTCCTGTATCATAGAACTCTAGAGCTCCGTGCGTTTTCTGAAAAGTCAATTTATATTAAATTAATGCATATATTGGATCTCAGTTTGGAGAAAAGTGATTCAATATTATAGAAGTACTATATAAGTACATATGATTCCTAAGTATCTGTAATTTTTCCCAAAGATTGATAATAATTTTATAAAATTTTACTTCAATATCTGTCACACATTATTGTACTTGAAGAGGTACTTTATTTGTATTAGCATTCTTCTAAGTAGATGTTTCCAAAGTTCAAAATTTGTTGATTTTAGTGAACATAACCTGTAAATTAAAAAGTATAAAGATACACATTTATAAACATACTAATGTATGTTATAAACACATGCCCATATATACTTATAAAATTTTCTTTTCTCCTTTTTATATAATTTTCAGATATGTCTATGTTAATTTTTTCTTTTTT
Organism: Megascapheus bottae; assembly: GCF_031878675.1. NCBI lineage: Eukaryota > Metazoa > Chordata > Mammalia > Rodentia > Geomyidae > Megascapheus > Megascapheus bottae. Next base: position 32,301,044 of record NC_143512.1, on the reverse strand, counting down.
ATTGTAATTAATAGAAGAGTTACATTATATTCACCAGATAGAAGGAGCATTGCTTTACACACATTGATACCCCTTCTCATGTTTTTGTCCCCATTCCCTACCCCCACCCCTCCCCTCAATTGTTTTCCCCCCTTTCCTTTCTTATTTCAAATAAACAATTAATCATATATACAATATACCAGATAACAAGGTAAGATACTGAAACAATAGGAGAATAACCGAGTGACAGCAAAACAGATGAGAAATGACCTAGTGCATTAAGAACAATAGTCACACATAATATGGCTCTTGTTTCCATATCCTGGAGGTCCATTCATTTAGCCTCATCCTATCTGGCCTTATGTATCTAGGTTTTGAGCTATTGTAATCCTCTACTAGGAGAGTCTAAGATTTGTACTTATTATTACAAATGACGGAAACCATTGAGCCTATATTCCTTTGGGTCTGGCTTACTTCCCTTAATAGGATTTTTTTAAAAGTCTGTCCATTTTCTTACAAATGGGATGATGTCATTCTTTTTGATGGCAACATAGAATTCCATTGTGTATAAGTGCCACATCTTGTTGATCCAATCATCTACTGAGGGGCATCTGGGTTGGTTCCATATTTTTGCTATGGTAAATAATGCTGCAATGAACTATGGCAGTTTAATTTTGGGGGAGACAGCAACTATGGACTTCTCTCTTCCTATATTCTTTGATTATGTTCTAAGTGAGAAATGAAAAAAAAAATCAGTAGTTCTAGTTGGCTTTAATAATATCAACAAAGACAGACATTCTGGCCAATGTTCTAGCAACAAAGGCTAAAATTATGGAAAAGCATTCATGATTATATTCTAATTTGAGACTTAATTTGGAAAGAGAGTTGCTCTCTCAGTTCATCTTAAAAAGCAAGCCATTAAAGTGGTGTTCCTACTGCTGAAAAGGAGAGACAGTTAGCTTGCATAGAGGTAAATCTTCACAAATTACCTTGTAATACAAGTCACACAACTCAGTCTTACTCAGGCATTAATTCTTTTTGAGGGGATGAAATTAATTACCTTGACACAAATAGCTACAATCTTTTATGAACCAAATTAATAGAATTTCCTAAGACACTTGAAATGTCTCACTCATGCTGGACAATTCCGCTCAGGAAAATGCTTATTGGTATCTGGGAACCTCTGTAATCCAAGCTTTTCAGGAGGTGAGAACTAAGCACAATGGCACAAAGCTATCCTTGGAAGACTCTTATTTCCAATTAACCAATCAAAAGCCAGAAGTGGTACTGTTGCTTAAATTAGTAGAATGCGAGCCTTGAGCACAAAGGGACAGCAACCAGGTCTTGAACTAAAGCCCCACAGCCGACAAAAGAAAAAAAAAAAAAAAAAGGAGAACACAAACGAAAGAAAAGGAAAAAAGGAATGCTCGTTGGATAATTTTCTTATATTTACTTTGTTTCAGGAAAAAAGAATAGTTAGCAATTTCAGAAATATAATTCCCAAACTTGCCTTTCCTTACTGTATATCTATTACAGCAATTTCAGATTAGAAAGAACAATGTAAAGTCATTGATGGAACTACCAGATCTCTATCAAAAATACCTAATGAGGGGCCGGGAGTTTGGCCTAGTGGTAGAGTGCTTGCCTAGCATGCATGAAGACCCGGGTTCGATTCCTCAGTACCACATACATAGAAAAAAGCCAGAAATGGTGCTGAGGCTCAAGTGGTAGAGCTCTCTAACCTTGAGAAAGTCCAAGGACAGTGCTTAGGCCCTGAGCTCAAGCCCGAAAATTTGGCACTTACATAAAATGGAGGAGTAATAATCAAAGAAGAAAAATCAAATTAAATAATTCACAAGAAAATAGGTAGAAGGAGAGATCACCATGTTATGCAAGAAAAAGCAAACTCAGAAGACAATATTAAAATCTGGAGAGTAAGAAAAATTACGAGAGCACATGACTCTAAACAGAATCTGTTTGTGAGGAGAAACCAGCAAGTGGGAAGAGAGGAAGGGAGATTTAACAAAGGCTCAAATATATGCATACATGTGTTATATATACTATTATAAATGTTATAAATATATATCAATCATATGAAAATAGCATAATGAACCTCAGAACATATTAAAAGGATATGGGTAGAGAGTAAAATAAGAAGGAATAAGGATGAGGGGGATTTGATATGAGTTCATTTCGTGTATGTATTAAAATATCACAATGAAATCATTTGTATGATTCATGTTAAGCCAAGTAATTTTTTTTATTGGTGGAACTTGAACTCAGGGTCTGAGCACTTTCTCAGCTTTTCTGACTGAGCTTTCTGCTTAAGGCTAGGACTCTACAACTTAGAAACACACAATCACTTCTGCTTTTCTGGTGGTTAATTAGAGATAAGCATCATAGGGACTTTTTTGTCCCTGCTGGCATTGAACCATGATCCTCCCATCTTAGCCTGTTGAGCCACTAGGATTACAGGTATGAGCTACCAAAGCCAAGCTCAAACAAAATATTTTTTTTAACTTAGATCTTATCTTCTTTAGAACCCTCAGCAGTGAAAAATAAATACATGCAGTGTATATTCCTGGACAGAAAAAGAATCCAAAGATGGTTGGGAAATAAACTTCTCCAAAACAAACAGAAAACTTCTAAGAACCTGAAACACACTGATGAATACACATAGGAATGGTGGTGAATATAGTCATAATATTCAATTTATATCTATGCAATGGAGCCAGGTAACTTGAGATGATGGATGGGATTGGAATAGATGAGTGAGAGAAAGATTGGGAAGGGTGACATTCATCCAATGACATTGTACTCATAAAGTGACATGTTGAATCGAAACTCCACAGTAAAACTCCTTAAGGAAAGGATAAAAACAAATACATATGTCAGATACAACATATACTAAAACCAATTTTGATTATTAAAAAAATAAGTGGATGGGTATAATATTTTATGCCAGAAGCTCCAGTAGAGTCACTCTGCCCAGTCTGAGAAACAGGAAGATCTTATCTAAAAGAAATTCAGTAGTGTAAAATAGAGTTAATGCAGGCAGGACAGTGGGGAATACTGAATTACAAGTAAAGAATGGACAGGGTCTAATAAACATTCTGTAGTCTGACAATCTATGTTCAGTTCACTTTTATCACTGTTTTTTGAAAAGTCCTTTAACATTATCCTCTATTTGGCCAAAAGAAATTATAATTCAGTTTCCTTGCTTAAAGTAACTACCTCACAAAGTCAAATGACAATGTTCTATGGTATAACTTTATGAAACACAAAGCAAACTTAAGGGAAATAAAATTTACAGCCCATATGTGAATTGAAAAGAAAGCAGAATGTCATAAGAGAAACAGTGAATTGAAAGCAATATCTTAATTTTTAAATACAGCACTTTTTGGCAAGTACTTAGGAACATAGTAGGTTTGTAATTGCTGTCATTGCTCTCTGCGATATTTCTACAGGTGCATAATTTAATCATTCCACCTGAAGTGTCAGGCACATAAAGGTATTATTAGTTAAGAGTGAATAGTGGTTTAATTTGAAATGAGAGACTTGAATCTTGTTTTTAGCTATTAGAATGGAATGAATAATTTTAAGTAACAACATTCCTTGCAATTATAACTTTTGCCAAGGTAATCTTCCAAAAAGTCTAACAATATTTTCTTTTGTGACATATTGAAGTTTAACCTTTAGGATGAGGTAAATCAAGTACCACTCAGACTTCTCAGACCTTTGAAGAAGTTTTTACTCAAAATACACTTTGCAAAAGGATACAGTGTGAAAATTACAGTGAGCACACATTCGGTTACTAACATATGCTAGAATGTTCATTAGTCATTGTGTGTAAAGAAATGGAGAGGCTCCATTCCTTGTTCCATCCATTTCTTATGTTTGCATTTCAGGCTATTTCCAGACTTACACCTTCCTTACTCTAGCTGGATGTCTCATTTCCAGTTGAGAGACTACCAGCGCAAGACACAAGGAGTTGGAGAATTCTTCCAAACCTAATATGAATTCAATCCCTAATGTCATTTAGAGGTATCTAAATGGTCCTGAATGATAGATCCCACTCTTTGCACATTTAAACTCAAAGGTAACCCAAATCATCTAGGATGCAAGATAGATCATCCTACCGGAAGTCTGAAAAGTTATTAATATCTTTATCATAACCGTGTGACAGAAAAATTACTTCTAATCCTAGTCCTCTGATTCTTTGGAATATGAAGTATTTTGTCCTATAAAAAGTGATGACAATTGAAGATAAGAGAAAAGTAAACATATAAAAGCAATCCCACAAATGAATCAGATTTGAATCCCTAATCTATTCTTCATGCTAGTTTACAAATAGAAAATACTATGTAAGGCAAAAAAGTGAGGAAGATATTCACTTCTCAACATAGAGCAGCTGAAGAAAAAAAAATCAACAAAATGGTGAGACAGAGGACAAAGGCTGAACCCGTGCGATGGTGATCCTCACAAGACACTATGCTGAAAATGATCTTCACAACGTGGAAGCAGAAGGGGACTCAAGGGAGAGGAACAGCAGAAGAAAGAAAGGGAGGGGTAACAAAGGTCAACTACTCATTACTTTACTTATGTAATGATGAGTCCTCTGAATCACTCTTACAATAGAAAATAAATAAAAGGAATCCAGGAGTGATTCTTCTTTGTGTGTGTGTGGGTGGAGGGGTGGAGAGGGGGAGGGTCATGGGGCTTGAACTCTGGGTCTGGACACAGTCTCTGAGCTCTTCAGATCAGGGCTACTGTCCTATCCCTTGAGTCACAGCCCTATCTTCTGTTTTCTAGTGATTAATTGGAGATAAGAGTCTTATGTTGCTTAGTGACTGGGATGGCTTTCAACTAGGATCCTCAGATCTCAGCATCCTGAGTAGCTAGGATAATAGGCATGAGCCACTGTGCCTGGCTTGACTCATTTTCTTAATCTGAAATTTGGAGCGTTCTGGCCATAGTTCTTGTAGCAAATTGAAAGAAATGAGGATCCTTGAACATGAAAATAGAATCACAGACATTATTCAAACTAAAGCCACTAGATTAATCAAAACTTTATGCCAAAGTTTTAGGGGATATATAAAATAATGTAGCATTTGTAAACCAGAATCCTCTCCCAAAGGGAAACAATTTTAAAAATTGGATGCTACACTTATTTAAAATGCAGAGATTACTCAAGCGAGGTAAGTAAAACTAAAAATGTATTTAGAGACATCATAGTGAAACTATTGAAACAAGTCTAAAAGGAAAAGTATCTCAGAAACTAAAAGGACATTTTATATAAAGGAGAACAACAACAAAAAACAAAGATAGGAGACATCTTATCAGAAATTATGCAAGCCCAAAGATAATGAAATGGCACGTTTAAAATGAAGAGTGAAAGAAAAAGGAATAGCTGTCAACTCAATTTCTATACCTAGTGAAAGTATCATTCAAAAACAAAGAAAAAAGGAGACATTTTCAAACAAAAGCTGAGAGAAATTGTCAGAAAATTCAAACTGTAAGAAATTCTAAAAGAAAATTCTAAAGAAAGATTTTTGCATTGAAAGGAAATTATGAACGATGGAATAAAAAATCCTCAAGAAGGAGTGATGAATACTTAGAGGATAAATATATCATAAAAATAATGTTTAAAAGGCTTGAGACTTTTAAAAGCACTGATAATGAATATATTATGTGATTCATAATACATGCAGAAATGAAAGAAATGACACCAATACAAAAAAATTAGATGATCTGAAGAATGGAATTTCATGTTTTAAGTATCTTTTATTCAGGTTGATCTTTAATGAGTTAAGAAGACATTTTATAAGAAGGAACTACAAGAATATACAAAAAACATAGCACAAATAGTGCAACAAAAAGAAAAATAGCCAGGTAACATAAAAACTCAAGAAAGACTTAATCAAGGAAGATTTAAATAACCTGGGATTGAACAAGTTAATCCCACCTCTATCAAATGAACGTTATAACTCAAAGCAATCACAAATTCAATAAGAAAATTTAAAGAAGGAAAGTTCAAATAAATTAATTGAACACAAATTGACCCATCCCTGAGTTAATCCAACTTCAATTGAAGTAACTCCAACTCGTATTGATTGATACTAACAGAGTAATTCTAATGCTTGTATGTGTCCTAATGATATTTTTGTTTTCTTAGCAACATTTGTAAGAAACTGAGTAAAATCATATATTTTTATTTTTTTTCAAAACAATTGCTTGTGTTCTGTTATTCTTGCTAAGATTTTCACTGAATCGCAACTGAATGAAAGTTCTGTATGTTTGTTCATGTCAAGGTCATTTAAATGGCCATCTTACCAATGTTATTAGGAAATAAGTCTTAGGAAGTAATTTACTGTTAATATTTTACACTTACATATTTTTTCTGTGATTAAAATAAGTCGCAATGTATGCACGAAGTATTTATGTCTGTTTGATAAGATATTGCAAGTTCTTAATTATTAAAAACTAATATACTTTGGCTTTCTGACCATATTTATAATACTTGCTTTTTCAATGTTAATCAGTATATATTAATTTTATAAAGTAAGGCTTTTCATTGTGTTACTTTGGTATGTCCAAGGACCTCGAAGGTACCTATTAAATATGTATACCTTATCTATTTCTGTTTATTACTCAGTTTCATCCAAATTCCTTTTCTTTTTACTTCCTGTTTAAAAAATTAATCTTTAAGTAGTTGTAGAAAGAAATTTCAACTTAATAATATATATATATAAACATACAATAAATCTTCATCAATCCCACTCCATTCATCCTTCATTCCTGTTTCTCCTAACCCTTCCCCTTCCTTCATTTAAAAAACATTGTAGTCTATGCATTGGATTTTAAAACTACATTTCACCCCCTTCCTTTCTTTGTTTACCTCCTCCCCTTATTTCTATTCCCTGATTCATCAGTACTTGATACCCGGTGTTTATTCATTTGCTTTCTGAACTGTGAGTTGGCTTTTCTAAGGCATTATATTACATTACATTACATTATTAATAACCCATGAACTTCACCACTCCCTTCTTTAACTTCTGTGCAGTGGGGTTTCTTGTGTCTTTTTCTTATGGATAAGTGTACTTTGACCGTATGTTCCTGGAGCCTGGATTTCTTTCCTTAATACCTGTTTTAAAGTTTCTCAGTTCAGTTCAACACAGTTTCCCTCCCAAAGGCAATTACTATTTCTTGAATTTTTTAAATTTATGTGAGTCATATTTTCATCTGTTTTTGAAAATTGTATGTATTACTTTTTAATTAGTTATCTTACCTATTATTATATACCTTACTTCACAAGGAAAAAAATGTGAATTTGATATGGTTTGGAGGTAAAGTTTATTGAAAAACTCCTTACCCTCAAGAAATGAGTATCTTTACAAAATACTGATTAAGAAGTGTATGAGCAATATGTCCCTGTTAAAAATAAGATCCAACCTGATCTTAATAGCATACAACTATATAATTTTGTATTAAATCACCAACTTAAGGTACTTCCACTAAAATATGCTTATGTTTTTAATTTTGTCTTCTGTTTAAAATAACAGTAGGAAAAATATGGCTATCTGTATCTTTCTGTCTTTTATATTTTGTTTTTTGTCATGGGACTTAAACTCTGGGCCTGGGTGCTTTCCCTGAGCTCTTCAGCTCAAGGCTACCACTCTATCCCTTGAGCCACAGCCACTTCAACTTTACTGGTGTGCGGGGCACATCACATCAAGGGTAAAAGGCCTACTTCATGGCCCAGTGCTCACTTCCTGGTTTTGGAGATCCAACCTGCCTGTCTCCTGGTTGGGAGGTTTGGCTATGGTTTGTGATGTAAAATAAGGCTACCTCGAACCCATGGATTGGCCCCTCTGCCCTCTCTGACCGCAGCTACCTCCCCCTGTCCTGCCTACTTCTATGTTAATAGATTCCTGCATCTTATTTTAGCCTCTGGTTTTTTCCCATTAAATGAGTCTGCTGTGACATTCTCCCTGGTGCTTCTGTGTCTTCCCTCTGGAGAAGGGAGGGCTGGGTGAAGGCAGCCAGCCGGCCCTATCCTTTCTGGGTCTTGTCTTAGTCGGGGCGTGTTCTCTTTGCCCTTCCTGCTGGTCAGGAGGCAAAGAGTGCTAAAAACCCCGACACTGGTGGTTGATTCGAAATAAGAGTTTCACAGATTCTAGTGCCCAGGCTGGCTTTGAACTGTGATCCTCAGATCTCAGCCTCCTTAGTAGCTAGGATTACAGCCACCCCACCCTGCTTATCTTTCCTTTACCAATATGTTTATCCTAACATTTTCTAAATATAAAACCTCACCTTTCTAAATAGGTAATATTCTTTTGCATCTATGTTTCTTTATCAGAATTTAAATAGCCATAGACCAAATCTCAATAAAACTTTATGGGGATTTTCTTTATTATACACACTAGAACACAGAGCAATTTAACCAAACCAGTGTATTTCCATGTAACTTTTCCTCAATTTGACCTCCTTGAATTTGCTTTTCTATTCTGCTGAATCCAGTTTAATTCTCCTCTTTAGTAATAGTAAATTCCTCTGGAGCAGAGGACTAAGACAGCATCCACTCTTAATTTTCCTTTTGTTTAACTGGAAACCTAGGCAATGATTACAATCTTGAACACTTCACGGCTCTCTCTGCCACTTCAAGGGTGGTATTTTATTCTTTAATATAAGCTTTTGAGCACCAGAACAATGCACACTTCATGTATTCTTTTTCTTTACTAATCTTAACTGAGTTTTTCAGAGAATAGACCAAAAGGCAGGAAAATAGCGTCACATCAATCAGAAAATGTCATTTTGTCCTGGAATTATTCTCAAATACAACAGGAAAAATCGTGTTTTTATCTGTGATGTGCTGGTACCTGGTAGGATGTGATTATTGCAATTTTTCCTCTTTATGATAAGCCAATCTGATATTAATGACACCTAACTATCTCTGTCAAAAGAACCTCCCATCTTTGCAAGCAGTACCATGTTCTGAGATGAGGCCACCTTCTTGTTCATTTCTATGTCTTCAATCCCAATACCATTGAACATAGACTGCAAACTCAATTGTTGTTAAGACCAGCTTTGAGATGAGTGGATCCAAAACACATAGTATCTTTAAACAATGGGATTTTATACCACAATTAGAAAGAATAATATTATGTTATTTGCAAGGAAATGGCTGACCTAGAACAAATCATATTAAGTGAGGTAAGCCAAGCTCAAAAAGTGCATGTTTTCTCACACATGTGGAAGCTAGATATAAAAAACCCTGGGACATGATAAATTATACAGGACTCTAGGAATTCACACTCACTGAGACTAAAGGAGAATCCCCTTAGGAGAGAAACACAAAGGTGCAATACCTAGATGTGTCTAATCAGATAAAATACTATTTATCAAAATGAACTTCAGAAAATGAAAGCAAGATGTTTTCCTTTGTTGCTGTTTTCGTTTTCTTTTCCTTTTGTCTTCTTTGTTCATGTATATGTCTTTCAGAGGTTAAGAGGCATACAGAAATGTAGGAATACATAAACTGGTACTCGCTAGACACTGTATTGAAAATGAACTATATAACATGTGGAGAAGGAAGAGAGGAAGAAACTGGGAGAGAACTAGGGAAGGGATGAAGTTTTCCAAAAACTTTTCCAAAAACATTTGTACTCATTACCTGACTCCTGTAACTATTACCCCTCTGTACATCATCTTTATAAAAACAATTTGAAATTAAATTTAAAATGCTGTCTCTACCACTCACTGACATTTTGCATTTACGATGAGCAATTGAGTCTTTGAGTTTAATTTCTTTTTCCATTTGTACAAAGGAAGCAATATTACTATCATTGTAGGCAGAGAGCCAAGCAAGAAGGTATAAATGTACTGAGCTCTACGTTTTCACATGAGGACACATATCAGGATCTATGATAAACCTAATTTTAACACTCTGTGTTAATGATTAATTCCTTTATATCTTTAATTTTGGCTTGAGTAGGAAGGGCAGAGAGGATCAAATGTACAGGCTGTAAGCTTTCCCCAACCTGATAACCTTTAAAAACTGGCCAAAAGATTTGGGGACCCCAGAATGGGGGACCTTGAGTTCTTCTTTCCTATTGTACAAAATCTCAAGTCGTGACAACTTCTAAGATGTCAAAGTTTGATTGAACTACCTGCCTCACTCCTTGAAATTCACTGTGCCTGAATAAGCATCTGGTCTTTATCCAAACTGCCAAACTCTGCCCTCTAGGTGTAATTTTATGGTTTTTGTTGTTGTTGTTGTTGTTTGTTTGTTTTGTTCTGTTTTTTGGTAATGGTAACATATAAAGGGATTACAGTTACATTTGCCAGGTAATAGGTGCATTAGTTCTCATACATTGATACCCCTTCTCAAGATTTTGCCTACATTTCTGTACCCCCACCCAGTCCCAATCATCTTGTTTTCCCCCTTCCCTTTCCTATTTCAAATAAACAAATACACATATATACAATATGCCAGGTAACAAAGTCAGATATAGTAATACTATGAGATTAACCAAAGGGCCAAAAAAAGAGAAATAGCATAGTACATTAAGAACAACAATCATACAAGTTTTTAAAAGCTCTTCTTTCCATATCCTAGAAACCCTTTCATTTAGCTTCATACTATATGACCTTATATATGTAGGTTTTAAGCTACTGTAATCCTCTGCTAGGAGAGTTCTAGATGTGTACTAATTATTACAAGTGAAGGAAGCCATTGAGCCTATGTTCCTTTAGGTCTGGCTTACTTCATTTAATATGATTTTTCTAAGTCTTTCCATTTCCTTACAAATGGAGTGATGCCATTTTAATTTCACATTTTTAATACATCAGTCTTCACTGTTTTTCTACTCTTGGTGTTTCTTGGTTGCTGCATCAATGGCTGCATCCTAACCTTAGGTATTGTGCCACAGAATCAAATAATATTGTAACATCCAACCACAGATAGCACTGCTTGTTTTATTAACACCATGAGAGGATTACGGGAGGACATAGTACATATCATTTTGTTTACTTGAAAACCAATGCCCTTTTATGCTATGTTCAATTAACACAAATTATGGCCTTAATTCAAACCATAAAATTGAACTCAAACATTTTATATGCAAAATAATTTATTTGCTAAAGGTTCACAGGTCTATGGGGCTCCTTGTTCTTTTTCTATATTATTTCTTTCTCAATTACCCTGCCACTGATTATGATATACTTTTACATCTGTATAAAGAGCGTATACTTTCACTTCTGGTACAGAAATATCCTGAGATTTGAGTTGATTCTTTCTTTCCTAGAATGCAGTATCCTCCAAAAATAGATTTTCCCCTTATATTTGTAGCATCATAACTAAATATTATGTAAGAAGATATAACACCTTAGTTTTAACACATTAGATACTTAATATAATTACCTGAGTGAAAAAATGAATTGATGTATAATTAACTTCCTTTGAAGGTAAAAACATTCAAATATCTCCCCCACACTCTAGCAAACTATGAAATAACTATTGGCATTGTAGGTATCATTACACATGGTATAAAATTTAATTAATATGTGTTATAATATTCAAGCTGACCAATCAAAGGAATCCTACTTTCCTAGTCTTTGTTCTCTGACAGGACTTAAGTAGTAAGCAAGATCCACACTCTAGCTGTTCACTTCTATCTTGTGGCAAGAAGACCACAGGATTTCAAAATTAATTTTGACAGATATGACAAATGGGGGTTGCCTTTTCACACCTAGAGCGTGAATATTTCGATGGCAAAGAGTCAGCAACTGTTAATTAAAAATGGGTATTGTTAATTGGGCCCAGTGTTGTGGTTTTGTCAGCAACTTCAGCCCTTTCAGACCTATTTCCACAGAACCTTTGGGTGGGATGAGATAGCTGTATTTTCTTTCTCCTGTGGATGATAGAAACCATGACATCATTTCCCCTCATTGCATATACTTTATGGATATATATATATAGAATGAGATTAAAATCCAGCACAACTATATTTTATCTTAACCTAAATCATTCACATAGAAGAGTTTACATAGTTTCCAATATTCAACAACAAGGATAGGCAAAAGAGCAGATGAAAATAATTTGTAGTTTTCACAATTAAAAAACTGACTTAAAATCTAGAAATACCTGAAATAAAAGTTTGTTTCCCCTTAAGTTATTACTTAAAAGAAAAATGTTGCTCATGTTCCCACATATTTTACCATCAAAATGTATTATCTATACAATGCAATATTTTAATATATAAATAGTAATTCTGTAAACAAGAAAAACAGTGAATGTTTTGAAGAAGTATGTATTAGAATAAAATGCTAACTAGGTCAATATTAACCCAATTCTCTTATTGACGTCAGTTTAGAAAAGCAACAAAAGAAGCCTGAAGTACGTATTTGTATCTTAATTTCTATTTTAAAATTATTCCCTGGTTCAAGTAGGTTAACTGTAGTAGAATGTCACAATATTTTGATGTGTTTATGAGTCAGAAGAAGCTAATCAGCATGTGTTTATGTAAGGGATGTCCAGGAGTTACTGCAGGATGGAGAGAGCAACATAAAAAAAAAAAGTTATTCTAGACAACTTGTCCCTTTTATTTTTCTACTATTGAACTATATGCTGATTCAATTATTTGGTGTGCCAATCACCAATCTCTGGCTAAACATGGCCCTAAGTGTACACTTGAGTATAAATTTTCTCTAAATATAGCATTTTAGATTTCCTTACACTTTTCTTTCACTTTTTTAACTTTTTTTTCCCATTTTTCCAGTACTGAGGTTTGAGCTCGGGGCCTTGAACATGGCAATCTGACCCTCTACCACATGAAGTATACCACCGGCCCTGCTTTGTTATTTCTGAGATCGGGCCTTCAGAATGGTCCTGCCTGAGCTAGATTTGAACCATGATCCATCCTTTAGATTACAAATTCCTGAGTAGCTAAGGTAACAGGTATAAACCTGTGCCCATCTATACTCTACTGAAACTGACAAATAGAACAGATCTTCTTTACCCAGTCTAACTATGATCATTTTTTGTACATGATGTAGAGTTCATGTTAAGAATTTTTATTTTTTATTTTTGCGTAAATGTAGAGCTTGAGAACTGCCTAGCCATGGTAATTCTGGAATATTTGTGCTGCTCCCAGAAAGATTGTAGATTGTTCTTGTTACTGATTAATTCTTAAATCATTATAAAAAATTTTGTTGGAAAGAATGGGAGACGTTTCTCATTTGAGTGGTCTGATCTATATTTCAAGCAAAGTATAAATAAATACTTGTTAATATTCTTTTTTCTTGGAGGTGGGGTACTCTGGGAATTAAATCAAGGGCTTCCTGCCTGCTAGGCAAGCACTTCACCACTTGAGCCTTCATTCCTTTGACATGACTTGTAGTTTGTTATCCAGGTATATCTCACACTTTTACCTAGGCTGACCTCAGTCCACAGTCTTCCTGTCTCTACCTCCAAAGAAACTGGGATTACAGAGTATGCTATTATGCCCAGTTAGGTGCTCTTTTTATTTTTTTTCATCTTTACTGAAAATGTGATGAGTATGGAGGTCACAGTTACATACTAAGTTAACAAGTATATTTGTTTTAAAACATTGTTAGCCCATTCCTCATTTTCTCCTACTTATTAGTCTCTATCCTCCCCTTCAAGTTGTCAGGTTCATATCCAACATAAGTACTCTTAAAAGGTTTTTAATTATTATTTATGAACATACTAGAAAACAAATGAGACAAAGTAGAAACACAAAATGAAAATTGAGAAGATTGCTGCAATGTATATTAGAGTCCAGTCCTTTGTCACTGTGTGATAGTAACTATCTAGATTTGAAACTGCAACCTCTTACTTTAAATTGATGTTTATAATATGTATACATCACATAAAGTTGTTCATTTATTTTTAATTTACCCTTTACAACTGACATCTAAACCTCAAATATAAACAAGTTATACCAAAAAGGCACAGTTAATTAACAACATCACGAAACCATCAGAATAATACTGTTAATACCTCCCTTTACATATCCGCTCCTGGGATTGTTTGTTGTTAAATGCCCACTCAAATTCTGGCCTTCTGTTTTAATTACAAGCAGTATGTCATCCAACACCAATGTAAGTGGTATTTTTACCTTAAAACATGACCTAGAAAACTACTAATTCATTTTCTGTTCACTACCGACAGTTATCCAATTATATAAACATTGGTCTATACCAGACTGGTTCATGTTCAATCTTTTTTTATCTACAAGGGAAATATTCTATATCCTATCACTAAGGCCCTGAGCTAAAAGAGAACCTGAAATAGACATACTCATAACCAAAGCCTTAGTAACCAGAAATAGGCCGTTAAAAGTTGAACTAAAAAGGTAGGATTTTATAAAGCTTTTGTCTATAATCCTCAAAGCAGAGTAGATGGTTCTGCTGCAGAGTTAATTAGCATACACGTGGAAGCAGTTTATGGATGCAGTTTAATCCCAAACAAATGTGAAAATAAGCTCACATTGTTTTGTAGAATGATTTACATTCATTATCATCTACTTTAAGAAAAAGCACATGCTTTAAAAAATATACCATTATTCCTTCCAGAAAATTGGTGAATAAAACATTTCCATATTTGTACTTTTGAAAATTATGTATTTCTAGACAAGGTCATATTTCTTCAAATCAACATAAAGTGCAAGCTTTTTGTCTAAAACCACAGTTTCAAAACTTTGCCAAGATATAAAAACATTACTAAATTATACAGGATTCATAAAATGAGTCAACAAATTTAATTGACTATATGTCATTAAAAATCCAAGCTTAGTAGCTAGGTTTTGGATTTTTTTTTTCTTTTCTTTTTGTTTTTTTTTTTTTTCTTTTTTTGCTTGTGCTGAGGATCAAGCTCATGGCTGTACATAGCCTAATTAATCAATATCCCAACTGAAACTACATCTGTAGTATTCTTTGCCAAGTTATATAAGGGATATTTTGGAGTATAGTGCTGGTAGCTCATTCCTATATTCCAAGCTACTTGATAGGCTGAGATTGTTAAAACTGGCTTGAGGCTACCCCAGGCAGAAAAGGTTTGTGAGACTGCCTTCTGAACCAATTGCTAGGCATGGTGACTTAACTCTCTCAGTCTAGTTACATGGGAAACTGAAATGGAGAGAATCAAGGTTCCAGGCAAACCAGGACAGCACAAGTCTGATGGTTTGAGATGATCTTTAAACTGTCACTTTACTTTTAAAAAAATTATTGTAACAGTGATACCAGAGGGTTTACACTTACATACTTCTTGTTCAACACTGTTAACCCCTGCCTTCCTTGTTTTCTCCCACGCTCCCTCCCTGTCCTCCCCCTCACTCCCCTGCTCACCCAGTTTTATTTTATTTATTTGTTTGTTTGCCATTCCTGGGGCATAAACTCAGGGCCTGAGCACTGTCTTTGGGCTTCCCCCCTCAAGGATAGCTATCTGCTACTTGAGCCACAGCATCACTTCCAGCTCTTTCTCTATGTATGCAGTACCAAGGAATGGAACCAAGGCAAGCACTCTACCACTAGGCCAATCTCCCAGGCCTCCTCACCCAGTTTTAAAATTCATTTCCAACATAGTGTCTTGTAAATATCACTGTTATATTGGTTCACCCTTTTGCTTTTGTCTCACCATTAATACTCTGGTTTCTCTTCAGATTGTTCTCTCTTTTGCCTTTTACTTTCCTTTTTTGTACTTATTTCAATGGATATGTTTTGTCCAGAGATGTGATTGTGCCGATGAATAAAATTGTAATTAAGCTTGACTACTTACAGAATTCTAACATCAAAATGTATTGACCTCAATTTAAGTTGGCTTTATCAGGATTCTTGACAGTAGTTAACCACAGGGGTGCATAGTAGGAAAATAGGAAGTGTCAGCATTCCTAGTCTTTTTGAATTATTATGCAAATGACCTACAGATGTAGTAAGACAGTAATTACAGAGGAGTAGTTCATTCATAAAGTTTTCTTGACCAATGGATGCTTCAACTACAAGCCTTTTTTATTAGTAGTGAACCAGTATTTAAGGTCTTAATTGTATGTCAACATGGGACAAATGAAATGGTGAACATAAAAGTTGATGCTTCTGTTTTTGACAAAGTTGTAGATTCATAGGGGAAACAGTAAGTAAATTACATATCATAGTATGATTTTACATACATAGTATGATTACAGGGTAGTTAGAGTCTACTGGAGAGCTACCTAATCAGGGGGGTAAAGGAGACTGAATTAAAGTAACTAAATTGAGAATGAAATAGAGAGTAATCCAGGGAAGAATAAGAAAAGAATTCTAAAGAAATGCTTTCTGGGAATGGAGAGTAGTCTCGGGGCTCGAATTTCCTTGTAGGAAGTTGTGGATGCTGTAAGGTAAAGGTGATGGGTGGTCAGTAGGACAGGGTGCTGGGCTCATTAGAGATACTGATTTTCATCCTTTGGCTTAAAAATGACCTGACTATTGTAATTCTTCTCTCTGCTGATGCTTACTAAATGTTCACACTGTGCTAAATGGTACATACTGCCATATTGTGACAATTATTCACTCTGTCAATTTGAATTTTGGCAATGTAGAATCTCTATTAAATCCTAACAGAAGGTTTGGGTTATGGTATTGGTTACTTCAAAATAACATACTAATCCTACATTAAGTTCAATAGTCTGTTCCCATAGAACAGTCACGTAGTAGGCTACTGGAGTACATTGCTGGTGTTTAAAGAGGTAGTGCTTACTCATTCCCTGTTATTCAATATGACATCATTGAAATATATTTCTTTAAATCTTTAAGTAGATTTTTTTTGCCACTCCTGGGATTTAGACTCAGGGCCTGGGCATTGTCCTTGAGCTTTCTTCAGGCTAGTGCTCTACCACTTGAACCACAGCACCACTTCCAGTTTTTTTCTGGGTATGTAGTACCAAGGAATCAAACCCAGATGTTCATGCATGATAAGCAAAGCACTCTACCCCTAGGCCACACTCCTGGTCCATACTTCATTATTCTATTTATACATTTAAAAATCAATCTAGGAAGCATTACTATTATTGCATTTTGGGGGGACATACCTAGAGAGGCGATTAGACTAGGTACATGAATTTAAGTAAGCATGATTTGTATGTGGGGAGGAGAGGGTAATCATTAACTATATATTTTATTTGATGTCAAAAAATTGGTCTAATAGAGCCAGGATGAAGTGCCACAACCAGTCACAGATATTAAATAAATGACAATTCTATACAATGTTGCTTCTCAAATTGGGTTTTCTTCACTCAATCATGAGACAACATTTAAAAATAAAGTGTAAAGTGATACGCTAATTTATAGAAAATTATGTTTCAAATTCTATTATTATAACTGGTGAATTTGAGACTTTTAGGAAAAGACTGATCCCTGAAAGTACTTCTAAGGGAGATCAGTCAAAAAATCTAAAGTTTGCTTTTACTCAAAACATATAGATATTATTTTTTCATAAATTTTAAATGTAATTAATAGGAGGGTTACATTATATTCACCAGATAGAGGGTGCATTACTTCACATACATTGATACCCTTTCTCATGTCTTGGTCCCCATTTCCCTCCCCCCCACCCCCACCCGTCATATTATTTTTCCCCTTTCCCTATCCAATTTCAAATAACCAAATACACATGTATACAATATATCAGATAATAAAGTGAAATACTGTAACAATATGAGATAGCCAACAGACAGCAAAAGAGATGAGAGATAACATAGTACATTAAGGACAACAATCACTCATTATACGGCTTTTGTTTCCATATCCTGGAGGTCCTTTCATTTGGCATCATACTATATGGCCTTATGTCTCTAGGTTTTGTTCTATTGTAAATCTCTGCTAGGAGACAAGGTTTCTACTGATTCTGGCTAATGAGGGAAACTATTGAGCCTATGTTCCTTTGAGTCTGGCTTACTTCACTTAATATGATTTTTTTTTCTAAGTCTTTCCATTTCCTTACAAATGGGGTGATGTTGTTCCTTCTGACAGCAGCACAGAATTCCATTGTATATAAATACCACATCTTGTTGAACCACTCATCAACTTAGGGACATCTGGTTGACTCCATATCTTTGTTATGGTTAATAGTGCTGCAATGAACATC
Organism: Megascapheus bottae; assembly: GCF_031878675.1. Lineage (NCBI taxonomy): Eukaryota > Metazoa > Chordata > Mammalia > Rodentia > Geomyidae > Megascapheus > Megascapheus bottae. Next base: position 32,282,926 of record NC_143512.1, on the reverse strand, counting down.
ACTGTGCTAGTGGATTTAGTATGTCCTTGTTTCTGTACCATTGGGTAAATGCCAAGCAGTGGAATTGCTGGGTCATAGGGTAGTTCTATGTTTAGTCTTTTGAGAAACTGCCATACTGCTTTCCATAGTGGTTGGATGAGTTTGTACTCCCATCAACAGTGTAGTCATTCTTATTTCTTCTTCAGAGAAGACTCTCTTTAAGTCTTTGGCCCATCTTTTAATGGGATGATTGTTTCTTTGGAGAATAGTTTTGGAGTGATTCAATTTTTTGAGCTGTTGGTATATTTTAGATAAGAGGCCTTTGTCCGTTGTACGGTTAGTGAAGATCTTCTCCAACTCTGTAGGTTTTCTAGTTAATTTGCTAGCTATGTCCTTTGCCATACAGAAGCTCTGCAGTTTAATGCAGTCCTATTTGTCCAAACTGTCTCCGATTTGTTGTTCAAACCTTATAGAAATTCTTGCAGTTAGATAAAAACAGATGCATTTTTGGAAATACGGAGCCATACCCATATACTTGTTCACTGTACCCTCCTTTGGAGGGAGTAAATGAGACTCTTTGAAAAGTTGCACGGTATTGTCCGAGATTGGCCATGTCTATTTAATTAGCTATAGACCTGGGCATTTCTAAAATGAGTAGATGCCAAGAATACCATTGTTGCGGTGCCATTGACTACAATAATCTTTTGACCCAGCAACTACTTGTCTGACACTGACTAATAAAAATTTACAGACTCAACTATTATGAATGAGACATTTATTTCTTTGCTATTTATTTTCTTTTTGGTATTATATGAGTCCTCTTAGAGGGAGGCTTCCTTAGAGTTAACTTTAAATTATAGCATCGAGAATTAACTTCTTCCTGACTTTACAAACACTTTAAATCAATAACAAATATGTAACAGTTCTCTGATTTCTTACCTTCGTAAGTAGGAAAGGAACACCTGTTCCAAATTCAACAATAATTTGTATAATGAATTTTCATTTAATTTAGACTAGAGCATTAGTTGATTTCTCTTTTATCTCTGAATATGAAGCTTCCCTGGAAGTTAGAGTTATTTTTATTGGTAAAAATTGATGAGAGAGGGTATTTTTCTTTTTTTGCCTTGAGGGTATATAAAGTAAGTTTTATTTCTTTTCCTTTCTTTCATTTTTTTCATCTTCTATAACAATATTAAATATATCTGAAATCAACACACTTGTCAAGCACAATATCAGAGAAATAAATGTAATTTTATGTATACAATGTTCTAATAGACTTCCACAGTGTTAGAGATATGTTTATAGCTTAATGACAAATTTAATCAGATTCTACTCCTTACTAGGCTGTTTCCATTGCTTTGAAGAAAAACAAATCCTTTTTATCACTACATCAAAAAATTCTTAATGATAAATAAACAGAAATGGTAATGACAATTAGCATGTAGAGTCACTTCTCCAAGGCATTATGATGAATTCAGAATAAATTTATCTTTTACTCTAGAATAAAGGAAAGAAAGGACTGATTTTCCTTGGGTCATAATTATGAACTATAATTAATGCCAATTCTAATCTTATACTATTCTTTCAAATAATTTTGTTTTCATAAAACCACATCAGAAAGCCAGTCAGTAAGTATCTATTCTTATCATTTTATTTTTATTTTTTTAATTTATTTTTTATTTTTTTTTTGCCAGTCCTGGGCTTGAGCTCAGGGCCCAAGCACTGTCCTTGGACTTTTTCAAGGTTAGAGCTCTACCACTTGAGCCTCAGCACCATTTCCAGCTTTTATCTATGTATGTGGTACTGAGGAATCAAACCCGGGTCTTCATGCATGCCAGGCAAGCACTTTAACCACTAGGCCGAACTCCCGGCCCCAACTATTCTTATCATTTTAAACCTCACTCTGGATTATGCGTCTATAGCATGTAGTAAGCAGATAGATTATGGCAATAACCACCCTAAAATAGCCACAGGAATACTCCAAATATTCCAAGGTCTGAAAATTTGGCAACTCTGAAATCCATCATTCTAATTGTTTGTTGAGGGAGAATATATTTTGCAAGAAACACTTTCCTTCTCTTGCAACAACCTCTGACTCTTAATTCAAAGATGAAACTATGAGCTCATTTCAATTGGGATTCATTTATTCAATCTACACTATAGTGCTATATACAGTCAGAATGATAGTGTGTGTGATGTAATTAAGAGGTAAAGAAAAGTTAAAGATATTCATTGTCCAATAGCTTTTAATATGCAACAAAGAACAACTTGAAACCAAAAGACAGAGTTTCTGAGCCCATGCTCTTAGCCAATATTACATATAATTTCTTAATTTCTCTTTAAGAGCTGACTCTTCATCCTCATCTTCCAAAACTGCTTTAATGGTCTCCATAGACAGCTGCAATAAAAATTACACACCTGCAGCATCTTGATTGCCCAGATCTGCCCTTTCTTCTAATCTCTTTTACATATCATTAGTTTAACAAAAATAAAATTCTTTTTTCACCTCTGTTTTGCTGAACTTGCCCTTCAGTTAACTTCTTACAGAACTGTAACTGAACTATTTTATAAATGTAAAATTTATCTCTAAACAATAAAACTGATCACTAAGTAATGCCTCCCCAAAGTAATTTTTTAGTTACACAGTCAGTGAGTGCTGGTGGCTAAAGCCTATAATTCTAGTTACTCAAGAGGCCGACATCTAAGAATTATGGTTCAAAGCCAACCTCAGGGAAAAAAGTCAATGAGACTCTTATCTCCAATAAAACTAATCAGAAAAGCCAGAAGTGCTGATATAGATCAGGTTGTACAATGCTAGCCACAATCACACAAAAAGCTGAGGGACAGCATCCAGGCCACAAGTTCAAGACCCAGGACTTGCAAATAATAAAAAATAAAATATTAATAATAAAAATAAAGTATTAATAATAATGAAGTAGGGGGATGAAGAAAGAAAGAAGAAAAAGAAGGAGAAGAGGTTGATGAAGAAGGAAGAGGAGAGGGAAAAGGAGAAGAAAGGAAGAGGAAGAAGAAAGGAAGAGGAAGAGGAAGAAGAAGAAGAAGAAGAAGAAGAAGAAGAAGAAGAAGAAGAAGAAGAAGAAGAAGGAGAAGGAGAAGGAGAAGGAGAAGGAGAAGGAGAAGGAGAAGGAGAAGGAGAAGGAGAAGGAGAAGGAGAAGGAGGAGAAGGAGGAGGAGAAGGAGAAGGAGAAGGAGGAGAAGGAGGAGGAGAACGAGGAGGAGAAGGAGGAGGAGAAGGAGGAGGAGAAGAAGGAGGAGCGGGAGAAGGAGAGGGAGAAGGAGAAGGAGAAGGAGGAGAAGAAGGAGGAGAAGAAGGAGGAGAAGAAGGAGGAGAAGAAGGAGAAGAAGAAGGAGGAGAAGAAGAAGGAGAAGAAGAAGAAGAAGAAGAAGAAGAAGAAGAAGAAGAAGAAGAAGAAGAAGAAGAAGAAGAAGAAGAAGAAGAAGGAGGAGGAGGAGGAGGAGAAGCTGCTGAGGTTGTAACAGACTCAGCAGGTTATTAAAGTAGCACAAGAAAAACGTTAATTCTCACTCACTGTCCTGTTGTTTATCATAGCAAATATGTTCTTATCAACTTAATTGCTATGTTCTTGCTTTAAAAGCAATCTCTAGGGCCAGGAGTTTGGCCTAGTGGTAGAGTGCTTGCCTAGCATGCATGAAGACCCGGGTTTGATTCCTCGGTACCACATACATAGCAAAAAGCCGGAAGTGGTGCTGAGGCTCAAGTGGTAGAGTGCTAGTCTTGAGAAAGTCCAAAGACAGTGCTCAAGCCCTGAGCCCAAGCCCAGGACTGGCAAAAAAACAAAAACAATCTCTAATTTCTCTAGATTGTGTCCATATTTTACATGAAAATGAGACATTCTAAATGATCTAACTAAATCAACATCCAGAAGAATGTTTCCTATTTAGAGATGTCTCATAATATTTCACATTTCACCTATTCATTTCCTCCTAAAAAATAGCCCTATATTACATATTCATGACAGATTGTACATATGGCAACGGTACTTAATTCTAATGTAACTATCTAAAGATAATGCCATAACACAGCTAGCAGGCTCCTAGAGCTGCTGCTCAATCAAAAATGGATATTACTCATATCTGTGTCTCATACTCATGAACTTTATTTCATTAGTCCTTTAATTATAGTGTACATCAAAGGCTTTTCATATACCATTTATAGTTGTAATCTCTTGATTTCTCTTTCCAAGTTTTGGAAATACAACTTCTACTAAATGGAAATAATAACATGCTTGTCTCATGGGGTTTATTGTAAATAATAAATATGATAATTCAAGCTATGTATATTATAAATAAATGACCTAATCCTATTGCCAAGTTAATCTTTCTAATACAGAATGTTGATTGATTATTTTCTTCATAACTTTGTGGGAACACTCCAATTTCTACCAAATGTTCTCCAAATTCAGGAGCAAAGCATTCATCCTTTGACTGCATCATTCCCCATGTCTACTTGTCACTTCCTTGAAAAGTTTAAGCACTCCCACCAATTTGGAGTATTTTCTTTTCTTTGTGGTGGCAACATAATTTTCATCTCTTTTTGCAGTGCTCAGGACATCATTCAAGTCTTTCCTATCATTTCTGTCCTTATCTGAGAGTATCTGTCAGGGTTCAACACAGTTCTAGGAAGACTTCTCAAACACTGGAAAACAGTTTTCTTCCATGATACATTATTTTTCTAATTCTGGGGAACATCTCTTATTTCTTGAATTGTAGAATAACCAAGTAAATATGAGATGTTTTATTAAACTATAAATTATCTGTGTTACAAATTTATGACTTGTCCAACATTCCATCACAAATAGTGCTAAAACTAGTTCAAACTGAATGGCAGTGGCCCATGCCTGCAAGCCTAGCTACTCAGGAGACTATGAGCTGAGGATGTAGGTTTGAAGCCAGCCCAGGCAGAAAAGGCCCTAATTCATAACTCAAATGTCAGAAATGGCGTTGTGGCTCAAGTGGAAGTGTGCTAGCCTTGAGCACAAAGAGGCTTAGGGACAGCACTCAGGCCCTGCAGTCAAGCTCCATAACTGTAAAAAAAGAAGTAAATAAATAAAAATAAAAAGTAGTTTAAAAAGTACAGATGTTCAACACATATTTGTGCCATTTACATTTTGTACTGCCACATAAAAGCCCAATAATGCCTTCAAATTTTTCTTAGTGTTATGATCGTCTTATGAGATACTGAATTATATGTTTAAATGTACCAGTACAGCATTAAACAGAGATGAAGATATGCATGTAGGAGAAAAATGTCCCAAATAAAACTTAGTTTATGGCTTGATTTCCACAATGATGTATTTTTATGGAAACTATGTTTTGTTATACCTAGGCTTTATTACCATGTTTTAAAATGCTATGTGCTAAAATTTGAACTTTTGTTAATCAAATCCCAACCATTTATACCTACAATAGTCTCCCAGGGACATTTCTGCCCAGGCTGGCTTTGAACCAACATCCAATCTCCTCAGATCATTGCCTCCTGAGTAGCTAGGATTACAGGTGTGATCCTCTGGCTTTAAACTACTCTTTATTTTGTGGGGGCACAGGTTGTATGGCTTAAACTCTGGGCCTGGCAAATGTCCCGGAACTCTTCAGCTCAAGGCTACCACCCTACCCCTGGGCCTGGGTGTTGTCCCTGAGCTCTTCAGAGGAAAGCTACAGCCTCACCCTTTTAGCCTCAGCCCCACTTCCCATTTTCTATTGGTTAACTGGAGATAAGAGTCTTAACATTCTTTAGTGCCTGGGCTGGCTTTGAACCTTGATCTGCAGATCTCAGCCTTCAGAGTAGCTAGGATTACAGGCATGAACCACTGTGTCCTGAGAAACTACTCTTTATCATCAGTTTGGATAGAATGTTGGAAAATTCATAAATTTGTATCAAATATAGTATTTAAAACACAGTATGTTACAGTATAGTATCATAAATAAATATTAATACAATCGACAATATTCAAAATATGCACTTTGAAAATTCTTTCATAATGTATTTGGAGATTATTTTTATTGTAAATTTTAGTTTGATCATCTTCCTTTTATAGTCTATCTTTAGCAATTCTATGATTAGGCTGGGAGTGTGGCATAGTAGTATAGTGTGTGACTAACATTCATGAAGCCCTGGGTTTGACTTCTCAGTACCACATACACAGAAAAAGCTGAGAGTGGTGCTGTGGCTCAAGTGGTACAGTGCTATTCTTGGGCAAAAAGAAGCTCAGGGACAGTCCTCAGGCCCTGAGTTCAAACCCTAGGACTAGCAAAAAAAGAATAATTTTATGATGAATAATATTTTGTTTACTTAACTGTTAATATAGTTTCTGGAGAGTTTGTTCTAAACAGCAGTTAATATATGTAATGACTAATATTAGAATTTTGTACTCAAAGCCAACAGTAAAAAATGAATTACTATGATCATATTTTCATAATCATTCCATTAAATGCTAATGGACTCAGAAGAAAGATGCCAAAAGCTGTAAAGTACATTTAAATAAGATTCAACTAAAAGTAACTAACTCTTAAAGACATGTAAGTTAGAGATGCTGAAAATAAATTTCCTTTTGCTATATAGAAATCTAATAAAAAGTAATAAAGAAAAATGCATGTATTCAAGTGTCCTTCAGTGGGCTTGGGATGTAAGACCTCTGTAGATACCAAAGTCTATGGCAACTCCCTTATTTAAAATAATGAACTATTTCCATATAACCTATGTGCATCCTCCTGAAAACTTTAAATTAGCTCTAGAATGCTTATTTATATTGATTTCAATGTAAATAGGCACTGTCTGTATATGTCCAGTACAATTATTTCATTTTCTCCAAATATTTCCCATCTGCATTTGGCTGACTCCATAGATAGGAGAGCATGACATTAAATGAAATGTGTGTGTACAAAGGTAAAAAGAAAATTATTATCTCTTCTGCTTTTTTTTTTATCAAAATCTTCAAACCTGAGAATATGGCTCCAGCTTGGGGTGATTTGCACCTAATTCTTTATACATCATGAATATATGATTTTCTGATGAAGAATTCATTTACATTTCATGCCCAAGGAACACTATCATCTATCACAGTTATACTCCAAAGACATTTGCTCCATCCTGGGGAAAGAAAATAGACAATGACTTCAGAAAATCTGACTTGTGAGAAATGTGTTTTGTATGGTTTTAGGGATATTCCTGTGCAAGAAAATGACACAGATATAGCCCATAGAATTTTAACAAATTCTGTAGCACAGCATCAGCCTAACCCTTCCCCAAGATCTGGGCATTTTTATTTTTCCCATGATTGCATTTTCAGTATAGCTTCATATTCTAGTTTTCTTGCATAATACTCCTTGCTCATAAGCATGTTCCATGAACTTTTTCTGTCGCGTGTCAATTAATTTCAAGAACATTTCATTCCTTTGCTTCATCTTGTATGTATGCGACAAATTAGACTGCATGTTATAGATGATTTGCTGCAATCTGTATATTGAGCTATAAGCAGTCATGCCCTTTGGGTGTGGAACATACTGCATTGTTAGCCAGTGGTGGTTACTCCTTCCTTTTTTTTTTTTTGTCCCCCACAAAAGAGGTAAAAGCTTCCTTCATGGTGAGTTCTCAATTTAGCCTTTCAAGTTCTCCTCACTTTTACTTCTGGTTTATAGATATTTTCTCTTTATTACTAGCTGTACCATCTTATGCTAACCTTTTGAGCTTACCAGCTTGAAGCTGTTCCAGGGAAGAAAGAGTTGCTTGGGATGAGACAAACAACTACTTTAAGAAAACAAAAAGCTCACTGTTTCCTTTCCTTGGGTTCTCTATCAAAATACAAGGAATTATGATTTTTAAAAAGTCAGCAAGAGCTTGTTCTTGTTGCATTTCAGGCTATTTCTGAGTTTGTGCACTCTCAGCACCCTTCTATGGTGTCAACCCATTATATACCTTCAAAAAAACCCCTCTGCCTCCATTAAACTTTAAGCTGTCAAGGATTACAACGAAAAGATGCAATTTTTTTCACTGCAGGAAAGGTCTGATTTAGTAACAAGCTATAAGCTAACAGAGCAGCAGAATCCACATATAATGTTTCATTGAAAAGAAGAAAAAACATACTGCTTTTTTGTGCTCTCCAACTTTGTTTTTCCTTTAAAAATATATACAATCCACGTAGCATTCAAATACAATGGAGATGAGGACCTGTGCTCTTCTTACCTTTGTGGGTACATACCTCAGTATTAAAGTACATATTGACACCATTGAGGAAAAAGAAAATGTTAGTCCACATTGGTGTCCAGCTTACATGTTTAATATTGATTTAATTAGTCATTTAATTCCAGTACCCTTATTATCTACTTGTTTGAAAAAGCTATTTACTTTCACCACAATGCGAGCCTTAAAATAAGTGACTGAATAGAAATCCAGGCTAGTAGCCTGGTGCTTTCCTAGTGTAGAAACGCGATCCTCCTCCCCCATTCTAGCTTGAACATCACAATGTCAAACATTCTGCACATATTCCCCAAGGAATCTGCAAGGCTAATTAGGGTGAGCTTCACCATAAAGAATACAGTTGTTAAAACAGCTTCTGAACACACTAGAGTAATGAGCATTCTTTACGCATGCTGTGATTTGTTACTTCAATTTACAGTCATATATCTCTTAGGAAATAACTCATACGTTGTTATTTATTGCATGTATGATTATTAATGATATATTAACAACAATTGAAAGTAACTGTTTTCACCTCAATAACTCCTGTACTTAGCTCAATGTTTAAAGAGTCAGGAGGCATTATCTATAGGAAAATACTTCTTTGCTTTTATTTACTATTTCTTTCTCAAAAATAGTAAAGAAAATCGCCAAAAGTCTATAAGAAAAACATATTATCCAACTTTTCATAAAATTTATGTCATTATTATGTTTACAATAAATTACTTGTTTTAGACTAGATTATTTATATTCTTGAACCCTTCATAAATTCCAATGACTCCTATATTCTAAGCTCTAGTATTTCATAAAAAGTAGAATTATGTATTATTTTGTCAGTGATTTGAGCAAGGAAAATTTTGTGTACGTTGGTAATTTTTTCAATTAATGTTGGTAGAATAACTGCTTTGCTGATAGTGAGATTTAATCCAAATACAGAGTTAAGTACTTCAAAATGATGTGTTGGTAATTTATCTTGAATTAAATATACAAAGGAGGTTAAGCTACTTACTTAAATATTATGTGTGAGACATCGCACCACTCAGCATTGATGAAAACTGAGCTCCTTACTGCTTCACCTTCAGTACTGACAGATTTTTACCAATTAACTACTACCCAAATGTCTTCTGATAATTGGGACCTTGAAACAAGAGAGCTTTTGTTTCAGGAATTCAAAATAATGCATTCAATTTAAATAAGCTTTGTGAGTCTTCAAGCCAGTAAGGGGTATGATTTTAGGGTCCAAAGACTTGTTTGGGATTCCATGAAATCATGGGTGCTTTGTGCTTACATTCCTGCAATAGTCTTTTCCAACTATATAAATTGCTGCATTACAACTGTGGCATATTTCCAGAAAGACAAAAGATTCTGCCTTTGAAAATTTCAGAGAGTTAAATAAAGCACTTCAATATACCAGTTAGATCATATCATAGAATTCCTTGACATTAGTAGCAAATAAACAATTAAATCAGCTTTGATGATTAGTACAAAAAAGATTGTTGATGTAAGTGATGCCATCCGATAAGACAACACCTTAGGTCGCTAATTGTTTAAGCATAGACATTATTTTTGACAAGTATTTACTGCGTGAGACTTCTTAATCTCTTTTCTGGAATAGACTTGTGAAATGACTATTGTCAGATCTACTGTAAAATCTGAAATTAAATATAATCTTTTGGAAATACTGTATCTTGCATAACGTATTGTTATTTTTCAAGCATATTACCTTAACATGTCAACTGAAGACATATGGTTCTTTGACACCATTGCCAGATATAAAAGCCTTAATTTTTAAAAAAGAGAAGTATAACAATTTACAATAACAAAACAAACAAATAAGCAAAGGATGTGGCTACATTTCCAGTATGGTCTTTCTAGAAAGACTAGAGGGACAGGACTTGAAAGAAAGCAACACATCTGCATAGCTAAGGAGAATGATAAGAGCATCAGATGAAACAAGTGAATATCAGGATTGAAAAGGCTGCAGGAGTTTGCAAGCAGATGTCAAAAAGCATACACGAAAATGTCAAGAAAAGTATAACAAGCAGCTAAAACTGGTTGCAGAGATTAGGGTGCTAAATATATGCATGATGAGCATACTCCACTATGGCTTACAGACCAAGAGCTGCCTCATAAGCAAGAAGGGGGGAAAAGGCCTTCAAAAATAAATCCTGCAGACAAATCTGGAGGTCAAATGTAAACAGTTAAAAAGGGAGTAAAACTTTACTTAGAACTTGAATCCCAAGTGCCTGTTAGGTTTCTAGATGATAAAAATGTGCTTTTATTAAATAGAAACTATAAAATATCCTATTTTACCAAATATTATTTTATCAAACATTGCAAATAAGCATAGGATCTCTGGATTCCAGAATTTGAGATATCAATATAACAAAAAGAAAAACCCCGTGGTTGGGGTAAGGATCAGAATTTTAAAAAAAGAAAGAAAAACCTTTCAATAGGATTATGATGGCCCACTAAATAACAATGTTTGCTTTAACTAATCTGTAACAGATCTCAATTCTGATTCCAAAAGTATTTAATGAGTGTCATCTTGACCAGACATATAGGTGACAATCATTTGACCTAACTAACAGAAGTTACCGAAATTTATAGGCATGCTACAATGGAACATTCACTCAGTTTAATATTTATCTTAAACTCATTCTTATTGGGAATCAAATGAAAGGACAAGATTCTTCCATCTCAAAACCAAAATTAAAAGTTATTCCATAAAACATATTCTTTTCTCAAGATAATATGCTTTAGCAAAGTATACACTTTGTCAAAACGATGAAATACTATGAAAATAATTTGAAAAGTCATTTAACTGCAAACTGTGCACCTTAATTTCACTTTTAAAATACAATTGTTTCATGAAGACACTAGAGGCCCATTAGTACAAATTTTTATTACTTCACTCTAGGATTTGAATATTCTATGTTGTCCTTTCAATTCCTTTCAGCTTTCTCTTTCCCAGTAATACTTGCTACTAAACTTCACAAATCCAGATCTACTTAGTAAGTAGACCCTTTCTACAATAAATGTAGGTTATTAAAAGAAAATAGATAGCTGGGCATCTGGAATTCTAGCTATTCATGAGACTGTAGTCTGAGCAGCTATCATGGTTCAAGGCCAGCCTGGGCAGCAAAAGTCTATGAGATTATTATCTCTAATTAATCATAGGAAAAGCTGAAGTGGTGCTGTGATTCAAAGTGGTAGTGTTGATAGACTTGAGCCAAAGGAGGTGAGGGAAAACAACCAGGCCCAGAGTTCATGGTGATTTTCTTCATTGAAATACCATTTCTTGGTTGTGTATCCTCAAATGTTACCAGTCATTCAAGGTTCATTTCTTACAACACTTACCTCCATTTCTGAAAGTACATTTCAACTACTAGGCTACTAGGCTATTTTCAAAAGTCCTGTAAATATCCTCATTGGTACAACTGATTTTGGTACATTTCTCCATATTACATTTTGTCTTTTAGAAACTGAATTTTCTTTTTATTAGTAAATGATAGTTTTAGTTTAAGGGAAATATGTTCTAAAGAACTGTATTTCCCAACGTGCAATGTAGATAGTAATAACTAATATTCAGTAAGCAATAAGGACTGAGCAAGGTTTTTTCAGGAAGTTAATTCAAGGAATTTAATACTTATAGGCATGGCTCTGATTTGCTCTCCTATTTTCTCTTTCATGAATAGAAAACAAAGATGAAGTCTGGGAATCCGACCATTATCCCGAGTGATACTATATATTACTCATAGAGGTAAATGACTAAATTTTATGGTTCTTCTAATAATGAAACTGCCATTTTAAAAAGCTATAAACTTCATTTTCATGAAGAGAAATAAAAAAAAGTTTAATCCATTGGGAGTTTTCTTGGATGGGAAGAAAAATCGGTTTCCTTTTTTCACATGTAATTCCTAACAGATATAGTTTTATTTAGCCATAAATTCACCCATTAACAACATATTTGTTGTCTACAAGCTATTTATTTTGTACCAGACTTAGCTTTATTTACTCTTGAATTAAACTACTAACAGGTTAATTGTTGTTCACAAAATATTTGTTTTTAACCACCATTTTGTTATATATTGATGACATAAAGATAAATGAGAAATGTTCTTTGCTTTCCAGAAACTCCCAAATGCAGCTGGAAAGAAACAAGAGAAAGGCAATTAATAAGATAAAATGGTTAGGTAACCCCTTAGAGGAGGAAGCACAAGTGCCCAGTCTTGAAAACAATATTTGCCCAAAAAAGAATTTAAATGAGAGTAAAGATGCAGAGGAGAGTTTGATAAGGGCACAGGAGACACTTTATGAAGCATTTTTAATGCCATGTTTATGAACTGAGAGCTTTATCTCAAGGTGCTGAGGAGAAAGTGAAGAATTTCCTAAAGGGAAGGCAAATTGATATTCACATTTTGAACACATCAGTCTAGGAATTACTTGGACAGAAGTTTGAAAAAAAGATCTCTTAGAAGAATCTCATGTACTCATGCAAACAGAACTATAATGTAAGGTATCCTAGGATAGCTCAAACAGTATATTTTTTTAGAAAGGCTCAGTCAAAGCCCAACAAAAGAAACTCTATGAAGTGGGGAATAAAGCCAAGGGAGATAACAAAGAGGAAAGCAGGCGGAGGTGGGAGGATGTGAGGAGGAGCAGGGTTATTTCATGTGATTGTTGTTCTTATTGTACTATATGCACTATGTTATTTCTCTTCTCTTTTTTAGCCCTTATGGTTAATCTCATGTTGTTACTATATCTGACTTTGTTACCTGGTATATTGTATAGATGTTTATTTGTTTATTTGAAATAGGAAAGAGAAGGGGGGAAACAAGATCATTGGGAGGGGGTGAGAGGAAGAGAAACATGAGACAAAAACATGAGAAGGGGTATTAATACGTGAGAAATAATGCACCTACCACCTGACGAATGGAACTGTAACCCCTTTATATATTATCCCGACAACAAAATTAAAAACATTAAAAATATTTAAAAACATCAAAGCAGCAAAACCAGTAGAACATAAAAAGAATTCATTTTATATACCACAAAATTTAGAAATGGGAGTTGGTATGTGGATTGGAAGGGAAAAGTGGGAGGGAAAGGAGATTGTTGAAAGGGTGAAACAGATCAAGATGCATTTTATTCAGAGACAGTTTTGCTAAAGTACATTTCTTTTGTACAACTACCTAAAGACTTTAAAATAAAACTAAAGAAAGATAGAATACAAGTTATCTTGATCAAGGAAAATTTTTGATTGAAAAGTTGCTTGGGACATACTATTGAGACTATTTCATGGGACTTAATGAAAGATAGTAGAAACAAGTAGGATTCCAAATTCTGGTTTCTCAAAATATGGGAATACTATCATCAAAGAATAGAAGTAAGTTTGTTGAAGGTTTAAGGAAATAGGAAATTTTATTTTGCATAATAAAGTCTTGAGGCAACATGATTATCAGAAAGATATGTATTTGGGGCCATTATATATAATGATCTTGAGTTCAGGATCAAAGTTCAGGCTTTTTCAATCACTGGTGTTTATTTAAAATAAATAAAAGTAAAATCACCCAGAGGATGAAAAGTTACAGTAGACTTTGTCAATAAACAAATAGAAAAAAGAAAAGAAGGAAGGAATGAATGAAGGAAGGAAGGAAAGAAGGAAGAAAGAAAGAAAGAAAGAAAAAGAAAGAAAGAAAGAAAACTTTAAATTGTGGTTCTTTTGGATATCAGTTCAGAGAGAGATATTTCCAGGACTTACAGAGCAAGAATCAATTAGGAGTGGATAAAATAATAACGGAGGCAAATGTAATACAATGTAATTTATTCACTTTTGTATTACAGCTTGAATGCCCAATTTCATCACAATTTTAGAAGGTAGTTTTTATATCTCTTTTCTCTTAAGAATGTCCCATTTTACATTACATATGTATATATGTACATAGATATACATAGATATGTATGTAAATATATGTATAATGGATCATTCATATACAAATATATCCACATATATGCATATATACACAAATATATATCTGTCCTATATGCATAATAATGGCTGTAAAAACACCAGTGACTAACGTTGATCTGATGAACATGTAAATTTGGGTGCACTGAATCTAGAAGCAACTCTGCCAGCAGACAATATTGAGTCTTTTTTATTTTTTTAATAATTGTTTTCACTTTCCTCCATATCTTCCTTGCAATATCCAACTCATTCTTTTTGTAGTCCTCTGTGTAAACAAAGTGTGCATACAGATCTTTCTCCTTGTTTCAAAACATTTGTTTTCCTTTTTTATAATCTACATTTCCTTTCTGCCCCAGCTCCGAGCATGAGCAACCTGTCTTCAACAGCTGGCATTTATAGAGCTATAAGTTTCCATAACTTCTACAGGAGCTTTGCATGCACAAGCATGCCAAATCAAGCCCTTGAGCTACTCTGTAAATAATTTCTAAAATAAATTTCATTTGTAATGACCTGAAGTTCAGTTTGTAACCATTTGGAAAAGCTATATCTTCTCACAGAGCTTACAAGTTTTCTCTCTGCAATGTTAGATGCAAATGCTACTCACATAATTAGTATACATGTGGAATTTATGGCACAAAAAAGTGTAACTGATTAAAACAAACTGAATCACTTAGAGCAGCACTAAAGCACAAACAAAACTTTTGTTTAGAAAACTTCTCATTTTTCTTACCAAGTGTTTGGGCTTGAGGTTCTCTCTAACCATAATATGGTGCGTTTTGGGGCTTCGATTATCTGTTTTGGCATTTTACACACATAGAACACCTGCATGAGATAGGTTCCATGACTCAAACAGCTTGCGATGTAAGAATTTATTATTGGATGAACCTTATTCATGCTGCTTAAATGAAAGAAGGTGTGTCACTAATGGTTTCTTCAGTTTAGTAATTGGTATATTTTCTACCATCTTCCTACTTTTATTTTTCCCCATCTGTTTCAGTGGCTGTATTGCTCTCAAAGTGAAATTTTCATGGCCTCCATTTTTTTCCCTACAACCTTTTCCCCTCAACATTTGCTTCTGTTTTTCTTACAGGATTTTCATAAAGTTCTTGTCCTGGTGATCTACATCCTAAAAGAATTCCAAATAATTGAAGTCCTAAAGGAAGAAGAAGATTTGGGAGAAAATGAAATAGAGAGTAAGGAAACAAACATTTTGCAATGAAATATAGTCTAAACTCAGTCACTATTCTTTTATAGTGTATTGGCACTTATACTCATTGTTTAGAATTTTTAAATACTTCCTCACTGGTAGTACCAATACTACCAAACATGTTTGTTCCTCTCTCTCCATTGTACACTCTTTGGTCTGAATCACTAACTGCTTTGGGCTCTTAAGAAAAAGTTTTAAAAATCCTGAAAATATTAGACTAAATAATTTGCATTTCTTTATAGGATTAAAAATGATGAAGTAAATAAAAGTATATCTTTTTATGGAGCAGATATTATTGCTTTTTGCACTGTTAAGAGGAAATTATCACTCATTACATTGGTGTGCTGGCTAATCCTCATAATTTAAAACCTTTCTTCCTCAGCTACAAGCCTTCGATGAAGGAGTGGGGAGAACATTGTGAAAGGCTACGAAAGCTTGATTTGTAACATTTGCTAATTTCCATGGTGTAAATATGTCTATCATGGTTACTTTTTACCAGTTTAGGAACTGGGTGGATTAATTTTAAAAATCTTCCTACTTAAAAATACCTGGTGTTTCCAACATACTACCGCAAAAGTATCTCAGGACCTCATATACAAATTTAGGGGAGAACAGTACAATCTGGGCACATTTATTCTTATCACCTATTTACATTGTTGAAAGATCAGCCTTATAATTTTCTTTAGGCCATTTCTGGGCCTTTAGTTGTTGGCATTTACCCTCAAAGTTCCTCTCCCTCCTTTTAAATTTCCCAACTTTGTACCATTTTATTGTTCCTAAAAAAGCAGCGAGTGATCTGTGATTTAGAAATCCTTCAATATAATCTCACCCAGATTAAATGATGTATTCTAATGGTAAAAGAGATAATATAGATCAGATGGATTGTGTTCTAAAACTAAGGTGCTGAAATGAAACTACTTTGTATAACTATTTAAGGAAAAGTAAGCCACACCCAATGAAAAATAAGCTTCATGTTTCTCCCATTTGTAAATCAGTATATGTCTAGGATAGTTTTAGCAGAGGATCACAATAGCTCAATAATTATGTACAGGTGTCTATACAAGATATGGAAAAAAGAGCTTTGGGGTTTTGTGTTTTGTTTTGTTTTGTTTTGTTTTTAAAGTACTGTGTGAAGTTGAAGTTGTTTCTTTTTTCCTTCCTTTTTTTTTTGTCCTTTTGTTTTATCCCCTGTTGTCACTCTTTCTGTTTTCGGTACTCTGTGCCTAGCATATATGTTTATCTGATCTGAGGAAGGGAAGAAGAACAACAAAATAGTGAGGAAAAAAGACAAAGTGATACTCGGAATTGAGCTTTACAATTTGGTGAGGAGGGATGAGGAGGAAAAATGGGTGAAATGTACTTATCTTACTTAAGTAGCTGTAATCCCTCTGCATGTCACCCTTACAATGAAATTTAAAGGAATTAAATTGCATGACCCAGAAAAAAATAATAGAGAAATGAATGTCACTGTGTCAAGTGAGGTAGCAGCTTATATATCTGAAAAAAAAATGTCCTCACTTGGGGGCCAGGAGTTTGGCCTAGTGGTAGCATGCACAAAGGCCTGAGTGTGATTCCTCAGTACCACATACATAGAAATAACTGAAAGTGGGGCTGTGGCTCAAGTGGTAGAGCTCTATTCTTGAGAAAGTCCAAAGACAGTGCTAAGACCCTGAGTTCAAGCCCAGGATTGGCAAAATAATAATAATAATAATAATAATAATAATAATAATAATAATAATGATAATGTTCTCACTTGGAAGACTAAATCCTTACCACTATAAGGCATGAGGAAAACAACAGTGTTTGTATGTCCATTAGGTCAGTTCCCAAAGAGGGTTTTAATGTTCAGGCTATTTCTTCAAAAGAAGCTGGTGACATTCCAGAGGGTACATAATATTGACTTTCTCAGTTTATCTTACTCATCATTCCTTCCTAACACATCCAGTAAATTTATACCTGCCTGATTCTCTTCACTTCTAAGCCAGAACCAAGTCATTCTCTTTTGCTCTTCATTATTTTCACTCCTCTCCTTGTCTGTGCTTTCTTAATATCTATTTTTTTTCCTGTTCTTCCTCTTATTAATAGTTTTTTTCCTTGGTCCTAAGTCTGCTCCAAATTTACCAATTTCAAATCGATATTTTAGTACTTTTAGAATTTTTCTAATTAATTTGTATCTTATCTTTATTTTGATACCATTAAAATATGTACACTGTTTGTTTTAGTATGATGAACTGATACAAGTAATTTCTGCTTCTTCTTTTCCTGTAGAATTGAAATGATAGTAATATATGCTTTGTACATCTGTGGAAATATCAATTAATATATAAAATTAGTATAGGAGAGTAGGTAAATATCTTATTGCATAGTAATTTTTATTAGATATTAGTTTATACTATGAGGATTAGCAGTAAATGATACTTTATCCCTCATCAAATTCTGGACTCTAAAATCAGACTCTATTCTAACTATCTCTTGACCCTAGATTCTCTCTTCACATCTGGCATTTAGTAGAAGTTTAAGCTGCTTTTTTTTGTTAACTAACATGGCATCCTTGGTACTATTTGTCTTCTCATATTGTATGTATATGTTTGTTCTACCAAAGCAAATGATAAATTTTCTAGGAAAGAAATGTATACTTTATTTCTTTAAATATATCATTTAAAGAAATTAACATGGTGCAGGAAAATGCTAAGAAATAATACTGTTGAGTAAATGGTGTTAACCTCAAATAATATGAATTCATGGGTTCTCACTGTTTTCTTCTTGTTCTTCACCCAGAATAAGAGCTGCCAGGGCATGAGTTCCATTTGACTGATGTATTTAAAATGCAAATAGGCATTTGGTACTCAAAGAACTGTAATGACAACAATAAGAATGATAACCAGATTACTGCTGTAGTAATCTGATTAAGAAATATGCAAAAAAGCTCCGTTTCCTATTGCAGCTGGAGAAGTGAAGCATGACTGTTTAAGTGAAGAATAGTCATTTCTTTAAATAATCCAAAGATTGCAAACCCTCAAAAAATTAGTGAGATCATCAAAATAGACTCTGAAATTCAGAGTCATGCACATGAACAACTAGTTGAAATAAACTGTGTGAGCTATATAGCCCACCTAGAAGGCTATAATTAAGGCAATCCTCAACAGTATTAAGCAGAATTAGAGACTTGATCCTAGGGGAGATGATAATCTTTATACTGGATTGCAAAAGGCTTTAAATTCCTATCAATCCATGCTAGCTAGATTCCTGCAGTAACTGGCACTATTAAAATAGAAAGGAAAAAAAGGTGTTTGAAAACAAAAGAAAGGAAAATAATTTAAGACCATCAAAGAAGGATTTTTAAGTTTTTAACTCAGTATTTTGTCCACAATAAATACAAAAGTGGTGATATTGCTACCAAGGTCATGAAACTTCTTCTAGAAACATATTTATTTATTATACAACAATACACTAAACTCACATTTTTCTGAAAATTAGGCTGAGTGTTCAGCACATAAGAATATCTTTGTGTGTGTGTGTGTGTGTGTGTGTGTGTGTGTGTGTGTGTGTGTGTAATGGTGCATTAATGCTCACGAATAGATCAAGAGTAAGATAAATATCATGACATCTGTTGCATAAGACAGAGTAGATTGCTGGCCACAGAGAGTAGATTGGGTGGCTCACACCTTTAATATCAACTACTCAAGAGGCTGAAATCTAAGAATTGCATTTTAAAGACATCCGAGGTAGGAAGGTTAATTATCTCTAATTAACTATTTAAAAACCTAGAGCACAAGCCTTGAGCAAAAAAAGCTCAGGGAGTAGCACAAAGGCCCAGAGTTCAAGCCTTGAGACAAATACCAAAAAAATAGAAACAATTTAAAAATAAAAGTAAGGAGTAGATGGGGGAAAGGTGATCGTATATGAGAAATCAATCTGATGAAAATACTGTACAGGCTTGTTGAAATATCATGGTAAAAGCTTTTGAACAATTAACATATACTAAAATGTATATTTATTTACACTGATATTTTGATTCTGTGACAAGTAAAATTATTCTGTTAGGTAGTGTTATAATTACTAAATCTACTTTTGACTCCTTACTGCTGAAAACTAAGATCAGACTTGGAAATTGGGCCCAAGAAGTCAGTAGTCCTCTGCAATCATTTCTCCTCATTATTTCAGAACATAAACTCTCAATCACAGCCTTAGCTCAATCTGATTAGTAAGTAGTTACTATGTACTGGGCACTCTAAACTCATGATATTAATGATACTCACAAAAGGTCTTCTATAAAAATATCAATAAAAACTCAGAGGGAAAGTCACTTCTTTTGTAGCATGTAAGTACCTGATAAAGGTAAACTTTAACCCAGGAAGTATTTTTTCAAAGACTGTGCCAATCACCCTCACATCATGCTACCTCCACCTGCGATCTTGAATGAAAAGGTACATTAATATGCCCTGCATTACTTGCCAACAGGAGTCATGCAGACATTTCATCCAGCACAGAACTCAAAAATCTGGATCTCTCAGGAAGGTTTTGTTTGTTTAAGAGAATGGAGATCATAGCAGTTGCAAAAAATATTCAAGTGGCAGCCGTATTTGTCCTGGTTCACCAAGTTTCTCTTCCCTTGATAAATAATTCATGGCTGAAAGTCTAACTAGGAAGCTATCCCACTTAAATGGAATAATAATCAGAGATCAGCATAGTCTTAGGCTTTACAAAAGATTACACATCTAATGGAATAGAATAGTTGCTGCTCTCAACACAGCCTTCTCCAGCATGACTTAAAGAATAAAAAAAATATAATTGCATAAGGAGCTAGATTCTGCAGCTCACATCTATAGTTCTAGTTAGGTAGGAGACATAAAACCTGTTGTCTAGGCCAGCCCATGAAAAATATGAAACATTTCAGAAAAAGTAAAATTAAAGAAAACCATAGGGTATGAGGAAATTTTATGTGGTGGCATACAACCATTATCATAAGATTCTGAAATGTCAGATAATGAGTTCAAAACCAACCTGAGATATATAGGAAGTTTTAGACCATCATAACCTAAATAATGAGATGTGAGAGGTTCTCTTTAGAAAAAAAGAAAGAAATGAAGCAAAAGAATTGAGAGATACAAGATAAAAGAAGAAACTAAACATGACTAGAAAAAGTGCTAAAAACATGTCTACAATGTTAAGAGAGAAATGAAAGTTGAAAACATTTTATAAAAGGAGACATATTGAAAGCAACAAAAAGTAGTATAGAAAATGTCTAAAAACAAAATTAAGGCTACTAAAAACACATTAAACAGGCAGAATAATTAACTAGAGGAAGATGAATGGCTTATAATAAAATAAGAGATGAACAAATCTGAATATGAAAGTATTCGAACATATATCTCAACATATAATTTATATCTACAAAGGCAAAAGTACATGAAGTTTCTGGATCATACCTTTGAAATATGGAAATTAGATAAGTTAAATTTTCCTATTGAAATGATATGTCTTTTTTCAGGGAAAACTGTTCTGTCAGTTAACACCTTGTGGTATGCTAGAGATATTCCTGAATAACAAATACAGAAAAAAATCATCATGGAGGCCCTTGTTTCAAGTGTCAAGGCCCTGAGATCAACTCCTCATTGCTAGTGTGACCCCCTCAAATTTGTTTAATGATAGGCAGCAAACTAATAAGATATAAATATATATATAACCCATTAATATATATTCATATATATTATATAAGATATATAACCAATTAAAAATAAACTCAGTAGATTGGTAAGTGAAAGAAACCATAACAAATTTTGTTAATTTCCTACTAAGTTGTCTTATAACAATTCAGGTACAATGTTAAAATTTCATACAGCCAAGTCTATTCAACACCCATAAGCACTTTAGCAACTATTTAGTCATCAGATCCAAACAGTGACATTTGAATTAAGTCCAGGAAAGGCAACTTGAGATATAATATGATGATAATAAAGTTATTTGATTAATATTAATATCAAACAATAAAGGAACATAGGGTCTTATATCACTCTCATGTCTATAAACACATTGTAAACAAAACTGGAGAGGAAATAAGCAAAGTTTCATTAAGTGAATTTATAATCATCTTCCAGATAAGAACTCAATAAACATTACCCAATTTTGTCAAATGAACTGTGGACACAAAGCTTATAAATAGTGATGAAATGAGTACTAATAATATATATTTGTGAAGTAAAAGTGATCAAATTGTTAATAAGTACATGTAGCAACAAACTGGGCCAATATCTTATCTAGAGATATTCAAATTTAATGAAATTTCTCTATTTAATAAACTTCAAAATAGTTTTAACATAATATAGTCACAAAAGTGACTATAGTCAAAAAGTTGTTAAGAGTTTCAAATAATGAGGAAAAAACATATATACAAAAGAGAAGTGAAATATCAACTACTAAGTGAAAGACTGAAAAGAAATATAAAATAGACTATCGCAAAGTAACAATGAAATCAAGCTAAGAAAAGCTACAGACAGAAATTGTTACTAACAAATGTAAAAGCTGATAAATAGTAAAATAGGAAAATTTGCAAAGTAAATTCAGCAAAGCACTTAGGCTTACATAAAGATGTTCCATATAAAACTAAAGACACATCATACATTTTAATATACTAATATGCATAATCTATGCATATATACACAATACATACATGCACAGTTATATCTAAGTGAAGCTAATATTGAAGAAATAACATTATGGAGAAGATACATTTAAAAATGAATGTTAATAACTATGTTATAAAGACATAACAACATAATTCACACATTATATATAACTACATATACATAAAGCTAAATGTGTATGTGCAAACTAATCATGGTAAAATAAGATAAAAAATACAAAGCAATATATAAGTTAAGAAGGAAAGAATTGAGTGTGTTGGTACATACGGCTGCATCAAAAATGAGAAAATTTTCTACACTCCGAAAATGAATTTGAAAGTATAAATAAAATAAATGCTTTCTTAAGATAACAGAACTGACAGAACTGTTTCAGAGAATAACAAAAGTTTAATCAGTTGCAGTCAAAAAACAAGCAAAATGTTTTTTTTAAATCTATTTCTAAATAAGCCAGACTCCATAAATGATGGGATTTCAGTGGTGAAATGTAACCATTCAGCAAATACAATAACAAGCTTTTTAAATATTATAGGATAGTAGAAAATACATAATTTCCAGAATCATTTTTATACAACCAGATTACAATCAGAATTCTTAACCTGTAAAAATCAATTTTTTAAAAAGAGTAAGAATTAAATAAATTCAGTTCTATTTTACTTTCCTTTGACAACAGAACAAATAATAAAAGAATATGCAACTAACAAGATTAGTTCACGGAATATGAGGACAAATATATTTATATAAATCAAATAATTTAAAAATATTAGAAAGTGTAAAAACAATTTAAAATTATTCATATATAAAACAAAAGCTTGTTTAGTAAGTTATATAGTCTGGTTTATACTCAGTTCTTAATAAAATATTAGGCTGTGTTTTGTTTCTAAATATATGTACATATATATATGTAGGAGCAAAATCTCTGATAATCGTGAAATATTGAAGTGTCTGCAGTAAATTAGGTAACAATGAAATTGAATCCTCATTGATGTTGTTATTATTTGGATCCTAAATGATGTGTTTTAATACTGCTCCGGAAGTACCAAGTGATATATATGAATATTTTTTATATTTGTATTTAAAAATATTATAAGTAATGAAAATGAGAATTTCCAAGTAACTGAATTTAAATGAAAATGAAATAAAAAATCACTAAATATACAAAATTATATCGAATACATTAAAATTCAATTTTATAAATACGTAAAAATCTCATAAAAGCTTCATTACAAAAACAAAAAGAATAACTATCTGAGCTTAAAGTTAGTCAAAATGTGAAATACTACTATAAAAATTATAAGATGCTATCTAGCTATGTCTAAATATTTTTCATAAGCTTTAAAAGACAAAGATAAAACTTATTCTGATACAGTTAAATTCAGTATTATAAAACTGTAAGTTTAAACTAAATTAATCTACAGATTTCACATGATCCAGATAAAATACCAGCAGCTTTATTTTTGGGATTTGAACAAGCTGATTCTAAAATTTTATGTAAAAATAAACATGAAAAATTGGCAGGAAGTTTCTGAAAAAAATTAAGAGTAGTAAAAGAGAAGACTCTGATAAAATAGTAAGTTATTTTAATACCATCGAAATTGTTTGCTCTTGTTTTGTGACAGGCAGACTGATTAACTGAATAAACATCAAAAAAGAAATAGAAAAACACAAGGAAATTATTGTATCATAGAGTTTACCTCTCAAATCAGAGGAGAAAAACCTTGAAGTATAAATTATTTTGTTAAACATTAGCTAGTTATTTAAACACAAAACTGCTTATCATCCTAATACAATATAAAGGTAAAAAATAAATGTCCAAAACCATTAGAAATGAGGATATGAAAGGATCAATTTCAGTATTGGACTAACCTTTCTTTTTTTCCCATATATTTTTATTGTAATTAATAGAAGGGTTACATTATATTCACAAGATATAAGGTGCATTACTTCACATACTTTGATACTCTTTCTCATGTCTTGGCCCCATTTCCCTCCTACCACCCCTACCCCTCATCTTGTTTTTCTTCCTTCCCTATCTGACTTCAAATAACCAAATACACATATATACAATATATCAGATGACAAGGTGAAATACTGTAACAATATGAGATAACCAAAGGGCAGAAAAGAGTTGAGAGATAACATAGTATATTAAGGACAACAATTACTCATTATATGGCTTTTGTTTCTATATCCTGGAGGTCCTTTCATTTAGCGTCATACTATATGGCCTTATGAACAAAACCTAAATACATATGGGCTAAACTTTCTAAACAAGGGCACCATCTCAAAACACCATTAAAAAGATTGATAATTACAACTGTATAAAAATCAAAATATACCTCAAAGCTCAAGAAAAGAAATAAAAATAGTAAGCTTATTAAATAGTATTCTTTCCTTCATATTTAATAAACTTAAATATAAAATTTAAAATGGTACCTGAACTACAAAACTGGTAAATTTTAGTCTTCATAAGGAACTGTAATCTCACATAGCTTTTGATACAAAAATGCTTGTTTGATTTATTTATCTTGAATTTCTGCATAAAGACATAGGAAAATATTAATTGTAGCATAAATTTCAAATCAAAGACCTGCAAAATCCTTAAATGTTAATTAACAATAAATTAGTTAAACAAATTTCAGGGTATCCATAAATGAAATATTCTGCAACTGTGTAAAGCAAGGATTGTCATGGAGGTAGAAATGAATAAATCCTCAGATATAATGTTATTTCATATGTTAATATAAGTATACATAAAATGATTAATAATAGCATGCAAAGGTTAAAATTGAGATTGGAGGGCAAGGATGTGAGGATCTGGTGTTTCTCATACTATAATATTTCTACATCTTAGAAATTTTTGCATACATATGTACATCAACTTTTTTTAATGAATTCATTTTACTTATTTATTATTTTATTTATTTATTTATTCATTTTTTGCCAGTCCTGGGCTTCAGCTCAGGGCCTGAGCACTGCCCTTGGACTTTCTCAAGTCTAGAGCTCTACCACTTGAGCTTCAGCACCACTTCTGGCATTTTTTTTTCTATGTACATGGTGCCAAGGAACCAAACAGGGTCTTTGTGTATGCTAGGCAAGCACTCTACCACTAGTGTACCAAAAACATAAAAGTCAAGTTTGGTAAAGTAGGCCTCAAGTAGTTTCTTTATACCCTTTAGGTTTACATAACATGTCAGTGTCCAACATTGATTATAATAATAAAATTACTTTTCCAGTTCAATAATTAATTTACATTACAGTTTCTTATTTTAATATTCATTCTTTCAAGACAAAAATAATCTTAGGATATGGAGAAAGGCATGGAGATTGACTATAATCAGCATGATCTCTTAAACTCTTAATGATATACCTGAAATTAATTCATGTTCATGAATTTTAAAGGAAACTCCAAGACCTAACTAGTATATATATACATATATATGTATAATTCGGAGAAAGCAATGAAATTATATTCAGATTACTTAAGTTTTAAGTTGATAACCACTTACTTAAGCAAGATGTTCAATCTGTTAAAGCCTCAATTCATTGAATGACAAAATGGGCAACAACTTCACAGTGCAACTGTGAAGATAAAACTCAGACATATTAAGTGTAGAAAAAAGATTCCAGGTTATTTAGAGTGATAAAAATGTTACCTAAAATGATTATCTTTGTGTTATTCTCTACAATAGCATCTTCAGGCCAGAAAATGGTTCAAGGTCCCAACAGATCCAAAATAAATTGCAGAAAGTTATAAAGGCTAGAGAATGGAAACCACATGCAATTGAATAGACTCTCAGTTCACTCAGTAGCTCCTGACCAACATGGAAAACTCTTGGAGTCATGTGTAATGTTTAGCTGGGTGCATTTTGAGTGTTTTTTACATACTTCTTAATTGTTGCTAATGACCCAGTGGAGAATTTTTTCAAGTCTACTAAAGGAGCATTTTATTTGTTACTTAGCACTACCACTGTTCTTTTTCCCCCCAATTTTCTTCTCTCCCTCTGTTTTCTGCCTCTTCTTCCATTACATAAATAGAGTCATGCCATATGTGTAATTTGCTTCAATTTCATTCCTATCCCCTTATAGAAAATTGTTTTAAATGGACTATCCTAACAGAGCTAGTGGTGTTAACTAGATCAAACAGTTAAATGTGAAAAAAATGGCTTTCCATGACATTTGTTTATGTTGGCTTTTTCATTAAGTTTCTAGGAAAAAAAAATTTATCACTGTGACAGTTAATTCCAATCCCAGCTCTGACTGGGTAAGCAGTAACTTGCCAAGTTTTAGCTAGAAGTATTCCTTAGCCTTTACCAAAGAAGGACCAATTTGAGGTATATTTCTATAATGGATGAGCCTTCTGTCTAACTATTCCATTACCTCATTCAGTTTGAAGTCAATTTAGAACTTATGGACAGTGCCAAATTTACAGTCCTGAGTCCAGACTCCTCTTTTTAGTCTACGGAGAAGTCATTGCATAAATTGTCATTCAGCAAGCCTCTGAGCCAGCTCCACTCCATCACTGTCTTATTCCTGAAGGACACAAGAGTTTCAGACTGTTAGTCTATGTAATAATGTTATCATCCTTAGGTATCAGTGACTCTATCTGAAACCTCCAGCCTCCACTTTATGGACTATTGCATCACTGAAAGAATGGGTTTGTAAAAGCCACCAAGCTTTAAAGCACACAAGAGTCAAGCCCCTATGTAGCTTTCTGTTCACTCTGTGATTATAAATTAGCAATTTATACACAATTTCACTCTGTCAAAAGTTTTGGAGATCTGAGCTCTAAGAGACTTGGTACCCTGATGGTAGAAAATAACAGTTCATGGAATGACAGATAAGAACATCTTCCCAAAGAAGTAATAACATCATGGTTGAATAAGGGGCTAGTTTATTTGTGTGAACATGCCATCTAGAATTAGCACAGCACTGCAGGAATAGGATTGCCTTGGCTATCTCATAGTATTACTATTATTGTGAGGCTAGTTACATCATTCTTTCAGATGAGGCATAAAGAAAGAGAAAGGTTTGGCCCCACCAATAGCTCAGGTTTTGCCATACATATCCCATTCTTTTCAGCCTTAAGTCATTTCCATATATTTTCCTTTGCTGGAAAATCTTCAATTTAATTGCATATACCCAATATCAACTTTAAGCCTAGAGCTTAAATTAATAGGGTAAAGGATGTGTCAAAGTAGAAATTCAACATGAAGAAAGATTTTTAAGTTAAGGGACAAACAATAGAAAACAAGGTCCAGAGGCCTGGGACTTGAAGGGAAATAAATCCAAGGTTCTAAGATTTACAAATATGAAAGATGTCCAAGGTTTATTTTAATGCAAGAAGACAGATTAGTTCAAGAAAATATCTGTGTGCTCATATGTACAGTGTCTGGTTAGATCTATCCCCATTTCAACCTTGAAGTTGTTTTCACCGTCCATAGTCTAACTCAAATATGCATCTGCAGCCTTCAGAAATTCCTTCCTGATTCCCCAGGATGAGTCATCCTTTCCTTTGCAATCTCTCAAGACTTGTTGAAATTGTGTAGTTTGGAACTTATTATTTTAATATAGTTAAATGTAGATTTATCTTCTTCAGATGAAGCCAAGTGTGATATTTTATTTCACTTTAAATCCCTAATGCCTAACTACTTCATAAGGTAGATGCATAATTCAGACTAGATGAATGGAACTCAAGTATTACTGCCATCATGCATGAGATGAGCTTAGGCATAGAACAAGTCACAGCAGCTTTAATGAGCTAGATTTTATTACCTACTTCATTATTCCATAGCCATCACAAGAGAAAGTTTATCATAACTGCAGGTTCGATTAAAAGAAGGTCATTAAATTAGATTTTAAAAAAGCAAATACCAAACAAAAATATTACTGAAATAATGTGTGCATGCATCAAATATGGTATCATTTCGAAGATAAATTTGCCTTTTTGCAACTGACTCAAGAAAAATGTAGTTGGATTATGAAAGGGAGATATAATACTATGAACCACCTACTGTGAAAGAATATTAAATATCTATGATAATTGAGACTCCAATAACTATTTACAAAGCAAAGAATGGTATTTATATTACTAAAGTGGCATTCGTAAAACATTTGGATAATTTTAGTTCAAGGTTTCAATCTTTGTGATTTCAGAGCTTTCATTGTGGCAGCTCCCTGTCATGTTGCAGAAGGAATGCTTATTCATACGCTGTGTCTTTATTCTTTAGTCATTAGTAAAAATGGGTCATAGATCATGTCATGTTTTCTGTAACCTAGTTATAATTCTGGCAGGAGGGAAGTTTCCAAATCATGATTCATATAGAAACCTTTAAAAACCCATTAGCTTCTGATAATTATACTAATATCTAACACACTAAAATCACGGAGCTAATTTCAGCAAACGATCAGCAGTGAACGTATTCTGGTGAGGCTTTTCTCTTTCAGCTTCCAGAGAACAAAAGAGAAGACAGTTTGGGGCTCCAACATGACACCCTATTTCAGAGGCAGAAGAAACAGGTTCACAGAAGCCTCACATCGTGAGTTAGCGGATTCTAAAATGAAAACCAAGAATATTAGAGCAACATCTCTAAATGTGACTCTAGGCACTGGAGAAGCCTCTCTACTTGTGATTGATTTGCATTCCTGCCTATGTCTGAATTCATATTCCATAAGCACAGATGGAGGTGTGATAGATTTTTTTTGAGCACATCTATTTATTCAGATACCGGATTCAGTCTGAGTAGGGAGGTGGTAGAGGCTGCTGGGAGCAGATGGTGCATAGGCACTATGACTTCAGAAAAAAACATTCTTTAGAGATAAGTGGCACCGTAATAATAATAATACTTAGCACATATATTGCACCTTTGGTCTGCCAACATTAACTAATTAATCTTCAGTAGACCCTTGTGAGATAAGTAAGTGCTTATAATTATCTCTATTATGCAGTCAACTCAACTAAGAATGTGTCTGCACATACTGTGGAAGAATTGGCCCAAGCTAAAAACCGGGTGGATCCAATTTACATGGCTCTTTAAGATTTCTGCTCTAGTAGCAGAGACTAGTATTTCTAGACTCCCTGCTGTTTGAGACACCAAGTAGATTTGAAGCAGGATATCAACTGCAAGACTTATTTCATTCAGAAGTTTGTACTGCAGGAATCCAAAAAAGGCTTGGAGAAGAGTTGAGTCATTTTCCTAAACCTATGGCTGGCCAGAAGCAGGTGAAGAATTACACAGCCCCTGGCTGATTGTCCCGGTTCAAGAAAGCAACTGACTATGTGCATCTTTAATTAATAGTCTTTAAAGAACTGAGCAAAATAAAGAGTTCAGCTTTCTCTTAATAGTTGCACTTGTGGTTTATCTGGGGCAAGACAATCCAGTGGACCTATGGCTTTTGCCAGAGACTGGTTACTGCATTGGAATGAAGGACTGCTGCTCAAAGATGACATTGAATTGCTGGGTCATAGGGAAGCTCTATGTTTAGCCTTTTGAGGCACTGCCATATTGCTTTCCATAGTGGTTGAACAAGTTTGCACTCCCACCAACAGTGTAGTAGGGATCCCTCCTGGCCACATCCCCTCCAGCATCTGTTGTTATTTGTTTTCCTGATCCTAGCCATTCTAACTGGAGTGAGGTGGAATCTTAAGAGTTGTTTTGATTTGCATTTCTTTTATGACCAGAGATGTTGAGCATTTCTTCATGTGTCTATAGGCCATTTTTGTTTCTTCTTCAGAGAAGACTCTCTTTAAGTCTTTAGCCCATCTTTTGATGGGATGGTTGTTACTTTGGAGATTAGTTTTGGATTGATTCAATTTTTTGAGCTGTTGATATATTTTAGATATGAGGCCTTTGTCTGTTGTATGGTGCGTGAAGATCTTCTCCCACTCTGTAGGCTTCCTAATTAATTTACTAGCTATGCCCTTTGCCATACAAAAGCTCTGCAGTTTAATGCAGTCCCACTTATCCAGCCTTTTTAGAGGTCAAATTTACATTCAAGTATTTCTATGATCTCCTTGCTGATTTGAATAGTTCACACTGATCTCTCCTTTTTTAGGATTTCATCTGAATATTTTAATGTAGATGTTTCATTTGCTGCACAAGTGATTTAGCTTTGATGAATGACATTGGCTACTTGTTTTAATTGGTATAAATATGTGTACAGCTTTCTTTATTGGTGTTGTACTCCTAAGCTCATAGATATTACAATAATTAAATGAACATATACATAGTGAATGGAACTGTATCTGTATTTTTAAAAACTCAAAATAAACCTTATTTACATAATTGTCATTATGTTATCTCAATCCTCAATGATTTCCTTGCCCTCCAAAGAAGCCAGCATAAAAATATTTTACAGAAG
The DNA here is from genome assembly GCF_031878675.1 of Megascapheus bottae. Taxonomy (NCBI): domain Eukaryota; kingdom Metazoa; phylum Chordata; class Mammalia; order Rodentia; family Geomyidae; genus Megascapheus; species Megascapheus bottae. Next base: position 32,252,552 of record NC_143512.1, on the reverse strand, counting down.
TTTGCACTTTACTAGTTAATGGGTCATCTATTTAATCTTCTATGCAATAGATAGGATTCACCTTCCTCGTAGAAGAAGGATCTAAAGTTCAGAAAAGGAGAATTAAATTGAATTAAATTTAAGATAAAACAATCAGGGAACTGAGAGCTACAGATTCCACTAGGGAAGGGGAAGAACTCACCCATGAGAGCACAGGTCTAAGACACCTGTCTAATAAGACTCTTAAGACAGACTATTCCATATTTGGACTCATAAAAACCTTACTAATGCTTTAATATGTCTATTATCTATAGGTAGTATGTCTCTTACCCAGATTATAATATTATTTCGGGAAGTTCCCAGGTATTTCTAGCTTACTTTTAGTCGTTTGCTATAGTACTTCAAATACTTTGAATGGCCAAAATATGCCTACAAAATTCATATCACTATTCTATTCTTTTCTCATGTGATCAGAATATTCTTATTATGATCATGTTATCTAGATGTAGGGAAAGAAAAATAACTAGCCAATAAAATTATGAAGACAAATACATTATAGATTAGGTTTTCCCTAAATCTAGTCCATTTAATCAATTATTTTTCCTTTGTTTAAAATTGTACGAAATATAATGAAGCACTTTGGGTGATAGGTCTCAGACTTTCCTTAATGCCACTCTACTTAGAAATCATTATTATCTCTCTCATAGAACTCCACAAAATATTAATTAGCTCTAGTTCACTCATAATAATTCAGCACAGATGTTGGCATATAGTGTTTTAAGTTTTGTTTTCCTTATTAGTGTTAAACAAATTAGAAAATAAATTAGCAATCAAGAGCACTGTAGTCCATTCACAGAAATCTAATATTTAGTAGATACCAGATTATTTATATTTTATTATTGTTCTCTAACTTATTAATTCACTTTTCCTCTGAACTAGTCATACTATATTATGAATATTGTGAAATAATCATAATATTAACAGCAAAAATGGAAAAATTATAGATATAATTTAAATCATTTTTCTGGAAACTGGGACAAAGGAAGTCTTATTTGACATAGTTAATGGAGCACAAGATACATCCTTTTTATTTTTTTATTATTTTATTTTTTATTGTTGGGGTAACATATGAAGGGGTTACAGTTACATTCACTAGGTAGTAGGTGCATTACTTCACATACATTGATACCCCTTCTCATGTTTTTGTCCCCATTTCCCTCCCTCCACCCCCTCCCAATCATCATTTCTATAGTATGATACTTCCTTTTAATACTAACTTTGACATGAAACATTTATAAAAGTCTCTATAGAAATTAAAATGAATGTAGTGTTTCTACATGTTGTTCTTTACTAACAGTGTATCAAATCTTATTTTCATATTTGCCCATAAAAATTTCTGCCTTTTTTTAAAAGAGGAAAAGGCAGATACAATTACATAAACTATGCCTTTAAGAAAGCTTCCCTTTATGGCTCAGTTTCAGAGGAATTGCCTTGCAAAAGTGCAGCTCTAAGTTTCAACTACAGAACTGAAAAAGCAACAAACAAACACAAAACAAAACAAAAGCCTACTTTCCTAAGAAGGGCTTACGTTTCTAGGAGTTACAAGGTCTCTGAAGGTCAAACATTTGCATAATTACTGAAGGCCTTATATGGCAACATTGGGAGAAGAAAATGCTTATCATTTCACAATATTACATTTTGAACCCAAGAACCTAAACCATATTAAGTCTGGGAATGATAGTCATTTTGAGAAAGTGGGAGAAAGGAAGAGAGAGTGAAGAAGGGAGACAGAGAGGAATGAAGTTAGAAGACAAGTGGACTAGGATATTTTTCTTGTCAGTAGCAAATGTATGCATGAACACTCCACTGCTATTCTTACTGATGGAAGGAGGTCTTGGGAAGTAATAATCATGACAAGACTAAAGGAGCAAATTCAGTTTTTCCTCATTTGAGTAAATATCACTCATTCATTTCATCCATCAGTTCAAGCAAACTCTCTCCATAGAGCACTTGTTCTCAGCTCTGCGAAGCTGTACAGGTGGTGCTGCCTCAGCAGGAAATCGTCTTCTTGCTGAGGGACCGCCAATTATTTGTAGTGAAACTAAAACAGAGGAATAAATATTACATGTTGATGGATGCTTGTCAGGAAAGAGAGTGAGGTACTTTCAATGGGGCTTGTCAGACACAAAATCCTTCAGCAAATCTGCATTTTCAATGGCGAAGTGGCTAGAATTCTCCAGCTACTTCACTGGTGAACCTCAAGATTTATCTCATAAATTTAAATTATAGATGACATAGCACTGGAATGGAAATAAATGACACCTTTAAAAATAAATCTAGTGCAACATTTGGGAAAAGGAATCACACATTTAAATGGGGAAAAATAAGAAAGTTCCAATGTGCCAAAAGAGAGCCTTTATTTGTTGTCCTATTTACTATTCTCTCTCTAAAATTAGTCTCTCTCTCTCTCTCTCTCTCTCTCTCTCTCTCTCTCTCTCTCTCTCTCTCTCTCTCTCTCTCTCTCTCTTTCTCTCTCTCTCTCCTGAAAAAGACATACTAGAGAGCTACTCTGGAAGTTTTGTGCAACTCAAGGAGTAAGCTGGGTTGCAACTATAAGAAAAAGCTTGCCAAGATTGGTGAGCCAAGCTGGCAGGATTTTTTGTTGTGTCAGCATTTGAGAAGCATTGCAATATTGCCCTATAACTGAAGAAGGGAAACCAGGAAGCAGCAAAGATAAATGAGAAGGAACATTTGAAGAAAAGTGTGTACTTAGCTTCAATACAGACTTGGCTTGTATTGCACAGGTACAATCTCTTATAGGAAATAGTCAATTCAACTATAATTCAATCGTGAAGTTTTGCTTTTAAATTTACATGAGATCTGGATTTCAACAGTTTTTTCTGAATCAGATAGTGGTAAAGAATTTAAGAAAAATGATATAGATCTGGAAAATGACAGTATCAGATGCACAAGTTATTGCATCCTAAGGAAATTTTTGTTGACCAGAGAAGGCAGATATTTTGAAATATTTAAAAGAAACAAATGGAAATTATTTCCTACTTTTGCACATCCACATGACCAGGTTTTAACAGTCAATAAAACTTGAAACATTTGTCACTGGAAACCATGTTAGAATTTATGAGTCAAGCCATATTATACCAAAATCAAATGAGCAAATTGAGAAAAACAAAAATAAATAAAAAGTAGCACTGAATTAAAGGAAAGCCATGTCCTACTTTTAACATAAAAGTGTTTGCTGAAGCCAGGAACAGTGGCTCACATTTGTAATCTTAACTGCTCAGGAGACTGAGATTCAGGATTGTGATTTCAAGCCAACCCTGGCTTTGAAGACCATGAGACTCTTATCTCCTATTAACCACTGGAAAACCAGAGGTGGGGCACTGTGGTTCAAGGAGTAGGGTGGTAGCTTTGAGCTGAAGAGCTCAGGAACAGCACCCAGGCCCACAGTTCAAGCCCCTTGACCCACTAAAATAAAATAAAATAAAATAAAATAAAAAAGTGTTTGCTAAGAAGTAGAATACTATTCCAGTGTTTATCTTATCATACACAATATATCTACTGAACAAGAAAGTTGAGGGTGCCATTGGCTCACGCCTGTAGCTACATGGGAGGCTAAGATCTGGAGATCACCGTTCAAAGCCAGCCTGTGCATGAACATCCATGAGACTCTTATTCTCCAGTTAACCACCAGAAAGCCAAGTGTCACCTTGGTTCAAGTGGTAGCACCATGACTGACAAAAAAGGAGAAGAAGAAAAAGGAAGAAGAAGAAGAAGAAGAAGAAGAAGAAGAAGAAGAAGAAGAAGAAGAAGAAGAAGAAGAAGAAGAAGAAATAGAAGAAGAAGAAGAGATAGCATTGCCTAGTGATAGAGTGCTTGCCTAGCATACATGAAACTCTGGGTTCAATTCCTCAGTATCACATACACAGAAAAACCCAGAACTGGTGCTGTGACTCAAGTGGTAGAGCACTAGCCATGAGGAAAGCCTAAGGGAAGTGCTTAGACCCTGAGTTCAAGCTCCAGGCGTGGGGGGTGGAGGCGGAAAAAATGTTGGATAGTATTATATTAGAAATAATGTTTTTTTTTGGTTTAGTTTTGTTTTGTTTTGTTTTTGCCAGTCCTGGGCTCGAGCTCAGGGCTTGAGCACTGTCCTTGGACTTTTTCAAGGCTAGAGCTGTACCAATTGAGCTTCAGCACCACTTCTGGCTTTTTTTTCTATATATGTGGTGCCGAGGAATCAAACCCGGGTCTTCCTGCATGCTAGGCAAGCACTCTACCACTAGGCCAAACTCTCGGCCCGAAATAGTGTTTCTTAAGGAATTATGAATGCGCCGTAGAGAATACATAGGGCAGAGGGGAAAATGGAGGCCTTCCAGAAAAAAAAAAAAACCCTTTCCCAACATTATACTGACTTCCTTCACTGGTCAGTCACAGAAATGTGCGTGCGTGGCACAGAAGATAGAAAGGCTGAAAAGGTGAGTTTCAGGGCATTATCTAGATTCACTACTAGCCTCATTTATGTTCCAACTCACTGTGAGTAGAAAAAAGCAAACATTCTCAAACACTGATCAGTTTTGATTTCCTGGTCACACTCCTTATGTAGAGCTCAAAAAAAATCACATACCTACAAGACTGTGTTGAAGAAACTTGTTGGCAAGGCAGCCAAATGACAAAGTTTCCATGTCCATCTCCTAGAGTTTATCGAATTTTATTACATTAAGCATGGAAAACATTTCCTGGAAAGAAATTTTTTTAGATAGATGATAATTTATTTTTTATTGTAATTAATAGAAAGGTTACATGATATTTGCCAGATAGAAGGTGCATTAATTCACATACATTGATACCCTTCTACCTGTCTTGGTCCCCATTTCCCTCCCCCCACCCCCACCCCTCACCTTGTTTTTCCCCCTTCCCTATCCAATTTCAAATAACCAAATACAAATATATCCCATATATCAAGTAACAAAAGTGAGATACTGTAAAAATATGAGATAACGAAGGGACAACAAAAGAGATGAGAGATAACATAGTACATTAAGGACAACAATCATACATTATACGGCTTTTGTTTCTACATCCTAGAGATCTTTTCATTTAGCGTCATACTATATGGCTTTTTGTATCAAGCTTTTGCTCTATTGCAAATCTGTGCTAGGAGAGCCCAAGGTTTCTACTGATTATGATAAATGAGGGAAACCATTGAGCCTAAGTTCCTTTGAGTCTGGCTAACTTCACTTAATATGATTTTTTCTAAGTCTTTCCATTTCCTAACAAATGGGGCGATTTCGTTCTTTCTGACAGCAGCATAGAATTCCATTGTGTACAAATACCACAACTTGTTGATCCATTCATCCATTGAGGGACATCTAGGTTGGTTCCATATCTTTGCTATGGTAAATAGTGCTGCAATGAACATTGTTGTGCTGGTGGATTTAGTATGCCCTTGTTTCTGGATGATTGGGTAAATGCCAAGTAATGGAATTGCTGGTTCATAGGGGAGCTCTATGTTTAGTCTTTTGAGGCACTGCCATACTGCTTTCCATAGTGGTTGAACGAGTTTGCACTTCCACCAACAGTGTAGTAGTGATCCCTCCTGGCCACATCCCCTCCAGCATCTGTTGTTATTGGTTTTCTTGATGCTGGCCATTCTAACTGGAGTGAGGTGGAATCTTAGAGTTGTTTTGATTTGCATTTCTTTTATGACCAGAGATGTTGAGCATTTCTTCATGTGTCTATAGGCCATTTTTGTTTCTTCTTCAAAGAAGACTCTAAGTCTTTAGCCCATTTTTTAATGGGATGGTTGTTACTTTGGAGATTAGTTTTGGATTGATTCAATTTTTTGAGCTGTTGATATATTTTAGATATGAGGCCTTTGTCCGTTGTATGATGCGTGAAGATCTTCTCTCATTCTGTAGGCTTCCTAATTAATTTACTAGCTATGTCCTTTGCCATACAAAAGCTCTGCAGTTTAATGCAGTCCCACTTATCCATCCTTTCTCTGATTTGTTGTGATTCTTGGTCCTTATTAAGAAAGTTTCGATCTGTGCCAAGGAGGCCTAGTGCATCTCCTATTCCTTCTTGTAAACTTTTCAGTGTGTTGGCTTTTACCTCCAGGTCTTTGATCCATTTGGAGTTAATTCTAGTGCAGGGTGACAAAGAAGGATTCAACTTAATTTTCTGCAGGTGTTTAACCAGTTCTGCCAGCACCACTTATTGCAGAGGCTATCTTTCTTCCATTCTATTTTTTTGGCTCCCTTGTCAAAGATTAGGTGGCCATAGGTCTGTAATTTAATATCTGGGTCTTCAGTTCTATTCCATTGGTCTTCAAGCCTGTTCTTGTGCCACTACCAAGCTGTTTTGATAATTATACCTCTGTAATAGAGTGTAAAGTTTTGTATTGAAATTCCTCCTGTGCTGTTCTTTCTGCTATGAAGTGTTTTTGCTATCTGGGGTCTTTTATTATTCCATGTGAAATTTTGGATTGCCTCTTCTATTTCTTCAAAGAATGACATTGGGATATTGATGGGTATTGCGTTGAATTTGTAGATAGCCCTTGGCAAGATTGTCATTTTCATGATATTGATTCTTCCTGGAAAGAAATTTTATTTTTTCTCATACTCACTGTGTTTGTACATCTGGTGTCCAGTTAAAACACCACCCTCTAGCGTACATCCTAATATTTTTACTTGTCCTCTGAAGATACTGATTTAATGGTTGAGAATATCAAACAAAGTGTTACAGTGAAGGTCACCTTCAACCACTGCATATAAGGAAGGTCTTGCAGAGACTAAAGGAATAGTGTGAAATATATAATTCATTAGTGTGGCCAAATACTTGCTGACTTTTCATAGGAAATGTAGCAGTCATGACTAGTTGAAAGAATCCAATACTGACTTTGAATACTAGCAAAGCTCCTTATTTACACAAAATTTTACTATTTTGATATGAAGAAGTTATTACATGGTATTGCAAGGCAATACTCACTTAAGCTATGAAATAGAATGAAGACTGGGAGTTTTGCCTAGTGATAGAATATTTTCCTAGCATGCACCAAGACAGGGAATCAATTCCTTGGTATCATGTACATTGAAAAAGTCCAGAAGTGGTGCTGTGTCTCAAGTGATAGATCTATAGCTTTGAGAAAGCCCAAAGACAGTTCTCAGGCACTGAGTTCCAGCCCCAGTACTGGCAAAAAAATGGAAGAAAAATATTCCAAAAGCTAATTGCCATATGAAAAGACCCCATGACACCTCTTCTGTGGGAAAATACAATATTTTTTTGCCAGTCCTGGGGCTTGTTCTCAGGGCCTGAGCACTGTTTTTGGGCTTTCCTCAAGACTAGCACTCTACCACTTGAGCCACAGCAACACTTCCGGGTTTTTTTTTCAGTGTATTTGTTACTGAGGAATCGAATCCAGAGGGTTGTGCATGCTAGGCAAGCACTCTACCACTAGGCCAAACTCCTGGCCCCAAAATATGATGGAATTATATTTTATTATCTTCAGAATTCTAAAAATTTACAGAGAGAAAAAAGTATTCCTCTAAAAGCCCCAGCTTAATTGATAAATGAAGTATAAATTCTATCATTACATAAAGTAGAATGAAACATCACTGGTGAAAGTCTAGATTTATTGTTTTGTGTAAGTTATATATCCAGATTCCACCTAATCAAGTAATAGAACACTTAAAAGAATTTTATTTACAGGAATGAAGATTATTGTTGGAAAGTACTATGAAGATATTTAACTTACTCTGTAGTCTTTGTACATAGTTGAAGGGAAATTCACTCTTTGGTCAAGGGTATTTTGCAGCTCTTTCCCTTTTGTATCTCTCAAAAATTGATTTGATCATCAATGCTATCAAGCCTAAATCATTGAATGTTTAATTGACTCAATGCATAGAAGTATAAAGCTTTTATTTAGTGTTCTCCCCATATCTCTGTCTCTCTCTCTCTCTCTGTGTCTCTCTCTCTCTTTCTCCCTTTCTCTCTCATTCATTCCCCCCCCCTCTCTCTTTTGTCATGGGACTTGAACTCAGGCCTGGGCACTCTGCTTGAGCATTTGCAGTGAAGGGTATTGCTCTGCCACTTTGTGATACAGCTCTACTTCCAGTTTTCTGGTGATTAGTTGGAGGTAAGAGAGTCTCATGGACTTTCAGACTTACCTGACATGGCTGGCTTTGAACCTCAATCCTAAAATCTCAACCTGCTGAAGAGCTAGGATTATAGATATGAGATACTGGCACTTAGCATGTAAAGAATATTTAAGTAGTAAAAATTCTACCTACAGGGCTTTGGCTTCATCAACTACATATGCATCTTCCTAGATAATATCTTCAGAATGACTTACTGGGATTTTTATTTTTCTTTTTAGATTTTTTGTCTACTCCTGGAGTCAGAGAACATCTGGTTTAACTACTTCAAAAATATTTTAGAAGTAGATAACATTTAATTAACTACCTACGTATGTGAACATCCTACCCAACTTCTCACATGTGTGTGTTATTGACATGAACATTGACTGGACACAAGGCACTCTGGTAGGAAATATTCTTTCTCAAAGACAAAGATAGTTAAATTGTACTAGAAAGTGTCTTATTTTATAACTAAGAAAAATAAACAATGGGTTAATAGTATGACCTTGATTCTAAATTAGGATGTTCATTGGGAAAAATAACTTCTCTTCACAGATTTCAGATTCCTAATTCAAATAATGTATAGTCAGACTGAAAGAATCTAAATTGCAATATTACGAGACTTAGAGAGCTTTGTAGTTTTCATCTTTAATAAGAATGTATAAGAGTATGTTATTTTAAAACTTTTGGGTTAAGAAAGGCCACAACCTACATAGAAAAAAAAAAGCAAAAGAAAAACTTGTGAGTAAATACGTGACTCGAGTGCTGATGGCTTCTTTTGGTCTAATACTACACAGAAATTGGCAAAAGAAAGTTCAGTATGATTGCCTGATTGGAATCCTAGGTATTAATTGCCAAGGTACTTTAATTGTTTATTTTCCCTGTTCCATATAATTCTTGCTATTAACATGGGCATAAAAATTCCTTTTTCTGTAACTCCACATCAAGTAATTAGCAATCTTTAGTAATGTTTCTTCTATTGATATCACCACTGGTCATTGGAAATAGTTGTAGTGTTTGATGAGAACTCTAGCTTGTGTTAGGGAAGAGGCTATGCTTGGGCTGTAATTTCAGTGAGCTATAACCAAGCTGTCAAGAATGGAAATGGACAGAAACGAAAGGTATGAGTACATGTGTTTTGAAGCCACCCTTTCTCACTCTTATCCTCCACAGCATGTGTCCGAATGCACATAATCTCTACGAGCCTAAATCCAGAATGGAAGTGGAAATAAAGGCATGACCTAACTGTGGTGAACATAGCAATCTAATGTAGAAAAAAAAAACTATTATTTAGTTAATTCAACAATATGGTTTGATGGGTTCTTTAAAAATAAACAAAACAGCACATTCTGATATTTATCAAGTGATTTTTTTCAACAGATACCCATGCTGTGTTTCAGTGTTCCTTAAGCCTTGACATTTATGTTGAATTATAAACTTGTTATAAAAATGAGAATTTGGATTTCTTCGAATGAAGGCATTTTGGAGTTGATAAACATTTTTTTTTACTGTTGCTTAATAGATTCCCTCTAAAATTCAAGCTCAAATGTCAGCGCTAGAGACTATGAAGACTGAAAAAGAAGATAATTTTGTTGATGTTTTCTGTCTTATTACTGTTCTTATAAAGGTTTTTGTTCCAACTGAACACAACACATCATATGGTCTCTAGTTATCACTGGCTGAGAAAAAAAATGAATTTTCTGAGTTCAAAGAAACTAAACAGAAAGAGATAATATGGCCTGACTATTTCAGCTTCTGTATATCTATTTCTTATATTTAAAAGCATGCATAAAACCAAATGGGCTTTGAGTAGAAAGTATTTTCTTAAAAGGGTGTAAATATTCCCTGAAAGAAATTTCATATTTTGAGAACTCTGACAGAAATGAAGAACTGAGGCCAAAATGACACTATTTTGCAATCAACAAGAGTTGTCCTTGGATACAGAAGCTCTACTGGGCACATTTAGCACAATTGATCGGGCTGACTTTGAGAAGGATCATAAGGATATAAAGCCTCCTTCGAAGCAGTGGGAAAATGAATAGCTGAATGGAGAAAATTGTGCCACACATCTTCTTGTCCTTTTACTGTTAACGCCAGCAGTCACAATCAGTAGTTTATTGTATAGGGCAATCTTGTTGATTAGAAACTGGATTCAAGTTCATCAAAATGGAATGGCATGTAACACATCCCTTCTATTCCAACAGAAATAACTTAGGCCTCTTTATACACATTTTTATTTGTAGACCCATATTATGTCATAAGAATTGGCTCTTGATATGTATATAGTGCCCTGTCAATCATTGTTCCATTTATTTCTGAAAGAAACCAAAAGAAAGGAAAAAAATCAACAAAAACTCAGCAGGGAAAGGGGGAAAACAAGATGAGGGGCAGGATGGGGGGAGGGAAATGGGGACCAAAACATGAGAAAGGGTATCAACGTATGTGAAGTAATGCACCTTCTATCTGGTGAATAAAATGTAACCCTTCTATTAATTACAATAAAATATATAAAAAATCAGCAAAAGTTGAGTCTCATTCTCTGGGGAAAAGAAGAGATTCCTATGATTCTTTTGTTCAGAAGGTTTGAAATGTTGTCTTGAGGCTAAATTATTTTGAAATATTATTAGGACTATATTTCAAGATGTGGACTCCTTTCTAAAGGCTTCTGCACATAAATGTTAATTTATCATACAAAGAGAAGCAATCCTAAAATGGAATAACATGCTCAGAATTTGGTAGCAAGTTACTAAAGGAGTAAACAACAGAAACCCCAAATGTTTAAAGTTCATCGTCAGCCACTAACACCTTTCTCCTCCATACAACCTTAGCTTGTACTCCTAGTCCTGACCCAAAAGAGAGGATAAACAGTTAGTTGCTTAGCAACAAGTCTCCTGAACACAGGAATTCTCTTTAATGTATAATGTAGATGCATGGGCTAATCATTTCATCTTGATTATTGCAACTTCTAAAACCAGTTGCTTTTTGTAGATATTGACGTAGATCAGTAATAAAGCTGATACTCAAATGCTGAATAGAATGATATTTAAAGAGTGTGTTATAATCATTAAACATACTTAAATGAACATTTATTAAGGACTGATGGTGTTAGATACACCTTCATTAGGTAAATTTATGTAAAGGGGCTATGAAATATTTATTTAGTGTGCCTATAAGAAGAAATTTAACACCAAGTATAGTGTGTGTGTGTGTGTTGTGTGTTTATAATCAATTATTAGGTGTCCGAACATGTGTGAAATTTCATCAGCACAGATCCACTAATGCATAAGGGACTACTAACAGACAAATTAAATTGTATTAAAAACAGTTTTTGAGTTACTTTTACCAATGCAATCCTTTTCATGAACATTCACCTCCAGGGCCTCACTGTAACGGCACTTACTGATCACTACTTACTGAGAAAAGCACCAGAAATACAGCTTCTTGTACTCTTCACTCATCAATGATGACTTCAGCAATGGAGAACTGAAATTGTTCCAAGGAAAATTAGTGATTCCAAACAGATCAAAATGTAGCATTTTTGTGATAGACTTTGAGTGGAAATTTACTAGTTTTAAAATGTGACATGATGCTGTGGCTGATAGAGAGACTGTTAACTTCATTTATGACTTTTTTTATATCTCCTTGATTGTCCCTCTAGTCTTTCAGATTTCTTACTTTTGGGGGAAAAAAAGAAGAAAAGTTCACAGTGAGAACAATAGTCACAGACACCACAGATGGGAATTTAAATGTGGTGTGATACTGCACATCAGGTGCCAGCTAAGGTAAGAGTGCTGCAATCTGCTGCTCTCGTGAAAAGATCCTTTGGCATTATCTTAACAAGAGCAGAGCGTCAGTGCCAGTGTTTTGACTTTCTCCCATTTCCAGTGTAAGAGTTCCAACCACCAACACCCTTTCCACATTTCACATCTTAAGTGATTCTATGAGTATGCCGTTCCCATGAATAGTTCTTTCCCAGACATACTTTTTGGTAAAGGCAATGCACACTATTAACTGTTATGAGACTCAAAGAAAATTGTGAACTGCCCATGAGGTTGATAGACACAAAACATAGCAGCCTTACATCCTCTTACTTAAATAGCAAAAACAAACAACAGTTGTCATTGCATTTTCTTGTTATCCAGAGATGAATCAAGCTAAGCATATTTTTTTTGCCAGTCCTGAGGGCTGAACTCAGGGCCTGAGCACTGTCCTTAAGATTTCCTCAAGGCTAGTGCTCTACCACGTGAGCTACAGCACCATTTCTGGCTTTTCTATGTATGTGATACCGAGGAATCAAATTGAGTCTTCGTGCATGCTAGGCAAGCACTATACCACTAGGCCAAACTCCTGGCCAAGCTAAGCACTTTCATGAGTGTGAAACCACTTCAGCACACACAAATACATACAAGGCTAGCACTTGGGTCCATGCACAGCACACAGCACAAGAAGCACACATAGGACACAGAAAATTTATCTTTTAAATATAGTTTAGTCAGGAAATAAATGTACTTACAAATTTTATATTTACAATTATAAACACATTCAATATTTTGATGTAATAAACACTAAGCAATAAGCAACATAATAATTACTCAAAATAGATTCATTTCAAAGATAAAGTAATTTAAGAGTAACTTTCAAGGTGACATATTAATGTTTAAGTATTTGTAATAAAATGTCACAATTGTGAGAAGTGGATATAGGCTCAATGCTACTTTTTATTTCCTATATGTATAGTCATTCTTATGAATATTATTCAGTCTCTTTTCATATTAGCATTATTTTATTCTGTTTGCCTTCTATTACAAGGGGGAACATTTATTTACTGAGTGTTTGCTCATGATCTCATAATTAGTATACATAATTCCATTTAACCTAGACATGCCTGGAACCAGAATTGCCATCACTATTTTGCAGGTGAGGAATTTTTTGGTTGAACAATGTCAGTTAACTTGTCAAGTCACACAGCTAAGAAGGAACAAAGTCAACATTGGAACTTCAAGTTGAATTTTCAGTTAAAGCTTTAACTAACTTATATATAGCCATTAGCATAATCTGTATTATAACAAATCTCTGTATTTTAATCAAATAGTTTAAAAGTGCCCACTTTTGTGGCTATAAGACAATGGTCTACAGAACTTCTGTATGAAATAAAATTTTTAAAAAAACTTATTTTTCTGGAGCTGAGTAAAGTTGGGTTTAAGTAAATGTCTGGGTGAAAGTTGCAAAGAATTTCTGTTTTATTTGATTTATCATTATTCATTTTCCCCAATGGGTTAGGACTAGTTTTAAGAATAAGCATAACCAGACTAGTGGTAATGAGTACTAAATTCTCTATTAAATGATATTATTATACTCCAGTTAGGGTCAGATATTTTTATGCAAGTAGTACATTGTAATAGTTAAAGAAAACCTATCAACCAAATCCAATTCAGTTAATAGACAAATATATTATTCAGAGCCCCCCTCTTCTCTCACTCTCTCATTCTCCACTAAAATGCTATATTTGAAAAATTATAACTTAAAATGAAACAAACATCAAAGACTTAAACAAATGATATCTGAAGTTCAAACAACAAATGCCTAGAATTGATCACTCCAGGAAAACAAAATCGTATAATCTTATTTTGTGGCACTTCTAATTTTCATCCTTGTTAAGCCTATGTCCAATGCCCTTTTACTCTAACATAAAGAACATAAAGAGGTAAATACATAATAGAGAAATAATACTTTTGTATAATAAAGCAGAAGGGAAGGAGCAGGATAGGAATTCATGGAATGGAAAATAATGATTTTCCTTGGCTTCAACTTTTTCAGTATTTTTATTTCACACACACACACATACACACACACACACACACACACAAAATTAAATGTAGTGAAATTAGATGGTATACTCTTGAATGTGTACAAGTATTGTTTCACATCCAGTTCCAAATTCAAGGAAGATCCAAACAATCATGTTTGAAAGCAAAAAGCATTGTAATTTTATTTCTTATTAATTTACCGAAATTTCATCTAAAAAGGAAGAAATCTAAAACAGTCATTTTTCAGAATGTTGCTGTAAAGAAATAGAGTGCTATAATTTAACCACTGAACAAAAATCTGGATTCCTCAAAGTGCACTTTAGGCGTCTGATCCTGACCTCCAACAGACCAATTATCGCTAAATAATTGTGGTTGGTATGACAACCTCAGGGAGAAACAAAAGCCTTCATTTTCTTCAAGTAAAGCCACAAAGTTGTTCTTTGGAACAGAAAAAGAAGAGAGGTGGCAATAAAATATGAGATCACATTGGATCATGTCTTTTCTTTTTTTTTCAAACATTGTTCTTAAGATTATAATGGATCCTGGAGACTTAATAAAAGCATATCAAGCATGCATCCCAGCTGTCTTAAATGTGAATTGGTTGGCACAATCAAATTGATCAGTTAACCCTTGTTAAGTCATCAGTTAGACACTTAGGTATCATTTCAAGCTCATCTATTTCTTAGGTTTAGCTCTGATTTTTCCCTAGTAAACATGTTAAGAGGTTTGAAGGCCAAAGTCTATCGATATATGACTTGAAATTTTGTAAATGGGGAATTTGTCACCCCATAAAAGCTATTATTAACAATCATAGGCAGATGCTTAATATCTGTGATCTTAATATTAATTTTAACATTTGCATCAGTATTCCTCAGTGAGATGTCATATAACTTTCATTTTAATATTATTTCCCGATATTTGGTATCAGGAATATCTAGCTTTATGGATTGCTTATAGAATGCTCTTGGAACTGTTCTATCCTCTTCAGATTTCTGGAAGGCATCTGGTATTATTTTGACATAAAACCTTTGGGATAAATTCATAAAGAAGATTATTTAACGAGTCATGCCTTTCTAATCACAACAGTGTTTGGATAGTCTTTTCTACTAATTTTTGTCATCTGTAGGATGATTTCCAATGATTAATTTTTCTGCTCAACATTATCTATATTGTCCGCCTAAAAGATAATATTTGGGCTGGGAGTTTGGCCTAGTGGTAGAGTGGTTGCCTAGCATGCACGAAGACCTGGGTTCAATTCCTCGGTACCGTATACATAGAAAAAAGCTGGAAGTGGTGCTGAGGCTCAAGTGGTAGAGCTCTAGCTTTGAGAAAGTCCAAGGATAGTGCTCAGGCCCTGACCTCAAGCCCAGGACTGGCAAAAAAAAAAAAAGACAATATTTACTTGATGCCAGATATTGTTTTTGTTGTGTCTTAGGGGATATGTGTGATTGTGAACTTTTCAACTTTCTGACCACAAGGGATTCTTTTGACTATTCCATTACTGAGATCCTTTCCTTGGCCTTGAGTTGATTGAACATACCACATAAATTGCCCGAGTGTTCTCTTGTCTTTACAAATCACTATTGTTTAGTGATACAAGTTTGATCTATTGCTTTTACTTTTTTCCATTTCCTTTATCTGCTTAAAGGGATGGGACATCAATCCCATTTCTCCATCATAAACAACAGATCTTACTTTGAATGAGAGAACTATATATATTTGGGGATTTTTTTAATGAGATAAAATTCTTTAAGGAAAACTCCTATGTAGATACTATTATTCCATTTTTGTTATCAGGCTATGCATAGTGGAGGAGAAATGAATATATAGCTTAGTGAAATAATAAGGTACTGTGATCTACTAGGCTAAATATCTACAGTTCTCACAAGGCCACCAAAAGACTGAATTGATTGACAACTACTCATAATTACTCAGTGTATTATACTAGATAAATTTGCTTGGTATATTGTAATTGAGAGTATACTTCATGTCCATGATTTTTTTTTCAGTTTTGTACGACCATTCTGAATTAGAATGCAATATATTTCCATATGTTTGACTAATGACCGGAGATCTACAAAACATCATGTGATGTGGCCCTTCCAGTAATGGATTATAAAAGTCAGAGGAGAAACTTGTCCAAGTTTCCCAGCTTCTTGTTCATTCCACTTGCCTATCTGTGATGACTATTGCCTTTATACCTCTTGTATCAACTGTCAAAGTCTACTAGTTATTAAAATTTCAGGTCACCAGGTGTTAGATTCATATTATTTGAGCTACAGCAACATTTGTCACCTGATTTAATGGAAGGAAAACATTTCTAATATGAATTAACAACATCAAAGAATTCATCTAAACCTGACAATTTCTCTGATAGGAAGATTACTTTTGGGCTACTGTGGTATATCTTACTCATGAAACATAATCAGTTGTTGACTGCCTCTATTTTAGATGTTATAAACTAAATGCAACTTCATTTAGCTTAATACTTTTTATAAAAGCAGTAAGCAGTCTCTAAGGAACAGTTCAAAAGAGATCATCATCTTTCAACAGTTGTGGGGAACTTGAATAAAAGGTCAGCACCACCATTCTTAAGTTGAGTCAAAGGGGTCAATTGTTCAGTGTCAATGAGATCGTATCTTGTCTCCAAACACAGAAACAATTTAAAAATTATACCTATATGCTTTTTTGTGCTATCTAAACATAGGATATAGGTTCATGAACAGAATTTTTGTCAGCTAATACACTGTCACAAAGGAAAACTACATTGCTTGAAATTTTGTGGCCATGAAAATTATAATTCTTTGGGAACTTTCCTGGGATCTTTTAACCTCTCAACACAGCAAACATACTTGGTTAGTAATCATTAAGATCCATGTTTTCCTGGTAATATAGAAAGCATCAAATTCTGTGTTATTTCTGAAATAGCTCAGCAGTCTTCTTAAATCAAAAAGTCGCATTGTATAAGGATATATAAAACTGTCTAGAAACTCACAGTTTATATCTGGGCCCACTGACCATACATTAAAATTAAAACAATTGTCCTAAGCAAGATACTGCTAGCTAGAATTGAGATACTTTTACTAGTATAGACATATCTTTTGATTTCAAGGAATAGAAACTTACCCAACAGATCACTTGGAGAAAATATGGGCTTGGAAATTTTCAGACTTAAGTATCTCCAGAAGTCTGTTACCATTTACCATCTTTTCTCCTTTTCAAACATTTTCACTTTTCTGGTTTTCTTTGATTTCCTTGATAAATTATCTATATTTCTTCTTTCTGTGCTTACATAAATAATGTGGCCCTGTATTACTTATTTTATTTGAGCATGCTCATGAATTTTCTTTTAAAAATATTTTGTCATCTTTAAATAGGTGTACAAAAGAGTTACCCTCCAATAAACCTGGTTGTGAATACATGGTAGTCTTATCAATGTCACCCACTTGAATATTCTCACCTAGCACCTCAAAACTCATAATTTTGTAGGATATGAACCGAATATTTTTACTGCTGCATTCTCCTTTCCCCCTTCTTCTCTTCATTTGTCTTATTAATAATGAAACCACTTTTCTTTCAAGTCATTACATTTTATGTAGTGACAACTCCAGAGGAAAAATTAGTTTAAAATTATATGTGCTCATATGTAAGAATAACTACCCTTGAACTGGCAAAAAAAAAATAAAAGAATACCTTTGTAAAAATGAATTACTTTCAATGAGGTTCTCTAGGTCACTTCTTGAGTATCTGATGTCTTTGTAAAGATTAGAAGAAAATGTTAAGTGTAAAGTTTAGAATGGCAATAACTTTATTATTGCCAATAACTAAGTGAGCAGAAGAAACAAAGGTACCTAAATGCAGGCTCCACCAAGATTTTCTTGAAGTTCCATCGGAATGCTTCAGTTGATGGATATCTTACATATGTGTGCAAGATGTACTATTCTATTTAAATTAGATTATTTATAAGAATAAATCCTGTTTCCAGTGTAATGTTTAAAACTAGGCTGCAAACTTCCCTTAATGTTTCAGAATACAACATATTAAGGGCCATGATTTCATTGGATAATTTTCTATATAAATGTAACATTATATGCCACATCATATTTTATTCCCTTCAGTTTTGCTTATATAGAGAACATAATCTATGATCTAGCCGCTTTTATATGTAATGCTCACTAACTACAATTTACAGACAAAAACACATGCCTCAATTATAAATTTCTAAGAAAGACAGCAGAAACATGGAAATATTGTTCAGAAACTAATATTTAAGTCTTACTCTAGACGGTGACATGGAAGCAAATCCTAACCATACTCAAATTTTTCATAGTACACGAGTATGAAATCAATGAAAATGATGTATTACATATCTTCTACACTTGTGGTAGCTTTAGAATAACTTACCCTTGGTAGTTGTATATATTATTGCTTACATTCATTTAAGTCATAAAATCTTCGAAAAATTCTGAAATCTTCCTCTTCCCAGGAGCAAGGTAGAAAACTTTCTCTTCTGCATTTGGAGTTAGGCAATTTCTCTCTTGCTTTCACTAAAGAATGTGAGGGAAGGAACCAGTGGCTCGTGCCTATAGTCTTAGCTAGTCAAGATTCTAAGCTCTGAGAATCACAGTTTGAAGCCATCCCTGGTAGGAACATCCATAAGATTCTGATCTCCAATTAACTATCAATAAATGCCTAAAATCATAGTGCACCAGCTTTGAGCCCAAAGGCCCAGGAACAGCTCTCACATAAGTCCTGAGATCAGGATGTGCACAAAATAAAATACAACGAAAAGAATGTGAAAAGAATGGGCGTTTATCAACTCTAGATGGGAGCTTTCAGGGTCATGGATTAAGTCACCTTGTTCCATTTTGGTGTCTCATGAATCATAAAAGGGTGTTGGATAATACATTAGCCAAATCCTGGAGGATTTATGATAAAGTCTTCACTTAAGGCAAATACTATTGGCTTACCATATAGTCTGTATGAACCACTGATCTTTGAAGATTCCTTGGTTATTTTTTGAACACTATCTAGATGATCTAATACACAGAGTATGAACTGTGTACCATACCTCAAGGCTGTTGAACAACAAAATAGAAATGATTTGTATCAAAAATAAAATTTCAAATGTAGAATTAAGTTGAAATGTTAGAGTTAAGTCTTGGACTAATAGGTATTACAGAACTATTTGAGAAATGGGAAATTTTTCTACTGGCTAAATGTAGAAAAGAATTTAGAAATCATTTACCATTTTTCTTTTCACTTGTTTCATTATTTATGAGTTTCTGATACTTAGATGCTTTGATTGTGTGTGTGTGTGTGTGTGTGTGTGTGTGTGTGTGTGTGTGTGTGTGTGTGTACTGTGGCTTGATCCCTGGGCTTCCTCCGTTTGCTGAGCATTTTTGCTCAAAGCTAATGTTCTCCTACTTGAACAACAACTTTCCAGCTTTTTGCTGGTAAATTGTAGATAAGAGTTTCTTGGACTTTTCTGCCTGGCTGGTTTTGTGTCAGGATTCTCAGAATTCTCAGATCCCAGCACCCTGGTTAGCTAAGATTAAAGGTGTAAGCAAGCATCACCAGACTAAAAGCTTGAGTTGTTATCAGCAACGCTGAATGCTGAAACACTACTATTCTGTGCTTTTAATACTTGGGCCTAGTTAAATTTAGCTTGAACCAAGAATCAGATTTCCAGATGATTAAATGAATATTGACAGAGGAAAAGATTATAATATAGGATTTGTAAGTCTTTCTACTAAGACTACTATTATATATTTGTCTCCATTTCTACGTTATTTCATGCTATCAACAAAGTAATAACAAAGGATACTGGATATAAGGATTGCTAGATACCAATCAATTACTACCTTTTTCAATTTCAAAAGAAAAGTCTTCTGTATTTTAACAATTAAATGGTAGTGTCAAACTACTGTAGCAAAGTTTACAACAAAAGTAACCACTCTGTTAGATAAGAAGTTGAAAACAAATTGTTAATTAGAGGAATAAATCAAAAATAAGAGAGCTATGAGGTAAAGACATCAACTGCCTCTGATAACATGGTCTTCAGAATACATATTATTCATGTAATCAATTTCATTTCATGGGGAGAAAGAACAATTGATATTTTACATTCTTAGATGAGATCACTACAATTTTGTAGTTGTCAGTGAAGTACAGTGGATTGAATGAATATTAACATCTGAACCCCTATCATGAAAGGTCTTGGAGCTTTTGAGAGTCCAGAACGCTCATGAATGAAATTATTTGTTACCCTCATCTAACCCTCAATATATGCAAGTTTGTCCAGAGGTTGTCATGTGTTCTATCTTAGACAAAGTAAAAAGGAAGATCCTTACCTGAATCTGATTCTCTTGGAAACTAGTTTAATGTTCTTAAAATCTAAAGATCAAAATTTCTATTTCTTATGAGCAACCAGTTTGTTGATAGTTTCCTCTTTATTCCTAGCAGCCCAAAGACACAAGACATCATATTCTTCTGTTTTACACAGATAGTTTTCAAGTAGATACTCATCCATTTCATCTGTATATAATCAGGTCATGGGATATTTGCTTATTCAACTCCAGCCATTAGGTATGACAGTCCTCCAACTTTCTCTGCTTATTTTAGTGAGGACATGATTTTGATTTTTTTGACTGATCTTAACTAAGGTTTCAGATTAACAACATGTGTTTTTTTTTCTATTTCCCATGCCAGATTGTTGTAAAACTTTCTTCCCCGCTCATACAACTAAAAGCAGAACAAGTATACTTTTTCTATCAAATGTTTTACATTTTGATGTAGTCAGTGAATTTAATTCACATCACCAAATCATTGAAGAAGTGTAGATTAGCAAGAGTATGTTAAAAAATTCCAAAATGGATTAATATCTCCCCTTATCTGAAAAAGTAAAGCCCTGACTATATCAGTAAATTATACATGTATTACACTGAACTTTGAAGAGAATGTTACTTTTAATGAAATGCAAAGAAATTATAGAATATAGTTATAGAACTCTGAGAACTGAAAGTCTTATTTGTAAATGAAGAGTTGAATTTGATTATTACATCTTTGCCAAATATTCTAGATTTGGTAAAAAGCCCTAACTTATTATAATTTCTCTTAATGTGATTTCTAATAATTTAAACAGTGTAACATCATACATAATACATGTCAATATACTGTGCCAATATAGGATACGCCACAGCTATACTCCTCTTTATATTTAAGATGTATGAACTCAGTACATCCTGTTACCCAATTCCGCCAGGAAGACATTTGTGAAGAAAGTTAACTCAGTACTCTCTACTTTTTTTTTTTTTTTTGCCAGCCCTGGGCTTCATCTCAGGGCATGAGCACTGTCCTTGGGATTTCTCAAGGCTAGAGATCTACTACTTGAGCCTCAGCACCACTTCCGGCTTTTTTCTATGTATGTGGTACCCAGAAATCGAACCCGGGTCTTTGTGCATGCTAGGCCAGCACTCTACGACTAGGCCAAACTCTTGGCTCTAATTCAGTACTCTCTAAAATAACTTACTTCTTTGGGTTTTGAGAAAAATACCAATCTCTGACTAATTTATTATCGATATGTCCATCCAAGGGTGGAAATACACTACTCAAACAAGAAATTAGAGTTTTATACTAAATGTGCAGAAAGTTGATGCAAGGTCAACACAAAAATTGGATGAAATATGTGGTGTGTAGAAAAAATTTAAAAGGCCTTTATCATTGTGTATTTGTGTATACTTTTTCAGTTTTAAGTTATATAATGTAACATGGCAGTAATAATGGAAAGAAGCATATAAATTACTAAAGATTTTACGAGGCCTCAAATACATCCATCAAAATTTTAATCAGACTTTAACCTTCAAGACTCTCAAAAAAGTGGCTCCATTTTTCCCTTTTAAAAAATTGAAAAATATGATTGCTTTGAAGAAACAAAATGTAGGTTGGCAGGAAGAAATCCCATCTTGTTGGGTCTCTGAAACAGTGGAGGACTGAACACTTGTAAACACGATACCTTGAGCAATCGTTGCCTTATGGCTTGTAGTTTGAGGCCAAGAATAGCATGATAAACTTAGAATGTGTTTATCTCTTGGCAGCTTCATTTTACTTGCAAGCTGGGAGGGACAAAGACCAACAATTTTCCACCTACAAAGTGCATCTAAGCTGGCAGGGAGCTCAGTGAGTAAGTCAACTTGAGTCTTCAGATCACAACCACTCTCATAGACAGATGGACAATTTTGGAAAGGGAGTGATTCAGCCAGTATCTCCATGCATTCGTGGTTATAATGTCCTGCAGTTGGAATGTGGGGGTGGGGAAAAAGCTTTAATTTGGAGTGTTTAATACATTTAATGCTACTGTAAGAGACAAATGGTATTGTGTGAATTTTTACAATTCTTGTTCATTGTTAGGTGAAAACAGGTAGGAAGGTGGCAGAATTATAAAAAACCTGTGTTACTCTTTCAAAAATGGTTAAGCAATCTTTCTAAATACTGTGGAAATTTTTTCTTCTTTCCTAAATGTAAACGTATTTTGTGCCTGTTTCATTCAACAGCATAATATCAATGGCTAAATGATAATAAAGTAAGGTAGATCTTTTTGTTTTATTTTCAAATTGCTTAATTTAGGAATTGTACTCATTATATGAGGTGTGCTTGAGAAAACAGCAACTTGGAGGCTGTAATTTCAAGATTGAGCAAAGGAACTTCTTGTTGCAAGGTTTGGGACATCTGCCTAAGTTGGGTTATTTGTGTATTAGGGGTGTTATGATTCAAATTACAGAGCTATTTTGAGACCATAAAACAAAATTCTTTTTTTAACCCACTGTATTCATATTTTTTCCTTTAAATACAGCCCTCTTCTGTTTCAAAATGCAGTTAATTGCACAAAGTTATAATGATACTGAGAAAATGCAGGGAAAACCATTTGGTTTCAGGAGAGCTCATTTTGTAAATATAGTATGCTTATGACTTGAGCATAAACTGAAAAAAATGATTTACATTTATCAGAAGGTATAAAGGATGATCCCTTCCCTCTTCATAAAAACTTCTATGATCACACAGCAAAAACAAAATAAAGCCAGAATGATAATTAAAATTGATGTATGGTTATTGGACTCCCAATTTTTCTGTTTGAAATATATTTTATAAAATAAGATAAAATGGCTTGTCATGTCTTTTTTGCAAATTATTAAGAAATAAGCTTAGAAAAAAAAGGCAAGAGATACTTAGAAATAGATTCTATGTAGTTGTATGAATGACTCATCAGGATTTTTTTTCAGGCAGTGGCAAATTAACATATTTTATACCCAAAGCAAAATTAATGCAATTGGGTTTGCCAGATTCTAATTCCTTTGCTTTGCCACATGTCCAGAATAGTTGTTTGTTTGCACACGAAAATAGTTTTCTGTGGACCACTGCCACACCTCATGTTAGAGCATAGTATCTGACAAGAATGGGCAGTTATGTCTCAATTTGCAACTTTTCATTTGTTGAAAAGCTAAAACTTATTCTATGCCACTATTAAAATCTTTTATTATATATCTTGAATAAGTCCATTTTTGTCCCTTCCACTCACACCATTCCACAGAAAGGTTACTTAAGGGTTAATCACTGGAATTTACATATAGCCTTCTTACTGTACTGTACTGTACTGTACTGAATTAGTTCCACTGAGAAGGATTTAACTAAAATTTGTCATCCTTATTATGAAATCATCACTCTTTAAATATATTTAACTATCCCAGTATCATTTACACTGTGGGAGAGTGGATGCTTTGTAAAAAGAATTTGGTAGGAGATATGCTTCTGTCTCTTTGATTGCCACTCCGTTTTTGTCTGTGTCTTTTCTACCTCCTTATCCAAATATCAGAGTAGCTGCAGACACATTAAAAATAAAGACATGAGAAAGGGTATCAATGTTTGTGAAGTAATGAACTTTCTGTGCGACTGGTGAATATAATGTAACCCTTCTAATAATTACAATAAAATATGTGAAAAAAGAAAACCA
Organism: Megascapheus bottae; assembly: GCF_031878675.1. Taxonomy (NCBI): domain Eukaryota; kingdom Metazoa; phylum Chordata; class Mammalia; order Rodentia; family Geomyidae; genus Megascapheus; species Megascapheus bottae. Next base: position 32,228,607 of record NC_143512.1, on the reverse strand, counting down.
AAAATAAATAAGACAAACTGGAAAAAAGGAAAGAAAAACTTTCCAAAAGAGTCAGAACTCAAGAGAAAAAGGAAATTCTAAAAGTAATTATCTAAATACTTGTTAACAACAATAACAACAAAAATTGCCCAAATTGTTATGCTATGGATAAGACATGCATCTTATGGAAGGAAAGAACGTCTCTGATGACTCATGTAAAATAGTCTTGTAAAATATTTTAATGGAGACTAAGGAAGATTCAGAAACCAATAAGTCAAAGATAAATAGATTGAAAAGGTTTTACATGTTGTTTTTCCTTGAAAAGTCAGATCACCACTGTACTGGGAGAAAAAGGAAGACAAAATGTTCATGTTTGGAGAACATGCAGTTCTGTCATAGGGAATACATGGTTAAGGTAAAAAATAAAATTTAAATTAAAAAAGAACAATCTTTGTGCCATAGGGCAAAGAATCCTGAACTCTCAATAACAGTTGTCCAAAATCTCAGTCATTGGTTAATTCTTGCTTTTGTTGTCATAACACATATAGAAGTTTTGAAGATCTGAAAAGTTTCTTCTCTATTTTATGTCAGAGAAGATACTCTGCTGATTACATCTTGACATAAAATAACAGAACCCAGTCCAATAAGACTAAGTGAGGTGACCAGAATTTAAATCATCACTGTTCAGTACTAACTTAGCCAGTAAACACTTTTCATTTAAGCAGTTGCTACTGAAGAAAACAAAACACAAAACAAATGAGCAAACAAACAGACAAAGGTAAGTCCTGGGAAGGTTATCTTAGCCCTTATTACCTTTGTTCAAAGAGTCTCCATGCTACTTTGAGATAGTCCTTTCATGGCATTGACAACAGGCCATCTCTATTTGGAAATGATGAGAACCCTAAGCCACTGAAGCAGATTGAAAGTCAGGTTCAGGTCCCTGGCACTGGAAGGAGGTTCAGATGTTTACCAATGCCTTTCCTCAGCTCTAAACTACCTGCACCTGTGTTTTATGCTAAGAAAAAATTTCTGTCCCCAGGAATACTTAAACTGCTTAAATCTAAAACACAGAAGCAGAGAAGACAGCTCTAACTGTGTGAAGAACTTGATTACTCTGCTTTTATAGAGAATTCCAGCCCAATTTTAGTTTCTTCCAAACCAAATTTTATTTTTTTGCTATCTTCTCTCTCACAACCTCAACTTGAATTTGAGTTAATCTCTTGCCCAGCAGGACTTTTATTTGCATAGTCATTGGAAAAAGGCACAGAAATCTAAGCACATCATATAGAAATGGCAAAGCATTGAAAATTATTCTTATTTTTACTTTTATTAATTTAATTTTTAATATTAATGACCTCCAATGATTTTCTCTATATTTAAAACTTATCAGACTATACCCTAAAAGTATATTCACACAAACAAATTCATTGAGATTTATTGTATTAGCTGAAAGCTAATCCAGTTTTAAAAAAATAGTGGTCTGTACTGAATAAGATATTTCCACCAGTTTTTATATAAAACTCTGCAAAGTTTGAATCACCATTTGTAAATTCATATTCAAAATAATATCATAAATAATGCTTAATTATAGTATTTCATATCTAAACAATATTTTATGAAAAACTTTTTTATTAATTTTATATATGTATTATATTTTCAAAAAATACACACTAAGGACAGCATAAGTATCTACATGTTCATTAGCTTCTGAAACAGTACATTCTTTTTTTTTCTTTTTTATTATAATTAGTAAAAGGGTTACATGATATTTGCCAGATAGAAGGTGCGTTAGTTCACATACATTGATACCCTTTCACATGTCTTGGTACCCGTTTCCCACCCCCCCATACCCCCCACCCGTCTTGGTTTTCCCCCCTTCCCTATCAAATTTCAAGTATCCAAATACAAGTAAATTCAATATATCAGATAACAAAGTGAGATACTATACCAATATGAGATAACAAGGGACAGCAAAGGAGATGAGAGACAACATAGTACATTAAGGACAACAATCATTCATTATATGGCTTTTGTTTCACTATCCTGGAGGTCCTTTTAATTAGCTTCACATTATATGTCCTTATGTATCAAGATTTTGCTCTATTGCAAATCTCTGCTAGTAGAGCCCAAGGTTTCTACTGATTATGACCAATGAGGGAAACCATTGAGCCTAAGTTCCTTTGAGTCTGGCTTACTTCACTTAATATGATTTTTTCTAAGTCTTTCCATTTCCTAACAAATGGGGCGATGTCATTCTTTCTGAGAGCAGCATAGAATTCCATTGTGTACAAATACCACAACTTGTTGATCCACTCATCAACTGAGGGACATCTAGGTTGGTTCCATATCTTTGCTATGGTGAATAGTGCTGCAATGAACATTGTTGTGCTAGTGGGTTTAGTATGTCCTTGTTTCTGGATGGTTGGGTAAATGCCAAGTAGTGGAATTGCTGGGTCATAGGGGAGTGAAACAGTACATTCTTATTGTTACAAATACTTAAGACATGGAGATGTACATTATCATCTCAACAACTCAACCAACAAGTTAAATAGGGTGGTTCTCAGCTGTTTCTTCAGTTTCTCAGGAGGCACAGGTTAGAGGATCCTGGTCCAAAGGCAGCGCTGAGAAAAAGGACAAGAGCATTGAATAAAAAAATAGATAAGTAAATAAACAATAAAAGAAATAAATAAAAAAGGCCTAGGAATGTGTACCTCAACTGACAGGACTTTGGCATAACAAAAATAAAACCTTAAGGTCAATCCTTACACACACACACACACACACACACACACACACACACACACACACACCTCTAAAATATGCTTAAGGAGCATAACAAACAGTTTCAATTGAAAAAAATCTATTCCACCATTTATGAAGAATTACACAAGATAGGTATCTTATTTAACCTCAAAATGAGCCTCACAAATATCTTTACATTGTGGAAAAAATTGTTTCTTTCTGTCTTTGAATGTGACAAGATGACACATATAGTTTGCGTGGAAGGAAGAAAGGAATAATGTAGGATCACTGTACTAGTATCCTGAAACATCATTGGAAGCAAATCTACAGCAAAAAGAACAAAGTATAAACTAGCTATAATGGATGATATATATGAGCTATAAATGACAAGAAAAGTATGATACATAAGCTTAACCATTCATTCAGTATTTAGGGAAATGTAAAATTGGTAGAGAAGTATTTACAGAATTATCTTATGGCAGAGTAACTTTTCTGATGCTTAAAATATGTAGAAAGGAGGAATACCAATGCCAAACTTTAGATTCTATTACAGAGCTATAATAAAACAGCTTGGTACTGGCACAAGAACAGGCCTGAGGACCAATGGAATAGAACTGAAGACCCACCAATCAACCTGCAGACATATGGCCACCTAACTGTGATAAGGGAATCAAAAAAAAAAAAGAATGGAAGAAAGGTAGCCACTTGAAGTGGTGCAGGCAGAACTGGTTAAGCACCTCAGAAAACTAAAGTTGGAACCTTCTATGTCACCCTGCACCAGGATTAACACTAACTGGATCAAAGACCTTAAGGCAAGAGCAGATACACTGAAAACTTTACAAAAAGGAATGGGAGATACACTAGGTCTCCTTTGCACAGGTTGAAACTTTCTTTAAAAAGACCCAGAAACACAACAAATTAAAGAACATTTAGACAAATTGGACTGCATTAAACTGCAGAGTTTCAGTATGACAAAAGACATAGCTAGCAAGTTAAATAGAAACCCACAGAGTGGGAGAAGATCTTCACTAGCCATACAACAGATAAAGATCTCATATCTAAAATAGAAGTACCTACAGCTAAAAATATTGAATCGCTCCAAAACAAATCTTAAAAAAACAACAATCCCATGAAAAGATGAGCTAAAGACTTAAAGAGAAATGTCTCTGAAGAGAAAATGAGAATAGGCTATAGATACATGAAGAAATGCTTCACATCTCTGGCCATAAAGGAAATGCAAATCAAACAATTTTGAGATTCCACCCCACTCCAGTTAGCATAGTCATTATCAAGAAATCTAATAACAACAGAGGTTGGCTGGGATGTGGCCAGGAGGGATCACTACTACACTGTTGGTGGGAGCTTAAACTTGTTCAACCACTATGAAAAGCAGTATGGCAGTTCCTCAAAAGACTAAACATAGAGATCCCCTATGACCCAGCAATCCCATGCTTTGGCATTTACCCAGAAACAAGGACACACTAAAGCCACTAGCACAATCATGTTCATTGCAGTACTATGTACCATAGTGAAGATATGGAACCAACCCAGATGCCCCTCAGTAGATGATTGGATCAAGAAGATGTGGTACTTATACACATGGAATTCTAAGCTGCCATCAGAACGAATGACATTATCCCATTCACAAGGAAATGGAAAGACTTGGAAAAAATAACATTAATTGAAGTAAGCCAGACCCAAACATACATAGGCTCAATGGTTTCCCTCATTGGTAATAATTAGTACACATTTAGGACTCTCCTAGAAGAGAATTACAATAGCTCAAAACCTATGTACATAAGGTAATATAGGATGAGACTAAATGAAAAGATCTCTAAGACATGGAAAAAAGAGCTTTATGTTGAGTGAAGGTTGTTAATGTACTATGTTATTTCTCTTCTTCTTTGTTGTCCTTTCATTAATCTGATATTTTTACTGTATCTGACTTTGTTACCTGATATATTGTGGATACTTTAATTTCTCTATTTGAAATATGAAAGGGAAGGGGAGAAAAAAGATGATTGGGAGAGAGTAGTGAGAGGGAAGTGGGTACAAAATCATAAGAAGGGGTATCAATATGAGAAGTAATGCACTTACCATGTGGCAAACATAACTGTAACCCTTCTGTACATTTCCTCAATAATAAAAAATAAAATGATGGGGCTGGGAGTTTGGCCTAGTGGGAGAGTGCTTGCCTAGCATGCATGAAGACTCAGGTTCAATTCCTCAACACCACAAACAGAGAAAACGCCAGAAGTGGTGCTGTGGATCAAGTGCTAGAACTCTAGCCTTGAGAAAGTCTAAGGACAGTTCTCAGGCCCAGAGGATTGACAAAATAAAATAAAATAAAATAAATAAATAAATAAAATGAAAAATATGTAGAAAGATGGAAAATGAACATATCCTCAGTTACAAAGCAAGGCAACATAGATAGAGCCTTTAACACAATTACTGGCACATTGAAAACACTAAAATGTAATTATAACTTAAGTAATGTCATAAAGGTATTTAATATCAGATTGTTATTACTTATGTTAACCACCTAATATTTTAACATAATTTTTCACGGGCTGTTGAGGAAAAATGTAATTGTTGTGATTGGTATTTCAAAATAAATGCAGTGCTTCAAAGATTTCTCAACATAGATTGGATGAATTTAACACACAATTATTTCAACAGGCATAGAATGAGCCTATATGTGTTTCAGTCCTTCCAGATGTGAATAGGTACATGTTGATTGAAAGTGTTGTGACAAATATTTTCCCATATGATTCACATGTTTTCAAACTCATAAAGCACATAATGTGTTTGTAGACACATGCTTATGTAGGTGTTAGAAATAGTGCACATTTCCTTCGTATTCAGAATCAAGTTGTCTAGGGATAAGATAAAGAAACATCCTGTGGCTTTATCTTCACAGTGAATTGGGAGGGGGGGAAGAGCAGGTTGAAACCATCAGCAGCATGAAAGCAAACAGAACTTGAATCTAAGTGATAATATGTGAAGATTTACTTTCAAAATTTTTGAAACACTAAAACAGCTAGGAAGTTTTCTCATGTGAAAAGTTTTTTCAAATTTTATTGTCTGGGTAAAGTATAAAGGGGTTACAATTATATCAGTCAAGTTGTGGGTACATTACTTTTCACACATTGATACTCCATTCTCATGTTTTTGGCCCCTTTTCCCTCCCCAGACCCTCCCAATCATCTTTTTTGCCCCTTTTCCTTTCCTTATTTTAAATAAATAAACGTATATGCGATATACCAGGTAACAAACTCATATACAGTAACCACACCAGATTAACTGTAAGGGGAAAAAAGAGAAAAAAATAACTGCACATAGTACAATAAAAACAACAATCACAAAGATAAACATAGTATTTCCATTTCCTAAAGTTCATTTTGTTTAGTCTCATCCTATATGATCATACGTACATAAATTTTGAGCTATTGTGATCGTCTGCTAGGAGAATCCCAGATGTGTAGTAATTATTACACATGGGGGAAACCATGGAGCCTATGTTCCTCTGTGTCCGGCTTACTTCACTTAATATGATTTTTTTCAAATTCTTTCCATTTCTTTTTAATGGGGCGATGTCATTCGTTCTGATGGCAGCATAGAATTCCATTGTGTATAAATACCAAAACTTCTTGATCCATCAATCTACCGAGGAGCATCTGGATTGGTTCCATATCTTAGTTATGGTAAATAATGCTTCAGTGAATATTTTTATGCTAGTAAGCTTAGTATGCCTTTGTTTCTGGTCATTTGGGTAAATGCCTTCTGTGAAGAGGAAATAAGAATGGCCTATAGATACATGAAGAAATGCTCTACATCTCTGGCCGTAGAAGAAATACAAATCAAAACAACTGAGATTCCACCTCAATCCAATTAGAATGGACATTAAGAAATCTGTAAGATCCTACCAAAAAGTAGTTAGAAAAACAAAATAAATTAGATGGCACCTTTTATAAGTGCAAGTTTATTTTCTAAGTATAAAGAAAATAATCCATTACCAAATATTAGACTAGGCTTTAGTGCCATTAGGGACAGAAATGAATGATGAATAAAGTATGAAAGGATATCTTGGGCAGGAAATAAATGATGCTTTTAGAGGAATGGGGGCTAAGTGTGTGTATTATAGTAAGTTACAGAGTTATACAACTTTGTTGTATGTACTTTCTTTACATTTATTATTTTACAATAAAAGTATTAGATTGTCTTTTTACAGTGATGTTTCCTGGGCATGTATATGTGTGTAAATGTATTGAGTATAATTGAAAATGATGAAATTTAATGAATATCAATTATAAATAATATAATATTGATAAGGGTGTAAAAATTACTGTATTATTTACCTAAAATAAGCTAGTACTATCTGTCAAATAATTCCCATAAAATTCTTCAACTTTCAAGCAACACATTTCCAGCACCCAAAATAGTCTTAATGTCTCTACCTTCCAACTACTTTATTTTGTAGGTGGAAAGAAAATTTGAACTGCACCTGGAAAGACTGGAGAATTCAATATTTTTTTAAAGACTTGATTAACACCTGCTTAAATATTTTCTTCCAATCTTTAATTAAACAGTTAAGGTAGGACTTCATTTTCTCCATCTACAATCAGGCTCAGTCTGAATAATACGCTACAGCTGCTAATTTCCCTTTCCAAAGACAGAGTTAAACACCAAAGGTTTTTCACTGTCTAAAAGAGGATATTGCAAAGAGGCTTCTTCACAGTCTGAAGGAATATAAATATGCCAAATAGAAATAAATACATAGTAAAATCACTACTGTATAACTTTTTTCAATTCATACACTACAAATACATGTTTTGTCTCATTCTAGAAGAGGTCAAAAATAGAATTTAATCAGATTAATATTTTTTTAAAGTGAATGGATTTCTTCTCTTATTAACGATTAGTGTTGATTGACAACAGATTTTCAAAATCTAAAACAATATTAATGAATCTAGTGAAAAAATTCCACTCTGAACATTAGTGTGATAAGAATTTTATTATAACTTTTCTCAATTATCTTCTGCATTATTCCAGTTCTAGAAAGAAAGAAGATTATAAATAAGCATTTATCACTGTCTAGTTAGTTATATCTTTAAACAGTGTAATGCAGTTGGTAAAGTTGAGAAGGGGAAACAGGGCAGAGGATATACAAGGAAGTAGGGAGGAAAAAACATGAGAACAAGGGCATTTCACTGGCATTTTTATTAATTCAGAAGTTTTTTAATTATATTTTTATTATCTTTAAGTAAAGATGAGTTATTGAATGAATTAATTGTAAAGTACAATACATCTTAATGGATGTTCCCTTTCATCATTTTCTTAGATATACATATACTATTATGAATGCATTCTCCTCCTTCCTCTCTTCATTACTCTACCGACTTTTTATGTATTTAATGATGGTGAATTGCCTATCTTCTATTCATTTAACTGTATATCTCAGTAGTGTTTAATACATAAGCAATGTTTAGAATTTCATTTTTCTTTTTGTTAAATTATTATCTTTAAGTATTTGAATACAGAATTTGACATTTAAATCAGAGAGACAAAGAATCCATGTTTTCCATGTGGAAACTGGATTTAGCTTATAAGCACATAAGTAAATATATTGGTTTGTATGCAAGTATACATGAATGTATTAACTGGAAAACAATGTAGTCAGGGGAGAACTGAAATAGTATAATTTCTTAGAAAGCCAAATCATAGTTTAACAAAATAAAACTCCAGGAAACAAGTGACTGAGATATGTAACTTGAGAAGGATCAAGGGAAACAGGTAGACTAGTGAAAATATAAAGTGAGGAAAAATGCAGACAAAATTTAAATATATATCCTACAAAATTAAGAAGAGGAGGAGAGGCATGTGTGACAGTGAGAATGCTGCAAAGATGGCATTGATCAAGATCTCAATGCAGTTTTAACACTAATGTGCATGATGCATTGAAGGGACATTTGCTGTCGAGTTTGTCACTTTTCTATATCTGTATCATAATGCCTTAAACAGTCATCTATGGGAGGAAATATTTGTTCAGGGGTTTTGTCCCTGGTCAGGTGGCTCCACTGCTGTAAGACTATGGTCAGTTAGAACAATGACTGGGAGAATGTGACAGGAAGAAACTGCTTACCTCGTATTGGCAAGTAGACACAGGTAGTGTGAAAGATATCCAGAATGGTCTGTGAATGGTATATGCCCTTCAAAGTCATGCCATAGGGCCTAACTTAATCCACGTTGTCCCCTAAATCCTAATCCTTCATTCAGTTATAAACTAATTCATTTCTGTGGTCCCTTCTCCATAGTATCTCCACTCAGAGACCAAACCTTTAACGTATATTCAAAATATAACATTCTAGTTCTTGAATACTTGTTTGTTAAACATGGCATTTGAAATATGATGTAAAAATCAATGTTAATAAATTCCTTAATTAAAAAATATTGCATTCTACCCCTTGAATTTCATGTCCATATCACACCACAGAATATATTTATATAACCTACAAGAGTCCACATAGTCTTAAGAGTTTCAATACTTTTCATAAATCGACATTAAAATCATCTTTGAGATTTAATACAAAGTCTTAGCTGCTAGCTTCTCTAAAAATTAAATGCTAATTATATCCCTTTGTTCTCAAATGGCATGGGGTAAATATTCCTACTCTAAAAGGGAAGAGTCACGTCAAAACAGAACTGAAGCTCAGCAGGGAAAAGATTAAGTCCTGCAGCTCCTTATCTGGCCTCATTGCACATGGACTACATAATATATCTTTTCAAATAATTAATTTTATGTTATTAAAATTGCCACACCTTTTTGCATTAAAATATATTTGAAGAACAATCTAAATAGTACTCTTCTTTAAAAAAAAGACACATTATTTGCTAAAAATGTGTATAATATTAAGTTTGAACTTAGAGTTCTGAAAAAGTTTGCTAATGTTGACATTTTTTACAATGTGATCACCTAGTAGATAAATTGTCTTTATCCTTCAATAGATTATCTTTCTTCCATGTCCTAATGGTAGGATAACACAGATGCTGTATTATGAAAATCAAGCTCTAATCATATTTCTTTGATTTACTAATCTATAATAAGTAATGTCTATGTTTCATGAATATAACCAATTCCATCTGAATTGTCTTATCCTTGTCCTCACAAGATTGTATCTTATGCAACATCATGCCCAGATGGTGTACAGTCATTCTGATGAGCACATGGGGATGATAGAATTCCCTCTGGTGGTGAGGTCACACAGGTTGTGAAAGCAGGAAATACAGAGAAAGATTGAAGTCATTCCCTGTTTGACTGACTCAGCATTCTTGCCAGCATCTCTTCCCAGAAACCATTATAGCACACTGTGCTGCATAGAATGAAGGGAAGAAGGGATAACTGGTTATTCCAGCCCCTCCTTCCTTCTTTCCTTTCCTCCCTCCTTTTCTTCTTCCCTCCCTCCCTCTTCAATTCCTTCCTTCCTTCCTTTCCATCTTTCTTTCTTCTGTCCATAATGATTTAAACATTTGTGACAATTTTCACCAGTGGAGACTGTGGCTGGAAGGACTCATTCAAAACAAAACAGAAAATTACTCTGAATCTAAAATTTGATATTTTAAAACAACAGAACATGTATTGATACAAGCATGCAAATGACCAGGGAATAAGAGATAAGGAAACAAGAAGCAAGGGTAGAAGAATCAAGTGAGAAAAAAAATAAAGAAAAAGAAATCTAAGCTGTACTTGAACTTGTTGAAGAATATATTGTTTTTACTGCTACTGAATTGAGTACTAGCTATCTGCTAAAAGGGGCTAAGGATGACAGAGGATTATAAATACAAAATTACCAAACATCCAAATTCCAAAACAGCAGGATACAATATCTGAAGCCTATAATTCTAACTACCTGGATGATGGAGATTTTTCTAAGATAGTGGTTTGGGGCCAACATGGGCATAAAAGATCTCAAGATACTCCATTTCAGTCAATTCTGGGGTGCAAGGCACAAGCCTGTCATCCCCTGTAACAGGACATGAGGACACAAGTGGGAAGATAGTAACCTCATCAGACCAGGACATAAATCTGGAATCTACCTTCATAGTAAGCAACTTGTCAAGGGGCATGGCCCATCTGATAGAGTACTAGCAAGCATAAGGTTCCAAGTTCAATTCTCATTATAGAAAAAAATTAATAATAAATCCAGAAGAGAAAGAAATCTACATTGGAAGTCATGGAATTCAGTGCCTGGACCAGCTTAGAACTGCAATTTTCAGATCTTACCCTTCTGAGTAGCTAGGATTAAGGAGTAAGCTGCCGGCATCTGGCCTGATATAATCTTTTTGTTTTTTATGCGGATTTTTTAAAAAGCCTCTCATTTTAGATTTTTGACCTAAACTTTTACAACATTAAATATTCTTCCCTTCTTTCATCATCTTTAATTTTTAGTTATTATTTTCATGGGGTAGGAATGATTTTATACAATCTAAAAGTTGGCTAAAAAAATATTTGAGTTAGAAAAACAAATGAAAAAATATGCTAACATCAAACTTTCTCACTCAATGCCAGAAAGAATGAAACTCTCTAATGCTGGAAAGGCAAGTAAATGTAGACTCTGAGTGCAGAGTCAAGCCCAAATTTCACCAATTATTACTATTATGACCTCAGGCAAGCTACGATTCTTTCTAAGTGTCATCATCCATAAATTAGTTGCATCAGCCTCACTGGCTGATAAAAAACTTAAATGACACCAAGTACGTAGACCATGTGACACAATACATCATAAATACCATGTGTTATTAAATATAAGACTTCAAGAATAGTAAGACATACCATTATTTTATCTACTATTAGTGAGACAGTTAGAGACTGCCAATTAAACTGTGACACAATGCCTTAATGATATTCCTGAGTGACAATCCATCATACCAGCCTCTCCTTTGCTTTGAAATTAATTTCAGCTACACCAAGGATATCTGGCAGTAACTCACACTTTTAGTTTCATTCTGTTAAATGTGATATGAGCTATGCTTGTTCACATAACATTTGTAAAACAAACAGTAAAGTTCAGTCTTCTAATTTAGGGCTTTGTCCCTTCTTGGTAGCACAAAACATAATTGTTTAATCTTTGTAAGAAATAAAAAATTGTAATTATTATATTAACGATGAATATGTGCCTCTGTTTTCTGACTTTTATCTTTTTTGTTCCAGCCCTGGGGCATGATCTCAGGACCTGGTCACTGTCCCTTAGTTTTATTGCTCAAGACTGGTACTCTGCTCTTAAGTCACACCTTTTCTGCCTTTCAGCTGAAAATGAGTCATGTAGTTTCCTCCCTGGACTGTCTTTGAAACTTGATCCTCAGATCTCAGCCTCCTATGTAGGTAGATTATATGTGTGAATGGCTGGTACCTTTTTTTTTCTGATTTATATATGCTCACATATTTGTTGTTGAATTATTACATGATACTCTTGAAGAAGTTTCTTATGGTTGCCAACTCAATATACACAATAATACCTAACTACTTAAGGGAAATTATGAGGAATAAAGATCTATTATTGGATTTATGAAGGTATAACAAAAATAGAATAACTAATAACCTATAATGATAATATGAAAATATTTTTGTTTGCTCCTATTTTCAAAGATATTCGAATAGAAAAAGTGGATTTTAAAGTTTTTTTATTAAAGAATTTATTAACATTGATTTTTATATCATATTTCAAATGAGGTATTTAACAAACAAGAATTCAAGAAGGAAATCTCTATATGCAATCACTGGCACCTATATTTCAGAACATAATTAAAATTTAGGCAGAGGGTTTCTATGGCATAGATACATATTGATCTATGTAATAAAATATTATGTCTATAGAGTCATAAATTTTTATGTCTGTACAGTTGTGTTTATATTGCCAATACCATGTCCATAGCATTGGATACATAAATATTGAGTCATCACTCTTGTACTGTTTGAATCTAAATAACCACATATTAAGGATACCATATGCTTTTTGTTCCTTTGGTCTTGACTTATCTCACTCAACATGATTTGCTCTAGATTCATCCACTTCACCTCTAATACCATTATTTTATCTTGTCTGTTGGCTAAAGTGAGTTTTTAAGTCAATGAAGTATATTCAGAAAATACTTTCAACGTGTATTTCTAAAGACTATTGAGAATAACAGTTTGTATTCATCAGATAAGCACATATTCAAATTTATTTATTTTTTATATTTTTATTGTAATTAATAAAAGGGTTACATGATATTTGTCAGATAGAAGGTGCATTAATTCACATACATTGATACCCTTTCACATGTCTTGGTCCCCATTACCCTCCCTCCCACTCCCCCCTCTTGGTTTTCCCCCCTTCCCTGTTCAATTTCAAGTAACCAAATACAAATGTATCCAATAAATCAGATAACAAAGTGAGATATTGTGACAATATGAGATAACCAAGGAACAGCAAAAGAGATGAGAGATAACATAGCACATTAAGGACAGCAATCATTCATTAACATATTCGAATTTATATCTTTTTGAAAGTTAACCTAAACAGGAGAAGCCTGTTTAAATTACCAGATACTTCTTACTAGATAACTCATGACAATTTGCACTAAATTCACTATTGGAAAAATATAATCAAAGATGGGATAAGCAAGTTATAGTACAGTCATAAAAATATAATTTAGTGATAAAATAAGAAAAAATGTTTGAAACTTAAAAATTCGCACTGCTCAGTAAAAGAAGCTGCATAGTATATGATCTGACTAATTTTTTTTTTTGTGGGTTATGGGGCTTAAATTCAGCCTGGGCGCTGTCCCTGAGCTCTCCTGCTCAAGGCTACTGCCCTACCCTAGAGCCAAGCCCCACTTCCCATTTTCTAGAGGTTAATTGAAGATAAGAGTCTTAGGTCCTTTTGTGCCTGGGCTGGCTTTGAACCTTGATCCTCAGATCTCAGCCATCTGAGTAGCTTGGATTAGAGGTGTGAGCCACCGTGCCTGGCTTGATCTGACTTTAATGATCTCCTACAGCAGAAGAGGGTAAAGTAATCAACCAAGCAGGTAGGAAATGTTGATTAAGTTAAGCATAGGTTATTTGCTAAGGCAGGAAAGTAATTCAGAATAGTACTGTAATGGTGACTATTTCACTAATCATTTGTCAAAATATTCCCAATCTTACAATATAAGTGATGCATTTAAACTAATTTTGGGGATAGAGATCCTAGGAAGGAATGCATACCAAGACAGGAGAATAAAAAGCAAAGCTGTGCTGTGGCTATGGAAAACAATGAAAAGACTGAGAAGAAAATAGGGATATTTACAAAACTGAAGACAAAACTATGTACAATCACTATATGCAATTGCTCTGTTTTGTACGATAACATTGTTTCCCACTTGCTACTGGTTGATGATTCAAATTCTGTTCCACATATACACTAGAACTAAACAATCAAACAAATTAATGGTGGATTATGGATTCTATTGTTGTTATTCAGTTTAGCTTTCACTGTCAGAGTAGAAGTATAACATAAAAGCAAGAGGCAGTTAGAATTTCATGTGTTAATAGATTAATGTGGGAAAAACCTGGTTAAATTCATGTTTATTTCATTATAGCTGCTTGATCCTTAAATATAGAGATAGTATACATGTGAATTTCTGCACAGGTTTGTGCATAAGGAGAAGTAGGTGCCAGCACTACTGAGATGTAAAACGATGAGATGAAACTGGAAGTCTTGTAAGTCCATTGTATGTGAGAAAGTACACATGACAACTGAAAGACCTTTAATGCCCAAAGCTGAAAACAATTGAATGATTAATATAAATTCAATTATGGATTAAAATTGAAAATGTAAAGGAAATATCACATAGATAGATGTAAATAGATAATAAGCAATTAGTGAATTTGGAAGGGACTATTTTGTTTTGTTTTACTTTATTTTGTTTTTCTGGGCTTTAAAATAATGACCTCGTTTGTTATGCAGCCGTAATACCACTTGAGCCTTATCTTGATCTGGGAGTCTTCCTTTTAAAATCTCAAATAATTGCTACACATACTCTGCCCTCAAAATGGAAGTATGGTATATGCACAATGAATACAGGAACAACTTTATAAATAACTAACAAATCTGACAAAGCCTACTTCAGCTAGTTGATCAAGGTCAACATGAAGAATGAGAAATCATTAATGTAGCATCAGTTGACTTTAAAAGAGATTGACCTCAATAACCTGCAGTGGCTTCCTCAAATGAAAGGAAAGCTTTAAGACTAAACAGAAGTTATTTTAGGAGCAATTGCAGTATCAACTCCTTGAATTTCCAGCCTTTGAAGATATTCTGTAGATTTGGAAATTGTCACCTCGTACATTATAAGAGACAACTCCTTTAAATAAATCTCTCCATACATCTCATGTGTCTCTGTGAAATCCTTACTATGCAGCATGTGTGTTAGGATGTGATGAAATTGTCATGCTTACATACATACATACATACATACATACACACACACACAAACACACACACACACACACACACACACACACACACACACACACACACACACACACCCTCCATTGCAATCATTAGAAAACTATCAGACCTATCCCAAAAGAAGGACATTTCACAAAATCCCAGCCCAGTATGTCTCCAACTGCCAAGCACATGGAATCAAGCAAGCCTGAGACACTTTTAACCATGTGAAACCTAAGGGCCATGATAACTTCATGTAATATGGTGTCATGAATGGGAATCTGGAGAAATGAAAGGCCTTAGACAAACTTGAGAAATAAGAGTAAAATGCAGATATTAATAAAGTTGTTTGATTGTTAATTTATTAATTGTTTAAAATATCATGTTGATAAAAAAATGGTGTGGGATGATGTGAAATTTCTTTGTTCTATTTCTTAATTTCTTCTGTAAATTTACAACTCTCATAAAAATAATCTATTATTATTGCACTGTGTGTGTGTGTGTGTGTGTGTGTGTGTGTGTGTGCTCACTAGTCATGAAGTTTGAACTCAGAGCTAGGATGCTACCCCTGAGTTTTGCTGCACAAGGCTAGTAAACTTCAGTAATGGCTCTACTTTTGGCTTTTTGATGTGAGTTTGATATAAGACCTCATGGACTATGCTGCAATGCTGACTTTGAACAATTCTCAAATCTCAACCTCCTGAGTAACTGTAATTATAGGGCTGAGACACTGGTGTCTATCTCTTTAAAAAAAAAATAGTAAAACAGAAAGAACTACAGAAAATAATCTTACAGCAGTGAAATTATCTTAGTTTTGTTTTTAGTCTTCACCCTTACTGTTTTATTATTATTGTTTATGAGTTAAAGCTGAAATATAAATATTGATTATCATATTATATTCTGCAATTTTTCAAATGTAATATTATCCGTTTGGTGGTAAAATAGCTACCAAACAATTTGATAGCAGATAAATGGCTGTACTGTAAGATGATAATTGAATAAAAATGATTTGTTAGGTTGTATAATACTAGCTAATGTTGCCTATTTAATTACCTTTAATACAACCTGGTACTGTCTTAGCATTAATTAGTATAATATCAGACCTAGGAATCTATAAAAGTTTCCTACCGAAGTAATGATTTGTTTTTCTAGATTCTGAATTTTTTCTTAAAGAGTATTCTTCCGAAAAAGGATAAAAGTGTCTCACAGTGCCAATTATAACCATGACTAAAATGCCAAAGATTTCTCAACTATATCCAACTTAAAGGTAAAAAGGAAAGTGTACCATTTTCTAAGCAGGGAAGAATGAGTTAATCTGGTTATCTTTGCATTAGAATTTTTCTGAGTTCTTCAGGTACAAGTTCATCTAACCAAGGACACAAAATCATACCTAATTTGAATGATGGAAGGTTAAATTTTCAGATGTCCTAGAGTCAATTCTTACTTGGAAATTACTTCAGGAATTACCATTTGGTCTCCAGCTAATATTGAGGCACAGAAATTGCAGTGGGAGAGGGGCAATATGGTGCCACTTACAAGTCAAGACATATAAACAGGAGAATGAAGGTAGCTTAAGCAAAAAGAAAGACCCTGTCTCAAAAAGTGTTAGATACAAGGAACTGGAGGCATAACTCAACTGGTAAAGCACCTGCGTAGTACATGTGCACCTCTGAGTTTGCATTCCTAGTGTTGTCAAAAAAATCAATGACTTACCAAAATAAATTATTATAATTATTTTCCATTCATAACAAAAGTCAGATGAAATAACAATCCAAGGAATGGAAGATTGACATGAGGCCATTGCATGGAATCCTGCACTATGCAGGATTCCTAAAAGGAAATGCAAAAGGATCAAATGAAGTAAATGCTTTTGACCCAGGACTGAAAGTGAATGTGTTCTTACTATTCATATTCTCATGCCCAGAAAGCATGAAGTGGCCCAAACTAAGTACAACCAAGGCTGGGAACTGTAGTTCAATGTGTGCCATAAAAGTGAGAAGAAAACATAAATATTTATGAGCAATATCTTCATTTTCTCCAAATGTCATTTTCTCATAATAACTCAAACCTCAAGAAAGCATTGCATTTCACTTAAATTTCAGCATCCCTGTGTATTGCTACACTCTTGGTTTATCAAGTAAAAATGCAAGTTTTCTGTCTCTCTCCACACAGTCTGTTCAAATCTTGGCTATTGTTGATGCATGGAAAAGTCTGCTTAGATAAAGGAAGAATGAGGAACCCAAGAAACATCATCACTGTCAGGTATAGGAATTACCCTCAAGGGATTAGGATTGGACTCTAATTTTATTCTCTGTTTCAAAATATTCACATGCTCTCAGACAGGTGTAGCCCTGTTATCAGAGACAATTTTAAGTAGGTTTGGGATTGTGCCTTTCTAATTTGCACTGCTTTTCCAATAAGTGCATGTTAGCACTGTATGACTGGTGCACAGTGGTTATAGACACAATTCTTTCCTAGGAATTTTAATGATGTAGTTTCTTCTTCATCAGTGACCCGTTTCCCTCCTTTAGATTAATATAACTTCTCATATTTTAGCTTTGCCACATGAAGTTTTCAACCAATTTGTTTCTAAGATAAGCACTGGTGGCTCACACCTGTGATCCTAACTACTCAAGACATTGAGATCTGTTGTGGTTCAAAGCCTGCCCAGACAGGAAAGTCTGTGAATCTCTCATCTCAAAAGAGATCCAAAGAATGAATCATACTCAGAAAAAATCCAGAAGTGGCACTATGACTCCAGTGGTAAAGTGCTAGCCTTGAGGAAAAGAAGCTCCAGGACAGATCCCAAACCTTGAGTTCAATCCCTAGGACCACCACCACCAACAACAACAAAGTTATACTTTCCTCTCAATAGATCTGGAAGGAGTCTCCTTTTTCAATCATTCAGTGCCCCAATATCTGAAGTTATTGTATTTACTTTAGTCATTCAAAGAAGCAAAATAATAATTTTTGACATGTCTTTTCCTTTTAACAATTTACCAAAGTTGCCAATCCTAAAATGTTCACAATCTCTGATTCTTGTTTGTTTGTTTGTTTGTTTGCCAGTCCTGGGCTTGAGCTTAGGGCCTGAGCACTGTCCTTGGACTTTCTCAAGGCTAGAGCTCTACTACTTGAGCCTCAGCACCACTTCCAGCTTTTTTGTATGTATGTGGTACCAAGGAATCGAACCCGGGTCTTCGCGCATGCTAGGCAAGCACTTTAACCACTAGGCTAAACTCCCGGCCCCAACAATCTCTGATTCTTGGCAACCATTTTTTTTTTTAAATTATAGGCTTAGAAGACATTAGTAGTTTTCATCTAAGGGCCCTACATAACTGACTATGGTCAGCCTTGATAATGGCATTGCCTAACATTTTTCACAAATGTTATGTTACTGTAATACAGGACATTTTTTACCATGTAAGTTTTTCACAATCATTTTCTCAAGGCTGACTATCCTTCTGTGAAGCTAATTTCATTTTACTTAAAATTTTTATCTATTGTCTCACCATTTTCTGTATAACAACAAATTATATTTGTTGCCCTGACAGAGGTACATAGAAATCTCAATGACTATGCTTATTTCTTACACTTATTACAATTCAGCACCTAGCAGTGGAATGATGGAGGATTTTCCCCATTCTGAAAAATCTGTGCCTTATATGTTGAGGCTCTTCCCTCTTCTAGGCTCTGTAATCTTTTCCATTTGGTCAGTAAATAGGGGAAAAAAGGAAAAAGATATTACTTGTTTTGTTTCTGAGTGGTGCTGTAGCTAGACTAAGTCAGGTGGCCATACCTGTCTTCACAGAGCCTGAAATCTGGAATGAAGCTGTGTTTTACAGTAAGAAATACAAATAGAGATCACCACAGTCAGTCCTGTCAAGGCCCCTTTTGCCAACAACAAAAACACATTCTTCTTCCTTCATTTAGCCAAAAAAGATATTGCAGCAAATATACAAATATGGGAATCTAAAATGCCAAATAAATACTTTTCATTTCTGCCAGCAATCGTGTCATCAACAGTTATTCTAAGCACAATGTACAAAGGAAAAACAGTAACCACCATGAGAGAGAACATTTGAAAAATAGAATGTCAAATAGCAGTGCTGCAATTTAAAAAGGAGTATTGGAAGATCGCATTTTTTTTTCTATTCTGCCTTAATAGGCAGAATTCTAAATGACCCCCAAGACTCTCTCCTCTACTATTAACACTCTCCACTGGAATAGTACATAACACTGAAAGTTACTCCTCTGGTTAGAATATGGTGATAGAATCGTTATTTCCATGACTATTATAAGTTATGTATGACTCTTAAATGTGAAACTTTCTCTTCAGAGAGAAATGTTTCCAGTGTGGAAAAAGCAAACTGCCCTATTGAAAAGAATACCATATGGACATAATAACTGGTAGCCATCAAAAACTGAGGCTATTTTCTGGCTTGAAGCTGGCAAGAAGGTACCGAGTTCAGTGGCTCAAAGGAGCTAAATTCTACATCAGTCAATGAGCTTAGATTACTGCACATTGTGGATGCAAATGAAGCTTTTGCCAATAACTCAACTTCAGCCAAGTGACCAGAAAGACATCCATTCCATGTTCAGATTTCTAGAGTACAGAATTAATGTAATTCCTCTATGTTGTTTAAGCTGCTAAGTTTGTAGTAATTTGTTTGGTCAGGAATAGGAACCAACTATTAAAAATTGAAAAAATAGAATTTCCATATAATCTAGCCATCTCACTCCTGGGTATATAACCAAAAGAATGAAAACCAGTTCAGTACAGAAACAATAGCATATTCATGTTTGTATTGTCACTATTCATTCACATTAGCAAAAATGTGAGACTAGCCTTGGTGCCCACTAAATGATGAGTAAACAAAAAATACGCTACACACATACAATCGAGTTTACTCAGCCATAAAGAAAAGATGATTTTATATTATTCACTACAAGATGTAACTGGGTAAGTAGTGATCATCACATTAAGAGAAATAAGCCAGACCCACACAGATGAGTACTATACTTTTTTTATGGTGGAAGCTACAGGTAAACAGAACAAACGAATAAAAATCAGGATAAAAAATAACTGCAACAGAAGTAAAAGAGGAAGAAGAGAAGTTGCGAGGGAGAATGGGGACTCTATAAAGTGTAATAGAGATGGACATGAATAGCCTGGGCCTGTAATCCTAGCTAACTAGGACTATGAGAAGCTAAGATTTGAAGTTCAGCCTAGGCAAGAAATTCCACACATTCATATACATGGGCAAACACAAAGCCAGAAGTGGTGCTGTGGCTCAAGTAGTAGAGCACAGCTTTGAGTAAAAAGTGACCTGAGTTCAAGCCCCAGGACTGGAAACAAACAAACAAACAATCTGATAGAGTAGTGAAACCTCTGGTACATTGGTAAAATGTAACATACATTTTATTTTATTATTAGGTGATAAATTGGGGAACATTGCAGAATAAAAAATATGACCGCATACTTAGTATAGAGTTTTTTGCAAGAAAAAAAGTCAAAATGACATGACATTTCCTCTTTTTACTAATGGTACAAAGTTTGTAATAGCATAGGTTAATAGTGTAGGAAGTATAAATTTGTAGAAAATTCATACCAAGACTTAAGTTAGGTAACTATTCTTTATTGAAAAAAAATTATTAACCGTGTAACTAAACCATGCCAATAATCTAGCACAAACCAAGAGCCAGGGGCTCGTATCTGTAATGCTAGCTACTCAGGAGACTGAGATCTGAAGATCTTGATTTGCAGCTAGTGTAGGCATAAATAAAAAAAAAAAAACCTCTCATCTCCAGTTAACCAAAAACCTAATAAATTGCTAATACTAAAAATGACTAATTTAAATTGAAAGGTAGCTTTTGAAACATCAGCAGTAATCAGTGTGTACACAGAATCTTCACATACAATTTTTCATTGTGTTTGGGGAATGAATACAGTTTTCTCTGAGAGGTAGTCAGGGTTGCTTCTGTGAGTTAATTTGTTTTATAGATAAGAAAACTGAGTTTAGAGACTTTCTAAGGTGTCACGGGCTATGACACTAAGTTACAGTACAAGGTCTCAATCACATGTATTCTCTTCAAAGAGGAAACTTCTTCCTTGCAGTGGAACAGGTACATGGAGCAGGGCTGACAGTTAAAAGGAAAAAAAAAAAGAGATCTAGGAATGGTTCTGATAGGGACCACAAATACCAATCAACCTGCTTCTCACTCCTCACAAAGATCGGCTTCAGCAGTGACTAGTTTATATGACTGGCTCACTGGTAGTGTTTATGGACCTAAATATGCTTTTGCCTGTGAAGATAAAACATGGCATGAATAGGAGCTTTCTCATTCCTTCTATTCGTCTATAAAACACTAAATACTTAGACCACTTTTATTTTGAAGACTAGTCTTTTCATTTGATAAGAAAAAAATTCAAAGCTATTCTAGGATTTAACCATTAGCTTAAGAACACCGACTCCTTTTTTTTTTCCTTGCTTGTCTGTTCATCAAACAGAACTTCTGGTAATATAAAGGGAATAATCACAAGCAGAAACAATAGAGCCTTCTTCCTTGAACTGATTAACACTCTCTAGTGGCACTAAGATGAATAGAGTGTTCAATCATACATTGTATTTTGCTACTGAGTTATGGTTAATATTACAAGTCCTGTGATAGTGTTATGGACGTAAATCCTATTTGTAATAAGTGATAAAGCATAGCCAAATGCACTGTCAAGCGTGCTGTCAACGAATTGTCAATTACCAGTGCCAAGGTAAAGGCGAGCTGTTTGTTTTCTGAGCAAACAATTCATTGAGAAGATTGTTTTAATTATAAATCTCTCACGTCTTTCCATAGTAAGTGTCTTTCTGGAGGTTGAGTAGTCATTAATGTCTTACAAAGCTGAGACTTTGCAGCAATTATTTAGCAGCTATTCTGCAATTATATGCAACACACTAGTTAAACAAAATTAGAGTCCACAATTATTTTTGTAATGAGTTAGCAATATAAAAATACATGTAACTCTCTAGATGTGAAAGCATGCTTTAATTTTTCTCAGCTTCCCCAGAGAGTGAAGGGTTAACCTGTGAAGGACTGTACTGTGATTGAAAGAATTATTGTGTATAGGTTCTTAATAAAAGAGGATAACTTCCTCAAGTTATACAGTAAGTATCACATGATGGTTTTTTAGGACTTAAAATTACATATTTGTTTTTATAGGTATTAATCTATTATGGATACATTTATTTTAAAAAATAAATTATTCATAATTGATCATGAAGAAACAATTTGGTGAATAATTTCTCTCATAAAAGATGTGATTTTTATTTCCTTCACTACCATGTAATTATTTCAGGCTTACTATAGTATGTATAATGATAAATTTTAATAATAATTTCAATATATTGTGATTTATCCATTTATTTAAATTTGTGGAATCCTTAATCAGTTGCAAGCCTGGAAATGCCTTCCGTGCTATCTTGATAACACAACTAAAATAACTTTTGCAAAATCTTGTATTTTGTGAATTGTTTAGGTAATCACAGAACATATAAACTATAGATCAGCTTAGAATTGCTACCATTTTACTTTCAGGTTCATCTTAGCCTGTAACGTCTTCCTATCAATGCTGTTCTTTTGGTGTCACTATATTAAACTGGTCTATTTAAGCTATTTTCTCCAGTATGCCACATCAAGCCGTATTTTAGCCATACAGCATATAAATGTGCATACATTGCATTTCTGTGTGTGACAGTCCAGGGCTTGAACTCTGGGTCAGGGACAGTCTCTGGGCTATTTTGCTCAAGGCCAGGCCTCTAGTACTTGAGCCACAGCTCTGCTTCCTGCATTTTGGCTGGTGGCTGTTTGTCCATTAGAATCTCAGGGCCTTGCCCTCTTGGGCTGACTTTGAACTTCTGCCCTCAGATCTCAAGTCTCCCCCCGGTCAGCTAGAATTACAGGTATGAGCTACCCCTGCCTAGATAATGAATATATTTTTAAGTGTATACTTAGCATTGTCTGATGTTCCATATAGGAAAGAAAAGCACTAAAATTATGTCATGTTAACCCTCATATTCATTGCCCCTTTTGAGTCTAGCAAATAACATAGTATGAAAATGTTGAGTGGATAGCAAAAAATGAATGAAGACATAAGAGTTTCTGATGCCTTAATGCAGTGGGTCATTAACCTATAGAAGGAACAACAGCTGAGAGAGAAAATTGTTGGTCCCCCTAGACTTCTACTGCTTAGTGTTTCCCAATGACATATGTCTGAGAACACCTTGGCAATACAGAAGAGGTACATCATTCATTAAGCACACATGAAAGCCTGGCTGGAAAATACTAAAATATCATACCATGAGGCTTATTAATAGCTGAAGCCAAAGCACAAGCAGTGTCTGAATCTAACGTGGCAACCAGGAGAGCAGTCCAAAGAGATGTCTTGGTTTGCTGAGAGTATCAGTGAATGACTGGACATGAATCTCTCAGTTTGTCATCATACAAACTGGAAAGACTCTACAACAGACTCATCTTTGGAGAAATTCTCAAGGACAAGGCAATGGGACAAATAAAAGTGCATCTATGTAACTGTTCCCTCTCCCTGTGTATCAGTTTCCACAGACTATTTCCATTTCTGTGTCCTAAAGAATTTGACATAAAGCAGAGTAATGAACTAAAAAAATGGGAAACCACAGACTCATATAAAGAAACTTGAAAATATGAAAGAATCATTACTGAATCGGACATTCCCTATTTGAATTCTAAACACTTTCCCTTGATTCGGGGTTTATTTTGTATTAAAATTATGGTGTCTTATTTTCCTTGATTCTCTTCTTCCCAAGAACATTTCCAGTTCCTCATCCCCAAAGGTGTTATTCTTTTATGTTGCTTTGTGCTTAATTACATAGAAATCACTTTTGTGATTTACTTTTGTACTCACACACATGCCCAGTCAAACACATGCAGTCACAAACACATATTAAAGTCATTTTGTACTGTGGAACAAACAATATGTTATATTTTGGCCATTTCATATCTGAAAATTTTTCTCAAGGTTATCATACATTTCTGTGAAATATTCTCAAAATTAGCATGTATATATTATATTTTGTATACTTAGAATTCAAATAAAATGAATTAAGTGTGGGGCTGTTGAAAGTGCATATGTACTCAGTGGAAGACAAGGCTAAATGATCCATAATAGAAATTGGGAGAGCAGAGGGTACAAGTATGCAATTTACAATTAGAGAAATTTCTGTGGTATAGGAACAATAGTTAGCCATTTCTATTTGAATACCCCAAATGAACTTATTAGGCAAAGAGAAAAGAGGTAGCTAAATGGTTTAGGGGGAGAGTTAGAAAAGCTAGAATTTTAAAGTTTCCTTCAGCAACTAGTCTGCAGTAACTCACAGATTACTAACAACTCATGCAAGTTTTATATGCCTATTCCATCTGCTCTTCATTAAAAAAAAAAGCTCATCGCCATAGCAACTGCCACATGCCATGGTATTTATGCTGCATCTGATGTACAAAGCCTAGTTTGTGTAGGAAGAAGTGTGTGTATGTGTGTGTGTGTGTGTGTGTGTGTGTGTGTGTGTGTGTATGATGTGGCAGCTGTCGTCTTTGCCATTTTGTTGCTGCTCTAGAATAAAACAAGTAGTGGTTATGAATACTCATTTGGGTAGTGATACTAGTGCTCATTTAACTAAATTCCCCACCCCCCCCACCCTCGCCGCTCCCAATGTGTGTCTAACCTTAACACAAGTCAGCTGAGATGACGTACTTTAAAAGGATGTATTGACTTGCTTTTAAAAGAGAAATGCCCACTTTTCATCCTAATTGTGTAAAGTAGAATGCGTTTCACTGATATTTTTTTGTAAAAACAACTTAGTTATATGGTTAGATTGAAGTTTTAATAAGCATTAGATGACCAGATAATATTTATCCCCCAGCAAGACCATCTGCAATAAACTTTCAAAGATGTCTGAAGTCCTGCCTTCCCAATCGATTGCTTTCAATAGGTAGTATTTAATTGAAAAT
This sequence comes from Megascapheus bottae, assembly GCF_031878675.1. Lineage (NCBI taxonomy): Eukaryota > Metazoa > Chordata > Mammalia > Rodentia > Geomyidae > Megascapheus > Megascapheus bottae. The sequence continues at coordinate 32,203,387 of NC_143512.1, read as the reverse complement.
TAGATATAGTTTAAATATCACGCTAAAATAGCTAAACCTCCCTCTGATTGCTTGCTCACTTTTACTATTGAGAATGAAAATGCTTCCTGTGCATTGTTTATATTTTCTCCATTATCATGAGCTGACTTCAGGATTCTTGCCTCCCTAGCAGCTAAAGGCATCCAGGTGATAGACTTCCGAACAATGGCACGTCATTAGAGATTTCCCATACTAGTTCTGAAAAGGCTCTGCATCCTCCCAAAAGGAAAGAAAAAAGAAGGCAGAGTATATGAGAATTAAAACTGACCCCAGCTGGCTTAAATTGGATTTTGAAATGTCATTTGAAAATAGCCAATGGCCTACACCTCTAATCCTACATACTCAGGAGGCTGAGATCTGAGGTTCAAACCAGCACTGGAACAAAATTCCATGAAACTCATCTCTAATTAATCATCAGAAAAATGGAAGTGTCTCTGTGGCCCAAGTGGTAGAGCACTGACCTTGAGATGAAGAGCTCAGTGACAGCTCCCAGACCCAGATTTCAAGCCCCACGACCAACAGAAGAAAAGAAAAGAAAAAACTAGAATGCCAATCATAGCAGAGTGAACTCAGGCAAAAACAAAAACAGGCTTAATCTTCCATGGCAGAGATCTTGCATAAGTTTTGTGACTCCTACTGCCATAGTTCCTGTACATTCAAGAATTAAATGACATTGTTGTTTATGCCATTGTTAGTGGTGTGCTCTATTACTTATAGGGGACAGTGATTTTTATACAAGAAACAGTATACAACATTATTTTTATACTAATAGAGCTGAATAATTTCCATTTGAAGATCATTTCCTGATACATACATACACACACATATATATATATTTTTTTTCTTATGGAAGAGCAAGTTGATCAAAAACCCAATAGAAAACAAGCAACTCATGAATGGATTGCAAATACAGTTCTGACCTGCCTAAGTCTAAATTTCAAAGACATATACTGATTAATATCAGTATATAATTATACAATAATGACCAAAATTAGTATTTTTAAAGATGTTATTTTTTTAGTATTGTCCACTTAAAATGGTTGCTATCTTAGATTGGATGGAAAAACATAAGAATGATTAAATACAAAAATTTTACTCTTACTAGTTTATTGTTGTATTCATTCATGCAATTATTCCTTTATTCATTCTGCAGTGTTTACAAGCCACTGTATAAAAGATACTTTGGCTTTGTTTAGTCACTTCTCTTCCTACAAAATAATTATTCACATTTTAATGCATAGTAAATAAATACATTTCAAGTCTTAAAAAAAACTCTTTTAGACTGTACTATATGTTGGTGAAAACAAACTTTGGAGTTTTGAAGAGTCATTACTCCAACCAGACCAAGCGAGGCTTACAAATTATTTTGTTCTTTCTATATTTGCATAGTTTTATTCTAACCGAAATTTAAAAGTTAAGAGAAAGAAAATTTCAAGAGGTAATATAAAATTGACTATAATTTGTCAAAGCATTTACTAACTTAAAATGCAATATGAATGCATTGTTAAAGCTACTATTGAAATTTTCTCTTGTATGTCCAAGCCAGAGCAACATATCTGAGGAGTTTCAGAGAGAGAGAGAGAGAGAGAGAGAGATTCACACACACACACACACACACACACACACACACACACCAGTAGGAATGCTGGATTATTTAAAAAAAAAAACTGAGAAAGAAGGGGGAGAAGGGAGGGAGGAAGAGAGAATGAGAAGAGACAGAGAGAGAGTGAGACATTACTACAATACATCCTTCCAGATGGAGATTCAGGTGCCTATATCATCATAGTTATTATTAAATTATCTTTTGTGATGATACCTTAGGTAGTCATGACTGTTATGCAATGGGGAGTAGGGGAAATCTCTTCAGTTTCTAAAGCTATTAAAATTTCTTGCAGGTGTGTCTGAGAGAAGCACAGCACAAATACACTTGCACACTATGAGGCTTAGAGGCATGCAGCCCGCCACAAGGGGCAATTAACATGAGCAGCATGGGGGGGGGGGAACAACCCAAGTTGCAAACTAAACAGAACATACATTGCACTTGCATCCTCCAATTATGTCGCAAAGCACAGATGTTGATTTCACAAAAGAAATGATATTGGCAGTTTTGGGCTATAATAAAATTCCTATAGGGCCTACCTTCCTAAGTACATACTTTCCACTGATCTTTGGTTTTCCCTAGTTATCAAGATTGTGTTTCTTCTCTGTAATAAGAGTCTATTAAAATTATGATGAGCTTCACTCATTATTTACTAGTCTCACCTAGCATAAGCCTCATCATGCTATATCTGGAGTAGTATTTCTTCAGTCACTCCAGTATAGGGTTTTGAAGGGCATATTATTAACAAATTTTGTAAAGTCCATGTGCTCCTAAATCTGATATGTTTATGATATGCTGGCTGTTGCTGATGATATAAATTAAAGATCACTCATATTAGCCCAATGAAAGTACTTCAACGAATGTCTGATTTTACAACTCTGTAGTGGATCCTGAGCCAATTTTTATAGGAAATGTTGAAATACTTGTTATTTCTCTACATTCCAGAATATCTTATGAGTCATTGCAGTAGGAGAACAACACTGAGAATAACGTTGCCTGCCACACCAACCTGTCACTTAAGAAAGCTGCATTAATCAATAACACCTGAACAGTTCAATTACTGAGTAAGAAAGGCAAAGAAATGGAAAAAAGATTAATAGGTCTTTCCCAAAATTAGACTCCTAAAGTCAAAGAAGACCTGCAACCGGGATGACTTGAAAAGACTATTACTGCTCGAGTTAATATATAATTATCAAACCTTTTTATTTATTTTTTCTACATGCAGCACTCAGTTTCAGTGACAATTTTCCTACTCAGAGAATTTTCATCTTTGATTAATGACACTTCACAAAAATTCTAGCTCATTGCAATGAAAGGAAAAAGAGTCACTTGAACCGATAGTGAAGTACCTTAAAAAGTTAGAGTAGGAAAGGTTAATGGTTTCATTCCTCAGGTCTGAGGAACACATACATGCCTCTATCGAATCATGATAGGCATGCTCTCTGGTTTCATTAACTCCTTCCACACTCTAAGACCATTGAGAACTATTCATTGTAAAAGACAATTAATATTTATTACATACATTTCATCATTTCCTTCATTTATGAAGACTACAATAACACATAAAATAAAACAGCAGAATAAATTCTATTCAAGAGGATGATAAGTCAAAGGAAAAATGTTCCAGAAGAACAAAACACAAATCCTGTGTCGAAGCAAAAATAAGTTATATGGGCATTCGGCTATTTTGATATACTTAGCAATGCCTTCCAAGACTGTTGTTCAAGATTTCTACAAAGAGATGGATAATATCTTGACAGTACCACAAGAGTGACTTAGCTTTTTCTTATATAGCTCCTTGATACTGATTGTGGTACACCATGAGACCACTCAAGTATCCAAATCCCTGGAGGAGTGAAAAAAACTAGTTTAGTCACTAAACAGTGCTTATTGAGCATCTGTTAGATCCCAGTCAGTGATTTAGGTGCTCATAAAGCACCAGACACCACGTCTCTGATTGCCTTTCTAAAATATACATCTTATAGAGGAAGTAGATAATTTAGAAGTTCAAAGTATACAAATATGAAGTGACTAAAGAAGATTAGGATGAGAGTGAGGGACGGGGATTTTTGTTTTTGTTTTTCAATGCTGGCAGCTAAGTAGATTATTTTGATAGAAGTGTACAATATGCTGCTAATAGGCTAATTATAATTATTAAGACATCCATTGTGGGGATTAGAACCATTTGCTTAGTTACTTGTGATTATTTTGAGGTGAAGAAATACTTTCAATTGTTGTTCATGTTTTAACTTCTAGGAACTCCATGGTCTAATAGGTACTAATCTCAGTGGATAAAATCAATCTATTCTCATTGACCACTGGAATAATTACATCCATCTTTCCTTGACAGCAAAGGGCAATATGATGCACTTTTTTTCTAGGCAAGGAGAAAAGACTACTTCTTCAGCTCTGAAGGATTCATGAGTTTGAGGTTTCTGAATATATAGGAATCAGTCTTGAGTCTTGCTTCTTTTCTACAAGTGTCTTCATTTCAGAGTAAAATTCCTATTATAGTAATGAACTGCATCTCTTTGTAGATAGTCTATACTTAGGACAATTGGGGTCCCTGGATTTTCAGTATTTATCCCTCTGGAAAAAAATCATTCTGCCTTATTACTCACCAGGATAATTATAATCATCTTGCCTCTGGTTTATTTTATTTCATTTATTCATTTATTTTTTTTCAGTCATGGTGCTTGAATTCAGAGTCCAGGCTTTGTTTCTGAACTCTATTGCTCAAAGATAGTGCTCTACCACTTTGAGCCACAGTTCCACCTGTGGTTTACTGGTGGTTAATTGGAGAACAGTCTTAAGGACTTTCCTGCCCTGGCTGGCTTTAAGCTGTGATCATTAGATCTCAGCCAAAGGAGTAACTAGGGTTACAGGCATGTACTACCACCACTCAGCTTTTTTTTTCTATATTTTTATTTTCTTTTGGGTACTAGGGATTGAGCCCAGGACATTGTACTTGCTAGGCCAGTGGTTTGTCACTGATTTTTAAGTGCAGTGTAAAGCTTCACTTAAATGAATATCAATATCCATATCTGTGTCATTCATTTTGAAATGTCCTGTCAGTGCCTCCATAAATATTATCTAAATCAAATTATTTCTTCCTTCTTGGAACTCAAATGGATATTATGTTTTCTTTCACTATCTTTGAAGCTGCTTATTTCTCACCTGCAATTTTTAAATGTTTTACTATACTTCCTTTCCAAACAGTTTCTTTATATATATTTTCAGAACACTAGTATCTCCTCAGTTGTGCCTGGCTTGTTTTACAATCCATAAAGCAAAATCTTCAATTGTATTATAATTTGATTTGGCCAATACTTTTTTCTTTTTATTTTTTTCATGTAAATTTTGTTTTTCAGTGCCAAAATATTATCTTTAACTCTACACTAGAAGTTTTATTGAATATGTTATTTGAGGGGTTTTTACCCCAAAGATAGTATTAAATTCCTTCAAAGACTATCCAAAGTATTTGCAGGCATTGCTGGTGTGTCAGGGTTTTCTATAATCAAAGTGATAAAATTCTGTCTGAATGATGTGATTATAAAATCTGATTTTCTTCTGTTTTATAATCTAATATGTATCTTTTCAAAGTTATAAATTTGAATTGAGATTGAGATTTTCATCCTGGGTGGAATATAAATCAATTTTTAATTATAATTGTTTAGTACTATATTTTTATTTATTATCTTTAAGTAGTTGTACAAGAGTAACCATTCAATGAATCAGTGTATGAATACAATAATCATTTTTAAAATTGTATTATCTTTAGTTGAACATGGAGTTGCCACCAAGAAAGCAGTTTCTGAGTATGGGGCATCTTGAGCATTCTCACCCACTCCTCCCAACCCATCAATCTCCTACTTCATTTTGCCTAATTTTGGTGATATGTATTGGATTTCATTTCCTGTTACTTTGTTGAGCTTAACCATAGTCTTTCTAAAGAATTGCACTCTTTGTGTTTTCCATGGAGCCTTCACCTAATTCATTTTTAATCATTTGCATTCCACCCATATTAATTCTTTCATCATTTTCTCCTTTTCCCCCAACCCACCCCACCCCTTAATTTTCTTAATTTCATAGGATTTACATAGAATATTATGTCAGCAATCTCCCCATCCTGATTCATCTCTAAGCCTCTCTCCTTGACCTTACCACATGCACCTTTCATTTACCAGTTTCCTGCTATTTATTTTGTTGGACAATCTTTTAAGGAATTAAATAATTTTCTAAGTCATTTTAAAATTTTTGACTGTGGAGATTTACCTTTGTATGAATATTTTTCCTAAAGTAATATTTCTTATTAAAGTTAAAGATGAATAGCATTCTAAAAAGAGGTTGTTAAGTTTAAGAGTTATGGTCACAAGGTGGCTAATGCTAAAACACAATGGAAAATGTGGTTTTTTTTAAGTATAGAAAAAATGATTACTAAATTTGTTCACTGTCACTCCCCTCTGAACTTGTGCTTTGTCAATTTTAGAACTAATCAAGCATTCATTTCTGAAGCTTGAATCTCATAGTCAGCTGAGTGCTATATAATTATTCCACTGTACAGAGCAGAGCTTGTCCATGGATGGCAGCCTTAAGCAAGACAGAACCTGATAGAATATTCTGGACACCAAATACAAGACATATTCTAGACTACAACTAAATAGGTAATGTTAGCTTCATCCAAGACTGTGTAGCTGTCATTATCCTAAAAAGAAATTGCAATAATCACTGTCCCCACATGTGCAGGTCTATAGACATTTACAGTTAGAAAGAATGTGACAATCATATATGGTAAGAGCATAAGATATATTAGAACCAAACTTGTGACAACTCTCACCATGATACTCTTTATATGGAATTTTTTCTTGCTTTAAATTGTAGATTAGGCATTAGACCTAACATTTTCTCTTTTTTTATTTAATTTGTCTTTTCCTTTTTTTATTGTCAGAGTTACAGTTATATTCGTCAGGTAGTAGGTACATTACTTCTTGAACATTTAATATTCCTCATGTTTTCCTCACACTTTCCCTCCCCTCACCTCCTCCCAATCTCCTTGTTTGTCCCCTTCCCTTCCCTATTTAAAATTAATGAATAAAAGTATATACAGATATCAGGTAACAAAGTACATTAGATAAATCATAAGGGGAAACAAAAGAGAAAATAACTTCACACAGTACATTAAGAACAACAATTACAAAGGCAAACCTCTTGTTTGGGTCTTACATTTTCTTTCTTTTTCTTCCTTCCTTTCTTTATTTTTTTTATTTCTGTTGGTCCTGAGGCTTGCACTCTGGACCTGGGTACTGTCCCTGAGCATTTCAGCTCAAGGCTACTGCCCTATGCCTTAAGCCACAGTACCACTTCTGGTTTTCTAGTGGTTAATGGGAGGCAAGAGTCTCACATGGTCTTTAAGCTGGCTTTGAACCGCAATCCTCAGATCTCAGCCTCCCAATTTGCTTGGATTACAGACATGAACCATCATGCCAGGCTGGATCTAACATTTTCATTAGGAAAAATGTAGTAAGTATTTTCTTCCAAGTTTTGTCTTTCTCTATTAAATACATTCACATGGGCTACGTAGGACCATTTTCTGGTGGCCTGAGTCAAGAAGAAGCCAAGTAAGTCTCATCTGGACATGTAAATATGACAAGAACATGTACAAGAATCAAGAAAAGGGAGAGACAGCTGAAATTGTCCATCACTTGGTTAGCCATTCTTCACTGAACAAATAGCAGAAAATATCAAACATATTGAAAACATCACAGATAAAAACAAAAAACTTATGAGGTAGTAGAATCACTGATGATTTACATTGAATGTAAAATAGAAAATAAAGAAAGAGAAAGCATAACAGAAGGAAGTCTGAGTTCTTTTTAAAATATTGAGCCCTGGTAACCAAGAGCATACTGATATCATGCTACAGCAAAAAAAAATGTTGAGAGATTAAAAACAATGATTAGTTTAAAAAATGTGGACTCTGAAGGACATCCAAAAAGCAGTGAGCTTAGAAGTGAAAATGTATAACTAAGATGGGATGCTGGTGAAACATCTCTGGTAGATTCTCACATATGCAAAGGGAACTTTTTTTCAGAGGAAAGAGAATGTAGCTGATATCACCTGATTGTAGTCATTACTGATGAGTCTGCACTCCGATCTTTTCATGATCTGGAAAATTTATCATCTTATTACTGAGACACTAATATGACAGTCCAGCCATTTGGCTTCAAAGAAAAAAAAACAAGAGTTTGATAAAATGCAACGAGTATTAGAATCCAGCTGAATCCACATTATGGAGAACTATCGTGCTTCCTCAAATCCTACCCTGAGAGCCACCTATACCCAAGACAGGCACCATCTTTAAAGAGAAGTTGTTGGTATTAACAGTGGTCCTTAATAAAAAGATCAAAGAATAGGACAGCTGTGGCTAAAGCATAATGAAGTAAGTGTCTAACATTCATACTTGCTTCTGCTCATGTTCATCCTTCCTCCCCTGCAGCGAATATTCTGTAGTAACAGAAAGAGCTGTCAGCAGCCCTGGCTTCAATCCATTATTTTAGGAGAGTCATCATTGATAAGACATAAAGTTAGTCATGAGAAAATTCTAAGACGACTGATGTGGGATTATGAATAAAGTGTCTAGCCTCACCAAGTGTGGATATTCATATCAGTGCTTACTTTGATGCCTGCAGAGGCTAATACTGCCACTGGATTACACATTTAAGCTATGATAGTGAGCTCACATTAAAAAAATAAAAACCAATAAAGCTGCTAATGTTTGTTTTGGATGTGAAATATTCCTCAAAATGTTCAGATGCTGAAGTTTGTCCTCCACTGGTGGTATTATTGAGAGAGAATTGGAATGTGAGGTTATTAACTTTGGGAAGACTGGAATAATATCACTCAGAGTGTGACTTTGAGGGCTCTGTCATCCCTCAGGCCCCTTATTCCTTCTGTCTCTGCTTTCAAAGCTGTGATGGGATTCCTAGTGAAGCTCTCTAATATCCTGTTCACCATTTTATCCTTCTTCTCTTCAGGCCCCAAACCTGGCATTTGCTAAATCCATTGAAATCATACACAGAAATTAAGCCTATCTCCCTTAAATTATTTTTTCTCAGATGTTTTGTTACAGTGATGAAAACTGACTAATGTACTTGGGGACTGAATCCAGAGCCCCCATGCCAAACAACCACTCTATCACTAAACTTCAGCCCCCGAACTCTTGTGAATATATAACAAATTGGTCTTTCTTATAGATCTGGAAAAATGGATAGAACTGGTGAACACTATTCTCTCAACTAAAAATAAAGGAATACATTATTCAGGTAACAGCTTAAATAGGAGGTACAAATCAAGAATTTTTGTGCATTCTTAATTCTTGCTGTTTTGCTTTACCTATTAGCCAAAACAAAAACTAAAAGAAACTAGCTTGAGTAGGATATAAAACCTCTCAAACAGCAAGTTTTGGAAGCAACAAATCCTTTTGGCAAAGGTTAAATGTTTGTATCACTGAAAATATAATGTGTTGAATTTCTGTTGCCTTGTATAATGGTATTCCTTACTATATGGTCAAATACCAACAAATCCAAATAGGCATTTGGCAGGAGATTAGGACATTGACAAGGGTGTTTATTGCTTTATAAAAGAACTGGGGAGAGTTTCCTCATCTTCTGCTCCATGAGAAAACACAGCAAGAAGACACTGATGTATAGACCAGAGAGAGAGAGAGAGAGAGAGAGAGAGAGAGAGAGAGAGAGAGAGAGAGAGAGAGAGAGAGAGAGAGAGAGAGAGACCTCATCAGATATCAAATCTACAAATTTTTGGAGAAACTGGGAAACTTTTGGGAAATACATTCTTTTTGAAGGCCACTCAGCAAATGGTTGCTACAGTAAACTAAGCAGACTAAGACCATTACGTATTTACCAGATAAAAGTGAAATGTGTGTAATAGGATGCAGGGGCCAAAATATCCTAAAGCTTGCTATAAGGAAGATATGTCACCAGATAAATAGAATGTGAGCTCACTTTGAAAGTACCAGGTTACCCTGGAAATCTCCACACTTACCTGGAAAATACAGTAGGACACATATATCCTAGATGTGAATTGCAGTAGGGAAATGGAAAGGAAAGAAAAGATGTTGGAGACATATTTATTTCCAGCATTACTATTAGTATGGAAAAATATGAAAGCCAAAAAATAGAAAAGAGTGCAACAAGGAAAAATAATCCATACCTTTTTGTAATGTAAACATTATTTAAATGTAATTTAAATATAGTTTGATGGTAATTTTTTATAATAGAATATCTTAAAATAGGTGCAGCTGATTTCTATGGGCCTTATCATAGCCACTGGAGGAAAGAAAATATCTAGCTGGTTAATCTGGAAGAGCCAAGTTGAAGTTTACATCATCACCTGTCTTCCTCTCTCATGGATCAGCTTGCTTTCAGAGAGTGTGTGTTGGGTCTACTATAGGCAGTGTAATGGTGAAAAAGAAGTTCTTATGAGCAAGATTGTGCTTCATAAATGTCATCTTAGTGGATAATTTTGCTTAATTCTGAGCACACATTAGGTATATATCAAAACATTGTTTTGTAATACTGCTATTAGTATTGAAAATAACACTTCTATTTCTAGTTGATGACTCTTTTATTCATATTTCTCAGTTGGCTTAAAACTAAACCAGGTGATAAACTCCAAAGGGAACCTAATACAATTAAAAGAAAGCATTTTCCATATACTGTAGAAGGTTAGCAACCTCCGAAGTATATTCAGTTACAGACTGCTGTTCTTCTTGGCAAAATCATATGAGGGAATGGCAGATGTGGTAGCACAGAAATCCCTAGGCTTAAAATCCCCTGCCTTACTGCTCAAATAGAGATTTATTTATTATTCAATTAGCTTAATAAACATATTAATGTCATTAGCATACGTTAATTGTACAAAGATGGTTCCTTTTATTGTATTATGATGATGATGATTATTTTGTTGATTGTTGGGCTTAAATTTGGGGCCTGTTTGTTGTCTCTGAACTTTTCTATTCAAGGCTAGTTCTCTATCACTTTGAGCCACAGCTCCATTTCTAGCAGTTAATTGAAGATAAGAATCAGGAGCTTTCCTCTCTGAGCTGGTTTTGAACTATAGTCCTCAGAGCTCAGCCTCCTGAGTTTATGTACTGGACAGGTATGAACCACTGGTACACATAAATCCATATTGATCAAATATGATCAAATTCTTACCCTCTTTATTCTTTTTTATCTCTGTCTTTTCCCTTTATTAATAGTCTAATAGGTTTCTTTAACCAATTTTCCAACATTATATTTCACATATATATGTATATATGTATATATATATTATAATACTTAAAAATACCCACTCCTTCTCCCTTCTCTCCTCATTCCTACTAGTTCCCATCCCAGAACAGTTACCCATTTTTCATGTCAGTCACTATTGTGCATTTAGATTCAGCATAAGAGAAAGAGAATATGCAAAAGAATAAGCTCATAGACCATTCACAATATAATTCCATTTACATATTTTATTAAATAATCAGAATTTATAATCATTCAGGTAAATTTGCATATCTTATTGGCACTTGTAAATAGCAAAAGAAATCTAATAGCTAGTAAATAGGCAATATAAGTTTCTGAGAACTGAGAAGAGAGCTTTCATTAGATGGAAAGCTAAGATGATCAAAACTACGAAAGAACTAACCCAAATCCTTTTTATAGTGTCCTAATGCATGTGTTACTTTTCTCATCATTAGGATCAAATGTTTGAGAAAATCAATTTCAGGGAGGGAAGCTTTAATTTGTCCCATATTTTCAGAGTCCATCATGGTGGCAAAGGCAAAATAGACCAGAGTAGTTTAAGCATGTAAGCCAGGAAGCAGAGAAAGAGAATACAGTAAGGATCCAGGACAAGATATATCCCCAAGGAAATGGTCCCAGTGACATAGTTACTCAAAGGCTCACCTTCCTACTCTTCTCCACTTTCCAATGATACAATGTTATGAATCCATCAAAGATTAAGCTGTTAGGTCAGAGGCCCCACAACCTGTCTCTCAAAACACCCTGACAGGCACACCCACAAGGAAGCTTATTAAAGTTCTAGACAGTTCTTAATCCAAGCAAGATTAACCATGTTATTATTATTGGTCAGATTCCCACTCAAATTCCCCAATTCCTGTACATCTTTTTTAGGTGAATAATACTTGCTTACAAATGACTAAGAGTTCAAATGAAAGAAAAATTCAACCCATGAACTAATAAATTAGCTGGCAGTACTGAATACCAGACTAATCCATGGGTTTGCAATTTGTCTAATGGTGTTAGGAAATACAATCCACATAGTAGTAATGTGTGAAAAATTGCAAATAAAAGCCCTTTCTTATGCTAAAACTTCTTGAGAGAATTGATGATATGTAGCTCTGGTGAAGTAATATGCAATTAGTTAATATAATTCAAGATGTAACAATGTAGCATTTCACTGAAATGTTCTACAAATAATTTTACACAGAACTGTTCATCATCTTTATGCTTAATACTGTTTTTCAGCAAGCTCTACAAGACACTCTTGGAAGAAAGGTGCAGCTTTAAATACTTTTGAGCCATCCACTCTTAAGTTTTATGTTCATGATGCTATTACCATACAGTAGGTATTATTGCTCAGTGTACCTGGAATACATGTCTGCCCAGCTCTGACCTAACATTCATGGTCACAAGTCTGATTCTTCATTATAAGGATAACATCTTATTAAATATAGCTAGAAACTTTATCTTTCTCTCCCAAACTCTCTTCTAGGTCTGTAGAAACTTTAGTTTCTTCTGAATATCATTCCTCAATTACATATTGGGTTGCTTGTATTTCTTGTTATTAGTACAATCAACATAAAATATAAAAATTAAAACTGACATATATATTACCTACTCAGAGGAGTAATACTTCACATATAGACACAAATAATATCATTTACATGTTGAAGGAAAGGATTATACGGAACACATGAACAAGAATTAAGTAAGCTGGGGCACAAGTTAGAGGTATATCTATCCTAGCTCTTAACGATTTCCAAATGGGCTACCATTTCCAAAAGTGATAAGAAACAAGAAATACAGCATGTCACGATCTTTACTTACATACAGCAGTAACAGTATTGGAAAATAGTCTTCATCACTCCCTATAACTCTAGGTAGGATGCAGAAGCAAGCAATGTCAGTGGTTATAAATGTAAGCAAGTATTTTGGATTTTTGCCCAGACCAGAAGTGTAACACTGCAGAGCTGAGATGTTCTGTCTATTAGAGTCACTCACACCCACGTGCAGAGGGACCTCATCTCCACTTCTATCACAGTGGCCACAAGAGGAGGAAAATTAGGATCTTCAGTTTCTAACATCACAATCCTGAGCACACTGATCACTGTTGCTAATTTTTTTATTGAACCAAAGAAGGTATATGGCCACATGAAGAAGCGAAAATATAATTCTTTGTGTGCTGTGAGGTAGGGAAGAACCAAAATCTTTGGCAGACAGACTGACAGCTGTCACTCAAGACTTGGCAAACTAAAGAAGAAGGAAGACACTAAAAGCATCTATTCCCAGTTTCCCTTCCATGAGAGTAGAGCTTGTGATTAGTAAATGGAAATAGGAAAGGAGGAATGTAACAGCTTTCTTTTACCAGCAAGTAGGGGGAGGAAGGAAGGTTGTGAACCAGCATTATAGCTCCCCATATCACCTTCATGGCAGTTACTTCAGGGAGTAACTAACTACAGCTCTCCCACAGCTTGCTTTTCAGGCAGCAAAGAGAGGTCTTCACCTCACAACAGACTCCAAGTAGGAAAAAGGAGACTGTGACTGCCACATTTAGGAGGCCTCCTTCAAATGCAGCCTGCATGTCTGGAGGGGCTGTGCAGAACAGGATCTGTGAGCTGGCTCTGAGCTGGGTGAGAAGTGTGAAGCCTGGTGCCAGAACGAGAGTGCACATCAAAATCCTGGCACAGCCGCTCTTCAAAAATGGACATGAGACCAACTGTAACATACGGCTCATTCTTCTCGCATCAGAAATGGACAGGAATTAATCACAGGGAGGATTCCCAGAAAGTAAAGTTCATCTATTGGCTGTGAAGTGTCAAAAGGCAAATTTGGTGTGTTTTAAATTTGCTTCCTCTCTTGTGATATAAAATACGGGTTTCTAGTGCTGGCTTGATCATCAAAACAGGCTCCAGGCCCTGCCAAAGCTAACATAGAGAAACCAGAAATCCACACAGGTTTCTCATTTCTACTATAATTTCCTTCAAAGACGAATTTTTTAAAATGTAGATTAACCCTTACTGTTTAAATTTTTCATACTGAAACTCTGAACAATGAAGTCCCATCTGCCAATACTGAAAAGCAATCTGCAAAAGGAGCTTCCCTGAGGAAGCCTGTGGAGGATTTCACATAGCTTGCAAACTGCCCAGGCAATAACAAACACTGTGCTATGCTTTCTGAATGAAGCCTGGAATTATTCCCCACAGGCCCAGGTAACTTTAGTGATCTAAAGTTATGAATTATAAACCATTGACGAACACTGAAATTCATAATCCAGTTATCTGTGTGGAGTCACCACTGATTATTATATTTTCTATTCTTGCAGTTTTATTCCGGTCCTTTATTTCTCTTCCAAATGCCCATTTTAGCTTTTCAATGATGGTCTATTATTGCATTGAATTTGTCTTTAGAAAGTACATTCCACACACTTTTCTCAACACACAGCCTCTAGAAAATTCAATTTTTGACCCTGTTTATCTGTGTAATCCAGATATGACAGGATGAAATCAACTTACCCCTAAATCCAGAGGTTAATCTCCACGTGAGCCATATTTGCACATTAATTAAGGTGGGAAATTTTGATAGGATGACATCTGTAGTTTTCTAGAATGCTCCTCAAGGACTCTTCAATCTTATGAAATCGCTAGACTTCTTGACCAAAATAATAAATAATTGAATAAATAAATAAAGTAAAATAAAACTTGCAAATAATTTGGTTCATAAGTTATAGTTTGGAAGCATATTAAATATATATATATTTATTTCAGCAGTAGATATTAATTCTGTACAGTGTATTAAAGGTGGTTATTTTATCCAACTGTTCAATTAATGTATACTGAACACTTATTGTCAGCACAGAGGGAAGCAGGAATTACTACAATTTAATAATAATATTGAACTGTTAGTTAGAAGGGAATTGACATTATGTAGGACTAGCTATGGTTTACTGTCTAACAAATACAGGTACCACCAGGTTCCATATCCACTTCCTGTGAATTATGCAGATAACATATAGCTGAAATCCTAAGGATGTGTTGCTGACCACCCACGGCTACATGAATAGAGAATATGATGCTTCTATGGGAAAATGTAAAGTTTTAATTGACAGAATAATTGATTATTCTAGGGGACAGACTTAGCTAAGCAATCACTCAAGTATAAAATGCAAAATGTTTTTCTAAACAGATGATACATTATACTTTTATAAAACAAAGGGAAGTAATTACTTGGCTGTTTACTTACGAGATTAGGATGTAAGCATAAGGTAAGTTTGTTAATTCAGGGGAAGGCATTTTGTTTAGCAGCTGTGTGTTCTCTAACCCTTATTCTGTCAGACACAGAGAAAAGATTAAAGCAGAAAAGGTTTGGAGATAATATATGCAAATAATTTGGACAAGACTAGTAACTAGTAATCTTAAGCATAAAATGCTGGGGTTCTCACTAAGACATGAGTTTCAAGTTAGTTTATTTGAGGGTATAGCTACAAAAATGCCAGAACTAAAACATGTAAAATAGTATAGTGAAGGGCAAGCTGAGTTCATTTTTCGGAAGTGTAGTTGGAAATGACTTTAGTGTATAAACAAGGAAATGTCAACTATATCTCCACAGTAACTTCTTTGATGCCCTGGGGCCCTCCATGTTTGGAAGTCAGATGTTTAGGGGTTTTAGAAAGGTCACATGAAGCATAAAACAAATTCTCTAACAAGTCTAGTGCCTCAGAAACATCATCTGAAAATTAAATGCAATTATATTTGCTCTAAATAGGATGAACACAGCCTATAAATAGCTCCATGATAGCTAAGGTCAAGTTTTACAACCAAATGAGTTGACATCAGACCAGATTTTACTGTTAATGAATTGAAAGAAATTCTTGAAGGTTTGAAAGCTGTTAGATTTCTTGATAGCTCTTCAGGGACCATGGGTTTGTAAAAGCTCACAATGAAACTTCAGTCTGACGCCATCCTAAGCCAGACCCAGCCCTGACTCAGATGTAAAGTTTCCTCACTTCCTCTCCTTCATGATTCTTCTAGCTTACTACTGACTCCAAACTGATGCTCCAGACATAGCTATCTCTGTATTTCTTCTAGCTTGCTCGCTGGGGGACATATCAGATCCTCCAATGAATCCTAAACTAAGCTGTCATCGCCCAATATGCCCATCAATCATTTTTCCATTTTCATACTCTACCTATAAACATGATATCTGTTGTGAAAAGGTCAGAAATTAAAAAGAAAACAAAGGAGAAAATGAAAATTATTTCTTTACTATTTTGAATGTTTTTTATCTATTAGTTAATGTACCTCATATGGAGGTATAATACAGATACTCTGCTACTATTGAACTCTCCCATTTTATCTTCAGTGACAGAAAGGCTTGTTTTTCTTTTATATTAGTATGTATTAAATATTCAGCAAATTCACATAGCAAAGAATTCTGGGACTTTCAGAAAACTTTCTCCTGAAAAGTGTAGTGTTAGGGGAATTCTAAATGGTGCCCCAATTGTGTTGTCCATAGTAAATTCTTCAATTACTCAAAGGGTTACTATAGATTTACTTTCCCCCCTCTTATTCTGCATTGATATTTAAGACTATAAAAAGTTACTGATTTCTACATGTCTGTGCCACTTCTGAGTCTTGCTTAAGCCAGTTTTCTCAGGACCCAGTACTAGCAGACTTGTTAACAGGTAATGCTAAAATTTCACAGGCGAAAAGCAATTCCTTCCTAGGGCATACACTGAGTTCACATGGTAGGAGGCAACCAACTCACCATGATCTGCCACCATGAGCAGTAGTATGCATTTCCACAGTCACCACATACAAAAATGCAACCTAGTGAGTAATGATTCTGGGGCATGTTTCCTATTCAAACGAAGATATGGAACAGAAAACAAGGCAACTTTCAGTGACTCTTAATAAAATTGCTAGCACTTGAAACCAGCGGAGGAGATCAGCAGTTGGTTTCATACTTTTCAGAAACACACAAAAGAAATAAATAGAGAAAACACAAGTCTTTCAGGTCTGCTTGATTTGTTATTGTTCAGGGGAAAAAAGGAAGCTGTAATTATTTCATCTAGTTAAAAGACAGAAAATAGTCTGGGATTATACTATTATACTAAATAAACCAAAACTAGACAAACTGTCCAAATAAAAGGAAACACGATGCTGAGAGTTAAAATTTTTGTACCTCCAAGCCAAATAGTCAAAGTTCCATCTCCTTACAGTTATCTAAATGCTGGGAGCTCTCCATGTCTAAATCTTTACTAAATCTGCCCTATTTTCAAACCGCCTTGTCTTCCTCTGAAATGGGAGTACAACCTGACTCAGTTCTAGGCATATTGGTTGCAATATAAACACACTCAGCCTCAAATTGAATTTGGCCACATGTCTTTGCACATTCTCAACTTTAGTA
Source organism: Megascapheus bottae (assembly GCF_031878675.1). NCBI lineage: Eukaryota > Metazoa > Chordata > Mammalia > Rodentia > Geomyidae > Megascapheus > Megascapheus bottae. The sequence goes on along the minus strand of NC_143512.1, from coordinate 32,186,059 downwards.
AATAATGTGATCAAGCCTTCTTAAGCAGCCTACAAGTCTGGGTCATCATAAGTTTCTCAGTTTTAACATTTTGGAGCAACCAAAACAGTTATATGTGTAAGAAGCATTTGATTGCCTTTATTTGTGCAAGCATCCTTTCAAGGACAAATCTACCAAGATATAACAATGGTGAAAAGAGATAAAAAAAATTAAGAATATTGACTGACTTAGAAACTGATCATACCTATGTCAGACCAAACATTTTAATTAATCACATTAGTAATATTTATTTATGTCCTGCTTTGTCTGCCGAAATATTCAAGATGGCTTATATGAGCAAATCTGCACCCGGTGAGGTGGCACACACCTGTAATCCTAGCTACTCACGAGGCTGAGATCAAAGCCAGTCCAGGCACAAAAAGGACTTGAGACTGTTACCTCCAATTAACCTCTAGAAAATGGGAAGTGGGGCTTGGCTCAAGGAAAGGAGGTAGCCTTGAGCTAAAGAGCTCAGGGACAGCACCCCGGCCGAGTTCAAGCCCCATGACCGTCCCAAAAAAAAACAAACTAAAACAAAAACTAAACTAAACTAAAAAAAACCCTGTGGACACACATCACTCCAACAATGAAATACAATTTAAGAATTCAACTGGTTTAGGTATATGTTGATACTGATTAAGTTTGAGTTAGCATTGTGCTTTAAAAATACCTTCTCAATTTTTGTTTGAATTGTTTGGATTTTTGTTATTGCTTTCATGTTTTTAGTTTCCTTTAATATTATGGAAGTCTATTTTTAAGTTTATAAGAGATCTATAATGGTATCATAGAATGTTAGACAATTTTTATTTCTACTGTCACTTTTCATGGGAGTAATTTTTTCTACTTAGATTATATCAACATGTGTCTGATAACATTCATTTCTTTATAGATTTAAACTGATTCTTTTGGCATAATTCACTACAATTTTAAACAACAAATTTTTTGTTACAACTTTTTTTTTGTCAGTCTTGGGCCTTGAACTCAAAGCCTGGGCACTGTCCTTGAGCTTTCTCAATGCTAGTGCTTTACCATTTGAGCCACAGCACCATTTCTGCCTTTTTTCTATGCATGTGGTACCGAGGAATTGAACATAGGTCTTCATGCATGCTAGGTAAGCACTCTACCTCTAGGCTAAACTCCCAGCCCCGAATCATCACAATATATGAAAGACTTATGTCTATTCAAGTATTTCCAAACAAAAGTCTACTGTATACAAGCATATCTCCTCACTGAGGAGTAGTATAAATGTTCTCATTCTACCTCCAAGCAGAGACCCAAGAATATGTGAAAGCACAGGTTTAAACAACTAGTAAATGTTAAGAGTTTGTTGTAACAATTCAATGCAGCCATGGATGCATTTTTCTAAGAATGGTACCTAAGAAGAGAGGTCGCTATGTTGGTTCCCATTAAGATTCAATGTTTCAGTGGTTCTTCAAGACTTTCAGGTCATGATTCCCAAATCTTTGGCACACTCTCTTCTGGGTTTCTCCCTCTCAAACTCAAAACCATTCCTATGCCCATTACCATCTCAAACAGTTATATTAAAAATTAGCAATCTTGCTACTCCGTATATGCATTATTATGACAATTTTTTCATTAATATGAGCCACTGAATGAAGTCTTTGTGGTCAATTTTCCATTTATTTTCTCTGAGTTTTTGTACATTCCTTTATCTATAATTAATTCAAGATAAAGATAGTTAGAAAATTCCTTCTGCTGAAAAGAACCTTTAAATTTGAGCCTTCTAGTCTTCTTCCTGAGATAACTTTCCTGTAGAAGAAGGGAGAGCACTTTGCTACTTTTTGTGTTGGATCTTCCATTCTGCAAATATTTTGTGTCCATTTGCTTTATTTGTTTAATTGGTTATGGTCTGCAATCATGTATAGATTGAGCATGTATAGACTTCCAATGAGAAATTTGTGTCTTTAAAATTATTTAAAGACTGTGATTATTGTTCTTACTTTCTTCTTTTCCCCTCAAGGTTTATCTCATGTTGATAGTGTATCTAACTTTAGTACCTGTTATATTGTATATACATTTATTTGTGTATTTGAAAATGTAAAGGTAAGGGGAAACAAAATGAGGGAAGGGTGAGGGAGAAGGAAACTGGGAGAAAAACTTGTGAAAGGGTAGCAATGTTCCAGAAGTATTGTATCCACTACATAATGACATAATGAATGTAACTGTAACCTATCTGTAAATCTTTTTAAATAAAATTTATAAGAAAAATAAATGTATTCATGAGAAAAACAGTCTTATTGCCTTTTAAATTTCAGTGTCACTCTTGAGAAATTCAGAGTTACTTTGATGACCCAGTGTCCCTGTTTTTTTTCTGTTTCTTCTCTCCTATAATTGGATCCTATTTTCTTATTTTTAACCCATGATTCTAAAATTTTGCCCAACTGTCTTGATAAAATGTGCTTTCCAAGTTTATATGTAAACTTAGGAAATCTCTACAATCTGGAAAAATATTTTCTTATTTTATTTTTCAAAGAACATAATACTAATTTTCCCCATAGGATTTGTTTTTTAAATATTGGACAAATTATGGCATGCTTCTAAATTTCTTAATTTTTCTCTTCCATTTTTAATCTTATTGAAAATCTTCCTCTATTTTGAGAACATTTTCTCAACCACATCTTTATTTACAAATTTTCTCTCATTATATTTTAAATTTACAAAAGAGTTTTTGTTACCTGTATGCCTATTGTTAGAGTACATCGTTCTTGTTTCATGATTGAAATGGTTATTCTTAGCTTTTACATTTTTTCTCATCTCATTTCTTTCTTTTCTTCTGATTGTTTTGTTAAATTTGACATTTCTAAATGCCATGTCAGAGGCCAACATGATAATCTCTGTTGTCTGCCAATATTTTTAGATAATTATATCCTTTCTGCTTCTTACTTTCTTGTACTTCAAAATGGGAAGTACAAGGCTTCTGTACATGAAGAAGAAAAATAACAAGGACATATTATAAATAACTTTACACTGACAAACTTGAGAAAATTTTAGGCTATAAAAAGATATTTAAAATAATTGAAGGCCAGTTGTCATTTGCTATACTATTTGGTGCAAATTCTACTCCTCCATTCACCTAGGTCCTTTTGCAATGTCTAACTCTTTCAACCCATAATCTAGGAAGTCATTTCCACTATCAACATGGACCATAGTAATGAGAAAAAAGGTAATTACTAGCTGAACTAAAAAGGCCAGCTATGGAGTATTTTGTGCTAATCGACTAGATGAACTCTGCAGGAAACTCAGTTTTGGCATTTGGATATATTACAAGGGAAAAGGACTTCAAGAGAAATCTGTTTTCCAACCTCAAAATAGTTCAGCAGAGAAAGAAAGAAAAAATATTGGCTCATAGAGTGTTTATTTTCAGATCGAATGAGATTTGTACTTTTCCCCAAATGTTGTGTAGAAATTTGGATTAATGTTAGAAAGATGAAAATCTCATTAACAGTAAGATGTTTGCATTTATAGGTCATTTGGGAGAGAGAGGGAAGAGATAGTTGTTGAATAGATAATAAATAAATTGATTGATAAATCCATAATTTTTCAGAAAATTTACTACATATTTTTAGGATATTAGAATAGAAAGACAAAAATAAGAAACAAAGGGATGAATGGGACTGAAGAGCCTTCAGAGAACAACAGAAAATAGAGACTTTGCCCAAGACACATTGTGCTCATAAGCTGACATGTTGAATTTAAACCCTTTTTGTACAACTACTTAGAGATAAAAATGGGTGGAGCTAAAAATGGTTATAAGTGCTATAAAATTGATTGTCTTTCATGTAAAGAATAATTTACTAAATATTGTATAGCTGAACCAAAAATTATTTTAATAAAATTGTTACAAGTATAATGTGTGTAAACAAAATGACTAGGTATTACATTTATAATTGAAATTTAAAAAACATTTCCAATGCTAATAATAGCCAAAATTTAGAATAAAAAATTATTCTCAAGCATATATTTGTGAACAAAGCATATGATTGTAAAATCTCAATAAAAAGTTACATTGTGAAGCAAGAGAACATAGAACTTGATCCTTAGGTGAATTCTTTTTGAGTCATAAGTGAAGTATTGTCTATAGACTGACGAATACACTTCAGTAAATCCTACCAAGCTTATAGACATTAGGAAATTTTTTAACTTTGAAGTCAATTTTATACTACCAATTAAATATTAAATTAATGAACCTTGCATTTTTATGGTTGAACTGGGATTTATTTCCACCTACTAATCAAAATAGATGAAATAAAAATATTCTAAAGCCATTTATCATCTCAAATTTGAATAAAATAGAAGAAAAGTTTACTAGGTATATTTACATTGAATTATGCTATAATAAGCAGCAATCATTGTCAAAGCTGAATGGATTATGGAGGGAGCCTCTTTAAATAAGAGAATATAATTCAATGGCACACTTCATCATGCTAAATGTCGTTAGCAGAGCTAGTAATACTCAGAGAAGCATGGCAATGAGAAAAACTGGATAATCAGAAGACAATAAAGGAAAGAAACAGGAGACAAACCTCATTGACAGCTGATCTTGCTTTTTATGTAAGAAAAGGATGGGTGTCACTTCTCAGTTCACCAATATCTATTCTCAATCACAGGTACTATTAGCAGAATGCAAAAAGATTCTATGTTCCAAAATTATGGAGATGAAGCTAGCAATTAATCAACCTTACTGAATTTAGAATATTGACAATTTATTTACCTAGAAATAATTCTAAACAAAAAGAAAACTGTCCCCGTCTCTGTCTCTCTGTCTCTGTCTCTCGCTCTCCCTGCCCTCCCCCTCTTTCTCTCCCTCTTCCTCTCCCTCTTCCTCTCCCTCTCCCTCTCTTATATTTGGGACAATGGCCTTTGGACAGAAGTATTACACAGGAACATGTGAAGAAAAAATTTTGACGTTAATTTTTCAAATCTCTTTTCAGACACTCTTAGTTTTAAACTTTGTAGAAAACTCAGTCATACCATTTTTATCATGTTCACCAAATATGGATGTAAATATTTTATGGTTAAGGGAAAAATTATAAACTATTTAAAAAATCAGCTTAAAGGTGAAAGAAATGGATTCACAAAATATAGACAATAAACTCTGTGGAGATTTTCCATAAAACATATTGACCAATAGAGGTATTTTCATAATAATATTTTGATGGGAATATTCAGAAAAATTCTACAAATTTTATTCTGAAATTTAACAATTCTTGTCAGAAGTGTTCTAAGCCACATTTCTGTAAGTGGTACATTTTTGTTGTTGCCTGGTTATTTTGAAATGAGATTGGCTTTGTGCCTAATGCCTTGTATAAGAATACATTTCTAAGTAATATTTGAATAATTTAGTTTTCTGCAGTAATTATGGGAACAGCAATAGGCATGTATTTAAAACCATAGTTATACTATATGCAGTCTCTTGTTCCTTCTTCTCGCTTGACCATCAGCCAAAAACTCAATATAAAATTTAAGACATTAATAAAGAAACCAATTGTTTCTTTTTCCTTTGTCTGAGGTTAACTAACTTGTTTTTTCAACTTAACATTTGTTAGATTCTTTGATTCCAAGATTATTTTTTTTGTTGCTCTAATGTAATGTTGCATATTCATTTGCAAAACAAAGACACATGGGCAAAAAACTTCTGCAATATTGTCTGTCTAGGGACAGCTCTGAAGATTACAATATGTTCAGTTCTCATTTTTTTTAAACAACTTAGGGATATAGTTTTTAGCTGAATTTCAAGATGGATTCTAATTTTTCCATGGATCCTTCTGGCAAGAAAACTCTGGGTACCTTAAGGAACTGAAATAAAAAAATAAAATGTAAGGCATGGGTTTTTGAAATCCCCCCACCATCTAGATGAAAATGAGCATAGAAAAACATACTGTGGTAATTCAAAACATTCATTATGAAAATCATGTGAGATTTGAAACTCTCTCTGCAAGCCGCATTTGATTACAAACTTCTCTTGGGACTATGCCTAGGTATTCTTGGGCTTTTAACCAGACTGCATTGCTTAGCCTACCAACCATCACCCATCATGGTTTAACTTTTCCTCAACTCGACAGACCTTCACTGTGCAAAAGTTCATAGATGACACACTTTCGGGGCACTCCTAGTGCTTTCTAAAACTCAATAAGTATATTTAATAGCAAGATTAACAGACTCCTCTCTTATATCTTCTTTTTAGTTTTGTAACAGCAATGCTTTCTGCTCTTAGCTTTCCACTGATATTCCAACCATAGCTGCTATACATGGAGCCATGGGCTGAGGGCACTGCCAGTTCTCATCCAGTAAGAAAAAACATGGAGTGGACTGGAATGTGGACAGGGTCTGAGAGAAGGTAAGTCCAAGTGTATGTATCTGGAAGGCAGCCATTCATAGAGCAAAGACCCTTATATTCATATGGAAAATGGGAAAAGGAATTTTAGATAATTATTTCTATAAAAATTACTTTGATATACTTCTCTATCTCTTTCGTGTGTGTGTGTGTGTGTGTGTGTGTATGTATGTATGTATCTGTGTCCCACATACACTAGCATACATGAGTTACTCATTTATTTCTCTTGTGATCCTGGAGATTAAACTCAAAGCCTTGTGCTTGCTAGGAAAGCACCCTTGTATGGACTCCATGCCCGTAGGTTTGTTTCTTTTTGCTTGTACTTTGTTTGTATGGCCTAGCCTCAGAAAAATGATTCTGCATTTTAAACAGCTTGGATTGCAGGTATATGCTGCCAAGCTTCTCTATAAATCTTGAAGAGAAATGAAAAACATCATGTTAGTACTTGAAACCCCAATTCTCCAGTTCACTTTCAACTTATTTTTTCTACTTTGCTCTCTCTTCTATCATGAAACCTTTTCAATTCTATATTGTTTTAAATGTCTTTCATGCCTCTTCATCGTTCCTTTCCCCTCAGTTATTCTCTACGATCCTTTTGTTTCTCAACCTCCACTAATTCTTCAAGATAATTTCATGGGCCTCTGAGATGCTTTTCCCAATTACCTCAATTTTATTCATGAAGTAGAACAAAAAGTTTGTGGCAATCTCATCTTGTCTTGAAGTTGAATAATCTCATACACTGTTTACTTAACCATACAATAAAAGCTCTGGAATTCCTACTAGTACAAAAACGCATAATTGTACCAACAAGAAAAACACAGCTCTTCAAGGTTACAAGCTAAGAAGTAAGACAAAGTCATAAACAACTATATTTACAAGTTGGACTACAAACTCCACAGTAACACTCTATGGAGGCTGGCAAGAAGCACTGGAGTAGAAAACTGAATATAGGTTGAGGCAACAGATAGAATTTTAACTGAAAAATATGAGGTATTTTTAAGACATAGTTCGCTTGTTTTTGAGGTAGTTTTTACGCAGTGTCCTTTTAGAGTTGTCTTTTTTCATGAATTGTACTTCAATTACTTACAAATTCTTTGAGTCTAGGGATATTTCAATTGTTTTACCTCTAGGGAAAAACAATGGGACTTTCTGAGGAAAATGGCTTATGCACACAAAAGTGTGAATCAAAGCAGTGAGTGGCTCTGTCCTTAGACTTCCTCTTCTTACACTCCCAACATGGATACAATAGATGTGTGCTTGTCTTGTGAACACGACTGGGTTCAGAAGAAGGAAAAGATCATTCATATGTTTTGTTCTTACTCTTAGGAATTAAAGAAAAACTAATAGTAAACAACAGACTATTTAATGACAAGAATTATCTCACATATTGATGTATCCATAAAACAGCCTTGGCAAAAGATATAGGAGACAAAACTGATGATGTTTGACACTTCATCTTGTCAGAGTTACACACTAGCCATCCTATCCTAATCATCTGACAGTCTAGAAGAGAATAGATTTTTAAGTGTCTGGGGGGAGAATTGTAGATATTGAAGAGATGCCAGAATATCAAATTTAATCTGTTCCTGATAACTCACTATTCAGTATGATGTTTATGAAAATCTTATGCTTATTCTAGAAATTTTGTTAGTATTTGTGATCTAAATCAAGTAAAAGAAGTTAAATTAAGTCTCTTCTCTTTAAATTCCAATCAACACACAGGTAGATGATTAGCTCCTAGATGAACCCACAACATCGTCCTCCTAGTCAATCGTGATGAATAGAAAAGTAATAGGAAGGATTCCCACTGCCTTCTCACATGGCAACAACAAAACGGAGAAGAAGCAGAAGAAATAGGAGAAGGAAAAGAAGGGGAAAGAGAAATGAGAAAGAAGAAAGAAAAGGAGGAAAAGGAGGAAGAGGATGAACAGAAAACAATAGTACCACCACCAAGGTTTTGTAACTTTTGGAAACCTGAGAAATGACTGGAATTATTCTACCAATAAATAATTGCTTCCAGATTCTTGCTTAACAGAACAAGTGATTTAGATTTAAGTATACAGTTGGCTAAAGTCTTTCATTCTATTCACCATAACTTGAGCTCCTATTCCTGTTGACATACATTTAAAATGTATATATTTTATTTTTTTAAATCCAATCTTACATGTTTGAACATGCAAAAAATACAATACATAATATTTTATTTATATATGAAATATATGACAGACACAAAGGGAAAAGTCATTCTACAGTGGCTCTCAAGAACTAATTATAATAACTACAAAGGCAAAAATTTTAACTATTGGAGCCTGGAGGGTGGCCTAGTGGTAGAGTGCCTACCTATCGTGAATGAAGCCCTGGATTCAATTCCTTGGTACCACATATGCAGAAAAGGCAGAAGTGGCACTGCGGCTCAAGTAATAGAGTGCTAACAATGAGAAAGTCCAAGGACAGTGCTCAGGCTCTGAGTTCAGGTCCTAGGACTGGGAAAGAACATTATTAACCAATACTCTATAATTCTAACACCAAACAAATACCTAAAACCAACAAATCTTGATGTAAATAAGAAAAGTCAACCAGATGATGATAATACTGTTGGTGTATATGTTGGAATTATTCACAAGGCTTTTAAAAGAGCTACATTTAAAATGTTTCAGTGACTAGTGATAAAACAGTAAAATAAATGAAAAAAATAGAAAATTTCAGCAAAAACATAAGAAACCTAGAAATTTCAGAACTGGAAAAAATAAAACAATGTAAAGAATTCTAACTCTATTGATTCAATAGTAATATATATATATATTATAGAGAACAGAAAAAAAATCAACTTGAAGACTGGCAGGCATTGTCCAATCTGAATGAACATAGAAAAAGTAGACTGAACAGACATTAAGAGAGCACCAGTTTAATCGCAAATCTACAGTTTTTTCATATATTTTTACTGTAATTAATAGAAGGGTTACATTATATTCACCAGATAGGAGGTGCATTACTTCACATACATTGATAACCTTTCTCATTTCATGGTCCCCATTTCCCTCTCCCTCCCCACCCCTGCTGCTCATGTTGTTTTCCCCCCTTCCCTACCCAATTTCAAATAACCAATCAAGCATATATAAAATATATCAGATAAGGTAAAATACTATAACAATATGAGATAACCAAGGGACAGCAAAAGAGATGAGAGATAACATAGTACATTAAAGACAAAATCACTCATTATATGGCAAATATCATTATAGAGCAAATATCTAAGATGTCTATCATTGGTGTTCCTAAAGGTGCAATGTTCATGTGCACCAGAAAAGTTTTCGCTGAAATAATAACTGGATTTTTTTCCCCTAAACTTCATAAAACTCTGGAAGCTAAGTGAATCCTAAACAAGATAAATCCAAAGGTTTATCAGTCGGTCTTATCAGTCAATTTTCAGAAAACCTAAAGAAAGGTAAAATCTTGATAGTGATTAGAGCTAAAAAAATGACTCATTATATATAGAGAAATGATTATGTCAGACGCTGGAGTTTGGGGTGGTTCATAAAAGAAGCGGGCACTTGTTTGGAAGAAAAACGAGTCTGAGCCCTCTGAAAAGCCAGCCCGCTGTGGGGCTGACGAGACCCTGGAACTTGACATGAGGAGACATTTCTGTCCAAGGCTTGCTTGACCCATGGAAATGTTGAACCCGCCCTGGTTACCAGGATAACCGGAGACCCAAGAGAAGAGGAGCTGAAAGAGGGAAAAGAGCTCAGTGCTGGCCCAGAATCATGAATTTGTCTGCAGACCAGGGTTCTAATGCTTACACAGTCATCAATGTTGTCTACAACCCTGAGCTTCTCCGGGAAGCAGAAGAGGACCAAGTGCAAAAAGACCAGTTAATAAGGTTGGCCATGGAATGCATCGAGTAGAGACTCCAGACCACCCTCTCCCATTCTTACCAAGTCACCAAACTAAAACTGAAAGGGAGCATTCAAATAATGAAACGTAATTTAATGAGAATCCAAACTGATGTCACAGACTTCTAGGAAAAAATGAAGGGATGATTTACTGATCGTGGTCTCTGAGAAGTACCGAATGCACCTGAGTCTTCCAGAGTCTGTTGATACTGAAATGACTATAGCAAAATTTATCAAAGACAAGTCTACATTAATCATCACAATGCTATTGGTATAAAACAACAGCTTGATGTTTTGGGCTTGCAATTTTTATCTTAAGCAATTCCATCCTTTTTAAAAATTTTTTTCTGTACTAGGTCTTAGAAATTGCTAGGAAAGTACCCAATCACATGAACCACAACTCCAACTCAAATTCCATTTTTTCTTTTTCTTTTTTTTTTTTTCTTTTTGCCAGTCATGGGGCTTGAGCTCAGGGCCTGAGCACTGTCATGGGGCTTTCTCAAGGCTAGAGCTGTACCATTTGAGCCACAGAACCATTTCCAGCTTTTTTTTTTTTCTGTGTATGCAGTACCAAGGAATTGAACAAGGGTCTTTGTGCATGCTAGTCAAGCACTGTATCACTAGGCCAAACTTGCAGCCCCTAAGAGTTCCCTTTGATAGAATGAGATTTTTCCTTTTAGCTGAAACATCCATTTTTAACTTTTTCTCCTCAAATTTGATATTAACCAAATATTTGAAAGAGTAGAGTTTCAAGATATGAGGTATTTATCTTAAATATACTCCAAGCAATCCTAAGACATAAAGTATCATCTGGAAAAATCCTAATTGTTTTAAAGGAACACATGGCAATTCTTGGTTTGCTACTTTAAAAACCAATTTGATCTCTCGATTTTTTTTTGGCCAGTCCTGGGACTTGACTCAGGGCCTGGGTACAGTCCTTGGATTCTTTTTGCTCAAGGCTAGTGCTCTGCCACTTGAGCTACAGTTCCATTTCCGGCTTTTTCTGTACATGTGGTATCAAGGAATGGAACCTGGGTCTTCATGCATGCTAGATGAGCACTCTACCACTAGATCTCTAGATTTTTGAATAAGTTAAAAAAAAACTCCCAGACCTGCAGAAAGTTTGGTTCACCAGGATGGGCTGAAGCAGTAAGTTTCCTCCAGCACTCAGCATACAGGACCAATCTGCTTCTAGAAAACCATTTCAATAAGTCAGCTCCAGCTAGATAACTACTACATTTTGTTGTTATTGTTTTGTCAGTCGTGGGGCTTGAACTCTGGGCCTGGGTGCTGTCCCAGAGTTCTTCAGCTCAAGGCTACCACCCTACCCTTTGAGCCACAACACCACTTCACCACTTCCGGTTTTCTAGTAGTTAACTGGAGATAAGAGTCTTACGGTCTCAAGTGGCCAGGGCTGGCTTTGAACTGTGATCCTCAGATCCAAGCCTCCTAGTAGCTAGGATTACAGGCGTGACCCACCGTGCCCAGCGACAGCCACTACTTTTCACATCAGATAGGACTTTTCTATTAACTGGGTAGAGTACAGTAATTGCTGTTTTGTCACATCATGAGCAAGTTTAGGACAAGTTCTTTTCTCCTAGAGAAATTAGTGGTACACTGTTCAGCTTCGATCTCCTATAAGGTGTCAAAGACAAATGCATCGACTATCCAATTTACATTCCAGGTTAACACAACAGATTAATACATATACATTAAACATCACTTTGCCTTTTCTAGGTTTTAAAAAATAACTATCTTGTAATTATTGGTATCTATTTCAACACAAAACTTAATAAATGAAAATTTAGGAAGTGATGTTCATATAGGATAGAATAATTTGTGATATAAAAAAGCAAACAAAATCTTAAACCTGAAAAAATAAACGATTATGTCAACATACCATGAAACATAGACTAGATATAATAATATTTTCCCAGTGTCAATTATAAAAGAGAGTTGACCCTGAGGTTTATTCTCAGAAAAAATAACTCTTTTAGGAATGAAGATACAAATCAAATAATCCTGTGTGAAGGAAATTTATAAGAATTTGTTTATAGACCTAATTCTGAGAGAAGTACTTAAAGGGTATTCTCCAAAGAGAAATGAAACAAAAGAGAATAAAACTGAGTTGCACTATCTAAACCAAAAACAGATGATAGAAAGATAGATGATAGATAGATAGATAGACAGATAGATGAATAAGGCAGTCAATGTTTTGTCTTTTGTACATTATATTAGATAGCTAAAATAAAAATTATAACATTCTCTAATGTTATTCTCTATTTATGTAAAGAAAATATTATGCAATGACAGTAGGAAACCTGGGAAGGGAAAGAGTAATAAATCATGCTTTTGCTTTCTTTAAAGTAGAAAATGTTACTAGGAGAGTATAACCATACATAAATCAGCTTATGTCATTTTCCTGGTTAGCCTCCTTTATTCAGATATTTCCTTACTCATTCACAGAATTATATGTTAATATCCAGCATTTGCAAGAGTGGTATTCAGTGATTTTTAAATTGTATGTCATTTTTATGGGCTGTTAAAAATCCTTTCTACTTTAATTTTTGAGACGAGGTCTTACTAAAGTTTGCAAGCTGGCATCAAACTTGCATTCCTCCTATCTCAGCCTCAAGTAGGTGAAATTATTGCTATGAACACCATACCCAGATTCACTGCATTTTAAATAATTTCAAGTCCTTTATATAAGCTAAAATGAATTTCTGGCTATTTTATGCACAATTCTACCCTCAAACTCTCTTTTTACCTGATCGTGCCAACTCAGTACCCATGTTGCACCTCTCTATTTGTTTTTCTTTAAATTTGAGAACCTCTGGTCTGGATTTTCAGGCAGCTTCTAGGAACCAATCAATGCTTACATTGCCTCTGTCTACTTGCCTAATTGAAAAGAGATTCAGTCCACAATTCGTACAATTTTGTCTTTTTTTAAATCTCTACAACACTAACATCTTCTAAGCAATAATGTTCATTTATGTGTGTATTTTTTGTTTGCTTTCCTAGTACATAAGACCCACAAATCAAGCATCTGGCTTATCTGATTCAGTGCTGAATTTCTAGTACTTAAAGCAGAGTGCATCACTGAATAGACAATACTCAATATGTACTTGTTGAATACATGAATGCCTATGATAATGTTTGCTCTAAAAGTCTGTTTACCTGAGGATGACAAATGTGAGGTTACTGTACAAACAAAAAGACATAAAATATTCTTCCAATATTAACTTTAAAGCATTTTCCTAAGTGATGTTTTATTTCCAAAACATTTTTCTCGTACCTATTTTTGTGTGAAATAACAAGAAATATTTTAAAGTGAGAATATATCTATAAACAAGTCTAGAAAAACAGATTTGATTGAAACTATTTTTTTTGCCCTTTACACTTAGGTTAATGCTCTTATCTACAAAACAGGGATAAGAGAATCCCTGTGCAAGTACATGAGCTTCTTTTTTCCTTTTGAATGCATTTCCATCCTTTTATAAAGTATTAAATGTAAGAAAGTCAGAATGGGTCCAAATGAAAATCAGATAAATAGCTATTTCACATAGCTTCTCTCATTAAGCTTTGCAGGAAAGGTGCAGAGAAAGGAAGAAAATGAAGAATCAACAGAGACAATTAAAATCAGCTATAGAATTCCTATAAGAAAACTCAAATTGGCTCCAATATAAACAATATTCTTAGCAACTTAATGCTTTGGTTTACATAAGATTTGTACATGTCCCATGAAGGCTAGTGGGTTGAACTACAGTTCAACCATTTCTTTTTTTTTTTTTTTTTTTGCTAGTCCTGGGCCTTGGCTCAGGGCCTGAGCACTGTCCTTGGACTTTCTCAAGGCTAGAGCTCTACCACTTGAGCCTCAGCACCACTTCCGGCTTTTTTCTATGTATGTGGTACCAAGGAATCCAACCCGGGTCTTTGTGCATGCTAGGCAAGCACTTTAACCACTAGACCAAACTCCCAGCCCCAGTTCAACCATTTCTAAGGATGAGAGAGTCAAAATTTGACCAATTGTTGTGTTTAGAGGTAAGGCCTTGTGGAGATGATTAAGAATAAAGCCATCATGATAGAATCAATGAGAGAACTGATTGACAAAGTCTACAGTATTGTTTTATGTGCAACAGAAAATGAGTCACAACACTTGACTAAAATTAATTAACATGAAAAAATCAAAGTATATAGCCCAGTTTGATTCCCTTGCATAATCAACTGAAGATAGAAAAAGGTAAGATCATTTTTATTTCAGAAAATTTTAGAGTTGAAAAGAAGCATATTAATCATAGATACCTATTCTTCAAATACAGTGAAACTGTAAAATCAGAGAGATTAAGTGATTTGTCCAAAGTCAAATAGGAATCTAGTTTCTATACAAAGAGCAGAACAGAAGCTTCAGTGGTAATGCCTTTTTAATAACCTTGAGTGATTTAACTTTACTAGGGGGAAATAAAAGCATAAAAGCAAACCTTTTCCTTAGGAGAAAACAGATTAAATTAATACAAAAGACAAAAATAGAACCATCAATTATTTTTAAGTTATTTATCTATAGAGTTAGTAGATGAAAGTTCATTTATAAGGTAGAACATATTACCTTTTGATATTAGAGTACAAATTTTCTTAGCATGAACATCACTGAAGTCATGTCAAAGTGTTAAGTAAAATCAAATACAGGAAGGACCGTCTCCTACCCATTTCTTTGTCCCATCCTATTCAAAGGCTCCTATAAATGCTAAATCTATATCTATTCATAGAACAATGAACTGCCAGCCTCTGATCTAATGCACCACATTATCCGCATTGACCAGATCTCTGCAGAGTTTTGGCACAGTATCCTTCACCTCTTAGCAAACTAATTCATTTCAGTGAGACATAAATTTATGCTTTATTTATGTCTATTGGACAAAAGATTATTAAACAGAATAGATGTTAAGATTACATTAAAAGATCTGACAGGAAGCACAACTTCAGAGGTAAGACTTTGTCCTCTCTTTACCTCCACCCAGTACAGCTACCAGATGAATTCTCAAAAATCACCCTGATAATACAGCCATCATTTTAGTTGGTCAGGAGAAGAGGGTTAAAGACCTAGAGGAAAATCTTGCTTCCTGCTAAACAAGATAACAAATCACCTTATTTTGTTTTGTTTCAACAAACTGGTACTATTTCTCTTTCTTCATAGTTGTTATTAAAAAAAAAAAAAAAAAAAAAAAAGCCTGTGCAGGCTTAGTCCTGGAGGAAACCTGAGGCAAAGGCCTGATTTGCATTGACTCTGGTGACCTCCCTGCAGGCAAAGCCCTGCAGACACCCTCCAGGAAAGACAGGTAGATTTTAAAACCGTGGCTCTGCTGGTATGATATTTTTAAATTGTCAGGGTTAGGAGAAAGAAAAGCAGAAATTATTACTAAAATGATTCATTTTCTTCCAAAATGCCTCAAGAATTTCCAGAAATATTTAGCAATACTCCCACTACTTTTGTATTACTTAGATACTCTTCTTTTCTTATTCTTTTTGGGATAAAATTATTTTTACCAACCCACAGGGCCAATGCATTCTCATTATGATGCTCAGAGCAGTCACATGACAGATGGTAATGGCTTCCCCTATGCTAGAGAATGACAATTGTCAAGCTGTAGGGAAATTTCATGGCTGAGGCTAAAGTCTGCAGGAAAGCATAGTGTTCGTCTTCTTAAACCCAGGGAAGAGCTTGACCCTGCTGTGTCTTCACATGCCAACTGAGAATTACTCACTGTAGAAGGATATAATGATACTGGAGGTATAATAAAGCATCTGAACTCTTTTCCACTTATCTTTGTCTGACTCAAAACAGAAGGATATGTGGTGAGAGAGGGTAACTGTAGTGGTTGTTATTGCTTGTTGACCCATAATTATAAGCAAAATTTTATCTACAAATACAATAAAAATTAAAGCAAATTTAACAATACAGACATAATGTTCCCTCCATCTTATATACTTTTTCCTTCATGCAGACATCCAATCTCTAATAAAAACCTTGAAACATGTTTTTGGAACAGAAGATTCTAGTTATTAAATTCATTTCATGAAGAGTAGAATCACAATAAACTGTAGCAACTAAATAATTGATGATTGAAACCAACTAAACAAATCTAAAGTGTGATTTTAACTTGGCATTTATAGGAACAGAGAAATAAAACCAGTGGCTTTGGATACATTAAAAAATATCTAATTTATTCCCTACCATAAACATAAACCTCAATAATAACTTTTGTGTTGTTGAAAATTTAGAAATTTTTTTCAGGAATATTCTCTGTAAGCCAGAATCTTCCAAGTTAAATTAGTGATTTGGGTTAGTGCAAATGTCTTGGGCACCAACTAGTTCTAACAGGGTAAAGTCAGGAGATGTATGCAATTTGTTTTAATTCTAACCAAGTGTTAATTAAGGGAAAATGCATCAGGGATGATGGAATGACCCGCAATGTTTTCATACATACAAAACTCAAGGTTCTACATTTAGCTTAAAGTGTAATCATAGCTTCACCTTCTATACATACGCAGTGGACTTAGCCCTTTAAAACAGTGATATAATGTGGGTAGCAATAGCACTAAAAAATCAGAGCTAATATGTGGACGCAATGTTTACAGAAGTGCATGTACTTGATTTGTGACACCTCCAAATTGAAAAACAACTTGAAGCCATAAAGCTTGTGACAATTGTCCCCATGCTTTGGTTTTCCTTTTATGAGTGAACCTGTAGTTCATGTAAATGATATGAAGCCATGACAAGGGCTGAGGCCCTCCCGGGGAGAACTAGACTATGTACCAGATCCCATAGAGGCCACCCTGAAGAGCAGTGGGTTCCCACGCTGCAGTCAGGCCACCATCTCCTGCAGGCATTCATTGGTCTACAACTGTCTCCTCAGGCCACTATTGACTCCCTATCCCATTTCTCAGGCATAAGTGCCTGACATATGGTCTTCAATAAAAACATCAGCCCTTAGTGAACTACACATCAATAATTGGAGAATAAAACTAGGAATCTTTTCCCATTTGAAACTTGATTCAATTTTTTCTGAGCATTATACTTATGAATGCTGTCATTATATGAAGTATGTAAACGAGTTGATACTCAGGAACTCTGATAACAAAAACATACACTTTTTCTACTGAAATAAACAAAAGGCATTTCAGATGTTGTTAACAGGAAATGCTGCATTCAAGTTGACATATATTTATACTATTACCATCTCAATATAAACTATATGTAATCCTGAAACGTAGAAGAAATCTATCTGTATACTGTCTTTTTTGGCAAATCTGTTATATATTCCATGTAGATAAATTTTTCTTAGTTCATCTACCACTTGAGTCTGGTGTGTGATCTACTAACCAAGCTCAAATGTATCAGGAACCACTGAATATAAACATCAAAATTCTCTTTATCAGTTGAAAATTTGGAGAAAGTATTAGTATAAAATTTTCAACAATCACGTGTGTGTGTGTGTGTGTCTGTGTGTGCAGTGTATGTCACTGGGCCTTGTACTTGCTAAGCAGATACACTAGTACTTGAATCACTCTGCCTTCAACAAGTTTTATCATCTCAGTTTATCATACATTGTCATAAATTATCTCTCTTTTTCAGTTCCTTACAATAATTCTAAGCCCATTTTCTTCAGAAGCTATACTATTTTTTGGGGGGTGGGGTGATAATGGATGCATGAAACTATAGAAAATTATAACAGCAACTTTGTGAAGCTTGTGATATGTATTATAGAATCCAGAGAAACTATTTACTTCATCATTCCTACTAGTAAAAAATTCACAGGGTAGACACAGGACTAGCATAAATGAAGTGAGAAAGATTAGATGGCGGTTTAAGAAATGTTCCTTGAAATGTGACCTCTGGATCCTGGATAGATAATGGCAGAATCCTACCTGGGCACATTTACTTAAGCAACTTTAAGGATAAACCTTTGTACCCAGAGTGGCATTTTCAGAATGCTTAGTTTAGTCAAGCATAGCAGAAGCTAAAAGACAGAACACTATCCTTTATGTCAATGATATAAGGTACTAGAGAGGAATGTAGTGTGGGCCATGAACAATGTTTCTGAACTATACAAACCTCATATTTCCCTTTGGGGAATTTTATTAGCACAAGTTTCTGTTGTGGCTTTGCCAGACAAAACAGAGAAGGAAAGATTCCTGTGAATTTTTGGTACCATTTCCTGTTCCCCTCCATTCTCACCCCACCCTACACTACATGTATAGCATGGCTATTTGTTGCCAAAATATGAAAGCCTATCTCCTTTGCTGGCAATAACATGAAGTGCAATGTGTAATTTGCACTCTAGACACAGGGCATCTGAACCTGCTCCCTTGTTGAGGTTTATACAGGCTATCTGAACCTGCTCCCTTGTCGAGGTTTACACAGACTATCTGAACCTGCTCCCTTATTGAGGTTTGTTTGAATTTTTCCTTTTTTTTTTGCTGTTGTTGCCACATTTATTACTGCATCCACTGAGGCACTCCTTCTTAACGCATTCCAAGCACTCAGATTCTTGTCTTAAGGTTGATTCTAGGCACAGACTGAAAAGATATTCAGGATTATGCCATGGAGCATCTTGAAGGCCACACAAGGTTTCTCAGTGAAATTTCTTTTTCATTTCAAATACCCAAAATGGTATCAATGTTGGCTTTTTCTGTTAGGTTAGATTCTAAACAAAAGCAGACAAGCTCCATATTTGTGAGGTACAAGTCAAAGGTATAAGTAAGACCCATATGCCTTAACTTCAGCTACAGTCTTAAAGGTGGTATCCAAGGCTTCATGCATGCTAGGCAAGCACTCTACCATTAAGCCAGACTCTTGGCTCTCTAAATACACTAAGTAGTTCCTTCTTGCTTAGGTCTGAGGAATAAACAGAAAAACATGATTCTAAAACCTTTATTTTATGGGTATCAAGTCAATATAATAATATGCTGTGATGATACTATTTGGAAGATAAACAGAAAACAGTCTATTAATAAAATAATAAAATCTTTTAAAATAATATACATATATACGATAGGCAAGTTTTATAAACTGAAACATATTTTACGCTGTTAATCAGTTTTATGTAAAAATGCTTCCATGGAAATACAATCAAATGTTTTTATGAAACCTGTATTTACAAATTGCAAAAGTTCCGACATGTTTTCCTTTTGTCTTCTATGAATTTATTATAGTAAATAATATATAGTGTCAAAAAAAGAAAAGATTTGTGTAGGGAGTGTTATTGTATGATAGAATTATAAGGATATTCTCTAAGATACTTAAATAATAAACAGTCCAATTTAGATTATTAGGTAAAGTTGAGCTAGTCCTTTTTAAGTAGTATTTTATTCTAGCAAAGTAGGTGATTTAAGGTAACATAGAACAGAACTTACACATTCTAGACTAAAAAAGGAAAAAATGTTGACTTGAAAGAAAATAGGACAAAGTGCCACAGATTTGGGAATCATGACCTGAAGGTCTTGAAAAGTCACTGAAACATTGAATCATAAGGGGAACCAACATAGAGACCTCTCTTCTTGATGCATCCATGACTGCCTTGAATTGTTACAACAAACTCTTTTAATATTGGCTAGTTGCTTAAATCTGTGCTTTCACATATTCTTGGAGGTAGAATGAGAACATTTACAATACTACTCAGTGAGGCGATGTGCTTGTATACATTAGACTTTGGTTTGGAAATATTTGAATAGACATAAGTCTTTCATATATTGTGATGACTTGGGGCCAGGTGTTTTGCTAAGTGGTAGATTGCTTACCTAGCATGCAAGGAGATCTAGGTTCGATTCCTTTTTCATAGAAAAAAGCCAGAAATGGTGCTGTGGGCCCAAGTGGTAGAGTTCTAGCCTTGAGAAAGCCCAAGGATGGCACTCAGGCCCTGAGTTTAAGCCCAGGACTGGCAAAAGTGCAATAATAATATATTTTGATGATTCTTCTCTTCTAGTTTCCTAAACCTAAGCCACTTACAGTGCCATGAATAATAGTACATTGAGTGGGATCTGATAATAGAATCCCAGGTAATTAATCTGCATTTCCTTAATAGTTCTCAATTTTCTTTTCTGCTGCAATGCATTTATACCCCTGATTCAGAGCTTCTAGTTCCACTTCTGTAAAGAAAATAAAAGGGCATGGCTAATGAGATTTTCAAAGCACCATATTTCTTATGCATGTACAAATCATAAGATTCCTTGTATTTCATGTAATTTGTATCAAAAAAGTGCAAGTTCTCTGAAGTTTTAAACACAGTAAGATGCATATGCTTCAGAGGAAATGATCCGTGAACTACAGAATTTTCCAACATACCACCCTGCCCAGACCTTGTTCTTCATTTACTTAAAACATTTTACTTTCTTAATACAAATGCACTGGTTGCACCCATGTGATTTCGCCTGATTTCAGAATAGTGTGTATTGGCTTCAAATAAGACTGCCTGTGTCATGGTATTGCTTTAAAAAAGTTTGTGTTGATATGACTCAAGCTCAGCCATCATTACTCCTCATTTTCCTGTCAACATACTGTTCAAAGCCATAGCATATGCCTGCTTGAAATGTCAGTAACATTTTTGACAATATCTTGGAACGTTCTTTAGCCTAATATAGCAGCTTTAAAGTGAATTATCAAGCTCCACTTGACATGACACCATTTTCATAGTAAAAACATAACCTTGGAACTTCACTCATGTTCCTATATCTGAATAGTCATAGTACCTATGCCTGACAGAGTGACAGATGATTATATAGACAAGAAATATACTTACCACTTTACTTATGTAAGTGTAACCCTCTATACATCACCCTTACAATAAAATAAACAAATAAATAAAATAAGAATGTATTCTTTAAGCCAATTCATCCTCATGTTCTGCTGAAACTTTAAAATTTGAAAGAGCAAAGTTTAGCATCCTAAACAATAATTTAATAACAAACACAGTAATAAAACTCAACTGTAAAATGTTTTTAAAGTTTTCCCTCATGAGCAAAAGTGTTTCCTTTCACTGATATTTTCTTTTCTTTCTTTTCTTTTGTTAGTCATGGGGCTTCAACTCATCCTGGGAGCTGTCCCTGTGCTCTTCAGCTCAAGGCTACCTCCCTACCTCTGGGTCAGGGAATTGTCCCTGTGTTGTTCAGCTAAAGGCTACTACCCTACTCTTGAGCCAAGCCCCACTTCCTGTTTTCTAGAGTATAATTGGAGATAAGAGTCTCAGGTCCTTTTGTGCCCTGGCTGGCTTTGAACCTTGATCCTCAGATCTTAACCTCCTGAGTAGCTAGGATTATAGGCATGAGCCACTGTGCCTGGCTTCTTTTTACTGATATTTTCTTAAGCTTAAATAGGATGTACTAAGAATTTCAATTAATTTTTAACTTTGGATTTATGTCAAAGTTAATCAATGTCTACTGCTGTGAAATATATTAGAAAAGACAGACATTTTGTTTTCTATCAGTATCTCAAAATGTAATTGAAAAGAAAACTTAGAGCAAGTATTAAGGGAAAAGGTAGAAGAAAAGGATAAATGTTTCTGGTGCTAAAATTAGAAGTTATAAATCAATGTTAAGATAAGCATAGATTATTTTCATAACTTTCTGGTTTAAGTCAAAGTTATGTAATCACTGATGATCAATGTTTTAAAAAATAGACATGTAGACATGTCATGGCTCTGTAATTATCTTCTTTACCTAGCAATTCTTCAATTAGTTATATACTCTAATGGAATGTGTGTAAGTATTTTCACCACAGACATTAGAGTATTGATGGATGATCTATTTAATATGGCCTCCAAATTAAGGAAAATACATATGCACATCACAAATTATTGTTTTTATCTGCAATGGAATACTAAATAGTGGTGAATGTGAATTGCTGTATTTAGCTAGCAAAATTGATACCAATATTCATTAGTCAGTTAAACACCAACATGTATTTAATAGAAAAGGTCATTAAATTTAAGATTTTATTAAATGTTGATGCTATTTCTTTGTTTTTTAACTTTTTTATAGTCTTGGTAATGTATAGAAGGGTTACATTTACATTCATCAGGTAGTGGATGCATTACTTCTCGAACATTGATAGCCCTTCTCATGTTTCTGTCTCTGTCTCCCCCTACCTATTCCCTACCAATCTTGTTTCCCCCCCTTCCTTTATTCAAAATAAATGACAAAAATGCACAAATATTGATTTGGTATAGATGGCAAAGTACAATTTTTGTTTAACCTTGCTACTAAAATTTGGAAAGTAAATGTCCCCTAGAGGACTGTGTATTAAAAGCTTAGTCATCAAGGTAAGACAAAGGGAAGCTATTCTATGGCTTTCAGGATTGGAGCTTCATGCTTAGGTCATTAAAGGATATGCCTTCAAAGGGTCATGGTGAAGGTCTTCTCTTACCTTTTCTGTTTCCTGATTCATGAGGTGAACAGATTCGTTTTGCCCCTTATCCCAAGCCATTGCCATCTGGTAATTCTTCAGAAGCTCAAAATAGGCAGTGTATCCAATCTGATTGGAACCTCCAGACTGAGCTCCCAGTACCTTTCCTCTTATAACTTCATCATCACAGGAAAGTGTGCTTATAGTTATAGTAATTAAAGTACTCTAATATACCCATATATTACACCTTACAGTCATATTTAAAATACACATATTCTCAAAGAAGACTCATGTTTTAGTTCACAGGTACAATGCAGAGTTTTAATTCATGGATATGGGAGTGATGCTCAACACTAAAGAGTCAGCATGCCCCTCACCTTTATCATTTCTTTATGTTGAGTCCATTCAGACTTCTTTTTTTTAAAATATCGAATTCATGATTCTTATACCATGCAATATTAAGATTTATTCCTCACACCTAATAATAGCATTTTATCTGTTGAGCATGCTCTGCTCATTCTCCAACTAAATTCCTTGTTCCCTCCAAACTCTGTTAACTATTCTGCTCTCAAATTATTTAATTTTAAATGTGTGCTCACTAATTACTCACTGAGATTACACTGTATAAACTATAACACATAACATGTTCTGTATTTAGTATTTAGATACATCCTCCAATGTCATAAAATTCTGTTGAAGGAAATATTATTAAACATTGAGATTTGTTTTCTCCAAAACAGTCAGCAAAACCTATATAACTGTGCTAACTGAGCTCTCAAATTCTATGATGAAGAGCTTAAGGTTCCACATATGAGAGAGACCATGTGGCACTTGGCCTATGTTTGAATTATTTTACTTACGATGTCTTCCAGGTTCAAGTGAGAATTTTATTCCTCTTCGTGGCAGAGTAATACTGCATTTTATATATGTACCATATTGTCTTGCTAATGAGTATTTAGATGGACTTTAAGCCCTGACTATTGTGGGAAATAGTGCACTAAATATGGGAATGCACATGTCTTCTCAGTTCGCAATTTTTTTGCTCTTTAGGTATGTATGCCTGAAGGAACAGTGGGGACTGTTGGATTATGAGGGAGTTTTATTTTTAGTTTTTTGAGACATTATTATTCTGTTCCCAGAATGGCTTCACTAATTTACATTCTCACCAACAGTGCACAAGTCTTCCTCTCCTTCATGTCTTTTCCAGCATTTGTTATTTTAGTATTGTTTGGTAATAACTATTCTTGCTGGGAGGGGAGAGTTTCTCATGCTGTTTTTGATATATGTTTCCTTACTAATGATTTTAACCATTTTTTCATGTTCTATTTGGCCATTCATATTTTGAGAATGCTCATTTTAGCTGAGTTTAATTTTAATTTTATTCATTTTTATTTAATTGCTTTTGCTTTTGAGTAAATTGAGTTTTTTATATATTACAAATATTTACCTCTTGTCAAAAGAATACTTTGCCAGTTACTTTTTCATTCTGAAGGTTTTCTCTTTGGACTACTGATTGTTACTTCTACTGTGCAGAAGGTTTTTTTTCCGTTTGGTATTGTCCCATTTTGTCAGGCTTTAGTGTAACACGTTTTAAGATCATATGTAAAATAATCATCAGCCACTTGAATGTCCTGAAATATTTTCCCTACAGTTTATTTCAGAGCTACAGTTCTTATATTAAGTCATTAGAATTAATGACACAAGTTGATTTTCATCTTCAAAAAAAGGAAAAAAAGACCTAGCCAAGTGCCTGTGGCTCATACCTGTAATCCTAGCTACTTTAATAGGCTGAGATTTGAGAATCACAGTTCAAAATCAACCATGGCATGAAATTCTGTGAGAGATTTATCACCAGTTTACCATCAGAAAACCAGAATGGCACTGTGGCTCAAGTGGTAGAGCATTAGCTTTCAGTTGAAGAGATCAGGGACAGCACTCATCCCCAGAGTTCAAGCCACAACCAACAAAAAAGAAAAGAAAAAGAAAATCTAGTTACACATAAAAACCTAGCTTCATCTTCTTCATGTGAACATTCAGTTATTCCAACACTTTATGTAAAAATACTATACTGTTCCATTCATATTCTGTGTCCTTTGCTGCCTTTTTCCCAAATTAGATGGCTATAAATGTGTGGGGTTATTTCTAGGATCTTTATCCAGTTCTTGTATCTCTTGTATCAGCATCATGTTGATTTGATCATTATAGCTTTACAGTAATAATCTGAAGCTTGTCAGTCTGATATGTCCACTTTCATTATTATTTGTTTGATTGATTTGTTGGTTACAGGCTTGGTATTTTTATCTTGTTTTGGTTTTCTAAAAATTGCTTTGGGAAAGGAGACACTTTGATCATTCTTTTTGTGCTTCTGTAAAGAATGACATTTATGTTTTGGTGAAAATCGTAAGGTGATCTACACATCAATGTGTAGATGACTTAAGGTAGCATCATCATTTCAATGGTCCCACTTCTTTTTTTCTTAAATATTATTTTAACTAGTTGTACAGAGGAGTTGCCACTTAAATCAGTTTATTGATACAATGTCTTGATCAATATCACCCCTTTCAACATTCTCCCCCATTCCTGCTTCACGTTGCTTAATTCTGTAGTATATACATTGGTTTCTTCACTATATTCTCACATGCTTCTCCTCTTCATTTGTCCCTTGACCACACCGCCTCCCTGCTGAACACCTACTTTCTGGTGTTTCATTTTGCTGTACTTTGATTTGGGATTTCTAAGGAAATACACTATTTGAGTTCTTCCTTAAATGTACCATATATCGGTTACTATGTTTGTGTATGCTTGCATGCCACTCAAAGTATTTGCTTATAAATTTATAAGCTAAATCTAGCTTCCAAATATAATGGAAAACATATATCCACATAAAAGGGAAAGTATGTATCTCTGGACCTGACTTACTTCATTTAACATAATTCCTTCCAGGTCTTTCCAGAGCAAAACCATGCAGCTACCTCATCATAAAGAAAAGACTAGAAATTGAAAATGAAAGGTAAAAAACATAAAGACTGGGTGCTAGATCTCGTTTAAGACTTGGTAAATTTTTCCGGGAATTCAATAAATAATCAAAAAATTCCGAGTCAATTGCTAAACAGTTTTTATTAATTTTTTCATAAACAGAAAATTAAGTTAGTTGCATTATAATAAAAAATAATACTTAAAACTCATCATTTTCTAATTATTTTGTATTTTTCAATTACTTGTACTGTTTGAGTTCTCTAATTTTACTTTATCAATACAGTGCAAATGATATAATTATGTTTATGTCCCTTTTCCAATTCCACATCCTGTGATATCCTGTGACAAATTGAGAGCATGAAATTATACATAAGGAACTGCTTTTACTCAAGTGAACTGTAAATAAAAGAATGCAATAAAAATCCACAACAATTTCAAAATCAGTTTGGTATATTATTTTCATAAGTACGGAGTATTATGGCTTTTTTTGCCAGTCCTGGGCCATGAACTCAGGGCCTGAGTATTGTCCTTGGACTTTCTCAAGGATAGAGCTCTACCACTTGAGCCTCAGCACCATTTCTGGCTTTTTTCTATGTATGTGGTACCAAGGGATTGAACCCGGGTCCTTGTGCATGCTAGGCAAGCACTCTACCACTAGGCTAAACTCCAGGCCTGTATGATGGATTTTATATTTATAAATATATATTAAAATAATTTGTCATAAATTTCTCTATGAAATTAGGTACCTATATGAATTCAAGGAAGACAGGTATTAACCTTTTCCATGTACTTGTAGATATTAATAATTTATGATACATCTAATATTTTGCAATTGTATGTTTGTTGCTGTAGAAACATTCTTCTACTCTCCTACCCACACCTTTTTCCATTGACTGTCAATTTCAAAGTTTGTCCTGAGAATACTGTACTTGAGAAGTGATGTTGGTAAAGCAAACATGGATCACTAAGGAGAAAGAAAGCACTATGGTTTCATTATCACAATGTAAGAGCTGTAACAATTATTTTTGCAGAAATCAAAAACTATATAATTTGTTTTCACTGTTCTACACAATCATTTCAGATTTTCCTTTAGAAAATTCTAAAATCCACCTCAGATGAAAATAAAAATTCAAATAAAACAAGCCACATTTGTGATCCAAGTTACTCAGGAAGATGAGAACTGAGGATCACCCTTTGAAGCTAATCAAGACAGAAAAATTCATGAGATTCGCATCTTCAATTAACCACCAAAATGCTAGAAGTGAAGTTGTGGCTCAAGCATGTCAGCACTGAGCAGATGAAGCTAAGTGGCAGTGTTTAGGACCTGAGTTTAAGCCCCACTCCCAGCACACACACACACACACACACACACACACACACACACACACACACACACACACGATGCTTTTTTCAGTGGAGTATGAATTAGACAGGAACTAACCAGCCATGTTTGGTGGTACAGTTTATTCCAGTAGCAAAGTCCTGAAGACCAGTGATGCTAAAAGCAAGTGAAAATGGATGGTGAAGTCAGGAAGAGAGAGTGAAATTTTTTCTTTTTTTCTACTGTTTTTTTTGTTGTTGTTGTTTGTTTCATTTGGAAACTCAATGACTGAAATTTCTTTTTCACTACTTTTTTGTTTCATTTAGGGTCTCAATGGACACAATACTACCTGCTCACTTTTTTTATATATTTTTTATTGTAATTAAAGAAGGGTTACATGAAATTTGCCAGATAGAAGGTGCATTAATTCACATACATTGATACCCTTTCACATGTCTCACTTTTATAATCTTCTTTTCTCAGGAAATTTATTCAAGTATTGATAAATTTTAGGAAAAACAAACTTGAGAGACTATTCCAACGCTTATATTTTACTAATTTTCTTGTTAGTCCTTAGCCTACTCAAACTACCAGAGTCTCTCAATCCTTATCTTAAGGATTGTTTTGATTAGGAGCAACTGGCTAAGCATAAATTACAAAGGGGTCAGACACTGTATTTTGCTTGTACAAATAGAGAAGGAAGAACATTGTTCATGTCAAACATGTCTTTCTTGCAAGAGAGAAAAAATAATCTGGCACCAGAGATTTACTTATTAATTCTTGGTTTTCTCAGCCTACTATAGAAGCAGTTACCATTCAACATTTCTCTGGATCTTTACTTTCTCATACATATTCAAGAGTACTTGTAAAATGTTGCATACTTTTCTTTTGTTAATCTGTTTATGCCAATTCAATTCTTAAGCTTAGACCATAAATAGGTAAGACAAAGTTTTGCCACCACAAGTATAAACTTTAACAAGTATTTGATGAACATTTTTAATCAATAAATGAATCCTAAGTTTTCATGCATTATTTGCATAAAAAGAGGATCTATGTTTCAATTAAATTGTTTAGTGGAAAATATGGCATATAAACACAATAAAATTTTACTTGGCCGTCAAAATGAATGCAATTATGTTGTTTGCTGACAATGGATGGAAATAGAGATGCAAAGGCAAGTAAACCAATCCCCCAAATACAAATATTAAGTATTTTTTGTCACTTGGAAAATGAGAAAACAAACCAAAAATATCACAATCATGGAATTAAATTGAATATTAGAGAAGAAGAAGGATAAAGCTAAAGGGGAAGGGAGGAAGGGCAAAGAAGAGTAATACAAGGGGTAAATATGATCAACTATATGATATGTATGTGTGAAAATGGCATGATGAATTGCCTACAATGTGTAATTTAACATATGCCAATTAAAAATATGGCCTACAAACTTTTTAAAGTATTTAAATCACAGTAAAAATTAAAATCTATGCATGATGACTGGGAAAAAAAGCATAGAATAGTTCATATTTCACTAAGAGTAGTAGTTTTCTTGAGGAATTAGAGTTCTCTTTAATTTTTGGAAATGTATAAAGTTCTCAGGAAACAGTGCATAAAATGATATTTTACTTACCATTCCTGGATAAATATTACAGAGACCTGAAAAAATGTGTTTTCCAGTTAACTCTGAATAAACAAAAGAAGATGACCTACTTAAAACTAGAATAAATTTGAATTTTCAACTAAGTTTCACAGCTAAGTTTCTTCTAGTCACGCATCAGTAGTTCAAAAGTATAATTTCAGCTGCTCAAGAGACTGAGATCTGAAGCTTGCTGTTCAAATACATCCAGGGCAGAAAAGTCCATGAGTTTATTATCTTCAACTAACAATCAAAATGCGGAAGTGAAGCTCTGGCTCAAATGATAGAGCACTAGCTATGAGCATAAAAGCTCAGAGATTGTATGCAGGCACTGGATTCAAGCCCCAGGATCAGCATACACAAACATACATGCACAAGCACACACACATACACACTCACACCATGCTTCCTTTTAAATAGTTTCAGAAAATGCTATTAGGCACTGTGTAAGATTTTATCATATATATCAGATACACATGAGAACTATAAATGATGTATAGAATAGTTTATAGTATTACACAGAATATATTTCATATACATGGTATGTATACACACATATACCTATCTATCCATACATAGAGACAGATATACATCTGTATATACGTGTATATGTACAGTACATACACATATATCTATAAATTAAGTTTGTGCATATATATATATACTCACACATTTCATATTCCATGTGACTTATAAAGCCACAAGAATCACAAAAACACCAAGTTTTTCCTGTACCATTACAGACCACCCATAAGATTTGAATAGCCCCAATGAAGGCAAGAATTTGCTGCATGTGTTAGCTCTAAAACATTCTTTTCTTCTTGCTGGAAATCCATTATTGAAAGACAAAAGAATCTTTTTCCTAAGTGCCAATGACTCACACCAATAATACTAGCCATTTAAAAGTCTGTGATTCAGAGAATCAAAACAAATTGAGCCAGGGAAGAAAGGTCCATGAGAGTACATGTTCAAAAAAAATAGCCAGTAATCTGACAAAAGGCCTAACTTCCAAAATGTACAATAAGCTTAAGAATCTAACCTCTCCCACTTTGATGCAAATCAAAGTAACTCTGAGGTTCCATCTCCTGCTAATTAGACTGGCCTATATTGTGAATTCAAACAGCAAATGTTGACAGGGATGTGAGGTAAAAGAATCTTATTACAATGCTAGTGGGAAGATAAACTTGCACAACCAATTTAGGACAACATTCTAGAAGTCCCATAAAAATTTAAGCATAGAGGAGTAGCTCTGTGGCTCAAGTGGTGGAGTGCTAGCCTTGAGCTGAAGACAGTGCCCATGCTCAGAGTTCAAATCCCACTACTAACAAAAAACAAATCTAATCTAATCTAATCATACATCTTCCTTAAGATGCACCCATACAACTATTGGGCATCTTTTCAGAACATCAGAAGGCCAAAATACCATAAAGACACTTGCATATTCCTGTTCATTGCTGCTATAGTCACAAAAGCCAAGTTATGGAAACAGCTCAGAAACCCTACATTAGATGAGTGGATCAAAAAATGTGGTACATATACACAATGTAATTTTACACAGTCATTAGAAAAAAACGTCATTTTCAGAGAAATGGACATAACAAATCATGTTAAGTGAGGTAAGCCAAGCTCAGAGAGACAAATGGCACATGTTTTCTCTCATATATGGAAGCTAGATTAAAAAAAAAAAACCTCAGGATATGATAAATTAGACACTCAAATACAGTGAGAGCGAAAGAGAACACTCTGAGAGGAAGAACAAAAAATACAATGTCTATGTATCTCAAATCACAGAAAATGATATTTATAAAAATGAACTCTAGGCAATGGAAACAAGCAATTTTCTTTGTTGCTGTTTTTGTTTTCTTTTCATTTTGTCTTGTTTATTCGTTTGTCTGTCTTTGGAAGTATAAGAGGGAGGCACCAAAATGAGGGACAAAGGTTGAAGAAACTGAAGCAAGGGTACTCATTAGACACTATGTGGAAAAATAAACTATACAACGTGTAAGTGGAGATGGGAAGGAAAAACTGCAAGAAAGCAAGGGAAGAGGTCACATTATCAAAAAAAGAAATGTACCCCAAACCTGACTTGTGTAACTCTGATCACCTTGGTTCATCACCTTAATAATAATAATAATAATAATAATAATAATAATAATAATGACAGCCCAAAGCTATGGGATAAATATCTCTTAGTTGGTAGTGTACTAAGAATCTATTTCCAATGATGCCAAATTTAGAGCTATACATTGTCAATTCATAAGATAATGTTTTCGAGAACAGATGGAAAATATAGAAGACTATTTCCTGCCTTAGGAGTAAATCCTAGTTATTTTGAAACCCATAAGATTTGGGATTAAAAACAAGTGAGCCAGTAGTTGAGCCTAGTAGTAGAGTGCCTGCTTATCATGCACAAAGACCCGGGTTCAATTCCTCCATACCACATAAAGAGGGGAAAAAAACCCAGAAGTGGTGCTGTGGCTCAAGTAGTCGAGCTCTAGCTTTGAGAAAGCCCGAACTCTAGCCTTGAAAATTCCCAGCTCAGGCCCTGAGCTCAAGTCCAGAATTAGCACACACACACACACACACACACACACACACACACACACACACACACACACACAAGTGTGGCTGTTCTTGTTCTGGTTTGCAAAACTCAAGTACCAATAGGAAAAAATTAGGATGAGTCATCTCTGCAAACCAAACCCTAGAGACCTCTTTAATGAACAGATGACTTTTTAAATGTTAGTATTAAATTCCTTATGAGTACATACTTAGCCTTTGAAATGAAAAATAACTCAAGCAATTTGGATCTTTAAAAATATTAGCATATTTTCACCAAAATTCTTTTTCTTAACACTGTATAACTAGTATAAATTTCTTGTGTAGAAATTTTAAATTTCCCCCAGTGTGGGGAAGAAGATTCTTATAAATCAACTGTCTTCTGTGTTATATTCTTAAGTTGTTTAGTGGGCAGTCTTATATCACTTATTTCCCCTAAGCACTACACAAATCCTTTTTTTAATGAATTAAACCATCTACCCCATCCACCAGACCACAGGTTTTGGTTACATGGAGAATGTTTACCATTCTAAGTTAAAAATACATAATGGTCAGGTTATTAAAAAATAAAAAAATATTTGAGGAGAGAAGGGAGAAAGAGAGGGGGAAGGAAGTGCTGGCAGTATAAAATTGTTGAAAGTTTTTGAAGTTAGTGTAAATCTTACTGATCTGGTGTATATAATGAATAGAAGATTCTGAACAGATGAATCTTCAGCAAAGGGCTCTGATGCCATATATTTACCTGATACATTCCTAAATCCTATACTTCCCTGGCTTCTTTAAAGGATTCCTCAAAGAAAAATTTATAGTTAGAGAAGATAACTTTCTTCATCCCAGTTAGCAAGATAGGAACCTGGCTGCCTTGACTGTGAATTCTTCACTCTGGCCTCTCTCACTCTTTTCCCGTTCGCCTCCACTGTGCAGAAAACTTAAAGTAAAAGAAGACAGAGTCTCACCTGAGTGACTGTGAATTCCTGTGCTGGAATTTTTAGTGTCTTACCAAAAAAGAAAGTTGGTCATTTAAAAAGTACATAAAACACAATCCTATTTAGAGGAATGGTGAAATCAAACCTTGTGTGCTCACTGCAAAGTTTGCAGCATTTGACAAATTGTAATTCTGTTCTTTGCAAACTTCTAAACACTTCCTGCTAAGTGACAACAAGCTTCAGCAAGTTTCCACAAACCTTCTGCAGCTTCTTCGTCTCACTATAAAGAACAGATGCCTTTTAGGGGCTGCTGTGAGCTCTTCTGTTCTCTGTACAATATGCACATGTACAGAAAGGAATCCACATTTGATGAAAATGTGATAGCCCAGGACTCCAGAAAACTTCAGCACTAACTGCATAGTCCTTCAGCAGCTGGCCTGGATCAAGGACTCTCTGTCAATCAGAGGGAAACATGACAGACTTGTGACTTTGTGGCAAAAGTGACACCATTTACAGTTGAAAAGCATTACATTGATAGCAAAATAATTTGTGATGTTAAAATATCCAAAGATGTTTCAACTTGTTTTCTAACAAGTTTAATGAAAATGAATGTGTATGTTCATACTTAATATTAGTAAAACTAAAAAAGTTGATAAGTAAATATATTTCTAGTCATTTTAATATAAATCATTAGAGGAAAAAAAC
The DNA here is from genome assembly GCF_031878675.1 of Megascapheus bottae. Lineage (NCBI taxonomy): Eukaryota > Metazoa > Chordata > Mammalia > Rodentia > Geomyidae > Megascapheus > Megascapheus bottae. Next base: position 32,153,282 of record NC_143512.1, on the reverse strand, counting down.
ACATCTGGTGTTATTTCTTACCGTGAACATTCATAGCAGTAATTAAGTTTAAGCTTGAACAAGTGCATCCAGGGAAATTCTATGAGTTTACTATGTATTTGATTTTCAAGGATTTTTTAAAGTGAATTTTGTCACCAAAATGTAAATCTATTCACAGAGTTCACAGGTAAAATGTTGTCAACATGTAAATTTCTTTCACAATCTTTTTCTTTATTTTGTAGTTAAAAAGCTATCAGTATCATTTCAAACCAAATTTTATTCAGATTTTATTATTGAACGCTACAAAACTGCTACTAGACTAATATTGGAGCTTGTCTGTAAGGTAAGTTGACCACTAAAGTTGAGGCCCATGATTGCATTATTTGAATACGGTAACAAAACTGACCTAAGCTAAACACACACTCAACTGTTGGTGACAAAGCATGATGGAAATGAAGGGCATTTTTAATGACACTGGGCATTAGTTCTCAGCCTGGCTGTGCGTAATGGTATCCAGCCCTTTCATAATACGTCTCAACCTTCTATCCAGAGATTCAACTGTAATCGATCTGGCCTGGATCCCATACTGCAGATTGTACTCCTGTGGACCCACAGTTGAGAACCACCAATCTAGTCAATTAGCAAAGGGTTTTCAGCTCTGCTGATCACAGTGGAAATTTCTGTCTTGGGGAAAAGCCTGAGTCTGAATTTTGCTCTGTTACTTCTAAATAAGATGTTTTGCTTAAATCCCTTACACAGTTGAAACATGAACTTGTTGTGTAATGTATGACATGTAAGTTATATTCATACACTGCTGTGAGGGTTGAAACAGTATATGTAAAGTGCAACCCTCCAACTAGACACACAAATGTCAGCTGTCTTGGTATTAAAGGAAGTAATATAATTCAGATACTAAGGTTCGGTTTTAAGATTTGCTTCCAGATAAGGATGAATACCTTTGGATAAACAATTTTGGCTTTCAATAATTGTCTAACCACACACTAAATGTTGGAAATGTATCATTTGATTATGTACATCCTACAGAAAGGGGCCTAACATACAAGACAATCTTACCTGGCTATTGTGATCATCATTCTTCCCCAAATAGGAATTAATATGTCAAAATTAAGTGAATATATATATTGAATTGTTGAACTTCAGCAAGTTAACTTTAAGGCCATTTTTGAAGAGCACACCAGAGTAGAGGAGGTCATGGCGTGACTTGAGAATGTCTTATGACCTACATAATTAGCAAAGAACTAGGAAATGAAACTAGCTTAACAAGTAGAAAAATAAATTTGGAGATAGAATATCAAAACAAGCAGCAGATAATTGGTTATCAAACTCCTTAATTTTCCAATATGAAATAATATTGAGAAATGCAGACATAGATCTGACTAATGAAGCTTTATGAGATATGCATGCAAAGTGAGTTTCCTGTCTAAGAAAATGCCAGACTCAAAGGAACATAGACTTAATGGTTTCTCTCATTTGTCACAATCAGTAGAACCCTTGGGCTCCCCTAGCAGAGATTTACAATAGAACAAAACCTAGATACATAAGGCCATATAGAATGACGCTAAATGAAAGGACCTCCAGGATATAGAAACAAAAGCCATATAACGAGTGATTGTGTCCTTAATGTACTATGTTATCTCTCATCTCTTTTGCTGTCCCTTGGTTATTTCATATTGTTACAGTATTTCACCTTGTTATCTGATATATTGTATATATGCGTATTTGGTTATTTGAAGTCAGATAGGAAAGGGAGAAAAACAAGATGAAGGGCAGAGGTGGGGGGAGGGAAATGGGGACCAAGACTTGAGAAAGGGTATCAATGTAGGTGAAGTAATGCACCTTCTATCTGGTGAATATAATATAACCCTTCTATTAATTACAATAAAAATATATGAAAAAAAAGAAAATGGTGTCACCTCTGGGATAAAGGCTGTGTGCATCTCTAGGGCCTCTAGTTGTATCAGCCAAGCTTAGGCTTTCTTTGCACTCAGCTTCACCTTGTAGTTTTGAAATGTGAGAGGATCACCACATTAGACAATATCATAGGACTAGAACATTTTTCTTTATTGATTTAAATTATTATAAAATGTAAATGATCTATATAAGTAATGTCTGCCACACTGTGTCAATAGTTGGGCTTTGATGAGAATTCCTTATATTAGCTAATGAAAAAAACAGTATTTGTTTCAGTAACTCAACTGTGACTGATGGATAACAGTGTTATCTAGTTCATTCTTCAGAAAAATCTCTAGGATTAGAAATACTGTAGTTTCACAGCTGAATTCTGTAAAACCTGAAAAGCAGGACTAATACACATACTCCACAAATTCTTGCATGACTAGAAAGGAAGCAATCACTATTAAATGCATTCTATAAGGTCAATGTCGTATTTTTCCCAAAACTAGTCAGGTACACAAAAAGGAGAGCTATATACTAGTTTCATTGATCAAAACAGATATGAAACTCTTTGATAAAACATTTGTAAACTGAATTCAACTTATCAAAAAATCATACAGAATGATCAAGTGGGATTCATTCCAAGTCTAGTTCAATATAAAAATATCAATAATGTAATAGAGCATATTAACAGAACCAAAGACAAGAATCACACAATCCTCTTAATAGATACAGAAAAATCCTTGACAACATCCAAGATCTTCTTATGATAAAACTTCTGAAGAATCTAGAATAAAGGGAATATTACTTAACATAATAAAGGCTATTTATGCCAAGCCTATAGCCAATCACATTAATAATGAGAAACTAAAATCATTTTATTTTGAATCAGGAACAAGACAAAGATATCTACTTTCTCTACTTCTTTCTAGTATAGTACTTGAATTCCTAAATATAGAAAGAAGGCATGGGAAGAAGATAAAGGGCATACAAACAGGAAAGAAGTAAAACCATCCCTGTAAGATTTTTAAGACTGGATATTATTTTGCTACTTATAAGTAAGACAGTTTGTCTAAATCCCCCACACAATTGAAATGTGAACTTGTGTAATATATGAAATGTAGGTTACACTCATGCATTTCTGTGAGGATTGCCTATGACATAAGCCCCCAAGCTCTACTCCCAAGCTATTAAAACAGTTAAATAACTTTGGCAAAGTATCAGAGTGTAAAAATCATCCACAAAATTCGCTAGCATTTTTTCACATCAAAAATGAGGAGATTGTGCATGAAGTCAAACAAACCAAGAATCAACCTCCCCCATAAAAATGAAGGACCTCTACAACTAAAACAAAGAACAAAGAACAAAGAAATTGAAGAAGATAATAGTAGAAAAAATATTTTAGAGAAACCTCCCATGTTCCTAGGTTGGCTGAAATAATATCATGAAAATAGTAATGATGCCTCAGGCTGTTTACAATTCAATACTCATAAAAATTCAATTCAATACTCATAAAAATACCAATATCATTTTTCACTGAGATAGAAGAAATAGTAGAAAGATTATGTAGTATTACAAAAGGCCTGGAATCACAAAAGTAATGCTGGAGAAAAAAAGTAAATAGGTGAGGTTTAACAATTCTGGATTTCTAAGCTACAGTAATCAAAACATCTTGGTACTGGCACAAAAACAGCCTGGTGACAAACAGAAGAGGAGAAGCACAAATAAACCCACAGATCAACAGCCATCTAATATTTGATAAAAGAGCCAAAAACATGTAGGAATGAAGTCTCTTCAATAAATGGTGTTGGGAAAATAGGATATCCACATGAAGAAAATTGCTACTGAATCTACATCTGTCACCCTGTACAAATTTCAGTTCAAAATGGGGCAAAAGGCTCAAAGTACAATTTGATACCATGAAATTGCTACAGGAGTAAAGAGCAGAAAGATTAGAATTTTTCAGCATGGGTAGAAATGTTTTGAGTAAAGTTCGCAGGGGACTGTATCAAACTAAGGTTCTATGTAGCAAAAAACATAATTAACAAGTTAAAAACAAACAAATCTACCAAATGGGAGATCTTTACCAGTTATATGACTGATGATTGGTGATGGTAACTCCTTTGCAGAGCTATTAAACATAATAGAAAACTAATTGTAAAAAATCCCTCTTTTAACTGTGTTTGATTTTGGTACCCTGTGTAAGGTACATATGTTTATCTGAATAGTAAAGGAAGCAACAAAATTGTGAGACAAAAAACAAATGGTGATGCAATGTAACAGCCATACTCTCAAGATAATATGTTCAAAATGAAATTTACAACTTGGGCAAGGAGGATTTGAGGGAGAGAAACAGAAAGTGGAAAAAAAACAGAGAGGGATAACGTTTGACAAAAAATGTACTCACCACCTGTACATCACCTTGACAATAAAAGTAAACAAATAAATGCATGCAAAAGAAAAAGTCCAACTAATAGAAATTACTAAGCTACAAAGTAATTAAAAATGTTTAATTATCAATAGGTATAGGTCATAATATTTTAAATTTCAAACAATTTATAGGGGAGGTAATGTACCCTCATTGAGTTACCTAAAATGCAGAAATTCATAAAACTATTGCTTGGAAAAAAGAAATATTGTTGTAGTTTCTTAATTAACTTTCCCATTTCCAAATCAAATATTCATTAAAAAAACAGTTTTATTCAAGTTCTGAATTCTTTCATAAGAGTTAATCAACAACTTAAAAATGCTATTGGTTAAAAATGGACAAGAAAAGAAGCAAAGGAACCTTATTTATTTCTGTCAATTCTCACTCACTGTACTGTAGGAGTTACTCTACATTTCTCTTCAGCAATGGTTTGTCTTCCTTCCTTCCTTCCTAAAAACTTTAAGTAACACAGCTGGAGATCTTGAGATTTTGCATTTTCTAAATCAGCAAAACTCAGTCTGTGCTATGAAAGTGGTGTGATTCTGTATAATCACAGTGTTATATAACTCTGCAGATTCGCTAAGGTGTAGTGATATTTAAAGGTGACAGTAAAAGCATTATAATTCCACCAAGTGTTATACAGAGAAGCCATGCACAGGGAAGGCTGAACTTCTCAAGAAGCTAGTGGGAGCATAATGAATTATATTTTTTTCTCTCTGCAACATTTTGATCCAATAAAAACAGGTAGCTGAGACTTTGGTCATAAACTTGATATACTGTTATGAATGCCTACTAATCTGACAAATTCTACATTCTATTTGTGAATTTTCAGAGGATACATATCAATTAAAAATTTATGACTTCAACTAGGATACCACAAGGTAACTACATGAATGAATAGTATACAGACACATGTGGTTAGCGGGCTTAATTTCTTGAATTGTTTTTCCTTTAAATTGTTCATGGGTAATGGCTTCATCATGATATTAATAATATTAGTAGTAGTATTTAGATCTTGTTTATAAAAATGATGATTTCTCACAACACTTCTTGGTAACAGATCCAGAAATGAATTCTTTTACAGACAATAAAAAAATACCAAAGCAAGATATTTTTCCTGATGATAACTTTTTATAATATCCTAGATTTGTAAAATTTTTCCACCAGATCCTGAAATCATATGATAATCAAGAATATCAATGTTAAAATTAAAGTGCGGCCAGTATTTCTGTGTGTCATGAGGCTTGAAATCAGGTACTGGGAGCTGTCCATGACCCCTATTGCTCAACCACTTGCGGCACAGCTCCACTTTCAGCTTTTGAATGAGTAATTGGAGATAGTAGTCCCAAAGACTTTCCTGTCCAATCTGGCTTTGCACTGCAATCCTCAGTTCCCAGCCTCCTGAAAAGCTAGGATTTATCAGTATGAATCACCAGTGCCTGGAAAAACAAGCAATATTTTAAGATAGTGATATAATAGCACTAAACAATCATGTCACAGAATTACACTAACAAATCCACACACAGATGTATAGATACAAGCCTAGACCACTGACCCAAATGATACTCATGAGCATTGAGAAAAGAACAGTTTTCATTAAATATCATCAACTAGTGAATATATGTAGATATATTTCATATGTATCAGTTAGTGAATATTTTCAAGAACAAAAAGTCAAGTGAAAAATAAATCTAGAAAGTAATGTGTTTATTTAACTTTGACCATACTAAGGTATCTTGAAAAGGGCTCAACGGGCCATAGATAGATATATAGATAGATAAATATAAAAGATGAACTATGTTTAAAAAAGGTTCTTTCAATAAAACTATATCATAATGTAATGGAAAGAAAGGTAAATGTAAGTGAAAGCACCTGAGAAACAATATAAATAAGGAAATATTTAAGAATTCAATGGTTTAAAATCTCTTAGAAATGCATATAAAATATTAAACTTAAAGTTAATATAAAATATTTCAATAAATTCATATAAATATGAATCCATATCATGTGTATACAAATATAAATTCATATAAATGTAAAATGTATATAAAAATCTAAATAAAATTTGCTACATTCTCTATATAAAAACATCAAACAGGAAATGGTGATCATTCTCATTCATTTTTCAAGGGAATGCAAATTGAAACTATACTAAGATGTTATGGGAAGATACCAGAGAAAAACATTCTGTAAGAATTAAAAATACCACAGGAAATTATATCACATACCACCAGAGATCTAAAACTAATGTTTAAAATATTGTCCTTTATTGGTAAGAATATGGGACAATGCATATATTCATTCCTTTTGGAAACCTAACTTATCAAAGCAATTTTGGAGAACTATTACCAGTTTCTATTAAAATTAAACATATGTGCACTCTATGACACACCAATTTTCTTCTCTCTCTCTCTCTCTCTCTCTCTCTCTCTCTCTCTCTCTCTCTCTCTCTATATATATATATATATATATATATATATATAATTTTTGCCATTCCTGGGACTTGAATTCAGGGCTTGGGCCCTGTCCTTGAAATTTATCAAAGCTAGCAATCTATCTTTCAGCCATAACACAACTTTCGGCTTTTGCTGTACCAGGGAATCAAACCAATGGCTCATACATGCTCCAAGAACTCTACCACTAAGCCATACTCCCAGCCACTCAATATATTTTAAGATATTTATATATTGATACAATAAAAGACATGCTCAAGAATGTTAATGGTGGGTGGGACTTTGGCCTAGTGGTAGAGTGCTTGCCTAGCATGCATCAAGACCCGGGTTCGATTCCTCGGTACCACATACATAGAAAAAAGCTGGAAGTGGTGCTGAGGCTCAAGTGGTAGAGTGCTAAGCCTTGAGAAAGTCCAAGGACAGTGCTCAGACCCAGAGCTCAAGCCCAGGACTGGAAAAAACAAAACAAAAAACAAAAAAAAAACAGACTATCCTCTTTTGGGGGCCAGGAGTTTGGCCTAGTGGTTAAAGTGCTTGCCTAGCATGCATGAAGACCCGGGTTCGATTCCTTGGTACCACATACACAGAAAAAAGCCGGAAGTGGTGCTGAGGCTCAAGTGGTAGAGCTCTAGCCTTGAGAAAGTCCAAGGACAGCGCTCAGGCCCTGAGCTCAAGCCCAGGACTGGCCAAAAAAAAAAAAAAAACAAACAAACAAAAAAAAAAAAACAACAAAAAGAAGAATGTTAATGGCACCATTTTTTATAATAGTCAATGTAGAAACAACACAACTATTTATCAGTATGAAAATGGTTAAATTAGAATATTCATGCATGGAAACATAAAAGATTGAAAAAGGCTAAATTAGCACCAAATACTAGAAAATACATAAATTTCATGAGCAGAATATTGCTCAAAATTTACCAGAAAGATACTGTTTCTATTTACATAAAACTCAACACAGAGAATTTATGCTATTTAAAGCCAGTCATTTCCTATTAATAGGAGAAGTATTAACAACATGATTTTATGAGACCATAGTTCTACATTATTTATTGACCAGTATGGTAGATCCACAGGTATACTTTAGGAAAATCCATCCATTTGTGTACTTTTTATTTGTTGATTTTATTTGTTCATTTCTTTATTTTTTATTTCTTTATTTTTATTGGTCTTGAACTCAGGGTCTGGGAGCTTTCCTTGAGCTTTTCACTCAAAGCTAGCACACCACCACGTCTGGTTTTCTGGTGGTTAACTGGAGATGAATCTCAAATACTTTGCTGACAGGACTGGCATCAAACCACAATCTTCAAATCTCCATCTCTGGGTAGCCAGGATTGCAAGCATGAGCCACCAGTGCCTGGCTTATCTATTTTTTGTTTACTTCTTTTCAGTGCTGGGTATCTACCCTAGGTCTCTAAGCATGCTAAAATGTGCTCTACCATTGAGCTACATCCCCAATTCCAGTTTCTGTACTTGGCTTAAAATTACATTTCAATAAAAAGCTTATTAAATAAAATATACACATAAAATATAACTAGTTATCTTTAAACTAGATTATAAGATAAATTGTGTCTGGCATAAGTCACCTTCCCTGCAATATTATGTTGAAAATATGTTGAAAATGTAATATCACAGAAATTCACAGTACTTGAGATCCATCCTGACTGCTGTAGTAGTCACCACAGCAATGTGATCCAAAACTGTTTGTAGGTTTTGTCAGTTCTTATTGACAAAATGAACCATGTTGACTGTTGGCATTGCTAGGGAAACAATAGAACATCTCAGTTCTATTTCATGACCTAGCTTTCCTTTAAATGTATATAAGTGAAACACGTGTCAATCTCACATTATTTTTTACTCTAATTGAAACACTCCATTTCACCTTACAATTATGTCCCATATCCAGAACAAGTACCACATGGCATTACTAAAGGATGGGGATGTATTTTGATATTTATTCTTGGGTTCCACATTTGACTATATCCTCCATGCAAGTGCAAGCTGGGCTCTCACATACCTGTCTTGTCTAGTAAACTTCCATTTGAAATCCTTTCTTTTAAATCTTTCTTCTTTAAGTCATTTTTATTTGCAAATGTTACCAGCAATAGAATAGTTTGAGATACAGAGAATTAAACATTAATTTGAACCAGTACATTAATGTTTTCTATTGTTGGAGTGATGTACAGAGGGGTTCCAGGTACATTCATCAAATAGTGGGTACATTACTTCTTGAACATTGTTGCCCATTCCTATGTTTTTCTCCCACTTTCCCTCCCCCACCACCTCCCACTCATCATTTTCCCTTCCATTTTTTAAATAAACAAATAAATGTATATATAATACACCAGGTACCACATTCCGATACAGTAACTACATGAGATAAACCATAAAATGAAGAGAAAAGAGATAGCTTCACTTAGTACGACCACAAAAATAAACCTCTTGTTTCTATATTCTGAAGTTCAATTTGCTTCGCCTTATCCTATATGGCAGTTATGTACATACCTTCTGTGTAGCAAGGATTATAGGTATGAGCCACCACACCTTGTTTCAGACTTTTTTAATGTACCACCCAGAGAGCTTTTGACATATACATTTAAGTTTGATACCCCATAAATTGTAAGATAACTTAAGGTGTCCTATGTATGGTAATCATTCTTACAAATACAGAAAGGTACAGGAGGAAACTATCACAAAATGTCACCATTCTAGTAAGTCATAGTAGAGATTAATATAGCATAATCAATGTATTTCTTGTTACTTAAGAGACTCCCTCTTAAATCTATCAGAAATGCATTCCAACTTCCATTCCTCATATTGCTAGATTTTATAATGGTATATTCTTTGGATTTCAATATTTATAGTAATAACTACAGCTGACTTTAACAAATTAAGTCAGTGTACCTTACACAACCAACTGTAAAGGCTATATATAGGATCCAAACACAAGCTATTCCTTTATATGTATCAAGGCACCCTCTTTAGGGGTCAAAATAACAAAAATTATCCAAGATTTCAAGTTGGCATAGTGTACTTCAGCATGTAAGCAGTAAGAGATGATATATTCATTGAGTTAGGTATCACTGCACAAAATCTGTCAAAGATTACTATGTATCCTAAGGTTCCTCAAGCTTGGTAACACACAGGGAAGTATTTAAGATGTATTGATACGTGGGGGAAATCCTTGCTTTAGAAAAGAGGATAAAAAGTACTCTGATCCATTTTACTAAATGGTGAATGGAAGTTATAAAATTTAAATGTTTTTATAACACTTATCCTAGAAATAGAAAAATGTAGCTTAAAGGGCTACTAAATATTTTTAATGATTCTCTTTGAATAAAATTGTCATTTGTAGCTAAAATAGAATGGGCATCCTGTTTACAAGAGCTGGGCATCTGTTCATAAAATGGGGGATCAGAATCTGTTTAGATTCTGTTATACTCTCAAGAGAATTCCACTGTCATGATCCATATGTGTAGGTTGTCCAATGGGACAATTTAGAAAATATTAAGACCATAAAAATTTTGCCCATTAAAATGGCACTCTGCCAGTGGCAGAACTCTGAGGTACAACTATCTCAACCCATTTATTTGATCTACAGAATTATCCACTGGCATCACCCACCTTGAGTTAGCTTGCTTTGCATTCAAATACAAAATAGTGCTAAACAACATTCTCAAGCAATTGTTCAGTGCTTACCAAACTGTACATTCCCTCAAGCAACTTATAATATCTGAGAGCTGGTTTGACAAGTGCTAAATAAGACTAGACAAAGTTTGAGAGACAACAGAGACTGCTGTGACCTGACCTATTTTCATAACTAGAGAGGCTTAAGATGAACACTGGTACTTCAAAAATCCTCCGGACCAGGTACCTCAATGTTTAAGCCTCCCAGAATTCTTGTGGAAGTTATTTGTATGACCTACAATGACTACGACTGCTCTGTGGTTTCTAACATGTTACTTTTCATCCCCCTGTGTTCACTGAGTATCAACTGCATCTCCATCCTTTTTTACATTGCATTTTTCCTGGGACTCAAACTGGTGGAACAGCATCTCTGTGAACACACTATGCAAAGTGTTGCCTTATTACAAAGGGAAAGAGAAATTTTTCTCTGAGCATCACTGCTAGGAAGTGATTCATCCTTTCCACTCATTTCACTGACTGACTCTGACCCATGGACTGACAAAATTGAAGAATGCTGGTAGAGGTAACCCTCCCTTAGAGATATAGGTCCCCATTGGGAAGCATTTGATATTTATAAAGTTCTTAAGTCTTCCACATTAAGTGAAAGGAATTCCTCCTATCAATGCACACTAGGCAGGAAAAACTCAGAAGCAATTTTAACCAATGTTATTTCATGGACAATGGAAGAAAAGAGGAATACTATTTATTGGTAACTTCACAGGCTAAAAGCTTTCTATAACTACTATGTATCATCATCATAATAGAGAGTAGAGTCCTGATTTTATAAGGAAAAGTAACTATACTAAGTGATGATAAATCCTATGCGATATCAGACTGCAGGTGGATGTAACATTAATGTTAAGTATATACAAAGCCTTTTTTTGCCTGTCCTGAAGCTTGAACTCAGGGACTGAGCACTATTCCTGAGCCTCTTTATGTTCAAGGTTAGCATTCTACAATTTGATCCAAACATCAATTGCAGCTTTCTCTGAGTAGTTTATTGAAATTAAGATTCTTATGAATTTTTCTGACCAGGCTGCCTTCAAAATGAGATCCTCAGATCTCTGCCTGCTGAGCAGCTAGAATTACAGACATAAGCCACCCATAGCCAGCCTACAAAGCCTTTTTTATTGTCAAAAGTGTTTATTAAGACATCAAATGTAAGCCAGGTACTAATAACTTACTCCTATAATCTTAGCTACTTAGAAGTTTAAGGTTGTTGGGATGTAGGTCTAAAGTCAGCTTAGGCAGAAGAGTTCAAGAGATATCTTCTCAATGAAGAGAGGAACCCAGTCGTTTATGAATGTTATTTTTCCTCCTAGGAAGTCTAACATGGGTGAATCTTAGCAAGTTATGCACTCAAGCAGGAAAACTCAAATAGAATGGGGACCAAGACATGAGAAAGGGTATCAATGTATGTGAATTAATGCACCTTCTATCTGGCGAATATAATGTAACCCTTCTATTAATTACAATAAAAATATATGAAAAAAGGAAAAAAAACAGATAGAATGTGTAGAAATTATGACTTAAATATGTCTCCCTGGTAAGAGTGTCTATTTAACAAACTCAGAGTGTTGAGTTCAACACACACTGAAAAAAAAAGATAGTAGTTTCTATAATCAGGAATTATATATTTACATGCAAAAATTGAAATTGGGCCTTATCCCTCTACCCTAACGAAAATCAACTCAAAATATTTTAAAGATATGAATGTGAAGGTTAAGAATCAAACTGAAACTACCAAAAAAACTAAAAATATTTTTGGAGACAAACCCAAAACACAAGAAACAAAATGAAAATAAATGTGGGGTATCAGACAAAAGGAAACCATTATCCAAATGAAAATTCAACCTGCAGTATGGTAGAAACTGCAAATTTTATATCTGACAAGAGGGTGAATCTATGAAGAAAAAAGCAACTCAAGTATATAAAAACAAAATCATATAATTTTAAAATAGACAATGTATATAGGCATTTTTTCATGAGATGTACAAATAACTAACAGATACCTTTAAAAATGCTCAAGTTGCTAATTATCATGGAAATGCAATCAAAATGACAGAGAGATATCACTTCACCAATAAAGAAGGACCAGTACAGGGGCCAGGAGTTTGGCCCAGTGGTAGATTGCTTGCATAGCACGCATGAAGAACCAGGTTTAATTCCTCGGTTCCACACATGTAGAAAAAACTGGAAATGGTGCTGTTGTTCAAGTGGTATAGCTCTAACCTTGAAAAAGCCCAAGGAGAGTGCTCAGGTCCTGAGTTTAAGCCCAAGGATTGACAATTTTTTTTTAAATGACTAATACAAAGAGTGAAGATCACAAGTGCTAATGAAAATGTGGAGAGAAGGGAAGCAATGAAGGTTTTTGATGCAGAGGTAAATACAGCCTTTGTAGAAAATGGCATTGACATCCATCAGAACAATAAAAATTATAGCTACATATGATTCAAAAATTCCTGGACTTAGAACTTACCAAAATAAATGAAATCACTATAGCAAAGAGACATCTATAACTCCAGGTTTTCACAGTACTACCACAATACCCAGAATTGTAAACCATCTAGGTATCCATGAACCAATAAAAAGATTTAAATAATGTGTTATATGTGCACAAGAGAATTCTATTAAGCCATAAACAAATGAAATCCTATTATTTACAATAACATGAATGCAACAGAAGATCCTTGTGTTATGGTAAATGGATCAGGCATAGAAAAATACAAAATCTTCAAATGTGGAATCTACACACATTGATCTCTGAAGATCTCAATGTAAGACAAGAAACTTCTAAACAAATGTGGAGGGGAGGCAAGATTGAAAGTTTTAGCACTGGACTCTAATTTTTCAAGAAAAAGCAGGCATTCATAAGTGGGACTGAGTGTATTGAATTAAAAATGTTTTGTATATTGAAGCAAACTCCAAAGAGGGAAAGAAAATTTTTTTCAAGCTTGTCACTCACAAAAAAGTTCAGTATCAAGAATATATTTAAAAAGAAAAACTCCAGAAATTAGACACTGAAAGTCAAATAACCCAATTACTATAATTGGTTAATATTTACTTGCATAAACTCTAGTAATTCTCAGTAAAGCTAACAACTTTTTTTCACTTCTATACTTTTACTCCTCCCTAGCCAGTGTGTGTGTGTGTGTGTGTGTGTGTGTGTGTGTGTGTGTGTGTGTGTGTGTGTGTGTGTGTGTGTGTTTAAGAGAGGCCAGGAAACAGCAAGTTAATCAGGCCCCTCTGGGGAATATAATGACCCAGGACCTTGGGTACTGTCCCTCTAATATGATGTCACACTTTTATAGATCTTCCCCATGGTATTATTGTCTCAAGTAAGGTTTTATTTTCACTGTTAGGGTAAAATGAATCACTGAGCCTTCTTCTAAATTACAAATTTTCAGGTTATGGTGACTCCTGAAACTGTGAAGATATGCGTCTTCAAGGTGAATTTTCAGACTCAGAACTGGAAAAAAATGTTTCTGCTGGCTGATTATGAAAAACCTTATGAATTGAAAAGCATTAATAAAAAAGTCCATGGAAACTTGTCAATCTCATCCAATGTATAATACAAACATTTACAATAATTTTTGCTCAGAAAAAAATGAACATTGCTACAGAAATACTCCTGCTGTGCACATTTCCACAGCACATAGATAACATTGGATGAAAGAACAAGGAACTTTCCTAGCCACATTTTTGTATAATCTTTATGGCTCTACCTCAAGCCAAGCTTGGTCACTAATGACTGTTCCTGGGCCCATTCTAGGTATATGTGCTTCTTCTTTCACTTCCCAGTGCCACATCTCAGTATATTCATCTCATAATTACCTTTCAAGCCTCAGTTACAATGTGCCCATTGCATTGTACTCTTTACTGGCCTTTGATGGAAACTGATTAGCCTTCCAAGAATCTGCAGTCCCTTCTAAGTGTCCATCCAAAGGTGTAACCATGCTTACTTTCATTCATACATGCAAATACGTGACAATGAAGTTAGAGAAAAATAAGATTAATGTTCTTCATAACTTCAGTATCTAAGCTTACTAAAAGCATTTCAGTAACCATCATTTTATTTGGCTATAATTGGATATAGGATAACATACTAACAGAAATGCTAAAAGTAAATATATTTTAAGTTGGTTTTAATCAAATTTTATCAAACTCAACCTTTTGACATTTAGGGTGATACCTTCTCTTCTCTTCCCCTGCTGGTCTGTGCTTTGTATTATAGAAAGTTTAAAAGGCAAATGACTTGTTTTAGTTGTGACAAAAACTGACTCTAGCTATTGTTAAATGATCCCTAGGATATAAAAATCACTCTTGGTTGAGAACTATTATTCTAAATGAAACTTTGTACTTAGAAATGGATGATAAAGCTACATTTTCCCTGGTAGTCAAAAAGAGCAGAGGAAACAATCAAAGGCTATTGGGAAAACCTCATGGGAAGGACAAAAAATTTTCCAAAAAAATCCCTATAGTGCAGAATGCAAAAATAATAGAAAACTTGCCATGAACTACTATACTAATTGAACTGCTATTTTGTTTGGTTTGGTTTTGATTGTGTTTCTGTGATTTGAATGTAGCGTCTTATACTTGCTAGGAAATGACTCTAGCACTTGACTAACACTCAATACCAGTGTACTGGATTTTAATATTGTAAAGCCAGTCACAAGTGGCTCATAACAATAGTTGTTTCTAATTATTAGTTAATGAATAAACATCATAGATTCTGTTAGTCTGCCTGGGCTACAATAATCATGCCTTATAAACAATAGACATTTATTTCTCAAAGTTCTGTAGACTCAGAAGTCTAAAATTAAGGGGCAAACAGATTTGGGGCCAGATCTGAAGGCCAGACCCTAGTTGTTTCATAGCAGTATGGACCCCATTCGTGTGGACCTGCCTTTTCCCTCCCAAAGGCCTGCTTTGAATTCTAGTTCCTCCTTAGAAGTTAGGATTTCAAAATCTGAATGTAGAGAGACTAAGAACATCTTGCTCACTGTGTAGATCTCACTGTACTTGTTTACCACGGTACGATGAGTGTTCCAACTCTGAGCATCTTGAAGGCTTCATCAATGCTGATTCTTTCAGTGGAGGATTGGGACCAGTTAACAAGTTGAGAGTTCACATGATTGCTGCTTCTTTTGAGGTACAAAACATTTCTTCCAAAAACAGCAACCTGGCAATCTTCTAATAGCTGGATCTAGGATAACCACCAAGAGCTCTTCCATGTTTATGCTTCCACGGCAAGGTTCCCAGAAACGCTGCCTGCCTCTCCTCCTGTCACAGAGGAGAAGAGCTATAGAACAGATGTCCCCAGGTTGTTCAGCCTCACCCCCCCCCCACTAAGGGTCAGGCTGTGAATTCCTGGGCTTTCAGGAGAGAGTAAGATGATGGGAAAGAATAGCGGGACACCCAATATCAAAATTTTGACTCCACGAAAATAGATGCTGTCAACATGGTAATGACTTGTTTAAACATTTATTAAACCACTTCACAGCAAATAGTAACACGTGAAGTGTTACCCTCATGTTTCACAGCAACATCACCTCAGAGCAGAAGGAAATGCTAGCCAAACTGTTTTAGAAATCTTTATCAAGACATTATTTGATTAATACGGAGATGGTTAGCTTTTCTTGTGTGTTCACCTATGACAATTTTAGAAACAAATTTTGCAATCAAATGCAAGCATTATTTCATGATCATTGATAAAGCAAATATCAAAATTTGGAAAATTCAGTAGTGGAATATTCAGAGTGCAAGGATCCTTACTTTATGCAGCTTTTTGAAGCCTCCTCTGTTTTAGTTTGACTCAGTAATCATGGTGTACAACAAAGCGATTATTGATGACAGAATAACAATTTATAAAATTATATGAATTACATGTTCAACAAGATGCTTCTTTTTTCACTATTTTTAAAACATTTCTTTCAAGTAAATGAAAGAATTTTTTTTTGCCAGTCCCAGTGCTTGAACTCAAGGACTGGGCACTGTCCTTTGGCTTTTCTCAAGGCTAGTATTTTACCACTTGAGCCACAACATAACTTCTGGCTTTTTCTGTGTATGCAGTACTGAGGTCTTCAACCTAGGCCTTTGTGCATGCTAGGGAAGCACTCTACCATTAGGCAAAACTCCTGGCCCAAGGGAAGAAATTTTGAAAAACTATATTATTAGCCAGCCAAAGTTGGGCATGACTGTAATCCCAACATTTTAGAGGCTGAAGCTAGATAATAACAAATGTGAAGCTAAACTTAGAGAAAACAGGAAAAAAGAGAAATAACTGTACAGGATACAATAGGAACTTCTTGTTTTCAATTACTGGAGTGTTGATATGCTTCCTTATACATGGTCTTATACACTTAGCAGTTGAGTAAATGTTAAGAATATCTTAGACATTCTAATTCATAAAATGGTCCCTATGCCTGAATGTGTGAGCACACATTCTCACATTTTCACATCTCTCTCTCTCTCTCTCTCTCTCTCTCTCTCTCTCTCTCTCTCTCTCTCTCTCTCTCTCATACACACACACACACACACACACACACACACACACACACACACACACACACATAGAAAGCATATTGGTGACACAGACCAATGAAAGCTGCTATGACTAACATTCTGTTTAGGAAGGTGTGAAATGAGGACCCCATATTGCTCGGAAAGTGCACTGTCACTAGAAGCATATCACTAACCCTTTTGCATTAAATTATTTTTCAAATCATCTTTCACTTCTGACCTGAGCCAGTAACTGCTGTCTGCCTCCCAAGTCGAATATTAGGCTTTTTTAAAAAGCTGGCCTCACAGTTTGTATTTTATCTTCACCCACCAAGTAGGATTGCATGCATGAGACACAGTGCTGAACCCTAATTTAATATTTTAAGATTCTTTCTTGGGTAATTGATCTGTGTATTAAGTTGAATTAAGACTGGGTCACTAAAACACGATAAGATAAAGTTCAGTGGTTAAATAAACATGACATCAAGATTAGGGTAAGGCTGAGCCTTGTGTCATATACATGTATTCCTAACAAGATAAAAGTAGCAATTTGAAAATTTGTGGTTTGACATCAATCCAAGCAAAAGTTAGCAAGATCTTATTTCAAAAACAATCTGCATATAGTAGGCATGCCTGTGGTCTCAGGTAGAAACCTATCAAACACAAAGGACAAGATCTTACCTGAAAAATAACTAATTATAAAATGGTTAATATCATAACTAAAGCAGTAGAGCTCTTGTGAAGGCCTTTGGTTCAAAAGTCATAACCCAATGGTAATAATAAAGATTTGCATAAGAAGTGCAGAACTGGATTGGCACCTCCCAAAGGAAGAGACCTAACATCTGTCATTAATGCCGCATCACTGGCTCAACAACCCAATGGTCCCTGTGTCTAGCATGAGAACATTGCAAAGAAATGAAATGCAGCATCTCTTTCTTTAAAGACACTCTTTAGAAGTTGTTGATATCCCCTCTTGTTGGCAAGGCCTTGGTACTTATCCAATCTAACTGTAGGAGAGAATGGAACTGTTCTCTTTACTTGGAGGAGCTGTAAGTCCAGAACAATTTTTAGTTTCAAAGGCAAACAAAAAATGAGACACATTTAAAGTAAAAGCATTTATAAGGCATTACTATTTATTTATTTAAAAATTAAGGAAAAATTAAAATAATTATGGCAATATTTTTGTATTAACAGAATTATTATAATAACAATATTGCTGTTAACATAGGAGACACAAAATGTTTTCCTTCTATTGGTCAAAACACTTGATTTCAATCGTCCAGAAACAAGGACATACTAAAGCCACTAGCACAAGGATATTCATTGCAGCACTATTTACCATAGCAAAGATATGGAACCAACCCAGATGCCCCTCAGTAGATGAGTGGATCAACAAGATGTAGTATCTATAAACAATGGAATTCTATGCTGCCATTAGAAAGAACAACATCACCCCATTTGTAAGGAAATGGAAAGACTTAGAAAAAATCATATTAAGTGAACTAAGCCAGACCCAAAGGGGCATAGGCTCAATGGTTTCTCTCATTTGTAATAATTAGTACAAACCTTGGACTCTCCTAGCAGAGGATTACAATAGCACAAAACCTAGATACATAAGGCCATATAGGATGAGAATAAATGAAAAGACCTCCAGGATATAGAAACAAGAGCTATAGAATATGTGATTGTTGTTCTTAATGTCCTATGTTATTTCACATCTCTTTTGTTATCACTTGCTTATCTTACCTTGTTATCTGGTATATTGTATATATATTTTTTGTTTATTTGAAATAGGAAAAAGGGGGAAAACAAGATGAGAGGAGGGGGTGGGACAGGGGAATGGGCACAGAAACATGAGAAGGGGTATCAATGTGTGTGACGTAATGCATCTTCTGTCGAATGTAATTGTAACCCCTCTATTATTACAATAAAAATATAAGAAAAAAAACTTGATTTCAAACATGGTGGACCATTCTCCCTTGAGTAATATAAGTCACCTGGGTTTTGCTCTTAGGAAAGTTTATTTTCACCATAGCATGTCCTGATTTCAAATGGGAAAAAGTCTGATAGAGCAGAACCTGGGTGCTGTAGTCTCTTGATAGAGGCTATGCAGAAACATACTTGGAGATATGACCACATGCTTCCTTGACAAGCATGACCTTATGCCTAGGTTAATTTTAAAAAGGAACATCCTTCCTTTTGTTTGCATAAATCAAAAAGACTGAGAATAAGAGGGGGGAAGTGATGTGTTCAAAGAAACTCTTTGCAGTGTAAGTTTATGCTGGCCTTAAAATCAGTTACCTCCTAAAAGAAAGTTGAAACTGCCAAATACTGTCTACCTCCAACATAATAACCCATATCAATGGACTAAATACAACGAGAATGCTTGCACATAAGGTCCATTACATTAGGGCAGGGATGAGGGTGGAGAGGTGAGGAGGAAATAAAATGTAGTGTATTGGCAAGGATTTTTATTGAGAACACATGCTTTCCTGAAACATAAATTCCTTCAGGATAGAGATTTTTTGTCTATTGCTATTCCTGGCCCATAGTAAGAACTGAACAAATACTTATGCAATAAATGAAAACAAATCTAATTCCAAACAAGCACAAGTCTCTGTATGAAAGTCAAACCTTGCCAAGCATTTTCTTTACAATTGTCCCTGGTACTAACAGCAGCAGAGTACAGGGACTGCAGTTCCTAGGTTGGACAGCTCACTGTTCCCCCAGGAGCCAGCACAGCTGGTTCCCCTTCTCTATAGTAGCAGCATGAAGACAACCAATCCAACAGGGACATCAAGTGCCTCTCTCCTGAGAACCATTTTCTCTGCACTGAGCAAAGACAATTGGTTTATCCAGCTGCCTTCACCCACTGCTTCTTACATATTCTCTGGCTCTTTAAAACTGAAATTTGTCTGATACATCTTTCTTATCACACTAAAGGTTGAAAATTGGGAAAACTCTCTTGAAGAAACATGTCACTCAAATTCTGTGAAACTCTCCAGATGATCCAGCAGTCTATCAGTGGTGAAATTCCATGTTCATTCGAAGAAGAGCATGCTGAGGGATGAAAATGCAAGTCAAAGACATGTAGATGACAGGCCCAGTTCCTCATGCTTGGAATTCTATCTACTCAAGCTGCTGAGATCTGAGGATCAGATTTGAGACCAGCCCAGGGAGAAAAATTCCTGAGAATCATATCTAATCAACAAGCAAAAAGCGAGAAGTGGAGGCATGGTTAAAATGATAGGGTGATGATCTTGAATGATAAAGCTAAGAGCAGTGCCCAGGCTCTGACTTCAAGCATTGGTCCTAGCATCAAAAATTACATAATAGAGAAAGGAGGAGAGAAGAACTGAAGAACTAGTATTTTTCAAGGAAAGAATAGTGGAGAGATCAGGCTAAAATGGAAAAAAAATAAAGTACTTTGTAATGATACTGCTATGGTAATACTATAAGCTCCAAATTATTGACTATTCTACACTTTACACAGCATCTCTTCATTCACATAATTAAACTGAAGGCCAGAATTTGAAGCATTCTTTGGTTGGTTGGTTTTTGTTTTGCTTAGAATGACAAGCAGTTGACAAACAGTCAAACAGTTTTAGAGGTCAGAATATTAAAATGGGACTCACAGGGATGAAATAGTAATGGATATTGGACCATCCAAATAATATAGATTGTCGTATTATTTAAGTTTAGTAAGTGGTTTTTAATGTTACACAAATGATACATCTTTGAACACAGAACCAAACCTATGATCTTTGAGTCTAAGTATTTAGTTCTCAATAAATCACATATTCCTAAAAGATTGATATTATTTCAGAAATCATAAAATAGCTTTACATTATCTAGCAGCTGTGTGGATCCACTGAATATAACAGTTTTTTTTTAAACCAGGACATTCCAACCTAATAATTTATCTTGATCGATTAAGCAGTAAGTTATACGTAATTGGTTAATAATAATAAGATGTCATGATTCAGGAGTGACCTTTTTTTTCACAATTTAAAATGAATGCAGTTGTCATTCTTAGTCCTTGATGAACATATCTGTAACCCCTCTATTAATTACAATAAAAATATAAGAAAAAAACTTGATTTCAAACATGGTGGACCTTTTTTTTTCTTTTTATTTTTCAATACACTTTATTCCTGCTGGTAGTGGGGCTTAAAATCTGGGCATGGGCTGCAACCAGAGCTCCAGTTCCTGCTTTTTGGTAGCTGTTAATTGGAGATAATATAAGATAAGATAGATTTATTTGCCTGGCTCCCTGATTTTCAGATTTCAGCTTCTTGAGTAGCTAGGCTTACAAGCATAAACCACAGCACCAGGCTCCAATACACACTCTTGATTGTAGTAAGAGCTATCATTGGCCAGGATTTGCATAGAAATCTTTGGATCCTCCAATGATAGTGTACCCCAGGAAGGAACAGTGCTTTTTTACCTGAGGTAAGTATGAGAATCTCTGAGGTTAGATAAAGACTCTAGAGTTACAATTTTATTCAGAAACTATAGTTCAAGTCTGTGCCATTTAGTCATAAGTGATAACAATGAAGATCAAAGGCTAGAAAATATCTGAGGGCACTATTGGAAAAGAGATCAAATGCAATCATCTTGCATATGTTAGAATATCATAGTTGATTGGGTCCACTATTATGACTAAATAATGTGGAGAAGTGGGAAATAATTCAAAGTATAGGACTCAACTCCACTCGAATATCATAGTTGATTGGGTCCACTATCATGAGTAAATAATGTGGAGAAGTGGGAAATAATTCAAAGTATAGGACTCAACTCCACTCCAGTACAAAAGGCATTTATTCATGATCATCTTAGTTTATATCCAACAAGGTTAATTAAGTCTTTTGTCAGTGTTTTGTACCCAATACTGTAATAGTTGTGGCTATTGTTTTTATTTGTTAAATATTTGTATTTCTTCCCAACAGCAATATATTTCTAGGCAGAAAATAGTCTTATTCTTTTTTGTGCTTCTGTAGTAAGCATACATTAAATAAAATGTCTTTTTAATAAAAAATATATGATTAAGGTTGGCCAGTAGGAAGGTGGGGACTGAGCTTGATACTAGATTGATACCAGTTCCTTTTTTTTTTGTAGGTTATGGGCTTGACACTGGGCCTTAGCACTGTCCCTTACTCTTCAGGTAAAGACTACTATACCCTCCTACCCCTTGAGCCACAGCACCACTTCCTGCTTTCTACTGGTTAATTGGAGATAAGAGTCTCACGGACTTTAGTGCCGGGGCTGGCTTTGAACTGCAATCCTCAGATCTCAGCCTCCTGAGTAGCTAGGATTACAGGCATAAGCCACTGTACCAGGCCCAATTCCCTTTTTGTCAAAGGAAATATTAGCTATCAGAATGTATTTTGTTTTGTTTAGAAGAAAGCATAAGACATTTCTTTTATTTAGGTAGTGGTATAATAAAGTTTTGAATGAATGATTACTTAAGAAGATACAAATAATTACTAATCTTCTGCCTCTACAGCAAAAAAATATTCTATCAGAGCAGCAGTTACCTAGCTTTTTATGATGAGTTTAAAGTTCTCAAAACAACGCATAGTTTAATGGTCAATGTAAGATGGAGACAGTCTCATATCTATGTACACTCTTTTATGAACTCCCTATATTCTTTATCATTTCTGAGATGTAGTGAGGCTATTGTTGAAACTGGAGTTTTCAGGATATAGATTAGCTCAGGTATATGTCCAGTAAGTGGGTATGAAAGGAAAGAAAATCAAATTCCAAACCAATGCCCAAATAAGTAGCAATCAGCCCAAGATGGCTGATTTATAAAAAAAAGATTTACTACAAAAAAAAACCAGTGAGAATGTGGTAATATCCATCTTCTTTGTCTTAATAGTTTAAATGAGTTATGATTATGCCCAAGATTTCACTCCATGATAAAAGACTCATAAATATCCAGGCCATATTGTCAGTATCATAGATTATTCATCTGATGGTCAGTGTATGACTCTAAACATTATGAGGATTTTTTCTACCTCTAGTGCTTAAAGAAGTCACCAAATCATATTTCACATGTGTTTGGAGATCTAGCTTTATGAAGAATTAAATTATAGCTCTGACTTACTCCTTCCAACTTCTATATATGAGCATATCATTTCAAACATATGGTTATTCACAGAGTCTTCTCTCTTCTGTACACAGTTGACTATCTTATTCTATGCTTCCTACAGTAGCATCTATGATGAATTTTTTGTTGCTTAGCATCTTTGCATTCTTCATGGCTTTTAATTATAATGCCTCACACATTGTTCTTTGAACTGTGTATAACAGCTATTTTTGATGATCTCTCTAGTCCTGAAAACTTCCTGCCATGAAAAATTTCATTATTTTTATTTAGTTTGTTTCAAATAGATTTTTCCAGTCTCTTTTCATTCATGTAACAAATAGGCATTTCTTGCATGTTGTGTCTTGTTTCTCATTCTAAGTAGGAAACAGTAGTAAAACCTCAAAGCATATGCTATTTATATGAATATCGTATATGCTGGTAGCAATAGCTGGTTAAAATGAGTACATATCTAGTGTATTTATAAGTACTACAGATTTTGACACTGAAGCAAAGGCTTTTTATATTCATGGATAAGGTAACACTTCCAAAAAATGAATTACATGGGAATAAGCCATATGATACTTGGGAGGAAATGGGATGCAGAACAAGGTAAAATATCTTGATAATGTCTATGAAGAAAAGATGGCCTTATGTGTTTTAGAACCAACAAGAAAACCAGAGTGGAGCCGAGTGAGTAAACGATCAAGTAACAGAAAACAAATGAAGTGAGTGGGCCAATATATTCCATTTCAGATGCTGTGGTTTAAAAGTATGCCTACTCTACATTTAAATGTTGGAATTCAGACCCCAGTTTGTTAGTATTGTGAAGTGGGCATTAAGTGGTGTAAGTGAAAATACTGTGGGGCAAAAGAGAGGCTCTGCTGTCCTTTCTACCTTTCAGAGTTGGGAAGACACAACAACAAGATACCATCTCTGAAGTACAAAGTAGCCCTTACCAGACCACTGAATCTGCCAGCACTGTGACCTTACCTTTCCTATTCTATAGACCTCTGAAAGTCATTATTTCTTATTTGAAATTTCTCAGCTAAGATACTTTGTTACAACAGTAAAGATAAACTCAGACAATAGAGTTCCAGCTTTTACTCTGTGGCTCATAGAACACTATTGATTTTGGACAAGTCAATTATTTGTCTGTCATGTTGATAATAATTTATAAGGGTACAAGTGTAACACCAAGGGAAGAAAGTCCTGGTAAGATATTTTATTGGCCTTAATTAGACTGGTAAACATGAAAAAAATGAAACTCATATGATGTAATTCCCCAGAAAGGCTAACTCACAGTCCAACAAAACAAATACCAAGAAATGATTATTCAGAAAAAGGGAAGTAAAATCAAGGGGAAAGAGTGAGCTAATGAAGAGAGGAAGGGAGGGGAAATGCAGCCATGAAATGAACTGGGTATTTTAGAAAGTAAAAAGAAAATTGAGGGAAGGGGTGAGATTGGAAGAGATGGAAGAGAATGATGGCAGGGGTGATATTGATCAAGATTCATTGAACTCATATTCTACTTTCTTGAATGGCAGCTTCTTTGTACAGCTAGTTAAAGATAATTTTTAAGACAAAGCAAAGTTGTAGATTGTTACCGTATGTTAAAAGTAGAGCCAAGGGTGCTCTGCTCACCTGAATAATACATGTGTATTATTCAAAGAAATAAATCAAAGATGGATGGATCAGTAAGCAGGAAGTTTTCCAATCTTCAGACTAAATCATATAAAGAAAGAAAGGAGTATAGCTTTTTAAAGAAAGATTTAATGTAGGAGATGGTAAACATTGTGGTATTTAGGTATTTAGAACTAGAACTTCAAATGTTCATGTTGAAGTCACATGAGCTTATTTTCAGAAGGGAGCAGTTAACTTTTTGTGCAGTTAGAGAACTAAAACTTTTCTTTCTATGAGATCAGAAGAAAAATAATGAAGGGGGGCTAAATAACATTCACATGGGTGACTGTTCTGATGGATTATGTTATGAAGAAAGAATATTGAAATACTGAAAAAGGTGACTAGAGACATGAGTTGCCAGCATACTTCCTTCTAGCTTTTCAGTAGAAATTTCAGGACCAACAATAACTTGTTGAGAGGGAAAACTTAATGTAGCAGAGACAAAGATAATCACTGGGTTGAGGATCTAGGGAACAATGGATAGTGTGAATGCTCACGGAAGCACAGATTTGCATTAGGGAGCAGTTCTGTGGCTACCTATGTCCACAGTGTGGTCACAGTGGTGATAGGATGCTGGGCAAAAATTGCTGTTGATTGCTTTTATGGACTCAACATAATATAAATCAAGATTATCAGCAAAAAAATGTTAGGGAATAGTTGAAACTTCAGAAAATATAAAGGTATTGGGGAAAATAGATGGTTAGCAGTAAAGGTCTGGTTGAAATGGCTGTGAATTTTCAGTGGAATGAACCAGAATGGATTTTATCCCAGGTACATTCAGCCGTTTATTCTTTGGCATACATAGAGTTTAAACATAACTCTATATATTACTAGTCTTGGAAGATTTGCTTAATACTTCCCAACTTCTATTTTTTAAACACACTTTTACAGGTGTAGTGTAAGATTCAAATGAGATAATATATGCATACTCTAGTGATTAAGAGATCAAACACAGGAATTAGTCTGATTAAGTATAAATTCCAACTTCCCTGTTAGCAAAAGAGAGAAAGACTCCTGAGGGTATATGCAGAGTGCTGTTTACAATTTCTACCATGGAATACAATGTAAAGTATTCCAGAGAAAGAAATGTTGACTTAAAAAAATCACAATGAGACGAAAATTAAAATACTCAAGAAACAAGAGACTTCTATAGATAGATGAGTGCAACAACAAGGGAATTGGGAAGCATTTCATGGAAGAAATTTTTAAAGTACTTCAAAGGAGGAAAGGGAATAAATCTAAGGAAAAGGTCATATTACCTTGAAATTTACTAGTCAAGAAGTGTGAGGGAAAAATAACAACCCCATTTGTAAGAACTTAAACTACACAGGAACTGCTTAGTTCCCTATGGCCCAGCAGGCACTATAGCACATGTACAAAAGCAATCTGATCCTCATCCATCTTGTTTATCATAACATCTTGCTGCATCCTTAGAAGTTCATACTTCAAATAAAATAGTGTGTGTGTGTGTGTGTGTGTGTGTGTGTGTGTGTGTGTAGATACTGAAATAAGACAGCCTCAAAAATAAAATAATGTAGTAAATACAACAAGACAAAACATCTGAGCATAGGTATATCAAAGATGGTAAGAGATATTTTCCCATTTCACCAGTATTATTCCTTCTTCCATGGTGGACAAGAGAGGATACTTTGACCAGCTAATTTTCCCATAGAAAAAAGTTTGAGAAGAATGAATGAATATACAGATTTCCTAGCCTCAAAGGATTTGGGCCATGAAGAATATCTCAATGTTAGGTATGATTGTAGATGACTATAATCTCAGTATTTATGTGACTGAGGTAGGAGGGTAATGAGTTCACAGCTAAAATGTGCTACATACTAAGACCTTGTATTAAAAAGGAAGATGTGTAAAAGACAAAGGAACAAATACAAGAAGAACAAGAACGAGAAGTAGTAGCAACAATAGCAACAGAGAAGGAAGAAGAGAAAAAGTTGGAAGAGGAGGAAAAGGTGGTGTGTTGGAGGAGGAGAAGGAGCTAGAGGAGAAGGGGGATTGAAGAATGAGCAGGAGAAAGAGGAGGAAGGGGAAGGGAGAGAATAAGGAGGTGGTCATGGAGAAGGTGAAGGAGAAGGAAATGGTGGAAGAGATGGCAGAGGAGGAGGAGGGTAGGGAGGAGGAAAAGGGGGAAGAAGGAGAGGAATGAGGTAGTGGAAGAGAAGGAGAAAGAAGAGGAGGAGAAAGATTACTTCTGCCTTGTTCCATTCAAATCACCCAACTGAACAATCTGAGAAGATCATAGCTTACTAAATCTGTCAGTATGTAACTGTTCCTAGTCGTTTCTTATAAATGAACATTTGTATTTTGATGGAACCTATCATAATATCTCCTGTTTTGATGTTTGATTTTAGCTTTTTTCTTATTTTTTCTTATTCTACCTGTGGACTTGTCCATTTCATTTATTTATAAAAGCACATTAGATATGTGCTTCATATCACTGGGAATGATTAGCTCACACCACTGCATCCAGTCATGTCTTTCCTATATATCTGGGATGACAAGGGTATGCCATTGTATTCAGTCATTGAGTGAGCTGGAGTCTTGTAAATTGGCCTTAAACCACAATCCTGTAGCCCACCTTCTGATAAACTTCTTCCTGAAAAGGATCATTTTGCTGTATCACATAAATTCTGGTGTGATGATGCTTACATTTTTATTAAGATAAATGTTTTGTGTTTTATTTTTTTCCTGTGGTAGTTATTGTCCCTGATTGGTTATTCAGAAATATGGTGTTTAATTTCCAGATATTCATAAACTTTATTTTCTCTTTTGCTACTACTCGTGGAACACTTGAAAATGCATACATAGTTTTGCTTAGACAGTCTTTCTTCATCCATTTTCGTTCTTTTTTCATCATTTTGTCTGGCTGGATAATTTCAAATGATATGTTTCTGACTTTGCTGAACCTTTCTTCTTCTGGATCAGGACTTTTGGTGCAGTTCTTGATTGAACTTTTCTATTCAGTGGCTGAATAGAAAACAGTTCCAGGATACTTTTTAAAAAAGTTTTTAGCTCTTTCTTTTAT
The DNA here is from genome assembly GCF_031878675.1 of Megascapheus bottae. Taxonomy (NCBI): domain Eukaryota; kingdom Metazoa; phylum Chordata; class Mammalia; order Rodentia; family Geomyidae; genus Megascapheus; species Megascapheus bottae. The sequence goes on along the minus strand of NC_143512.1, from coordinate 32,125,506 downwards.
TCTTTTTATATATATTTTTATTGTAATTAATAAAAGGGTTATATGATATTTGCCAGATAGAAGGTGCATTAATTCACATACATTGATACCCTTTCACATGTCTTGGTACCCATTACCCTCCTCCTCGTCTTGGTTATGCCCCCTTCCCTATCAAATTTCAAATAACCAAATACAAATAAATTCAATATATCAGATAATAAAGTGAGGTACTGTAACAATATGAGATACCCAAGGAACAGCAAAGGAGATGTGAGATAACATAGTACATTAAGGACAACAGTCATTCGTTATATGGCTTTTGTTTCAATATCATGGAGGTCCTTTCAATTAGCTTCATACTATATGGCCTTATGTATCAAGGTTTTGCTCTATTGCAAATCTCTGCTAGTAGAGCCCAAGGTTTCTACTGATTATGACAAATGAGGGAAACCATTGAGCGTAAGTTCCTTTGAGTCTGGCTTACATCACTTAATATGATTTTTTCTAAGTCTTTCCATTTCCTAACAAATGAGGCGATGTCATTCTTTCTGACAGCAGCATAGAATTCCATTGTGTACAAATACCACAACTTGTTGATCCACTCATCAACTGAAGGACATCTAGGTTGGTTCCACATCTTTGCTATGGTGAATAATGCTGCAATGAACATTGTTGTGCTGGTGGATTTAGTATGCCCTAGATTCTGGATGATTGGGTAATCTTTCCTTTATTCATTTTTTGCCCATGTTCCTGATATAATTTACTCGCTTTTCTTTTGTCACTGAGCTGCTTTTAAAAGTGAATTGGCAAAATGACCACAAAGTGTCATAATTATTTCAATAGATCCAGAAAAACTTGGTATCTTTTTCACAAAAATATAAGAAGCAATTCTGAACTCCATAGGAAACTACAAAAGAATCAAAATAGCAAAAGTAATTAAGAAAGAAGAAATCCATTAATATCACACTCTTCTGCTTTCAAAGCCACAGTAATCAAAACAGTGTGGTACTGGAATAAAAAGATACATAGACCACTAAGACCAACAGGCATCTACAATGAAGAGGCCTGAAGAAAACTTGTACATATATGGCCAACTTACAAATACCAAAGCTCCATTATAGGAATTAAATCTATCTAATAACTGTTGTTAGGAAAAGTGAATATTCACACAGTGAAAAATGTAATTGAACCTTACCTAATACCACAAAGGACAATCAACTGAAAACAAATTAAAGTCTTACATATTAACACCTGACATGAGAAAATTCCCAAAGCAAAATTTCATCTCTTGATGTTGTTCATGTTGATGATGGTTTTGAAATGACACTAAAAGCAAAACAAATGAGAAAATTAGAAAGTGAACAAAATCAAACTAAAAAAAATAAAAAAAAATGTAAAGACAAGCCATAAAATGAGATAAAATATTTGCAAGCTGTGTTTATAAAATATTTGCAAGCTCTGATAGTCATCAATATTAATAGCTAAAGAAGAAAGAAAAAAAAGGGAAGAAAAACCTCCATTTAAAAATGGGCAAAGGGGGGCCGGAAGTTTGGCCTAGTGGTACAGTGCTTGCCTAGCATGCATGAAGACACGGGTTCAATTCCTCAGTACCACATATACATAGAAAAAGCTGGAAATGGTGCTGTGGCTCAAGTGGTAGAGCTCTAGCCTTAAGAAAATCTAAGGACAGTGCTCAGGCCCTGAGCTCAAGCCCAGGACTGGAAAAAAAAAAAATGGGCAAAGGGGAGATATGTGGAAGATGGCGGCAGTTCAATGTGAGTCTTTCTGAGCTCTCGCCAAGATACCAGTTCTAGCATCCTAGGGGAAAGTTTATATCCAAAGATTGATCCTAAGTAAGCTTTAGCACCACAGAGATCCCAGTCAGAGAGGACAAAGGCAGGAAAACGGTGCAAGAAGACAGCACTGGCAGCTGGGAGCCACCACGGAGACAAAGCCTCCCTCCTGAACCTGAGTAGACAGAGCTTTTCAGAGGCGCAGACCTGCTCGCTCCAGACAGAGCCACACAGAGCCTGCGCCAGCCCAGAGTCATCACTTTGCCACAGCACGGACCTGCCAGTTTCATGGAACCAGAAAATCCAGCCACCTGTGACTACCTCTGTGGAGATGTTTCCACTTCTGCTCACAGAATGGCAGGCATTGTGAAGGAATCCCCTCCCCCACCAGCCAAGAGCAGCGCCATCTTGACTGCTGGCAAACCCACTGTAGCCTGAGAAGTGGTGCTGGCAGCCCCATCATTCAAAATGGCAAAGGTTTTCCCAGAGGCAGCTTAGCCAGATATCTGCCCCTGGTGCTAGCAGAAGTTCTGCCTCCTGGGCGGGGCTGCACTCCTGGTAAACAAAGCCCTTCCCAGCTCCACTGGATTTTGTTTTTCTGCCCAATCAAGCAAACTGATCAGAAAAACTGCAAAGCAGGGCTGGGAGTTTGGCCTAGTGGTTAAAGCTCTTGCCTAGCATGCATGAAGACCCGGGTTCGATTCCTTGGTACCACATACATAGAAAAAAGCTGAAAGTGGTGCTGAGGCTCAAGTGGTAGAGCTCTAGCCTTGAGAAAGTCCAAGGATAGTGCTCAGGCCCTGAGCTCAAGCCCAGGACTGGCAAAAACAAAACAAAACAAAACAAAACCGCAAAGGAAATTTGCAAGAGAAAAAGATTTTTTAGTGTTTGGATCCCGAATTTAGTGGAGACACAAGTTTTATACCCCGTCCCTCCACCGACCCCCAAAAAACTGAAGAATACCTCCCTTTTTTTCCTACCTTTTTTCATTTGCATTTTTATGTGTTCTTATATTTTCTTTGCCATTTTACCTCCACTTTTTTTTTTAATGTTATGGTTCTTTCTATTTTTTTTTCCCACTTTCCTTCTGTCATTGAGATCATTCCTGGAAATATAGTGACAGCCGTATAGACTGGATACAAAATATATTTATATTGATACAGTCAGCTGCTTTTTAATCTGTTGGTTCTTAACCCTAGAATTTCTTGTTTAAGAACTCACAATTATGTGGGATCTCCCACAAAACTTTTTTCTTCTTTTTCTTTTCTTTTTAATTTTAACTTATCTCTCCTCTATATACTTTCCTCTTTTCTTTATATATTCTTCTTGTTAATCTTCTTATTTTGATAAGTTTTATCTAATTTTTTCTAAATTTTATGTTCAACTATTTTACCTTTCTATCACCTTAGGTCAGTTATCCTTATGCTATCCCCTTCCTTCATTACTATATTAATCTTACACTCCTACAATACCCTTTTCTTAACTCCCCTCTTATCTTTCATACTGTTTTTGTATCTCTGGTCCTTTGATCATCTTTCAGCTTTTAGAATGCATGAATCTATAGTTAATGGTTGTTGAGAAATGCTGTGTATCTAGGAGTTTAATTATACTGCAGGTCCAGAGGGACAAAAAATACAATAGAAATTGCATTGTGGCGTTGTTTTTGGTCATCAAACGGTGGTGGTATTAGATTTGTCTGTGAGTGCACAAAAAGAAAGAGAGTGATAATACTATCCTAAAATTGTGGACATCTACTGTCTGACCAGCTAAAGAGCTCTAAGTTGGTTATATCTTAAAAATGGTAATCTTGTGCAGTATTAATCTTGCTCCCATTTCCAAATGGGCAGAACAAGAAAATCAAGAAAAATGGCAAATCAAGGAATAGCATCTCTCACCCAGTATAAACAGGCAATTGAGCAGTCAATGGCAAAACTAGTGGAGAGTCCTCTAAGTGCTATACAAATGCAATTGATAAACATGATTAATGAAAAGTTCGAAAACATACAGAAAGAGATACGTGAGGAAGCCATATCCAAACCAGATGAAACCATAAAGAAGATGATACATGAACATAAGGAGGCCATAATAAAGGATTTTTGTGAACATGAGGAAGCTAGACAAAGAAAAATGGACTCATTCATAGAATCCACAAACAAAAAGCTGACCAAACTCTAACAAATGTCCAATGAGAATAAAGCTGCTGAGCTAACTACTCAAATGGAAATCAAGGAGATAAAGTCTAAAACAAGAGATTCAAGGCATCAAAAATGAGCAATTGGAAGGTAGGGAGATGAAGAATAAAGTAGAAAGTATTGATAGCAGGTTAGACAATGCAGAAGACAGAATCTCTGGGCTTGAAGATAATCTAGTTGGTATAGAGAAAGAACAGAAAATGAGTCAAACCTAGGAAATATGAGAGAATGCTTCAGGAGGTCCAAGATACAATTAGGAAGCCTAATTTAAGGCTAATTGGTATTGAAGAGGGCCTGGATAAAGAGGTCAATGGTATTGGAAATATACTTCAGGGAATCATTCAGATACCTTCCCAAATATCCAGAAGGGCAGGCCCATCCAGATACAAGAAGCTTTTAGAACCCCAAATAGACCTGACCAGAAAAGGACATCCCACCACCACATTATAGTCCATACAGGATCAATAGAGACCAAAAAAGAAGAAAACAATCACCTACAAAGGAAAACCAATCAGAATAACCACAGATTTCTCAGCAGAGACCATGCAAGCAAGAAGAGATTGGAAGGATATATGCCATGCCCTTAAGACAAATAACTACCAATCAAGAATACTGTACCCAGCTAAGTTCTCATTCATAACTGAGGGAATAATACAAATCTTCCATTCCAAGAAAAAGTTGCAACAATATGTAGCAACCAAACCAGCATTACAGAAAATTCTCAGAGGTGTTCTACACATTAAAAACCAACACAAATGTGATACTAAGAAAGTAATGGCACCCAAAAATCATACCAACTAAATACCGCAAGTACTGTCAAGTCACAGGCCCTGATAAAACCTTTTAAAAATGGCAGGAACTAGTAAATATTTTTCAATCCTAACCCTCAATATCAATGGACTTAACTCTCCAGTTAAATGGCATAGACTGTCTAGATGGATCAAAAAGCAAGATCCTTCGTTCTGCTGTCTTCAAGAGACACATCATGCCCTCCAAAACAAACATTTTTGGAAAGTAAGAGGTTGGAATAAAATTTATCAAGCTAACGGCCCCAATAAACTGTGGCAGGGGTTGCCATCCTCATATCAGATAAAATAGACTTCAAACTAAAATTAGTGAGAAAAGACAAAGAAGGTTATTACATAATAATAAAAGGATCTCTCCTCCAGAAGGACATAACCATCCTAAATATCTACACACCTAATCCCGGAGCACCGAGCTTCATCAAGCAAACTTTACTTTCAATAAAACCACACATAGATCAAAACACAGTGATTGTTGGTGACTTTAACACACCACTCTCACCCATGGACAGATCAACCAGGAAAAAACTCAACATAGTATCCACAGAATTGAACAACTGTACAGACCAACTAGATCTAATAGACATCTGCAGATTATTTTACCCAGCAACATCAAAATATATATTTTGTTTTTCAACAGCACATGGAACATTTTTTAAAATAGACCACACATTAGGGCATAAAACAAACCTGTGCAGATTCAGAAACACTGAAATTATTTGCTGCATTCTCTCAGACCACAAGGGCATCAAATTGGAACTGAACATCAATCTCCACCAAAGAACCCTATAACTCATGGAGATTGAACAACACATTGTTGAATTACCAGTGGGTCATCGAGGAGATTAGAACAGAAATTCATCAGTTTATGAAATTTAACAAAAAGGAGCACACAAAATACCAGCTCCTTTGGGACACAGCCAAGGGAATACTCAGTGGAAAATTTATATCTCTGAGTGCTGACATTAACAAATTGGAAAAATCACAAACGAACAATTTAATGTTGCACCTTAAGCCCTTGGAAAAAGAGCAACAAACCAAACCTATTCCTAATAAAAGGAAGCAAATTATTAAAGTCAAAGCAGAATTAAATGAATTGGAGTCCAAAGAAGTCAAGAAAAAAATCCATAATACAAGGAATTGATTCACTGAAAAAAATAACAAAATTAACAGAGCCTTAGCAAATCTTACCAAAAAAGAAGAGACCACACCCAAATAAACAAAATCACAGAAGAGAATGGTAATATCACTACAGAAATTACCAAGATCTAGAGCATCTTAGGGGAACACTTTTCAAACCTTTATGCAGACAAGTTTGAAAATCTAGAAGAAATGGATGAATTTTTAGCCAATATTAATATACCCACAGTGAACCAAGAAGACCTAATCCAACTAAACAGACTTTATTCCAAACACTGAAATAGAAATGCTATTAAGAGACCTCCCATCCAAGAAAAGCCCAGGGCCAAATGAATTCACAGCTGAATTCTATATGGTCTTCAAAGCAGAGCTCACACTCATACTCCTCAAGCTCTTCAATGAAATTGAAAATGAAGGCTCTTTGCCAAACTCAATTTACGAAGTCACTATAAACCTTATCCCAAAACCAGACAGAGATTCATCAAAGAAAGAGAATTATAGACCCATTTCTTTGATGAATATTCATCCAAACTTCTCAACAAAATACTGGCCAAAAGCCTTCAGCAACTCATCAAAAAAAATTATGCACTATGATCAAACAGGATTCATCACAGGGAGGCAAAGCTGGTTCAACATACGCAAATCAATTAATATAATTCAACACATCAACAGGAGCAAGGACAAAAATCATATGATTGTCTCAATAGATGCAGAAAAGGCATTTGACTAGAACCAACATCCCTTTATGCTAAAAGCTCTGGAGAAACTAGGAATCCATGGAACATTCCTCAGTATAATAAAGGCTGTGTATGACAAACCCACAGCTAGCATTGTACTTAATGATGAAAAGCTAAAGCCATTTCCACTAAAATCAGGAACTAGACAAGGATGCCCACTCTCTCCACTCCTCTTTAACATAGTATTAGAATTCCTAACCAGAGCAATAAGGGAAGAAGCAAGCATCAAGGGGATCCAATTAGGGAAAGAGGAAGTGAAACTTTCCCTCTTTGCAGATGACATGATTCTGTACTTAAAGAATCCTACAGACTCTACTCCCAAGCTCCTTGAGCTGATTCAAGAGTTTGGAAAGGTAGCAGGGTATAAAATTAACCCTCAAAAATCAACTGCCTTCCTATATGCCAACAATGAGAGGAATGAGGCAACAATCAGAAAAGCAACTCCTTTTGCAATAACCTCAAAGAAAATAAAGTACCTAGTAATTAACTTAACTAAGAATGTAAAGGACCTTTTTGATGAAAACTTTTTTTCCCCCCTCTGGAAAGAAGATCCTTTTTTTTCTTTTCTTTTTCTCTTTTTTATTGTAATTAATAAAAGGGTTACATGATATTTGCCAGATAGAAGGTGCATTAATTCACATACATTGATACCCTTTCACATGTCTTGGTACCCTTTACCCTCCCCCCCACCGTTCCACCCCCCCCCATGTCTTGGTTTTCCCCCCTTCCCTATCAAATTTCAAATAATCAAATACAAATAAATTCAATATATCAGATAATAAAGTGAGGTACTGTAACAATATGAGATACCCAAGGGACAGCAAAGGAGATGAGAGACAACATAGTACATTAAGGACAACAATCATTCGTTATATGGCTTTTGTTTCAATATCCTGCAGGTCCTTTCAATTAGCTTCATACTATATGGCCTTATGTATCAAGATTTTGCTCTATTGCAGATCTCTGCTAGTAGAGCCCAAGGATTCTACTGATTATGACAAATGAGGGAAACCATTGAGCCTAAGTTCCTTTGAGTCTGGCTTACTTCACTTAATATGATTTTTTCTAAGTCTTTCCATTTCCTAACAAATGGGGCAATATCATTCTTTCTGACAGTAGCATAGAATTCCATTGTGTACAAATACCACAACTTGTTGATCCACTCATCAACTGAGGGACATCTAGGTTGGTTCCATATCTTTGCTATGGTGAATAATGCTGCAATGAACATTGTTGTGCTAGTGGATTTAGTATGCCCTTGTTTCTGGATGGTTGGGTAAATGCCAAGTAGTAGAATTGCTGGGTCATAGGGGAGTTCTATGTTTAGCCTTTTGAGGCACTGCCACCCTGCTTTCCATAGTGGTTGAATGAGTTTGCACTCCCACCAACAGTGTAGTAGTGATCCCTCCTGGCCACATCCCCTCCAGCATCTGTTATTATTCGTTTTCCTGATCCCGGCCATTCTAACTGGAGTGAGGTGGAATCTTAGAGTTTTTTTGATTTGCATTTCTTTTATGACCAGAGATGTTGAGCATTTCTTCATGTGTCTATAGGCCATTTTTATTTCTTCTTCAGAGAAGACTTTCTTTAAGTCTTTGGCCCATTTTTTAATGGGATGGTTGTTACTTTGGAGATTAGTTTTGGATTGATTCAATTTTTTGAGTTGTTGATATATTTTAGATATGAGGCCTTTGTCCGTTGTTTGGTTGGTGAAGATCTTCTCCCACTCTGTAGGCTTCCTAATTAATTTACTAGCTATGTCCTTGCCGTACAAAAGCTCCCCAGTGTAATGCAGTCCCACTTATCTAGCTTTTCTCTGATTTGTTGTGATTCTTGGTCCTTATTAAGAAAGTTTCGACCTGTGCCAAGGAGGCCTAGTGTATCTCTTATTCCTTCCTGTAAAGTTTTCAGTATGTCAGCTTTTACCTCCAGGTCTTTGATCCATTTGGAGTTAATTCTAGTGCAAGGTGACAAAGAAGGATCCAACTTTAGTTTTCTGCAGGTGCTTAACCAGTTCTGCCAGCACAACTTGTTGAAGAGGCTGTCTTTCTTCCATTCTATTTTTTTCGGCTCCCTTGTCAAAGATTAGGTGACCATAGGTCTGTGGTTTAATATCTGGGTCCTCAGTTCTATTCCATTGATCTTCAGGCCTGTTCTTGTGCCAGTACCAAGCTGTTATGATAATTATAGCCCTGTAATAGAGTCTAAAGTTTGGAATTGAAATTCCTCCAGCGCTGTTCTTTCTGTTAAGAAGTGTTTTTACTATACGGGGTCTTTTATTATTCCATATGAAATTTTGAATTGCCTCTTCTATTTCTTTAAAGAATGCCATTGGGATATTTATGGGTATTGCGTTGATTTGTAGATAGCCCTTGTCAAGATTGTCATTCTCACAGTGTTGATTCTTCCAATCTAGGAGCATAGGAGGTTTTTCCATTTCCTCAGTTCTGCTTTAATTTCCTTTTTTAGGGTTTTAAAGTTTTCATCAAAAAGGTCCTTTACATTCTTGGTCAAGCTAATTCCTAGGTACTTTATTTTCTTTGAGGCTATTGTGAAAAGAGTTGCTCTCACTGTTGGCGTAAAGGAAGGCAGTTGATTTTTTGAGGGTTAATTTTATACCCTGCTACCCTTCCAAAGTTTTGAATCAGCTCAAGGAGCTTGGGAGTAGAGTCTATAGGATTCTTTAAGTACAGAATCATGTCATCTGCAAAGAGAGATAGTTTTACTTCCTCTTTCCCTACTTGGATCCCCTTTATGCTTGCTTCTTGCCTTATTGCACTGGCTAGGAATTCTAATACTATCTTAAAGAGGAGTGGAGAGAGTGGGCATTCTTGTCCCGTTCCTGATTTTAGAGGGAATGGCTTTGATTTTCACCATTAAGTGTAATACTGGAAGTAGGTTAACTTTTAAACTCTGAAAAAGGAAATTAAAGCAGAATTGACAAAATGGAAAAACCTCCCATGCTCCTGGATTGGAAAAATTAATCTCGTGACTATGGCAATCTTGCCCAGGGCTATCTACAAATTTAATGCAATACCCATCACTATCCCAATGTCATTCTTTAAAGAAATGGAAGGGGAAAGCCAAAATTTCATATAGAATAATAAAAGACCCTGTATAGCAAAAACAATTTTTAGCAGAAAGAACAGTGCAGGAGGAATTTCAGTACCAAATTTTAGACTCCATTACAGAGCTATAGTGAACAAAGTAGCTTGGTAGTGGCACAAAGACAGGCCTGAAGACCAATGGAATAGCACTGAGAATGCAGATATCAACCCACAGACCCATGGCCACCTAATTTTTGATAAGGGAGCCAAAACTATAGAATGGAAGAAAGACAACCTCTTCAACAAGTGGTGCTGGTAGAACTAGTTAAGCAGGCAGGGGGAAGAAAACAATCACCTACAAAGGAAAACCAATGAGAATAACCACAGATTTCTCAGCAGAGACCATGCAAGCAAGAAAAGATTGGAAGGATATATGCAATGCCCTTAACACGAATAACTACCAACTAAGAATACTGTACGCAGCTAAGCTCTCATTCATAACTGAGGGAATCATTTCAAGAAATTGAGTGACTACTATTGAAAGCATAGGTAATCATATGATATATTTAAAATTTGTAAAAAGTTAACATCTTAAGTGCTCCTATACCAAAATAAAATAGGCAAATGGATGAATGCATACATGTTAACCAGCTTTATCAGAAAATTATTTCACAATGTATATGTACATCAAGTAGCCAGATTATATTTTGAGTATGTGCATAGATGATTCTTGAAAAGTTTTTTTAAATAGGTGGTTACTTTATGTCTTCTCTCATAGTTCCCCCAAACTGCCTTATCTAGGCAGAAATACAGACATTTAATATTATTTTATGCACATTAACATTACAGACAGTTGTTTATTCTATTCATTTCAACCAAACAATATATGTTGTGGAACCTGTTCCAGTGGCTCATGGCTTTAATCCTAGTTACATAGGAGACAGATATCTGAGTATCACAATTTGAAACCAGACAAGGCAAGAAAGTCTGTGAATCTCTTCAATAAACTATTCAGAAAAAGCTGAAAGTAGTGCTATGGCTCAAGCATGCACATATAAGTATATATAAATATATGAATATGTATACTGTCCAATCTATCTACATGACATGACACTGTACCACATAGGGGAAATCAGTTTGTATTCTGTCAGGAAGAGTTTAAAAGCATATCCAGTCAATATAAAATAATATTGAAATTACACCAGACTCTCGGATAAAACATCTGCAAAGCTATTTAACATCTACAATGGCTAAATTGAGGCAATCTTCACATGAAAATTAAATCACCAAAAATAATATGATAATAAACTATTACAACATATACATAGCAACCTTGTATCAATGATGCTAAGCTAATGTGGAAAGTGCAAAAGGCTCTGCTTCATAATCATTCTGCCTGGAATAAATAAAAACTTATGACAGAACAAATTAAGGAGTGAATGATTTAATACCATAATTAGTAGTGAGAAATGTAAAAATTAGTAATCATTTGGAAAAGCATATGTTTAATGTATTAACTGTAGCTATTAAAACTATATTATATTATTTTGTCAGATCATGTAATGAGTGAAATTCTTTTATAGAATGTAAACTACTTCTTGAGAGCAAGATTTGATTTTAGGAATGCCTCATTATTTAGGCCATAGTTTAGTGTAAAATACTTCTATTTTATAGTTTGTACACTGGGAGGTCATATTCAACAGAATTTTAATAGTATTTGATGAGGTGCCAAAATAAAACATTTAGCAACTGGTAATTCCAGGTCAATAAATAAATCTGGAGAATCTGTGGTGGTTCCCAGTATCCTGTGAGATTTTAGAAGAGAGACTTGGGGAAAATTAGGGTCATTTCCAAGGTGATAGTATCCTCCACTGGTCAAAAGCTCCACTTATTCTCAGTGATCATTGTAATGTCAGGTTAGTTACAGAACAGCCATGACTACAACTCTGAAGGAGCCTGGAAAGTTGAACCACCTGAATTACTAAAAGCTGTTCAATGGCTGAATAGAGGGTGTGTTCTTATTCATTAATCTAATGGAAAATGTTAAATAATCAATTGTATCAGAAACCAGAGTAGATACATATACCTATGTCATATATATATCCATATGTATATATACATCTATAGATATATACATATATATCAATAGTTATATATATGTGTGTGTATGTATATATGTGTGTATGTATATATATATATATTCTGCACGATAAGTGTATATACATGGGGCAAAGTTCTACATCATATCTTTCTATATCTTACATGAATATATGGGGTTTATTTCTATGTCTATAGCAAATGCATGAATAAGGCATATTTCTATATTTCTATTATGGATGATTGATATATATCTTTAAACTTGTATGCATCAATGAAACTAACTCAAAATTAGATTAAATGTAATGAAAGAAGTGTCTAAGAGACTAACATGAGAACAGAGCATTTTCTTTCCACCTCTCAACTCAACCAGCTTTGAGAAATGCATTGGTAAAGACAACTTCAGGGGGAGAATATGTATGCAAAGAATTCGGCATATTCAAAAAGCAGAAACATTCCACCAGAAGAGGAAGATAGTTCTCTCCGCTCTCTCTCTCTCTCTCTCTCTCTCTCTCTCTCTCTCTCTCTCTCTCTCTCTCTCTCTCTCTCTCTCTCTCTCTCTCTCATTCTCTCTCTCTCTCATTCTCTCTCTCTGTCTTTCTCTCTCTCATGCACACACACACACATTTTTTCTCTGGAAATTACATAGATGTATGCATTTAGAATCTAGAATCATAGTCTTCCTGTTGTGGTTTTCAGTAATCATTAAATATAAGAGACAGGACATGAGGTCATGTGTTGTTGACTGGTGATGATTGATAGAGAGGGTTGCACCTAGGTAGATAGCTAGCTAGCTAGCTAGCTAGATATAGATATATACATATATAATAAGTTAAGAAATCATCAAACTAATTCTCATAGCAAATGAGCATTATGGCATGTATGACACTGTAACTAAGAACACTAAAAAATTAGATATGAAAGCAACAGTTACTGCATTTACTTAAAATGTCATCCTAGTATGACTAAAGTGGTTAGCTTGTGAGAAGTCCATGTAGACATCACCGAAGTGGATGCATGTAATGACCCCTTCACTCCATCCCATTCACTAAGGGTCCATCATAGAAAACATCCATTCTGCTTCTCATAATTGGTGATGGCTTAAATCTATCCAGTTTGTAAATTTACTGTCAATCAGAAATAATTCTTCATCGCTAAGGTCAAAATATTAAATACCAATTTCAACCAATAAATCAGAACTGCTTCTATGATATTCAACGATTTTTGTCTGCCTATCTTCAGTATCTGAGCAATGGACCATCTTTCCCTGTGACTCTTAGATCTCAGAAATGTTAACTGAAATGCTGAAATGGGCCCACTAGCGTAGGGTGGCAAAACTGAGGAAGACAATGTGCAATGACTTTCTATATGAGGCAGAAACATGCGCAACGCATAGAGGAAAAGAAACTAAAAATATCTGATGTTGTTATAAAGGAAAGCAGAGCCAAAAGAAATTTGTCTGTGCTTCTTTCCCATCTGCGGCTCCTTTCCTTAAGCAGCAATGACTGTAGTCAGATCTGACTTGCCATCTTGCTATAAAAATTGTGGCTTCCCTAAGAACTGTGCTGAAATGTCTAGATAAAGACATCTTTACATAAATACAGTAGATATGTCTATGCTTTACACATATGCTTGCTACATGGGACTTTTGTACACATACACTGTCTTCTTATCTACAGGTAATATGTAAACCCACAAACAACACATAGAGGAAGAGATTTTGTCTAGTAGGAAGAAAACTGTCCTTTCACATAAACCAATCTCTAACAATTAGAGACATTTTAAAGAGTTTTATATCCTTGTTTTGAATCAGAAAAGAGAGAATTATGTCTAATTATTTTCAAGATTGGAAAAATATTTAATTAATATCCACAGGTGGAGAGAAATTATATGTAGCAAAAGTATCCATATGTATAAATATACATATATACAACTCATATCACCAATTAAATTGATGAGACCAAAATATGTCGAACATTATTAAGTGGTACCCATGAAGAGCCAATCATGATATCCATATAGCATTCTCTTCAAACTAGTGTTTCAACTAACTGACCACTCAGAGCTCTAAACATTTGCCCTGGCTGAATTTTCCCACCAGTCCTGTGTGATTGTCTGCCTGGCAACAAGACAACAGAAGCACAAAGCCAAAATATCCTTATGTGGGCATAGCTGCCTCTTCATGGCAGAGCCAATTTGGATCCCATCCATTGGCTGGGATGTCCCAGAAGCAGCCAATTTTAGTTCAGCCTCTTTAAAAACTCTGGATTGTAAACAAACAGTAGGATTTTCCACGGTGAAAGGGAGAATAATGAGAAGGATGAAGAAGATAGGGGGTAACTAAGGCTAGCATGGAGTCTGACAGAGAATCAGATATTCAAGAAAATGAGTTAGAAATCTCTAGAGTTTTTGATAGTACCTCAGATCTTTTAGTTCTTAAAGTTTATGAACTATAAATAGCTACTTATTCTGTTTATTCTCTATATTTTAAATTCTGTATACTTTTTAAAATATCATCTTGATGTCCACTGACATTTGAAACTAAGTATGAAAGTTGGATGGGTTTAATGGTCAGGTAATGGTTTAGTAATAAGGAGTAGTTGCTGAAACTTCCTGAGTTTCATAATAGTAATTTTTTCATAGATTTCACAAACAAATCATTCTAGTCAAAATGTCTTGTAAACTCATCGTTTATTAGATGTGACAGAATTCAATGAAGCTGTAGATATATCTTTCACATAAATCAATGCCTCTAGAATTTAAATCAACTTTTCTTCTCTGTCCTTTTTGTTCTTCAATGCAATGGAGTCAGTAGAGGGATTTCGAATGATATGGCTAAGCTAGGATTAAAAGTTCTCTTTGAGTCAATTATAGGTTTTAAGACAATTTCCTTGAATGAACCTCAGTCTCTTGGTAGAATATGGGAATGGTAATAATAATAATAATTACTTTGTATCACTAGTATTCATGTTAATACCACACACACAAACAATGAAATAGATACTGTGATCATTGTTAGTTGTGTTATCATTATCTTATTATATGCAATGGATCAAAATGAATGGGTAACTCCTGGTGTTCAGTGAATAATATTATTTTAAAATTAAATAACATCTTAAAAGTAAATAAAAAGTATTTTATTTCACTGTAGTAATTGTGGTCAATAGCATTATATATTTAAATTTTAATTTAAGCAGCACTGTTACTTAAAATGTGAATGATCAATTAACTCAGTTGGATGATCTGCCAATTAAGGAAACAAAATATCACAGAAAGCCACCAAGAATCTAGAAATACTTTCATTTGTCATAGTTTATTGATCAAAACATCACTGACAGTCCTTTAAGAATTTCAAAAATGGTATTTTAGTATTAAATATAGTTATTCTGATTCTTTTAAATGTTTGGTGCACATAGGGCCATATGGGTCTCATCCAGTAACTCTGCCACTCCTCTAGGTCCCATTGATGTATGGGGGGCTGGGTTGAGTTAAGGTCAAAATAGGGAGAGAAACCTTTCCCTTACACTTGTGCTTGCCAAGTAGAAATGCTAGCCTGCTCATTCCCAGGATTTTCAGAATGTACTTGAAGATATTTCACAAGATAAATGGGGAAGGATTACACACAAGGCCTTAAGGAAAATATACTTCTGGTGCATTTATTAAGCCCCAGGATCTGAAGTATGACACCTGCTTGAAAATCAGCGAATTATCACAGGCTTTGCCAAGAAAGCAGAGACAAGAATTATGACTGCACCCAGGCTCATACTTCAGCAAGTCAATGTTTACAAATCAATGAAAAACAATCCAGTGATTGTGTTTGCTACAGAGAAAAAGTGATGTACGATGACATACAGTATTTCAAGCTGTTCAAATTACTGGTGGCAGTGTGGCAAGATATATATCCATTAAAACCAAATAGTTGTTTCAGAGTATGTTGGCCAACAGAGAAAAATAGGATCTCTGAAGGAAATAAAACTTTCTCTCCTCAGAATTTTAGACCTAGTAATTCTTTTGGTTATAAATGGTTCTTACTTGGGCAGTTTTCCTTTTCCAGTTCATTTAGAAATTCTTAGATCAATGTCATAATTTTCTACCTGAACTAGAAGGGTTTTGACTGAGATATTAAAGTATTCATACCTCTATAGCAGGGCTTCTGATGGTCTCATTCATATTTATAAGTTGATCATATTAAATGAGTTAAATGTGAGTGAGTAAAATATGTCAAATGTAAAGGCTACTCTTACGGAAGTATTATATCATCAATAACAGGCTCAAAGTTAATGGCTTACAATGAAGAGCTTTACTATTATAGAGAAAAAAGGTATGCGCAACTTATCTTTCTTGATACTTTTTCATCCATATATTCATTAATAAGTCTATAAAAGGTAACTTTCACACATGAAGTATTAGGTAGGTCATTTATGTTTATTTTTTTGCCTAACGTATTTTTATTGCTGTTTTCAGAAAATAGTTTACGTGTTAGTGAAAGAATATAAAATTAAAACTATAATTATATTGGGCACATGAAGTTAAAATCAATATTTTCTAGCAATATGTAATTACAATTTTGTGGAAGTACTAACAGTATATTCAAAATATATGCAAAAATAAGTTTTCAGTAATAAGCTGGATGTAATTTTGAGGGTCAGTTTTTGTAGGTAGGTCATTTTAAAATGAGAAGAGAAACAACCATATTTTTGTTTTTCTAGTACTAGGGTTTGAACTCAGGCCCTTCCTTGTACTTGTGTTGCTGGCATTCTAACACTATGGTCATGCCTCCAGCCCACATTTTGCTGGCTGTCTTAGAGACAGAGTCTTAAGAGACTTTTCTGTCCAGGCATGCTTTAAATCACCATGATTCTCTGGACCAGCTTCCTGAGTAGCTATGATTTCAGATGTGAGGTGAACCAGTACCCAGCTAGTATGGACAGTTTTTAAGAAGAAATATCACACGTGTTGGGTGCTGGGGTCTGATGCCTGCTAGTGTCTAGTGACAGCAGGAACAAAACTGTTCAATACTGGCCTAGGCAGAAAAGTTTATGAGAGAGCCATTGCTTGACTCATAACTAGAAATGGTGACATACACCTGTCATCCTAAACTAATTGGGAGTCTTACGATAGGGAAAATCAAGGCTCCAGTTTAACCTCAGCAGAAAAATGATTCCATCTCAATGGAAAGAAGCTACATCTGGTTGTACCCAGCTAGGAAAGCCTAAAGTCACAATTAGGATACCCTAATTGGCCATTCTGTTTATATTCTGCTTGACAATAGATAACATACTAATTAATTAAAATATACAAAAAGAAAAATTATCAGATCCAGCTACAGTGGCTTCCTACTCCACTTAGAATAACTCATCAATATTCTACACTATGATACCAAAGTTCTACCTGGCCTGGTCCCTCCTTCTAATCCTGATGTCAACATCTAAACTCCTTTTTAGTGAGATCTGACCTCTAAAATTGCAGATTTACCCTAGTTGCTGGGTATAGTACATTGTTCTTGTCCTTCCCAGGAGCATGTTTGTGCTGGAATATCTTTTTTATTTCAATTTCTATTTTTATGTTGACTTTGCCATTTTAAAAAAGTCTTTCCTGACTCCCAAAGCTGAAGTAAGCTGCTAGATACTTACCTACACTATTCCATGATCCACTGCATAACATTTCTAACACCTGCCATTTCTTTGTATTGGTTTGTTTGTTATGTTTCTAACCTTCTCCCAGAGAGTATTTAGCTCAATGACACTAATTTTATTACTGGATTCCCAGTGTCCCCGAATTACATTCTCAGGGAGTAGTTAAATAAATTATAAGCAATGGAGCTATTGCAACTAGAGAATGTTGACCAAGTACCCTCCACAGAATGACTTCAGAGATGCTGCTAGTGATTCTCTTGCCTTCTTTATCTGCTTAGTAGATGTAATAACTGTGAAACTAAAGCAATGCAAGCCAAAAAGTTTTAAAATGGTCTATATTTATTACTCATTTTACCTCAATGTAAATAAGTGTAACAGTTAACCTATAGGAAACATGTTTCATAATCTAAGAATGAGAAAACTAAGGAAAAGGGAAATGGAAATTCCAAGTTTTTCCTGGTGGCTTCAAAGTGTACCCCAGCTCCTCTCATAAGAAAGAGCTGTGTGTGAACATGTGAGGCTCTCATGGAGGCTTAATTTTTCCTAGAAAAAGTCTCCAAGTACTGACAGAAGATAGCCATCTGTTCTTCACATTGCTGAAGCCAGAACAAAAGGAAAAGAATAAAATGTAGTGCAGAGGGTTTAGATTAGATCTGAGGAAGGATGCCTACACAGAAAACTGTTGTTATACAACGGGATAAGTTTCAGGAGGAAAATAGTTTTGAAGTCATTTAATATGGAACTCTTTAAATCAATTCAGATTTGTATTCCTAAAGAATATTTAACAGGGAATTGTGCCAGACGTCTGGAAAAGGGACTATCGTCATTTATTCTTGGGAGTGATATCCATTTCACACAGTGATTGACAACACTTAAAAGATCTTAAACAATTAGAAAATCAGGGTGAAGCCTATAAGGTATTCTGGGAAATACATGGGCCTGTTACTACATATTGCAGCAGAGAATGAAGACCAAAAAGAAATGGATCTTAAGTGGACTTATTCAACTTACTTTTTACTCATAAGTAAATAGGAAATCTATTGTATGACATAGGTGCTTGGCTAGAGAATTTCCAGAAGCCTGCAAAGAGAGTGTCATAAGACCAATCCTTTCTTTTTATAAATTTCTCCATACCAATTTTCTTCCTCTTCAAAATCTCCCTTACTTAATAGACAACCAAAACTTTTCGACCTGTCAAGTTCATAGTCCCAAATTTTTCTTCTCTTCCACCAATTTTCCCATCTGCTTTTCAAGCTCAATCCAAATCTATGCTCCAAAAACTGCTTCCAGTCTTCCAGAGACCTCTAAACCGAAGTCTCTGCTATTTCATCTTGGAACACTGGGCATTCTATTTTGATACTGCTTTCTTTTCTAAGCAGGTTTAAAATACTGATATGATTATATTCCATTCAATTACCAGATAATGTTGACCAAATGCTGATCAAAAAGTAGTTTTTTAAAATATGTATGTGGTAAACATGCAAGGATTTAAAAAAAATTATTATTCATTAAGGCAGTCTAATAATTGTTTAAATAATTTTATATTGTATTACTATAATTTAGAGATGATTCAAAAGATAGAGAAGGATATGTGTAAAATATTCACAAATGCTACATTGTCTTATGCAAGGTTTGAGAGTTCAGATTTTAGAATCTGTGGGTGATTTGGTGTCCAAGCCCAGTGGATTCTGAGAATAAGGGTAATTATTTTACAAAGTTGTATGCTTACTTAATATTCAAGCCAAATGGTGTCCAATGTGCTTTTGGAAAGAAGTTACCAGAAAGCTTGTATTTGTGAAAACAGACTGACCAGAAAAAGCATGTTGAACACACACTACAGTAAACAAAGAGCAAACACAGAGGTATATTTTCTCCTCTTAAACATAAAAGGAGAAATATAGTTTCAATAAAGATCCTCTCTTAAATGTTCATATCCTGAAGTTCATGTTTGTATAACTTTATATGAAACCAATTAATATATTCAGTTTAGGTTTATAGCTATCTAAAATATACCTTTCATTTTATGATTGTGGACTAAGAAATTCTTGCTGAATGTAAGGCAACTCTGGATGTCAAAGAGATATTTGGGTGTTATTTCCTCCAAAAGATTATATTATTATATTATCCAAGTATATTATTCAAGATGAAGAAACACTGGAAGTGATAAAGTCTCTGTGTGAAAACAGTAACCTCATCATTTGATTAAAATGATCTATACTAACATTCCAAAAGTTACCATCCTTTAAAAATCAGCCACAGTAACTAAGCAGTTTCAGCACCTTAGGGGAACTCTAACTCAGGGCCATCTCCAGTAGATTCTCTGCTCCAGACACCTATTCCAGAACACATACTAAAACAATGCTGTTGACAATCACATTTACCAGTCCGATGACCGACAGAAAGCTACATTGAAGCTTTAGTGTGTCTGAGACCACCATCGCACTTGAAAGAGAAAGGAGATTTAATTCATATAGGATAGTTCTGAGTCTTTATCTCCACTGAGAATTCAAGGTAGTACTGATGCAAGGAGAAAATCATCAACTCTAAGAAACTTGTCTTAGCAGCCTGTCAGTGATTAAGTTAGAAACCTGGCAGCTCTGTCATATACATAAATGACTCTGTAATTGAAATGGATAAAAAGTAAAAACTGAAAGAATATTCAGGACCACTCTGCAACTAAATATTGAGTTGGTAGTCATCGTTGTTCAATCAGGTTTGTATTCCCTACATAGTATAATATACACAGATTTTACTTTTTTGGTAAAGTTTTAAACAAGTTGATTTTATGGGGGAACTAAAGAAACTGGGAAATTCATCTTCTAGTAGAATTTTTTCTGTTTTTTAGTTTTTAAAAAAATTTTATTGTGGGGGTGATATACAGAGGGCTTACAGTTACTTCTTGAACATTGTCACCCCTTCCTATGTTTTTTTTCCACTTTCCCACACTTCAGCCCCCTCCCATTCATCTTGTTTGTCCTTACCTTCCATTTTTCCAATAAACAAATAAATGTATATATAATATTCCAGGTACCACATTCAGAAACAGTAACAACATGAGATAAACCATAAGGGGAAAAGATGAGAAATAGCTTCACATAATACATTAAGAACAAAAATCACAAAGATAAACCTCTTATTTCCATATCCTGGAGTTCATGTCACTTAGTCTCATCCTATGGCCATATGTACATAGCTTTTGAGCTATTTTGATCCTCCATTAGGAGAATCCTAGACATTTACTAATTACCACAAATGAGGGAAACCATGGATCCTAAGTTTCTGTGGGTCTGGCTTACTTCATATGATTTTTTCCAAGTCTTTCAATTTCCTTACAAATGGGGCAATGTCATTCTTTCTGATAGCAGCATAGAACTCCATGGTGTAAATATACCACATCTTCATGATCCATTCATCTACCGACGGGCATCTGGATTGGTTCCAGATGGTGAATAATGCTGCAATGAACATCATTGTGCTGGTAGATTTAGTATATCCTTGTTTCTGGATGTTTGGGTAAATGCCAAAGAGTGGGATTGCTGGGTTATAGGGGAGCTCTATGTGTAGTCTTTTGAGGAACCTCTATACTGCTTTCCTGATTTACTGCCTTACTTATTGGACAAGTTTACACTCCCACCAACATTACAGTAGCAATCCCTCCTGGCCACATTCCCTTCCAGCATCAGTTGTTATTAGATTTCTTGATAATGGTCATTCTAACTGGGCTGAGGTGAAATCTCAAAAGTTGTTTGGACTCCCATTTCTTTTGTGATCAGAGACATTGAGCATTTCTTCATGGGTCTTTTGGTCATTTTATTTTCTCTTCAGAGAAGTCTCTCTTTTAGTCTTTTGCTCACCTTGTAATGGGATGGTTGTTTCTTTGAGGATTTGTTCTTGAGAGATTTAATTTCTTGAGCTGTAGGTATGTTTTATATATAAGACCCTTGTCCATTGTATGACAAGTGAACATCTTTTCCTACTCTATGGGCTTCCTATTTATCTTACTGGCTATGTCCTTTGCCATACAGAAGCTCTGCGGTTTAATGTAGTCTCTTTTGTCCAAACTTTCTTTAATTTGTTGTGTTTCTAGGCCTTTAAGAAAGTTTTGACCCATACCAAGGAGCCCAAATATGTCTATTTTTCCTGTGAAATTTTCAGGTTATCTGGTTTTCATCCATTTGGAGTTGATTCTGGTGCAGGGATACAGATAAGGACCCAACTTTAGTTTTCTACATGTGTTTAGCCAGTTCTGGCAGTACTGTTTGTTGAAGAGGCTGTCTTTCTTCTAGCCAGTATTCTTGACTCCTTTATCAAAGATTAGGTGGTCTTATGTCTGTGGGTTCATTTCTGGGTCTTCAGTTCTATTCCCCTCGGGCCTGTTCTTGTGCCTGTACCAAGCTATTTTTATTCCTAAAGCTTTGAATAGAATTTGAAGTTTGGTACTGATATTCCTCCAGCTCTGTTCTTTCTGCTAAAGATTGTTTCCTTATGAATTTTTTGATTCCTTCCTCTATTTCGTTAAACAAATGGCATTGAGATATTGATGGGTATTGCACTGAATTTCTAGATAGGCTTTGGCAGTATTGAAATTTTCACGATGCTAATTCTTCCAATTCAAGAGCATGGGAGGCTCTTCCACTTCCTTGTATCTGTTTGAATTTACCCTTTCAGGTTTTTAAACTTTTCATCATAGATGTCCTTTACTTCCTTGATTAATTTAATGCCTAAGTCTTTTTTGAGGCTATTGAAAAAGGAGTTGCTTTTCTAATTTCAGTCTTTCCAGGAAAGCCATTTATTTTTGAGGGTTAATTTTTACCTGCTACTTTACCAAAGTTTTGCATCAATTCAAGCAACTTGAGAGTAGAGTCCATAGGGTTCTTTATATAGAGAATCATGTCATCAGGAAATTCATGTTTTGACACCCACTGTCTGGTATCACACTCAAGTTAAATCACTTACTTGACAATAGACAAGGTAGGTAACTTCATAGTGCCTCAGTCTTGATGGTGGTGATTTTTGCCTTTAAAATAAGAATAGCCGGGACTGGGAGCATGGCCAAGTGGTAGAGTGCTACCTTTGCATGCATGAAACCCTGGGTTCTATTCCTCAATACCACATATACAGCAAAAGCCAGAAGCGGTCCTGTGGCTCAAGTGGTAAAGTGCTAGCCTTAGGATGTCCACGGACAATGCCCAGGCTCTGAGTTCAAGTCCCAAGGGAAAAAAAAAGTAAAAATAAATAAAAAACAACAAACAAACAGGATGTAATTAAAAATAAGAATAGCCATCATTCCTGGAACAATAATTAAGTTCAATAAACTAGTGGGTAAAGCTAGAATCATCACTACCCATATATAAAGGTTTAGAAGATATTACCCTTAAGATTATTAACTTTGGGCCAGGAGTTTGGCCTACTGGTTAAAGTGCTTGCCTAGCATGCATGAAGACCCGGGTTCGATTCCTCGGTACCACATACATAGAAAAAAGCCGGAAATGGTGCTGAGGCTCAAGTGGTAGAGCTCTAGCCTTGAGAAAGTCCAAGGACAGTGCTCAGGCCCTGAGCTCAAGCCCAGGACTGGCAAAAAAAAAAAAGATTATTAACTTTTCCAGTTTCAAGATCACCATACAAAAGAAATTCACACACCTTTATTGGTAACTTCTCTTTATAAGATGTCATGCTAAAAAAAAATATGACACTTCAGATCTGTTCTGAGAAACTTTAACAAGCTAATAGAACTTAGCTGCGTAGTCAAGCAAAATCTTTTAAAAGTAAGCAAAGGAGTTAATGTACAAGAAGTGAAATGACAAGAGCTCAGAAAAATGGGGAATTGCTTATCCTAAGTAAAGAGAAGCAGAGATGCTGAGAGAGAAAGTATTTGTACAGAAACTAAAAGGAATGAAAATAGAATAAAGAAAAAGGAGTTTTCAGTGGCTCAAATACCATAGCGAGAGGATAAAGGTAGAACTTTATTAGACATTTGTAGCGAATGAGTTACTTATCATTAAATTAACTAGAGAGAGACATGTGAAGATGAATAGAAAAGAAAGATTTTAAAGAGCATAACATAGCAGTCCCTTGGCTAATTTACCATGATCCTAGACACCATGAGGAACAATTTTCAAGGCTTCAAGTCTATGGTCCTCAGAGTGTTGTTTCTACATTTCCAGCATCATTGTCATCTGAGCAAACTAGAAATGCAAATTGCTAGGTCTCCTCTCCTATCAACAGATGTAGAATTTTTGAGTAGAGTGGTAATTTGTGCTTTATGAGTCGTCCAGGTGATTCATTGCAAATTAGTCTGTTTTATTGCTGAAATATATGAAACTGGTTGAAAAAGTGACAGAAAAGTCTGAGATCCACCAGAAAAGGATGCCACTGAAATCCCACATGAGATGTAAGAGAGAGAATGAGGGCCTTACCTCATTAATGAGTACAGGAAAGGGGATTTGAACTAGTATCTTATAAACAATACAGTCAGTATTTTGCAAATGTGTTGGTCTCTGCTTTTTTGTACTTTTTCCAGTCTTTCATTTTTTGCCCACACCCAAATCCTCCTAGCTACACCTACTGCCCCTGTCAGGTATATCACAATCTTTGGGGTGGCTTCACAATGCATTTGCCCAGGCTGGCCTCAAACCACAATTCTCCTGCTCTCAACCTACCTCATAACAGATTATAAGTGTGAGTATTGCATCCATTCGCCATTGTTAAAGAAAAATTGTTTATCAAAATAAACTCTAGTAATTTATTGTTTTATACTGTATAGATACAGATCATTAGTCTGAAAATATGAAATGATAATGTTGATTTCTCCTTCTTTAAAGAACTATTGAAGCAGAAAAGAGATATTCTAATGCATAGCCTTTAAAATTTACATGGTAAATTTTGTCTGAATGTGTCAATCTCTTTTATCAGTAAGCCTGGTAGTGCTCTCTTGCTAAATCTCAACACTATCTGGTTTCACACTGATTTTTATAATCTTATTTGTGCATTATTTAAATTTTTCATTATATATTGTAACGTTTTGTATTCTCTATGATTATGTTTTCACTGAACAGATGCACTACAGTTTTGCTGCACCAAATTCTATGATCCATAATTAGATGTCAATATGTTTTCTTTATGAACTAAATACATTTTTAGTTACTTGGACATTAATTAAAATCACATGCTGAATTGTTACATCCTTTCAACACATTTTTGAGGAAATATTTTTGGTTTACTTTAATGCTTTAACATTCAATTTGATTCTATATAATTCTTATTTTTTCCAAAAGAAAAATAAAGTAGCTAATACATAAATATTAATTACAGAGCTAAATCACAGACACCATTAATGAAGTATAGCATTCATGCACAAAATAAATGTGATTTGTTGAATTAGAACAAAAAATAAATTCTTAAACTGTTGCTTTTTAAATATTCCATAGTCTATATTTATTTACATAACAGTTCTAATAAAAAATAAAAGAATCTAAATTTCAGAATAATATTGAACTATCATGAGAACAGAAACACATTTTTTCTCCCCAATTCCCCCCCGCCTCCTCTCCCCTTCCCTTTCCTATTTCAAATAAACAAATAAACATATATACAATATGCCAGGTAACAAAGTCAGATATTGTAACAATATGAGATTAACCAAAGGGAAACAAAAGAGAAGAAAGATAACATAGTACATTAAGAACAACAATCACACAAGATAAAGCTTTTGTTTCCATATTCTGGAGATCCTTTCATTTAGCCACATCCTATATAACTTTATGTATCTAGGTTTTGCACTATTATAATCCTCTTCTCAGAGAGTCCTAGATGTGTACTTTCTATTACAAATAAGGGAAACAATTGAGCCTATGTTCCTTTGAGTCTGGCTTACTTAATGCAGAAACACATTTTTAAATTCACAAAAATTCACACTGATAGACAAAGAAGAAGTGAGGAATTTTAAGGTGATACATTGATCAAACTTATCAGTAATGTCATACTCTACCATTCTGAATGTCCTTCATCTATTGTAATGTTATAATTCTTTGTAAAAACTTGAAATTTCATAAAGAGCATTTCTACATTAACAATATGTTGGAAAATTGAACCTTACAGAGTTACTTCATTTTCTTTTCTTTCTTAGGCATGTGCCATTGATGTAGATATGAGTTGCCTGGTTTACTTTAGAAATCTCCACCTGTTTTTATCAATGCAATGTGGAAGTTGTCAAAAATGAAAAAAGGAAGGGGAATATAGGAGGGAATTATTCTAGTGTATCCCTCCTTGTCATTTTTAACCTGTTACACAGTAAGTTCTCCCCACCTACAGTTACACATAGTTCCTAAGGAAATGGGACAGGTGTATAAAAGTACCTTCAACATAATTACCACAACAGAAGCTAAAATGATTTCCAAATAGTAGGCCACAGTCTGTGTCAAACCTAAGAAGGCATATAAACATAAGTGATAGAGTTGTGGAAATGTGCTTATTCTAAATACCTGCTTCCTTTGGGGTTTCTATTGACTTATTTTCAAGAATATCAAACATGACAACCTGATATTCATCTGGTTATCTGTGAATATTGTGAACTAGTTATATTTGTATAAAGTGGTCAGAGGACCAGTGGCAGGTTCTAGTACCTCAGCATTTTAAATGGTGAGGTGGCATTTTTGAACATATATTTTAGGAAATGCTGCTATAAAAAATGAGCTCTATAAATATAGCCACATTTTAGCAATGACATTTACATGCATGCAAGTTTAAAAGGAAGAGAACTACTTTGCGTGGAATTCACCAGAGGAGCCATAGGAAGTTCATATCTGTTCAGGAGAGATTGTTTGCTTGAAACTTCCCTTATTTTCCAGAAAGATTGGCAGAGAGGAAGTGACACATGTAGCAATGTCTGGAATTTCACCCCATGCCTACCTGAATCAAAATCTGGAGGCTGACAATGTCCTCTTGGTGACTTGTAGGTGACACTGTAGTTGGGGAATATTTCTCTGAAGAATTTCTACCAGCTTAATGCTCATAAATCTTATGCTCTAACTTACTCAATACCACCTTTGATAATTAATATGGGAGATAACAGGATTCAGGGTAACATTGAGATACATTTTTTCAAATGGTTATTCATCTGAAATTCAAATTTAAAGGAATGTCCTGCATTTTACCTGGCAAGTCTATCTGGGGTACAAGTGCTGCTTTTGCTCCTCTAATTTTAAGTATTCCAGGGGAAAAAAAGATCCCTGATATCTTCACAGGGATTATCTTAAGGTTTCATTGACCTCAATCCCTTACAAGTCTTCATGATTAGGCATGGCTTTCCTGTATTGAGCCTATCCCCACTCTTGAGTAAATTACAACAGGAGGCATCAACTTCTTGTCTCAGATTCCCATGATTGTTTGCTACTGAGACTTACTACTTGGCATTTACCCAACCATCAAAAAACAAAGGCATACTAAATCCACGAGCACAATGATGTTCATTGCAGCACTATTTACCATAGCAAAGATATGGAATCAACCCAGATGTCCCTCAGTTGATGAGTGGATCAACAAGATGTGGTATTTATGGACAATGGAATTCTATGCTGCTGTCAGAAAGAATGACATTGCCCCATTTGTAAGGAAATGGAAGGACTTAGAAAAAATAATTTTAAGTGAAGGAAACCAGACTTAAAAGAACATAGGCTTAATGGTTTCCCTCATTTGTCATAACCAGTAGAAACCTTGGGCTCTCCTTGCAGAGATTTACAATAGAACAAAACCTAGATACTTAAGGCCATATAGAATGATGCTCAATGAAAGGACCTTCAGGATATAGAAGCAAAAGCCATATAATGAGTGATTGTTGTCCTTAATGTACTATGCTATCTCTCATCTCTTTTGCTGTCCCTTGGTTATCTCATATTGTTGCAGTATTTCACCTGATTATCTGATATATTGTATATATGCGGATTAGGTTATTTGAAATCGGATAGGGAAGGGAGGAAAACAAGATGAGGGGTGGGGGTGGGGAGAGGGAAATGGGGACCAAGACATGAGAAAGGGTATCAATGTATATGAAGTAATACACTTTCTGTCTGGTGAATATAATGTAACTCTTCTATTAATTGCAATAAAAACATATAAAAAAGAGAAAAGAAAGAAAAGAAAAAGCAAGCAAGCAAACAAGAAAGAAAGAAAGAAAGAAAGAAAGAAAGAAAGAAAAAGAAAGAAGAGAACTAGAATACTAAGCAGACTATTGATTCCTAAAGTATTTATTAAGCAAAATAAGCTGCGTTTCTTGGACTGTCTTCCAGAGCCCAAAGGACAAAAGAACAAGAATTGCTCAGAATAAAGAGTCTAAGAGAAAATTCTGTAACTCTAGATCTCTAATCATTGTAACAAAACTGAAACAAAATATAAGTCCCTGACATTGCATCCTTCAAAGCTTGTTTGGGGGCCAGAAGATTGATCTTAGTGGTAGAGTTCTTACCAAGCATGCACAAAAACCTGGGTTCAATTTCTTGCTACCACATACACAGAAAAATCTGGAAGTGTTGCTGTGGCTCACTCAAGTGGTAGCATGCCAGCCTTGAGAAAACCCAAGAAGAGTGCCTGCTCTGTAAGTTCAAGCGTCAGGACTGGAGGGAAAAAAAAAGCTTGTTTTCATATGAATTACTGCCTAAATTCACACACTGATACATTGAAAATCTCAGAACATTAATTTACTTTCGTTTCAAAGAGTCACACACATGCCATCCAAAGGCAAATGGAAATTCTTTCTTAAATGGCTACCTTCATCACAATCTAAATTATTTCTGAGAGATTATATTTTAAGAAATCTAGAATGATTGTGTAAAATGTAAAAACCCATTCCTACCTCTCCCCACCCCAAAGACACCAAAATGGAGAACAAGTATAAAACAAAAGGAATTGCCAGTATGAAATAGTAAAGAAGTATATAACATGTCTTTCTTTCTTAGCAGTTAGCAGTAAGGAGACCTCCTCGAAGAGGGCAGAGGACGACTATGGGCGTGTAACCATGGAGGTTACATATGAAGGTGCCTCCACCCTCCTCCGGCTCAGCCGGCGGCATGAATGATGCTTTCAAAAATGCGTTGCAGCGGGCTGGCAGATTGCTGCAAAAATAGGGGGTGATGCTGGTACATCATTAAATTCAAATGACTATGGCTATGGAGGACAAAAAAGACCTTTGGAAGATGGAGATCAACCAGATGCTAAGAAAGTTGCTCCTCAGAATGACTCTTTTGGAACCCAATGCATCAACAGCAAAGATCTGTAATGACAGAAGAATAGAAAGTTCCAGATGGAATGGTTGGATTTATACTTGGCAGAGAAGGTGAACAGATCTCACGCATACAGCAGGAATCTGGATGCAAAATACAGATAGCTCCTGATAGTGGTGGCCTACCAGAAAGGTCTTGTATGTTAACTGGAACACCTGTTCAGTTAGCAAAACGATTATTAGACCAGATTATTGAGAAAGGAAGACAAGCCCCTGGCTTTCACCATGGTGATGGACCTGGAAATGCAGTTCAAGAAACCATGATTCCAGCTAGCAAAGCAGGATTAGTTATTGGAAAGGGTGGAGAGACTATTAAACAACTTCAGGAACGAGCTGGAGTTAAAATGGTTATGATTCAGGATGGACTTCAGAACACTGGTGCTGACAAACTTCTTAGAATTACAGGCGACCCATATAAAGTTCAACAAGCCAAGGAAATGGTGTTAGAGTTAATTCGTGATCAAGGTGGTTTCAGAGAATTTCGGAATGAGTACAGGTCAAGAACTGGAGGAAATGAAGGGATTGATGTCCCCATTCCAAGGTTTGCCGTTGGCATTGTAATAGGAAGAAATGGAGAAATGATCAAAAAAATACAAAATGATGCTGGTGTTCGAATTCAGTTTAAACCGGATGATGGAACAACACCTGATAGAATAACACAAAATAAGAGGACCTCCTGACCGGTGTCAACATGCTGCAGAAATTATTACAGACCTTCTTCGAAGTGTTCAGGCTGGCAATCCTGGTGGACCTGAACCGAGTGCTCGAGGAAGAGGTAGAGGTCAAGGCAACTGGAACATGGGACTACCTGGTGGAGTACAGGAATTTAATTTCATCGTGCCAACTGGGAAAACTGGCTTAATAATAGGAAAAGGTGGTGAAACTATAAAAAGTATAAGTCAACAGTCTGGTGCAAGAATAGAACTTCAGAGAAATCCTCCACCTAATGCAGACCCTAATATGGAGTTATTTACAATTCGTGGCACTCCACAGCAAATAGACTATGCTGGTCAACTCATAGAAGAAAAGACTGGTGGCCCAGTAAATCCTTTAGGGCCACCTGTACCCCACGAGCCCCATGGTGTCATAGGTCCTCATGGGCCTCCTGGGCCACCAGGGCCTGGAGCTCCGATGGGACCATACAACCCTGCACCTTATAATGCAGGACCACCTGTCCCAGCTCCTCATGGTCCTCCAGCCTCTTATGCTCCCCAGGGATGGGGAAATGCATATCCACATTGGCAACAACAGGCTCCTCCTGATCCAGCAAAAACAGGAACAGATCCAAATTCAGCAGCCTGGCCTGGTTATTACGCTCACTATTACCAACAACAAGCACAACCACCACCTGCAGCTCCTGCGGGCGCACCAACAACCACCCAAACTAATGGGCAAGGAGATCAACAGAATCCAGCTCCAGCTGGACAGGTTGATTACACCAAGGCTTGAAAAGAATACTACAAGAAAATGGGTCAAGCGGTTCCTGCTCCTACTGGTGCTCCACCAGGTGGTCAGCCAGATTATAGTGCGGCCTGGGCAGAGTATTACAGACAACAAGCAGCCTACTACACCAAGACCAGTCCCCAGGAAATGCCACAGCATCTCCCAGCACCTCAGGGCCAATACTAAGAAGTGGACAATAAGTATTTGCTTCATTGTGTGGGGAAAAAAAAACCCTTTGTTAAAAAATGGATGCAGACGACTTGATGAAGATCTTAATTTGTTTTTGGTTTAAAGTAGTGCTTTTTTTTTGAAAATGTACAAAATATCTATCACTACTGATAGGAGGTTAATATTTCTGTGTAGAAATGAAAAATTGGTTTGTTTTTAGTATTTACTGTAGATGTACACATTCCAGCAAATGTATTTGTAACTATTATGTGGTCAATGTTTTGTGATATAAATGTACTTTTTCAATGTATACTTTCACTTTTAAAATGCCTGTTTTGTGCTTTAAAATAAATGATATGAAACCTCCCAAATAAAACAGTATATAACATGATTAAGAAACAAAAGGAGCATTAAGAAGAGAAAAACCTGTATATTATTAAAGGAATGACCTATTTTGAAAAAGAATCATGAAAAACTCATTAAAATAAAAATATGTAACTGAAATTTAAAATATAATTGGTGATTTTAATAATAGATCAGTAGCACCGTAAAATATAATTAATAAACTGATAATAGTCTCTCCTCCCAAAGGCCTAAATTTCATAGCAAAGACAAAGTCTAAAGTATTCATGAACAAAAGCCAACTTGTAAATGATTGACAGCCTAATTCCAACAACTTGCATTCTTTAAGACACTCATTCAAGGGTTTAAGTTTGAAGAAGTATAAAAAGAAGAGAAAAGATAAGGTAATGCAATATCTTGAATAATAACTTTTGAATTTTATTG
The DNA here is from genome assembly GCF_031878675.1 of Megascapheus bottae. NCBI lineage: Eukaryota > Metazoa > Chordata > Mammalia > Rodentia > Geomyidae > Megascapheus > Megascapheus bottae. Next base: position 32,094,413 of record NC_143512.1, on the reverse strand, counting down.
TAAATAAATGAAAGAGAACAATCCACATATTCAAGCAGCTTCAAAAATTTCATAAGATTTGCAAAGAGAATCTCCACTTAGGCTCATAACAGTGGCAGTGGACAAGAGAAAAATCTGACAAGAATTTAAGAATGATAGTTCATAAGTTACTAAGCCAAAATTATATATTCATTGTGACAGGGAAAAATTGACCAATGAATAATACACATGAAAACAGTTGCTGAGACTATGGAGATATAACTTTTTGAGAAAATAAGAATAGAAAAGAACCTCTATTAACTGGATAAACATAGCTATAAAAATAACATGTAGCAAACATCATTCTTAATATTGAAATACTAAATACTGATCCTCAGAACCATGCAACAATATCTGATGGTATAATTTGTATTCATGATTATACTAGCTGGTATAACTTACTTCTCTTTATATTTGCAGAAATTTTTTTTTGATTTGGGAAATCAATTTTATTTTGAATGTTTCATAGTTACATTTGAATTTCCATATTATAAAGAGTAGTAGAAAAACTGAGAACACATTAAAATATCTTAGTGTTGAAACAACTTGGTCTATTATTCCAAAAGCAACCCTCATTCCCAACCCTCATCTTGTTTTCCCCCGTTCCCTATCCAATTTCAAATAACCAAATACAAATATATTCGATATATCAGGTAACAAAGTGAGATACTGTAACAATATGAGATAACGAAGGGACAGCAAAAGAGATGAGAGATAACATAGTACCTTAAGAACAACAATCATTCCTTATATGGATTATGTTTCTATATCCTAGAGATCCTTTCATTTAGCGTCCTACTATATGGCCTTTTGTATCAAGGTTTTGCTCTATTGTAAATTTCTGCTAGGAGAGCCCAAGGTTTCTACTGATTATGACAAATGAGGGAAACCATTGAACCTAAGTTCTTGTATGGAACTGGACATTAATATGTTAAACAAATAAGCCAAATGCAGAAAGACAAATGATACATGTTTTCTCTCATGTGCACAATATAGATTTAAATGATGATGTAAATATAAATGAGGGAATGCCTTTGGAAGGAAATATCAAGAACCTAAAGGAAAGCTTAATAAGAGGCACGTCTGATTAAAGTTTTGCATGCATGTATAAAAATAGAATAATGAAGCCTAGTAAAATTGTAAAGAGAAAACTGGAGGAGATGTCAAGTGTGATAAGGAAAACAGAACAAACTCCAGATTATGGAAACAAGAGGCTTATCTTGTTGACATTGTTGTTCTTATTTATTTATTTATTTATTTATTTATTTTGCCAGTCCTGGGGCAATTCAGGGCCTGGATACTCAGTTCCTTGAGCTTTCTCAAGGCCAGCACTCTACCACTTGAGCCACAGCACTACTTCTGTTTGTTTTCTTTTTTTCCTATGTATGTACCAAGGAATCAAACCTGGGTCTTTGTGCATGCCAGACAAGCACTCTACTACTAGATCATGTTCCCAGCCATGTGTTTTTTGTTTCTAATTTATTATGTGAAGCTATTTCTTTTTTTTCTTTTTCCCTTAAGGTTTACCTCATGTTGTTACTGTATTTGACTTTGGTACCTGGTATATTGTATATAAGTTTGTGTATTTGAAAATAGGAAGATGGGGCTGGGAATTTGGCCTAGTGGTAGAGTGGTAGAGTGCTTGCCTAGCCAGAACTGGTGCTATGAAAGCCCAAGGGTAGTGCTTAAGCCCCAGGACTGGCAGAGAGAGGAGAGGGGAGGGAAGGAGGGAGAAAATGGGAAGGTAAGGGAAAAACAAGATGAATAAGGAGGGTGGAGGGAGGGTAAGTGAGAGAAAAACAGGAATGGCTAACAATGTTCAAAAAGTAATGTACTCAACCCCTCTGTACATTACCCCAACAATAAAATAAAATAAAAAATAAAGCATAACAGAATGGGTAAATTTGATTAAAGCATATAATATGCATACAATATAACAGCTTTATGTAATTAATATATTTAACAGGAAATAAAATGAACGTTTTCTTAAAAGATATGCATATCTACATAATAGGAAATATACTCTGTGTGTGCGCGCACGTGTGTGTGTGTGTGTGTGTGTGTGTAAGTGTGTGTGTGTGTTGCTATTTTGGCTATAACTCAGGGCCTTACTCTCTCCCTTCACTGTTTTGCTCAAGGTTGGCACTCTACTATTTGAGCCATAGCTCTACCCCTGGCTTCTTGGTGGTTAATTATGTGAGTCTTATGGACATATCTGCCCAGGATGGCTTCAAACTGAGATTCTCAGATCCCAGGCTTCTGAGTAATTAGGATTACCAGTATGAGCCATTAGTATCCAGCTTAAGACTTAGCAGGACTGTTCATTGTATGGTAATAAAATACTACTAGAAACATAATGGATATCTAAATCCATAATTTTGATCACACAATGGAATGCTCAAGAGTAATAGAATGTTATAATAGATCCATTTGCCAGAATCAATACATCAAAACACTACTGAGTGAATAAAGCAAGTTACTGAATACACATCATATTACACCATTTATGGAACATTAAAAATAACATGTAAAAGCAAGTAACATTCTCTAGTTTTGGAAGCATGTGGTTAAGCAAATAGAAAGAAAAGCAAAGAAGTGATAAATGAATCTGAAGTGGTAGTTTTGCCTGAGTTGAGGGTGGACTGCATTCAGGAAAAATAACAGTACAGGAGGTGTGAAGAATTGTAAAATTTCACTTTGTAATTATGTAATGTGTACATAAGCTTTCCTTGAAGAATTAATGCTTTTCATAGTTCCTGCATTTTTGTTTCTTAGACTCTATTTGATACTTTATAAAGAGCAATATAAGTGAACAGTTTGGCTTTATGAATCTGTATACATTCAATTGACTTTGAAGGTAATGTACAAAATCAGCAAATAGCTAGAATAAGGGGAAAAGTTATTGGATAAATCTGCATTGCATTACAAGTGGAAAACCTCTTAAATTAAATCTCTGGTACTCCTTTCTATTTGATACCTTTCCCTATCCTATCATTCATTTTATTCATGGTAAACTGAAGCCCAAAGCCTATATGCACAGTCACACAAAATGATTTATCAGCATAAGATAATTCAGTACTCAGTTACTGAGAACATACTATAGTTGAGAAAATACATTTATTGTTAGTTTAAAAAAGTGTAGAAGATACTCGAGAGTTCTGCTGCTCCTTGAGAATTCTTTAAGACCTACCAAGCTTCTCTCCTTCTCTCTAGCAAATCTAACCATTATTCTTTTGGTACTGAAGTCATGTTTTTACTGTCCAATTTGTAACAGAAATTTTAAGTAAAATACACTCACTCATTTTATTGCATGATTCTACCAATTTAAATGCTTATCAGGGCCAGGCAGGTCATCTACTGTGTGAATGTTGCCAAGATGAAGAGAAAAGCTAGGGGCCAGAAATTCACACAATAGGGCACCAGGGGGTCTGCTCCAGTAAAGTTTTGTCTCTCAGTAATGAAGATGCCATGTTGTTCTTACTTGAGAAAATAATCTGGTCTAACTTGTTTTAAAAGGCATTGGAATCCTCAAATGTTGCTAATTAGCCCATTTTCCAAAAATACCTGATGATCCAACAAATAAAGTGCATATTCCTTAGCATATGGTTCAGGGCTATCCAAACTGCCTTTCTTCCTTCAGTCTCCTCCCACATTCTGTTTGGCATTCATCCTCTTAAAACTTGGGTTTGTCATAGTTGTTGTTGTTCTTGTTGTTGTTTGATGATGTTGTAGGATGACAGTTGTAAGATGAGCATGCATCTAGATTGTGGTCCATCCTGACCACTTCATTCCCTTTCAAGAGCTGCACTCCAAGTCACTTCCATTCAGAAGTCTTTCCTCAACACCTACAGAAAGAAGTTTGCCAGAGTTTGCTAGATCTGGCTCCTTTTCTTTGTTCATATACATACAGGCTGTCCCTGACTTTCGTATTTTCAGCTTCTGAACAGCCAACATTTTCATGCATTATACATCGACACTCCAAAGTGCCTCTTGTATGCCAAACCCAGACTTTTCTCCATCAGCAGATCAACGAACATTTGCACTAATGTGTAGTGGCACTGCCTGACAGCCAAGAGTTCTGCTTGGCCAGTAATGCCATCTTTGTCTGCAAGAGCTGGTTTATATAATTATTTGAGTATTTTTTTTGCTCTTTGCCCTTATTATTTTGGCAAAATGAGTAGAAAATGAACGCTGAAAGTGCTGATATTCATGATAAAAATCATAGGTCTCCTAAGCTTAATACAGTTAAGACAAAGATGAAATCATTAGGCATTCCCATCATGGCACCTCCTTAACCCCAATCAGGCTCTTATTAGATTCAACACAGTCAACTATAGTTCAATTATGAAGGGAAAAAATAAAGATACAGGATACTGTATAAATGCTAGAAATAAATGATTGAAGATCGTGTCTCAATGACAAGATATAATTAAAGATTTTGTCATATGTTTTAGTGCAGAAAGAGGAAAAAAGGAAATCTGCACATCATGCAATTCTATATTTCCTACTTTAAAATTATTAGTCTATTATATGTTTAAGGAATGAATTGTATATGAATTAATGAATATTTTGCAAGATGTTTCATTGGAGATCTTGATGCTTTCTAAATGCCTTTCATCTTTGGTACTCTCCATCTACCTTCTTCACTTGCTCACACATTTCACAGCACCCTGGGTGCTCTAAATGACAGCCACCTAATTAAGGTAGCAGGAGTGTACTTTGTGCCATGAATAGAGTTCAGATGACCAAATTAGAGTAAAGAGAGCACAAAAGTAGTGTAGAAAACAGAACCTCAGGATTCATAAAGTAGTACAAAAAAACTAATAGTATCTGTGCATCTAATCACATAAGCATGTTATTTTTCTTACTCTCATACAAACTTATCAAGAATAAGAGATCATAAAAAACCTCAGAATTTAATAAATTTGTCCTAGGTTACATACTTACAGACACACACACACACACACACACACACACACACACACACACACACAACTCAGTAATTTAAAACCAAGTGTATATGACTCCAAAATGCATCTTTTTCAATATCATAATGCCTTCAGTGTGTTTATGATTATATACACTGAATGAGAATGTTACCAAATGCCGAAGAAAAGCATGTTCTGTTGGTCAATTCTTTAAATCTGTTCGTGTACTATAGCAATTTAACCTTTTTTCAGAATCCTCAAATGTGATGAGGGAGAACAATAAAAAGGGGTGATGTTGATGAAGATTCATTGTACTCATAAATTGACATGATGAATTGAAGTCATTCATACAACTACATAAAAATAATAGGAATAAAGAAAAAAAAGTCGTAAGAAAGCTTTAACTTAAATGTTTAGATTAGAAAAGTAAAAAAATAAATAGAAAACAAACAAAACATTTTTTCCTCATCCATTGACTAGTAAGTTTAAAAACACATTATAGAATTTTTTTTCATCTTTTTCATTAAACTTGGGGTCTCACTTGGCTGCAACTCTATTACTTGAGCAGCACTGCCAATCTTACTTTTTGTTGGTTATTTTGAAGAAAAAGTCTCTTGGACTTTTATGTCTGGGATGACAACAAACTGTGATTCTCCAGATGTCAACACCTGAGGAAAGAAAACCAGACTTATCTATAGTCAACTTACACAAACAGATATCTTTCATTCTTACAAATGATGTGACATACCTGCAATCTCAACCTCTGTAGTTTGAGGGCAATAGAATAAGTATGAAGAAAATATGGACTACAGAGTGAATTTGGACTTAATACAGTCCTCAAAATTCCACGGGGAAAATGAACCTACTCTGTGTACTTCTTTTCACAGTTCTTCTACTCAGGGAGTTAGAAATGTTAATAATGTCATATACACAGGATTACAGAACAATGTATGCAACAAGGAAACATTCAAATGAAAATTCTGATAATAGTGATACGTCATATATACCAAGAGCCCATGATAATTTTAAATATGCTTATTTTACATAAATGGTGGCCTACTAGACACCCAAATAATTGGAGTTATCACTGGAGACATTGTGTTTTCTTGCCTTATTTTCCTACTTCCTATTTCTTTCTCTTGCCATGGCAATTAGTGCCACAAATTCAGTAAGTCAGTAGGTTTTTTAATTTTCCCTACTAGTTCAAGTATAGTCCACTATCTCACATTTCTTTGTGTCTTTATCATTTAGATTGTGCATGTTCCTGTTCTCTTCTTGTTTTGCACTCTGGCTATTCCTGAAATAGTTGGGTCCTAGAGCACATCAAGAATCTGGTCTCTGACTTCACTCATCTACATCTGTGCCTAGGTGTCCCAACCAGATGCCTATTGCAGGCAGGAGACTGATACCCTTCCAGGTTCCTTTTATCTGCTGCTGCTGCTGCTGCATGCACTACTGTTAATATCACTTTGAGCTCCACAGACAGAAGAGATCATGGGGTCTTTTAATCACCTCACTGGAAGTATCTTAGAAAAGTACCACTGGACTTGGGTAATCCAGAGATAGTGGATATGTTATTCACTGTATGGTTTGAAAGCTCCACTTCCTCACGGTAAAATAGATCCTGTAATGCAATTGATGCGGCAATTCTCTCCTGAAGCCAACTTTTCCTTAGGTTTTTGCTCCTTCCCCATCCTTTTTTCTCATATGGATTTCTATCTTAAAATATTTTACTATATAATAGATTACATTGCATAAAGTGAGGTCTTTTATCGTGGTATTTTCACACATGTATATACTGCATTTTGATCATACTCATGCCCTCCACTACTTTTTATATGCCATCACCTTCCTTAATTTAATTAATTAATTAAATTAATTTTGTGATATTGATTTAAGTGAGACTAGTTAGCTAGACTTAACATTCTACTTCCAGCTCCATCTACTTTCAAAAAAACAGTTCCATTCTTAGAGTAGTGTATCTAGAATTAGTTCATTGTGATACTTTTGGGTATATTCACAGAAATGATTATGATTGGCTTGCAGGAACTTCACTTTGGGAAGCTTCCTATTAATTCCCTCAGTGAATTATTTAATTTTCATTAGAGGATCATCTTTTTTTTCAATATCTTCACCAGTATTTGTTGTAATTCTTTTCTTGATGATAGCCATTCTGAATGAGGTAAGATAGAATCTCAATATAGTTTTAATTTGCATTTACTTTCTGGCTAATTCTGTTGAACTTTTTTTATTTATTTGCGGCCCTGTCATGCTTTACTTGAAAAAGTGTCTGTTCAGAATATTGGCCTATGTGTTGATTGGCTTATCTGTCCTTTTGATATTTTTTTTTGGCCAGTCCTGGGCTTGAGCTCAGATCCTGAGTACTGTCCTTGGACTTTCTCAAGGCTAGAAAGGTTAGAGCTCTACCACTTGAGCCTCAGCACCACTTCTGGCTTTTTCTATGTATGTGGTACTGAGGAATCGAACCCGGGTCTTCGTGCATGCTAGGCAAGCACTCTCCCACTAGGCCAAACTCCCCACCCCTTGATATTTTATTTCTTTGTAGTTTTATACAATCTGGATATTGAACTTTTGCCATATGAGTATCTGGCAAAGCTTTTGAACCATTTTCTAGTGTTTCTATCATTCTGCTGATCATTTTTATCTTTTCTGAAATGGATGAAATCTAACTTGTTAATTTTTTACACATATATAGCACTGATAGATCCTCATACTCCAAACTCATAGCCAGGGATAGAACTATGCCATATTTATAGATGAAATAACCAAAGAATAGAGCTCTTAGGTAACTGCCAGTGCTCTAGTTTTAGACTTCTGGATGTAGAAATTCCCTATTTTCAGCATTACTTGTCAAAATAGGCTGTCTTTTCTCCAATATTTATTTTTGACATCCTTCTAGTGAGTCAAATGGATGTAGCTGTATCTGCTTATCTGGGGACTTCCTATTTCATCTTACAGGTCTTTGTGTATGTGTTTGGAACAATACTATTGTCTTTGGTTACTATGATTTTGTGGCATAATTTGATGTCATGAATTATGATTCATCCAGCAATGAACTTTGTGCTTTGACTATTCTGGGTCTTTTGAGATGCCATGTGAATTTTAGGGTACATTTTTCTTTCTCTAAAGAGTATATTAGGATTTCAGTAGAGTTTTAGTTGAATTAATAGATTGCTTTGGGTAAAGGTGCAGCTCTCAGTTCACAACATGGTTACCATATAATGTAATTAAGAGATAAATTTTGGAGATTTGGGAAGTGAGTTAAATACCAAGCTTCAGGATGGACAAACACATAGTAATGCTGAGAAAAAAAGGAAAGGAAATAGAAAAGGAATATTAGGAAAACTCAGTGGGGTGGATGAATTTCTTGAGGTAGAAACTAACAAAGACATTTATGAAAGAAAGTGAAAAGAGCTGCCAGGTACAATCTAGGAGAGGCATGGACACAGATTGGTCTGAGTCAGTAAGTGTCAACCACAGCCATAGGAATTAGCTGCGTAATTTAGAATACCCAATGAAAACGGAAGTGGGGAGTCCTTTTTTTTTAATTAAACTGCAGAAAAATGTAGTTACAAGATGAGAGCTATGGTACTACAGACTATGGTACTGCAGAACTCTGCAGACTGCAACATGATGTTCTCAAGTTTCAGGCCAGCCTGGCCTGCAGAGTAAAGCACTGTCTCAAGCATTAATTAATAAATAAAAATCCACACCAAGCAAAAACCATAAAATAATCTACTTTACTTTTTCCTCACCTCATTTTCCTGTGTGTATTTTTTATTTGCAATCTAATGTCTCTCTTTGTAGGCAATCATACTCGATGACATGTCCTATCCTATAGTGTGCTGTGATGTCAAACCCTTCTTTTCCTTTACCTTGTCCCCTCAGAGACATGAACAGTATAAATTCTGATACTCGGATGATTGTTAAGAGTCAGGTACACTTTCTCTCACATCTGTAATCTCAGCAAATTAGGAAGAGTGTTCATGGGAGGATCATGAAGTACTATGACACCCTGTTAATAAAAGGAAAAACATAAAAAGAGAGAGTTAATGCAGGAGGGAGGGAAGGAGATGAGAGAAGAAAGAGAAAGAGAAAGGGAGAGAGAGAAAAAGAGACAGAGAAAAGAAAGAAAGGAAAAAAGGAAAAGATAAATGAACAGAAAATTTCCTTTGATATGGAGACAAATACCTTATGCTAGATATATGGGAAATGGAAGTAGGAAAATCATAGTCTGAGGCCATCCTGGATAAAAAAATTGCAAGAACCTATCTAAAAATTGTAACTGAAAAAAAGAGGTGGCTATCATATCTAAAATATATCAACAACTCAAAAAATTGAATCAATCCAAAACTAATCTCCAAAGTAACAACCATCTCATTAAAAGATGGGCCAAAGACTTAAAGAGAGTCTTCTCTGAAGAAGAAAAAAAAAATGGCCTGTAGACACATGAAGAAATGCTCGACATCTCTGGTCATAAAAGAAATGCAAATCAAAACAACTCTAAGATTCCACCTCACTCCAGCTAGAATGGCCAGGATCAGGAAAACTAACAACAACAGATGCTGGAGGGGATGTGGCCAGGAGGGATCACTACTACACTGTTGGTGGGAGTGCAAACTCATTCAACCACTATGGAAAGCAGTATGGCAGTGCCTCAAAAGACTAAACATAGAGCTCCCCTATGACCCAGCAACTCCACTACTTGGCATTTACCCAATCATCCAGAAACAAGGGCATACTAAATACACCAGCACAACAATGTTCATTGCAGCACTATTTACCATAGCAAAGATATGGAACCAACCTAGATGTCCCTTAGTTGATGAGTGGATCAACAAGTTGTGGTATTTGTACACAATGGAATTCTATGCTGCTGTCAGAAAGAATGACATCTCCCCATTTGTAAAGAAATGGAAAGACAGAAAAAAAATCATATTAAGTGAAATAAGCCAGACTCAAAGGAACTTAGGCTCAATGGTTTCCCTCATTTGTCATAATCAGTAGAAACCTTGGGCTCTCCTAGCAGAGATTTGCAATAGAGCAAAACCTTGATACAAAAGGCCATATAGTAGGATGCTAAATGAAAGGATCTCTAGGATATAGAAACATAAGCCATATAATGAATGATTGTTGTTCTTAAGGTACTATGTTATCTCTCATCTCTTTTCCTGTCCCTTGGTTATCTAATATTGTTACAGTATCTCACTTTGTAATCTGATATATTGGAAATATTTGTATTTGGTTATTTGAAATTGGATAGGGAAGGGGGGAAAACAAGATGAGGGTTGGGGGTGGGGGGATGGTAATGGGGACCAAGACATGTGAAAGGGTATCAAGGTATGGGAATTAATGCACCATCTATCCGGCAAATATCATGTAACCCTTCTATTAATTACAATAAAAAATATATGAAAATAAAAGAGGTGGCTATGGTGTCTTGAGTGGTAGACACCTTGCCTAGTAATCATAAAGCACTGAGTTTGAAACCCTCAAAAGTGACTGTTAATATTATTTTTTACAATGGAAACACTAGATTATGGACACAGTAATTTCTTGATGTGTCAGAGTATTTGAAATGTAAATGTAGAATAAGATTTAAATGATGATTGTGTTTACAAGAAATACTAGCAACTCTAATTCTCAAGATAGCTTAGAGAGGACTGATGAAGTGCTTTCCTAGCTTTTTGTTATTTTGTTTTCCCTTTTTACTAAATTCCTTGTTAAATTCCAAGATTGCTCATTAGGCCAGAATTTTCAAATTAATATTTAGTGAATACCCTCTATATGCCATGAACATACCTGAATATATTAACTCTAAAACTAACTGCAAACCATTTTGTAACTAAATCCTAGCTTTTTTCCAGTATGAAAGTCTATGAAGTGGAACTTCTAAAAAGCATATTTTCTGTATATAGCACTGATATATCCTCACACACCAAATCCATAAGTAGGGATAGAACTATGTCATATTTATAGATGAGGTAAACAAAGAATTCTAGGGAACTGCTAAAATTATATAATATGAAAGGGTTTTCAACTCAGCATTGTCTTGCTGTATAAACAATTTCTCCAGCAATAATAATACAATACTACTACTACTACTACTACTACTACTAATAATAATAATAATATAATAAAGTTTCAGTATTCTTTCCTCTTCTATATTCTGCTGCTCTGCTTCTTACATCCTCACATTCCCAAAACCTCAGCAACTTTCAATGACTGGAAAATTGTGGAAGATCCATCATTTTCTTTAAGGAAAAAAATCTCATTATATTTGTGTTTACTTAACATTATGAGAGCTGTACTTCACATTACCAGAAATACATTTATAGATAAGAAATTTTAAATGAATGTTAGTAAACAGAAAAAATTACACATGATACTGGCTATCAATGTGAACCATAAATGCTTCACAGAAGTGCTCAAAATCAAGTATTAGACTATTAAGAAGAGACAAATCTATGAGTTAATAGTATTAATTAACTTATTTGTAAGGATCATTTCTCCCAAAAGCTGTGTTATTTGTACATTTCAAGTGGTCTGAAGATCAATTCAGTGATTTCTGAATACATAAAAATTTTCATTGCAATCTCAAGTATCTGATGATTAACTCAGTAGGATATTAATTACGAACACATCTGCCATTCTTACATTTTGTTCTTTTGCTTTAAATAGGAGCAGTGTAATTCAGACCTGTGTTTATGATTAGGCATAGCTAGTGGGACTTGATGTGCTAGATGCAGATATATTTATGAAGATCAGATAAAATGCAAAAGCTTACAAGATTGTAACTTGTCCATGAGATTGAAATACTTAAAATAAGAGAAAATTGTTTTACAAAAAGCCAAACATTAACTGAAACAGCATATGAGGTTGGTGCCTGTGAAAGGATAGATACCTTCATTGTTTCTCCTGAACAAAAGTATTTATAGTTCCTCTCCTTTATGACTCATCATTGTGCTGTAAAATATTTTGGGTATTACTCATAAGTACAAGAAAAGACATAAGCTAGAATAATTTGATTCTAGGCCAAAAACCAAAGTCGACACATTGGCAATCAGAATCCCAATATCATCAGAATTAATATATAAATAAGAAATATTCTCCATTTTTGGCTTCTTAAAATCTGGAAACAAGGCACTGGTATAGCAGTAAACTCCCTTATATTCATTGAAAAAAATGTAAGTTTGATTACTATGATGACTAGTGATTTCAGGAACAGAGAAATCACTCAAGGGGCATATTGTTTCACATATCTTCCTTTCCCTGTGAAGATTATAATGTAAAAACATCATGGCAGACAAGGTAAAGAAAGGATTGATAATGGATTATAAGACCAACAAATGCAATGAAACTTTTTTTGTAATATAAGTCTAAGGGATTCTAAATAATGATTCAGTAACCAAAAATAATTCATCTTATAACTATTTTTCTGGTCTTTTCCACCAAGTAGTACACTCAAGGTGATAGTAACCTTCCCCGACAATATTTATCTCTTCTAAAGTAATTATTAATAATCAATTGCTCTTAAAACAACCTCAAGAACATAGAAGAAAATGTCAAATTGTTACCAGTTTATCAGAAACACAATTGTAACATATGTCTTATGAAAAAAGAACACATACTTTGCCTCATTACTGTTATTCTTGGATATAATCACTGCTGTGTTTATTAAATTGATTCGTATTCCTAATGATCTTACCATTAAGATTTTTCATCCTCTAGAAAGGAGGATAAAGAAAATTTGGCTAAGCTCTTAAAAATCTTATATTTATTCTAACGGTTAAATTTATATTAACATACTGAACAATAACTTCTTCATGGGATGAAATATACTGATCATTCTTAAATATTACTCGATGTCTGTCATTGGCTTAAAATAGCTTTGAGAAAACTTATACTTGTATCAAAATATGTAAAAATAAATGTAGTTAGCTTTCTCTAAGATGTAAACTATCACTGGATAATATATCTCTAACAATTTTAATCCTATTTATTCCAAAGATAATGAAGGGAAATGAAAGTATACTTTAAACTTTCTAAAAGTTATTATTAAATTATGGAAAAATCAAACCTAGGAGCCTAAGTCAGAAGTTTGGGTGTTGAGAAGTGGGATTGCAACCTTGACATTCTTGACATTTATGGTGATACCATCCTGCTAATGTACCACAATGCACAGAATGTCCTATAAGAGGCTGCCAGTAGTACTAGTGCCAACAATAGCTTCTTCCCTACAGTTATAAAAACAAAAAAGGTGCCCAGCCATTGAAAGTCTCCTTGCAGAACATGAGATGTATAGATATAGGTTTTTTTCCCATGCTTCTATCAAAAACTATATTTTCTATTCCAAAATCTACTATCAGAGCAGTTATTTCCAGAACTTGGGAGGGAGAGACAAAGGAATCATCAGAAGCCAATGCCAGCCTGAGCTACACAATGAATTCCAGGTCCATGTGGATATAAGGTCCTGTTTCAAAACAACAACAAAAAACAAGTATGAAAAATACCCAGTATAATAACCTACTATATATTCTGAATTAATACGGTTATTTATTACAAAGACTTACCTAATAATATATTTGTGTAGTTCAACTTAATAGCCTCAAGATATCCCCCATAAAATTCAAAGAGAAAAGATATTGAGAACACAGACATTTAACACATTAAAGGAAATATCTGATAAAATAAAAGTGGGAGTGAGTTTCTGGAATTGTAAAAAAAAAAAAAAAGGATAGGAAACACTATGAGCAACCTACTGAGTTTTTGAAGTAATAGAATTGTCAAAAAAGCAGACATGTGATTGAAAAAAAATCTTGTCTGCTCAGTACTTAAAACAACTCTTTGGCTTCCAGACTTCCAAGAGCAGAAAATTAACTGAGAGAAGGTTATGGTTAGTATGGGCACAATTTTCAATATCCTCTTCACTGAGACAACCGAGAACAATGGATAGAAGAACTGATTCCTGCTCATAATCTAAGAAAATCTACTCTTAATGAAGGAAACTCTCACCCATTTCCTGGCCCCCTGATCTCCCTTCAAGATAAGGGCCTTCACTTTAATCTATATAACCCTATTTCAGATTATTATGAACAAGAGACCATCTCATATTTTCAGTTCTTTCCCTTTCCTAATTAGAGGGTTCTATTGTTTTGTTTCAGATAAAAGACGATAAAATGTGTCTTTTATGTTTGTAGGATGCTGGAATACCCATAATTCCTGCAGTAAAGTTTGATTTAGTAGCTAAAAACATTTTATATTGTCTCCCTGGAAAAAGTTGTGTGTTTATTATAGTCAGGAAACAAGAAGCAAGAGGTTATTTTGTGACTGCAGGTGGGGCTATCACAGGAGCATTTAATTGTCCAATAGCTCTGTGGTCTTCCCTACTTTGAAGCTTCCCATAGAATCAGATGAAAGTTAAGGGACACATTCCTGTGTCTAAGGCTATGAGGTGAAGGGTCATAAATCACTACAAGGTTAGAACAGTTTAAGAGTAGTCAACCTTCTAAGACTACTTTCCTTCTGGTGGATTCCTTGGACAGTATGTGAGCACAAAAGGGAATAAAAGAGTATCTCTAAATATTTGCCTTGAAAAGAAATCCTTCTGCCTTTCACTGGCTTTTTTATATTTAGCCACTGAGATTGAGGGTCATATGTGTTACTGAAGCATGAACTAGCCTATCCATCCTTCCGCAGTTCTCTAACCAAGAGTTCCACCATCACAACCACTGATGGACATATAAAATATGTTACTGCTATAATACAAATAGAGTTAATTGCTTCTAGTTGGTGAAGTATTTATGGTTTGCTAGAGAAATCAATTAAACCATATGATGCAGGTGTAGAAATAGACCTTGAAATCTTTAGGACATTCTCTCAAATTGTTTCTCTCTCAGAAATGTGATATATCCAGCATGATTGCTCTTGATACTGTATTCAGCAGTGACTGAATAGTACACTCAGCCTTACATGCATCATTCTGACACCACAAGTTTCTCCTATCTTCACCCAAGTTGTCCTATTTTCTGCAACAAATTAAAACTTTCTTTGACACACTTAGAAGTAATTGGTTATACCTTTCTGTACTTTTATCTGCCTCTTGGTACTTTTGGTAGAGTGCATATTTTAAGTGTTAAGTGAAGAGTAAACCTTGATGTCAAATTAAGTGTATACTGTTTCTCAATTTTCCCAATCCCTCATCACTACCTAGTCCTACCAACTGAAATTAGAGCCTCTTTTAAAGCACTAATTGTTAAGTTCTTGCTCTGGGGCTAGTTAAAATCTGAACTTAATTGTATACTTGAGTTGAGTTACTACTAATTCATAAGTTACTTGATTAGAAAAAAATGGAATTCTACATATCCAACAAACAAGATAAAACAATGGCATTTACAGGGAAGTGGATGAATCTAAAGCGAATCATGTTGAGTGAGACAAGTCAAGACCAAAGGAACAAAAGGCATATGGTATCCTTACAGTACAAGAGAAAGGACTCAATATTTGTGTACCCAATGCTATGGACATGGTATTGGAAATATAAATACAACTACATAGACATAAAAATCTATGACTCTATAGACATAATATTTTATTACATGGATTAATATGTATCTATGGCATATAAACCTTCAGCCTAATTTTAATTATGTTCTAAAATCTAAGTGCCAGTGATTGTATATAGAGATTCCCTTCTTGAATGCTTGTTTGTTAAACACATCATTTGAAATATGATGTAAAAATCAGTATTAATAAATTCTTTAATAAAAAAAGCTTAGTAAAATGAGAACAAAAAAATTAAGTAGAATGAAATTTTAAACAAAGAATATCATTAGCCAGCCCATTAGGTACTGTCTATAGGCCCTTTCTGCATTAAATCTATGTCTTTCTCCTTTACCATCCCCACAAGTATTAAGAATTTCCCTCCCTTTTCGGAACTGAAGAACTCAAAGGAATCGGAAGACCGTCAACACTGGCTTTTATGCTGACAGCATCCCATAAAACCTAATCTTAAGCTAGTTTGACTAGTGAGTTCTGGCCATTTGGGGCCTATAGTTCTCCAATACTTCACACTATCGATTACTCAGTTCCTCTGCCATTTCAACAGTGCACTGCATCATCTGAATTCAATCCAATCAGAAGCTTCACAGAAAATGTATCTTCATGAATATTTTATTCAATTGATTTAAACAAAATTCCAAAGAGACTCTCAGTGCCCATCTTGGTTTCTGCAAATACGACAACTTTTATAAACACAGCAACATATCATCCACCCATACCCACAAGGATGTAAAATCAAACTCTAAAGTGGGTCATTCACTCTAGAGATTTCTCAAGGCAGATTCACAAGTCCCTTTGCCTACCATGTGATTAGGCAGAATTGCCTATAAGAAAATAAAAAAAAATGTGTGCAAACATGAATGTGAGTACCACAGTGACTTTTAAAATGAACTATGACCTACATTCCAAAAGTCTCCTAAGAAAATGAATCACACAATTTCACCCATGAAAGTGGTGGCCATAGCTTAAGCTTTTGAATGTCTACTACCTTTACTCTTCTGCTGGGAACTATCTTCGAAGCCATTTTAAAAATCAATTGAGTGAAATGGAACTAGGAAATGCATGCATGTTCTTATAGATATAAAGTAATGAATACTTCATTGAGCAAACCTTATGCACTAATTTAAAAGAAATCAAATATAAGAAATAGGATGAAAAGTGGCTATAACATTCTCATATACCTCTTTTATGAGTAGCAAAATACCCTGTTCCAGAGTAGTTTCCAGGACAAATCTGTCCAAACCAGTCTAGTTCACTAATGTGCCCTTTATAAATATTAATATCAAAAAATCAGGTTTTTTAAGTTCCAAACTATAGATGACATTTTGCTTTGCACAGAAGCCAAATATTATCTGTTCTTAAGAATTCCAGAGCCATAACCACATTCCAGTTAGAATGGCCATTATCAAGAAAGCTACAAAAAATGCTGGTGGTGATGTGTCCAGGAGGGATCGCTCCTACATTGTTGGTAGGAGTGTGAACTCCTTCAATCCCTCTGGAAAGCAGTATGGTGATTCCTCAAAAGACTAAACATAGAGCTCCCCTATGACCCAGCAATCCCACTACTTAGCATTTACCCAATGGGCCAAAAACAAAGACATACTAAAGCCCCTAGCACAATGATGTTCATTGCAGCATTATTTACCACAGTGAAAATATGGAACCAACCCAGATGCCACTCAGTAGATGAATGGTTCAAGAAGATAGGGTACTTATACAGAATGGAATTTTATGCTGCCATCAGAAAGAATAGCATTACCCCATTCACAAGGAAATTAAAAGACTTGGAAAAAAAATCACATTAAGTGAAGTAAGCTAGACCCAAATGAACTCACTGATTTCCCTCATTGGCAATAATTAGTGCACATCTAGGACTCTCCTAGCAGAGGATTGCAATAGCTCAAACCCCATGTACATAAGGTAATATAGGATGAGACTAAATGAAAGGATCTCTAGGATATGGAAACAAGGGTTTATCTTGTGTAATTGTTGTTCTTAATGTCCCATGTTATTTCTCTTCTCTTTTTTTGCCCTTTGGTTAATCTCATATTGTTACTGTATCTGACTTTGTTACCTGCTATATTGTATATATGTTTATTTGTTCATTTGAAATAGGAACGGGAAGGGGGGAAATAAGATGTTTGGGAGGGGTGGGGGAGGAAAATGGGGACAAAAATATGAGAAGGGGTATCAATATGAGAGAAGTAATGCACCTACTACCTGACAAATATACCTGGAACCACTCTACACGTTATCCTGACAATAAAATTAAATTAAAAAAAAAAAAAGAATTCCAGAGCCAGATGCTGGGAGCTTGCCCCTGTAATCCTAGCTAGTCAGGAGACTTGAGATCTGAGCATCACAGTTCTAAGCCAGCCTGGGCAGAAAAGTTCTTGTGATACTCATCTCTAATTAACCATTCCAGATGTGGAGTGTGGCTCAAAGTGGTAGAGGCTGGCCTTGAGCAAAGGGACAGTGCCCAGGAAAAAAATCCAGGCTGTGATATTCAATCTCAGCAGGATTATTTCCTCTTTCCCAAAAAATTTTTGTTTCTGGGTTTCAAGCAATAACAAAATAGGGACTAGCTCTAAGGACTCAGTTGTTCTCTTATAACTCTCCTAAAACAGTTATAAAAGATCCTCTGTTTACATATATTTTGTGCCTTTTGTGCCAATTAATCACAAAGAAAGAAGTACTGTCACAGAGCTGGAGAGTTCTTAAACTTCAGATAGAGTTTTCTCTTGGCTGGTGCATCCAATTATGCATCTTGGCAGTAGTTATTAGCTGTGAGAAACCTAAAGAGGCAACAAAAGAAAATGTGCAAGTCTTTTTTCAGGAGCTTCTGAGGTGTTGAGATGTTTCTATTGAAAAGCTCCTGACAATGATTGGCAGGATCTGAAAAAAACCTCCCAAGATGAGCCCCACCCGCTAAATATTAGTGCCAACTAATCTATTAGGCTAACACCCAATCTATTGTTTCCACAATCAAGGGATTACAATCTAATTGCTACTTTGTGGCCCCTCTTAAATGCCATGCAAGGCACATCTCAATAGTATATACCTTGAAAAGAGTTGCTAAACTTTAAAGAAAAGAACAAGTTTAATATTCTATATTAACTGACACAGAAAAACAAGGGGAAACTTGTATTGATTGTTTGGTTACAAACAGGCCCATTAGGTCAGTGTCATCCTGGGAATCTGGCAGTTAAAATAAAAACCCAGACATCCTAATTTAAATTTTACAATTAGGGAATTTAACTTAAAGGTGAGGGATAACAGAGATGTATGTATCAACCAAATTTAGAACAGACATAAAATACAGATAAAAATGGAAATTAGAAAGTCAGTGCAGAGCAGACATAATGAAGCCCTTTTACACTTGATATAATTGATGTTCAGAATATTAATGGCCTATATAGCAAAACTAGGGTTACTGACAATTAGATTTGATTTTTCTTTGTTTTTACAAGTACCTACTAAAGTAACCATGAAAATTTTAGACAAAAATTTTACTGGTCAAGTAATTATACTTGAACCCTAAAGCAATTTACTTATGCTATGGTGAGATCCGTAATGGGCAGCTGTGATTCCTGTCAAACCTTTGTGTGTGTGTGTGTGTGTGTGTGTGTGTGTGTGTGTGTGTGTGTGTGTGTCATAGGGCTTGAACTCTGGGTCTGAGCACTGTGCCTGAACTATTAAGCTCAAGGCTAGGGCCCTACCCGTGGAGCCAAGGTCCATTTCCGGCTTTCTAGTAGTTAACTGGAGATAAAAATTTCACCTTCTTTAGTGCCAGCGGGGGATTTGAACCTTAATCTTCAGATCTCAGCCTCCTGAGTAGCTAGGATTACAGGCATGAGCCACCTTGCCCAGAAAAAAAACTTTTTTCTTGAGAGCTAATTCTAAGTAAAACAAAGTTGGTGGTCAGCATCATCATAGCAGGGAGAAAGAAACAGAGGGGGAAAAGGAGTCTTTGACAATTACCAAAGCAGAATATGAATGTCTGAATTATTTTCATTGATCTATCTTTATGTGGCGACCAAAGTAGATGTCTTCAGAGTCATTTGATTTGACAACCAAGCAATAACATGCTTAATCCAAACTGAAGAAAATAAATTACTTAGAAAAGAGAGACTCCAAGAAAAAATATAACAAATATATGCTCATATTGTTAGATTTAAAATTATATACCATATAATAAAATATGTAGAAAGGAGAAACCTACATTTAGGCACCCAAGTTATTGATGAGAGTTGCTACAGAGATTTTAGAAAGCTATGTCATGAAATGCAGTGATGGAATGCAAATGCAACTTGAATCAGATTTTTTTTTATTTAAACAAAAATTCCCCAGGAAAGATGGTTCTCTGTTAAATTCTGCCACTATGCTAATGTGGAATCACACATGCTGCTAAGCAGCTGATTAAAAAAACATTCAAAAAGTATTGGAAAATAACTACTCCTGTATGCTCATAGTAGGAGTGGAGTGTACAGTTGTCTGAACTTTGGCAACATAACTAAGCAAATTGCATTAAAGTACATATTTTATGTACTGACTCCATTTCTAGAAATCTAAATGAATAATTTCACATGTATAAAAATTCATACAAAGGGTGTTTGCAATAATAAAAATAAAAAAGTATTCAATAAGTAATGGTGCATTCATAAAATTGAAAAATATTCAAGAACAATATTAAAGAACAAACTGAGTCTTGAATTTGGACATAGTGTATGAGGATAACAGAATATTTGACTGCTGTTACATAGTATTTTATACATTCCTACACACAGATGACACTTGTTTCCTTGTTTCCTATTTTCCTTTTAAACCTGAGTCTCGGTCCAAATTCTCCTTCTCTGTAACTATGCAGGGACACTTCGGCTTGGACCTTTTCATAATTCTCTTTGGGATTTTAAGGATTGTCTTTCCCCTGGGTTTCAATACAGTTCTTGAAAAGAACCTGAACAATACAGTTCTTCTGAAAAATATTTGGGTTTTTGCCCAAATAAGACTCTTGGATTCAGAAACAGTTGTATCAGCAGAAGAAATAAAATAATTGTTTTGCATCTCTCGCAATTTGGTTTTATTTAAAAATAGTGAATAAATTCTTTCAAAATAGATTTTATTATTCTGCAGTAGAAACTGCAATATTTTGTTCCTGTGATGACTCTTCACTTGGATAAGGTAGACAAGTTACAATGCTTCATTGATGTCATTTCCAAATGATTCAACAAATACCAACAAATGATTCAACAAATTACCAGATCCTTACCTTTGCAGTCTGAGATTACTTAAAAACAAAGCTGGATTGACAAATTACAGTAATTTTGGATTCCTGTCTAAGAATTGTACTTCCTAAAATGAGGTCCAATTCACTTACAAGTCATTGGATTTTTTTTTTTTTTTGCCAGTCCTGGGCTTGAGCTCAGGGCCTGAGCACTGTCCTTGGACTTTTCTCAAGGCTAGAGCTTTACCACTTGAGCCTCAGCACCATTTCTGGCTTTTTTCTATGTATATGGTACTGAGGAATCGAACCCGGGTCTTCATGCATGCTAGGCAAGCACTCTACCACTAGCCCAAGTCATTGGATTTTTGTTTATGAAATGTGTGGTTCTTTTGTGGTTGTTACAGGTGTTTTATGTAATGTGTGTAATAAGGTGATAATGAGCTCTGAAAGGAAACAAGAAACCTTGCTGAAACCATCTTCAGATCATTCCATCCACTGTGAGTATTTATCATAGACCATTATATTGTTCTGTTCAGCTCATTTTGATGATTCATACTAAAGGTAGAGAATCAAAAGTTCTGTTTTCCTACTAAGCCATAAAAATAGCCAAAATTTGCTTTAATTTTAGCCATATATTTCAACATGCAGAAATTCTTCGGAGGATAATTTTTGCCATTTGGTACAGCTGAACTTCCTGAAGGTATTGTATGAAAAAAAAACTAGTTCTAATTTAAGAAGGAAGCTGTTTCTGGTGAAACAATACAAAAAAGAAAGAAATTATCAGATTTTCCAATACCTCTAAAATCTTGATCTTAGAATTTAGCTTTTGGATAGAAAACATAAACAAAAATTATTACTTAAAAATCATTTAAAATTTGAATCAAAAATCTCTCTAGGGTTACTTCATGGAATTGATAAACTTACATTAAATTAGTTGAATTTTAGTTCAATCTAAGCTGATTTCTTCCTCATGTTTTTAGTATGCACTATATGGCACACATCATTTTCTTTTATCATCAATATTTTCTTTTTTAAGGATCTCTACCCTAAAGATAATTTATTTTCATACAGATTTATCAAAATGTAAACACTGATCGACTAATATGTATAATGGCTTTCCTTTGGAAAAGGAAAAATATTCAGCAAAAATATCATTTATTCAGTGCATGTTCTTGGTGCCTGACAGAGTTCTAATATTTTTCTTGCCTCTGATTTATATCACTCCTTTGGATAGTATTTGAATTTTTTTTTGCCAGTCCTGGGCTTGAGCTCAGGGCCTGAGCATTGTCCTTAGACTTTCTCAAGGTTAGAGCTCTTCCACTTGAGCCTCAGCACCACTTCCGGCTTTTTTCTATGTATGCGGTATCAAGGAATCGAACCTGGGCCTCCATGCATGCTAGGCAAGCACTTTAACCACTAGGCCAAACTCCTGATCCATATTTGAATTTTTTAAAATACTGAATGTTTATGGCTTTCCTTTTAAATTTAAGACCTTACAAACACAGAAAGTTTCTTCCCTGTCTTTCTGTGTTCAGATAACATTAAGTTTTGAGACTCTACACAGTCATGGAAGCTGGTCAACTGAGCAGATTCTGCTCTCATGACCAGAATGGAGAAACTCAGAATAAAATACACTGAAGATTTTTATAATGTATTCAGGCTCCTGAGTTCAATTCAAGGGCTATTGTTTTATCAAAAATGCTGATATAATGTGTTGAGAAAAGCATAGTCAAAATACATATAATAATAAAAGTAATTTTTCAATATTTTAATGCTTTGCTTTCTAGAAATACCTTTCATATTAGAAAATGCAGCCCTGAATTCCATATTTGTATTTTTTAATAATGTTTGCTGATGTGGTATAGATACACAATGGACTTTTATGCTTCCATCAAAAGAATGACATTGCCCCATTCATAAGGAAATGGAAAGACTTGGGAAAAATTATATTAGGCAAAGTAAGCCCGATCCAAATGAACATAGGCTGCATGGTTTCCCTTATTTATAATAACTAGAATGTGTCTATAAATCAACAAGTAAATTTAATGGATATGAAAGACAAATGATTACATTTGGACATGACTGATTAAACAATGCACTAAACATTCCCACAGTGAGAACAAAGGAGGATATTCTTTGAGAGGATCACAAGGACTCAATAGCTATGTGCATATGGTCAAAGGAAATGATGCTTATTGAAATGAACTCCTAGAAATGAGAACAAGAGTTCTTTCTTTTATTCCAGTACTGGGGCTTGAACTTGGGACCGGGGCACTGTCCTTGAGCTTTCTCAAGGTTAGTGCTATGCCACTTGAGCGACATCACCACTTCTGGCTTTTTCTGTGTATGTGGTACCAAGGAATTCAACCGAGGACTTCGTGCATGGTAGGCTAGGCAAGAACTCTACCACTAGGCCACACTCCAGGACTGAGAGGTGTTTTTATTGTACTTTGCAGCTATTTCTTTTTCTTCCTTTCTTCTCTTCTGGTTTATTCCTTGATGTCACTGATTTATTTTTTGATTTTTTTTTTGCCAGTCCTGGGCTTAAGCTCAGGGCCTGAGCACTGTCCTTTGACTTTCTCAAGGCTAGAGCTCTACCACTTGAGCCTCAGCACCATTTTCGGCTTTTTTTTCTATGTATGTGGTACTGAGGAATCGAACCCGGGTCTTCGTGCATGCTAGGCAAGCACAGTACCACTAGGACAAACTCCCAGCCCTGTTGTTTATTTCTGTACCATTTGCATTGTATATAAGTTTATCTGATATGGGGAAAGGATGGGGAAGCACAGAAATGGTGGGACAAAGGGTGAATCAATTCAGCAGTGGTACTCATTAGACACTATATTGGAAATGAACTGTACAATTGGGGTAGAGAGTGATTGGGAGTGGGAAAAATTAGGAGAAAATGAGGGGTGACACTGCTCAGAAGAAATGCAGTCATTACCTTCTGTACATCACCATTACAATAAAATTTAAATAAAGATAAATATGAAAGTTTTCCTGAAAAAAACAAACAAACAAAAAACAACAACAGTGTTTTCTATAACAGCAAGTACAACACTCCCTGGAATTCTCTTCTCAATGTAAATTGTCAAGTGCTAAATTAGCAGATCTGCTAAAGCTGATAGGGCCAAGAAATTGTTTTAATAGGTCCTCCTCATGGTTTGGGGATTCATTCAGACCTTAGAAACCTACTTTACAGAATCATTTGGCAAAAGTAGGAAATCTAGTATGTACGAGTGCCTACGATACTTTAGGCATGAAAATACTTTCACAAAACTAATTTACAAGGCTTGGCAACTTACAAAGCATTTAACTTATTTGATCTTCAAATAATTTTGTGAAATGTATTTGGAGGTAACTAGTATTTTTTTAGTGTTTTTATTTTAAGGTATTAAGCTGAATTTGAAAGAGATTGAGACGATTCCTCTACCTCTTAAGACTATTTAATGGGACAAGTGTATCAGAACAATGTCTGCTGCAGCCAAATAAATATGGAATTGATTAAATTAATAGAGATCCTGAAAGGCTTAATATTTTGAATAAAATGTCATCCTGTTTTAGTATGTATTTTTTGAAAGATACGTATTAACATCAAGCCAATGTTGTAAAGTCCATTCTGATTTTAAAATTATCATTCAAAATTGACAAAAAACTTTTAATGACTTTATAATGAAAATCTTCACTAAGAGATATTGAAAACTGCATTCTTCCTCTAAAAAAATAAAATTACTTTCTAACACTAGCAAATGCCTAGTTAGTAGTAAAATTGAAATGAAAAAGTAAAATAATTATTTATTTTTTGCTCCTATTTTAAAAAAGGAAGTTCACAAAAGATGAAAATAAAAGTTTAAATGCCTAATAATTCAAACCATCCTTTCAAAATGTTAGTTCTTAGGAGCTGGGAGTGTGGTCTAGTGGTAGACCATTTGCCTAGCACACACAAAGCCCCAGGTTCGATTTCTAGATACCACATACACAGAAAAAGTCTGAAGTACTAGAGTGATAGCCTTGAAAAAGCCCAAGGAGAGTGCCCATGCCCTGAGTTTGAGCCCCAGGATAGGCAAAAATAATGTTAGTTCTAAAAAGTAAGAAATGAATAGTAAAATGTTAGTTGTCTAAGTCTCAGAGAAATTACTTTCCTTCCTTAAATTTTCAATTCTTACATAGAAAACAAGTTCATGTATTTCACAATGTCCTTAGTTAAATATATCTTTCGTAAAACATCAGTTTTTCTCCACAGATACTTTTTTCTCTCCTATCCAATCTCTTGTCTATGGACTTTTCATAATATTAAAAGAAGTTATGGATGTTAACATAGTTGACACATCTTCAATTCAGATTGACATGAGAGACATAGGCAAAAATGATGTTTGTTCAGTAAACTAATACATCATACAATCTGTGAGAATCTGATATCTATAGAAAGAGCAAAGCAAAATGCTGAGAAAACATGTCTCCGATTGCTGCAGATGTTCTCATATCCAGTAGCATTTCCAGAAAAAAAAAGTGTGAGATATTTCTTTGAATGACATAAGAGGACAATTTGAAATTCCAGCACAGGCACTCTCAAAATAGGATATAAAACATATTCTTACAAGTTAGAATATTATAATATTCTTTGCTTCTATCATTCCAAGGTAAGTTAAAAAATGTTAGGAAGAAGTTATTTGAAATGACTATTTACAGTTGAATATACTACTTTTAAAGACTGAACTTGTTTATAAAATCATTTCTAATCAAACTAGGGTTCCCACACATATACACTTAAATGAACCATGAAGGGAGGTAGAAAAGCATTAGCCTTAAGCTCAAAAAAGCCAAGTGAGAGAGCCAGGTTCTAGTACCAGGGAGCACGTATACTCATCCACACATGCACACAAATGTGCACACACACACACACACACACACACGCAACAAATGAGTCATAAGAAACTAATTTTTTTCCTACAGCATATGCTCATCATTCACATGTAAGAAATAAAAGAAATAACTGTAACTGTTTTGTCATTCCCATATCAAATAATATTCATAAATGCAAAGATTTGTTAGAAAGTTAAATAAATATGAAAAATTATTTTACACCCAAGACCATAGAAACAAGCACAGCATCTATTTGTATTTATTGCAGTATCAATTAAAACATTTTGACTCATGTAAAGGGGTGGAGTAATCAGTCCTATCAGCTCCAGAGAATGACCATATTCATTATTCAGCCACAGGTCTGGCTTTACAAAGATCCCTTTCCATTTGTGCTTAGACCATTTACCATGGGGCCAACCTGGAGGCTTCCTGGCTGACTTCATGGGATACACAATGCAGCCTAGTCTGATTTATACCTGCTATTCAATAGACAAAGACTCTGGTGAACAACCTAAGATCCACATCTGAAGGTAATCTCTAAAAGAATCCAAGTGTATAGACATTTTTAAGTATTGGGAATAAAGAGAAAGAAAGACAATATATGAAAAGAAAATGGAAAATAGGAAGTTTAGTATTTTCCAAACAGTCTTTAATGAACTACGGCTCATTTGGATCACTGTGTTTTCAATTTGTAACTTAAGGCCCTTGTCAAACCAGCTAGATTTCTAACTTTCATAGAAGAGAGGTATAGCTACAGAACGGAAAACTCAAAGAGACTCAACTGCTGAATTTTAGGTGCATAAACTTTTGAGAAATGTGAAAGATGGTACAGAAAGAAAATAACCTGAGTATTAAATAATAATCTCATGAGATGTGATTGTCAGTTCTCATTAGGAAGCAAGAACAAAAAAGTCAAGCCAGGAACCAGTGGCTCACGCCTGTAATCCTAGCTACTGCAGAGGCTGAGATCTAAGGATTGCGACTCCATGCCAGCCTGGCACAAAAGTGTGCTAGACTCTTACCTCCAGCTAACCACTAGGAAAGCGAAAGTGGTGAGAGGCTCAGCGTGGTAGAACACTAACTTTGAGCTCATGGACAGCACCAGCTTCAGAGTTTAAGCAAAGAAGTCCTAATCTGTCCTGCTGATTATTTCATGATACCTAAAATGAGCTCGCTGGAAAATGCAAAATAAGCATCAATAAAAAGTTAAAAGGCAAAGGTGTAGTAAGAAACCATGGAACTTTTTAAATGTACTTTAAGACTTAAATGGAGGACATCTCGGAATTTACTGGATAAAGCAATTTTCTCAAAAGTTCAAGTATCAATACAGACTTGTCTCTATTGAATTCAGAAAGCGTAACTTCAAGGACAGGTATTTCGGTGATATTCAGGAGAGGAGAAGAGGTTCTATTCATCTTCAAAAATTTAGTTTCTGAATGAGGAAAATGTTGACTTTGATTTTTAACAAACAAAATTTTGGTACTGAGTAAAATTTTCAAATATTAAGTCATGAAAATCTAAGAATAAGAGACAACTGAAAGGATTACTAAAATCTAAACAAAAAATAAAATTATTTCTGTTTCTGAAAAGCTTGTTAGAATATGTATGTGATTTTTATGGACATATAATTAATCCAGTTTCTCTTTGTTTCCTAGGAACAAAAGACAGATAATGATATTAATAATCAATTCATCCTTCATATTTTCCAATTGACTTCTGCAAACTATACTTAAATAACAGTTCAATCAATCTATGCACTGAATGACATACCACAAGTATTGAATTAAAATTAGATAATAAACTGACATCTAAAACTTTGATGGGGAAAAAAAGTTGTGTATTTCAGATTTAGTTTACACATTTGTTATGATTGAGGGAAGAATTTGAATATGGTTATTTCAGGCTTCTGTATACATTTTTGTAAAAAAAAAAAAAAAAAAAAAAAAAAGAACTTCCCTGATGTAAGTGGAATTTTGTATACGTAATGTGGGAACACTTTTCACATAAGCTAAAAAGTAATCTTTATAAGTAGAAATTAATAAGGAACATGCGCTCTCTCTCTCTCTCTCTCTCTCTCTCTCTCTCTCTCTCTCTCTCTCTCTCTCTCTCTGTCTCTCTCTCTCTCTCCCCCTCCCCCTCTCCCTCTCTTTCTGTCTGTGTTTGTCTCTGTGTGAGTGTGTGTACTTTTCTATACATGAAAGATGGAGAATTTCTGACCCATTGAAGTCTTGATTTCAGAGTCCAGTGTTTTCAGGTCATATAAAATGCATAAGGACCAACAGTAAAATACATGAAGAAAGAAAGTCCACTTTTATTTTAATATTAAGAAAAGGCATGTGTTAGAATGTGGGAAGAGATGGTTTTACTATTTTTTAAATGTGAAAAGACCTACTCATATTTGGATGTACAATTTAAGAAGAATATAGATATAAAGGTTTTTTCTTTCTGTAGTAGTGACTTAAAACAGAACAGACTTCAAAATTATATTGTCTCAGGAAAAGTAGAAGCGAAATTATTTACATCTATACAAACAGCTTTTTCTCTTTCCTATTAAGAGAAAGATAATATATACCCGAATTAATTTCTATAATTTTGTGAGTCTCCAGAGCTTTGAGTAACTTAGAATATGCATGATTGACTTTTAACAAATGATTGTAGAGGATGCACAGATATGGATGAACAAATGACCAATAAATGACCAAATGAACTGAAATTAAAAACTAGAAATCACAGTACATGCTTTTAATTATCTTTCTAATAACAAGATGGGCCACCTGAGGTAGAGGTTATGAGCTCTCAGAAATTTACAGCTTCTAAAAAACAAGAAGAAAAAGAGATTTGAGAGAAAGTGAGACAAGTTAGCATTCCACCATACACTTGTTGAGGATACTCTTATTTCTGTATTCCTTAAACCCTTTTATGAGAAGATGAGTCTTATACATCAGTTATAAATCATGATAAAAATGGATGCAATGGAGAGCCAAGAAACACAAAAGTTCTGTGATTTGAAGACTAAGATGAAGGAAAGGTTGAGGGAGAGTTTGTTGAAAATTCAGTATATTTCAAGTTCTAGTGCAAATGGGAAACCTGAGTGTCAGAAGCTCAGATTTTAAATATATTTTGAAGCAGTTTAGATCAGTTTATATCACTCTTTCTTTGCATTTTAGAATGAGATCATACATTTGAATGTGATGCCTCTTTGCCAAAATGCTGAATGAGTAGAACATGTCAGTGAAGTACATTTCATTCATATTCAAACCTAGTGCTCTGTGGGCAATTAAAAAGAAACATGCAACCAATGTAACATACTGTTTCATTATCATTAATGTTCATCATTTAGCTATAGTTGGGGAGATAGAATAAGTTATTCTAGAAAATGGCGATAATGGAGATAAGAATCTATCTTCCTCTAAACTTTTCTACCTAATACATTAACTGAAATCCTGTTTCCAGCCAAATTAATCAAACAGATATATAAACTATTTAAGACATTTGAGTGGGAGAGCCAGAGCCACTCTTTCTAGGCTTAGTCTGCCAAAAACCATTGGAGGCGTCTCTATTTCTAATATTAGATACTACAATTGGACCTCCGCCTCCTGCCTTCAGATAACTAACTACTCAGTAGGGCCGACTCTCAGCTTATGTGAAGATAGAGGAGAAAAGGATTTGTGACATTCTGGGATTTTGCCAGATTTCAGTGGGTGGTAGGACCAAGGCTGAAGGCCAAGTGACAAATTCACTAGATAGCTGCACAAAACATATCCTCATGCTTTTGTTGATTAAAGTGTTATTTTTTTTTCCTGAGCAGTGAGGTAGGGAGGAAATAATCTACTTTTTGAAAGTGTCTCTCCAAGAAAAATAATTCCAAGTTGAGGCTGGTATAGTGTGTGTAGGGGGGGGAACTAAAATAAAAAACCTTAGCTGTAGTTCATTAACTTTAATTGGTTTTTGTTGCCTCTCCTCAGGTTTCCTGGATCTTTCAACCATCTCCTCCCCCAACTCTCTGCTTCCCCTTCTTCTACCTCTCGCCTCCTCCCCCTCCAATCTGGCTTTTCCTCCTTCCTGGCAGCATTTTTAGCTTTAATTTGATAGTAAAAGGCTGAATCCAAAGTTACAGAATTCTTCAAATTCAACTTCTTTGGAAGAAAAAAAATGAAGTTTTAGAAAGAGAATAGCTATCTCAGCTTATAACCAAAGGTACAAGACATAGCACAGCGCAGGCTCCTAGGAAGGGGACAGGTGTAGTACTCAGGCATGGAACAATCCACTCACATACCTAGCACAGACATCATAGGATACTGAGCAGGGAACTGAAGAAAGTCCCCATTCTCCTGAAACTTACAGGCAAACACAAATAAGTTGATCAATATCTTAAACATTTTTAGTGATAAATACCCTGAAAAACACCAAAGTAGGGAAAAGACATTAAAAATTATATGCAACCTCAAGAATCTGGTCCAGAAATGTTTTTCTGAGGATGTGGTTCCTTAGTAGGCACCAAAAGAATGTGAAAAGATAAACCACGGTAACTTCTTAAAGAATAAGTCTAGCCAAGGAACCAGCATACATTGCACAATGAAAACAGTAAAAGGCATGGGAGAAAATGAGGCCAGGAATATAAAAAAAATAAATAAATAACTTTTATAACTTTCCATGTCATTGGAAAATAATTGGAATGCATAAGCATTCTGTAATAGTCATCAGATGTCTCAGTTCCAAATGATTGCTGTATTGAAACTTGTACCTGGCCAAGAGAGTTCATTCCTTTGTACTAATAACTGGAACATCCAAATTTAACTTATTTAAGTAAATTTGCATGAGCTACTCATATTCAATTCCCCTTTTATTTGTGTTATATCCTTTATGTTTGGAAACAAATGAATTGAATCAGACAATAACACACACATATTCACCTATATATACATACCCATTACTCAAATATAAGTGTGTGTGCATGTTTGTGAGCGTATAGTCCACCAACAAAAAAACACAGTTCATTGCATTTTGTCAGCCATGTTTTGATATTTAAATGCAGTTTCAGAGAATGTAAGCACTTGTTTTGAAACTCACATAGAGTTTTCCAAACTGAAGGAACAAAAGGATGAAATGCTAGATTACTTTTAGATCCACTAGATGATTTCCATTAGCTTTGACTTTTTTTAAGCCCAAACCATAGCCAAGTGCTAAATTAATCACTAATGTGGTATAACCTGATCTACCCAGACAGAATACACCTCAACCTCAGACTTAATTTAAAACTTCCTAATGGAAGTGAGAGCCAAATTTGTAGAAAAAAAAGATTGTGAGGAAATAAAATAGTGCCATAATGACTCGTCGAGGAACAATGTACTAGAAACAGGAAAAAGTTCTGGTATATGAGCACTGGAAAGGTAGAAGAGGCACTTCTGAATATCACCATCCTTGTCTAAATTGAAAGCATTGAGTTCACAGTTTTTAAGGACTACTAGATTCAAAATACTTATCAAATCAACCTCTACCCAATAAATCCATACTATAGATTATTCTTCTGTAATGACACTGTACTAAATAGAATGGTGTTAAAGACTAATTATGGGAAACAGAACAGCTGTAAGAACACATGAAATAGTGGCCGAGCAAAGTGGAGATTGATTTAGAAAGGAAAGCATAAGATAGTGCAGAAAGATGTAATTAAAACAAACTCTGAATCACAATATAATTCTGTAGGTAACTAAGTAACTCATAGGATAGTGAGAATAACCAAACATAGAAATCAACACTTAGAAGATGTGGTATCATTCATAGTAGCAAGACCATGAGAAGTGAGGCAATATAGGGATAAAGAAGCAAGAAGCAGGTAAGACATTTCAAGCTGAAGATGATACAAGAGCCTTCACTTTCCATTCAGCATGCTCTCATCTGCCCCCAGAAAGAGAAACACTGAAATAGTTTATATATTTCCAGTGAAAGGGGGGTGAAAATTGGATAGAAGCCAGGTGATGTGTGTGAACCTAAGATGCTAATACCTGCCGCTTTCATTATCTAAAAGACCACTATTACCCTGTAGTAAATTCCATGAATGGAAAGGAATGATCACTTAGGTCAATGCTTTTGAAAAAGTGAATAATGGGTTATTCTACTTCTTAATCTCCTTTGTTCTTGATTACCAAGGTCAGTCTTCAGCAAAACAAAACCTGACACTGGTATTAATAGTAGTTTCATCCTTTCATTCACTTGCTTGTTTACTGAATCTTAACATTCTCATTTATATTTGCATATTAATAGGTTTCAAACAAAAAGGATTAAGTTCAGGCAGTGGAATTTCACTTCATGATCAATATATAGGGTACAGGACTTAGAAACCTGAATATGAGTGAATTCATTTGAGACACCTGATATTGCAATATTCAAATAGCTGTTTTTCAAACAGGATGTGCCATGAACAAGTGGAAAACATTCTTGTGTGTTTCATTTTATGTTTATGTCATACATGAACAATAAGTCCTAGAAGTGGTAAGATACTTATTTTGAGAAAAGATATTATTAGGAATTCATTATAAATCACAATTACTATACAACATAGCTATTGAAAATAAATCCTTATGCCTTCATCTTGTGATGTACAATTCTATGAAATGAGACCAGTAACAAAGATTTTATTCAGTAACATGAGAGAAGTATTTCGCTTCTACTGATACTTAAGAACTAAAACAAAAATAAAAACATAGAATACTAGCGTGAGATGAAACGAAGTAACAAAGTTTTCATTTGCCAAGACTGTTTCCTCAAATGTTTTTTTTTCCCTCTCTCTGTCAGGCTTCTACTCACCATGATTCCATTTTGAGGATAACAACACAATATCCTCAAGTTATGATTGGAGATATCATCCTAGCTTAGATTACTGAGAGTAATAAAGCATCCTCATCCAGTGTGAAGCAGAGAAAAGAGGTTGAGTTAACTGATTATCCACTCTAGAATTAGGCACTGTCATTTTGTTTCATTAGATGCATCTTACAAAAATAGAATTCTTAGGTAATTAATTATAGGTGCCAATTAATAGTCAAACAATCAAGAAATGGATACTCATTCATCTGTTGTTAGGAAAAAATCCCAGTTTCAGTGCATGAGCACCAGCTACAAGGTACTATGAAACTAAAGACAGAGACAGAGAGATCCAGGATGGTGTGAAGTGCAACTTGCTGGAGATTTACTGACTGAGTCTGATCAAAGATGACAATAAAGTTTAGGACTTGAGTCAGAAGGAAAAGACTTATGAGGTCATCAGGACAAAAGCGAGTTTCATCCAAACCAGAGTATATCTTTTTCTTTCAAGAACAGCAGGCACATATTGGGCACAGACATTGTCACTCGACCTTGGTAGTAATTGTTCTCAAACTACCCTAATGTTTCTATCTACTGCTAGTATGATCGTAAGTTATGTTGAGGAGAGAGACCAGGGTGGCACAGAGGCAATCATGACAGTTATGATTTAAGGAAGGTATGGTCAAGTCCCACTAGGTCCCTGTATTCATATAGCCAAAGCAAATTCATGCAAGTCACATTAAAGGCTACCAGCTCTGGTCAAACAAATTTGACTTTTAGATCTAGATTCAAATTTGGGTTCTTCCAATGATACATTTTGTGTCCTTGGGAAAGCTACTAAACTTTGCTGAATCTTAAATAATTCCTCCATTTAACAAGAAAAAGTGCTCATGTTACATGATCTATAGTGTTGTCCTGAGGGTTAAATAACAGCCATAGCAGTTTAAAAAGTACCTATAGTACAGCAGATGGTTGACTACCGTTAACCACTTTTCCCTTTTATGTTTCCCTTCATATTTACAGAGGTTGCAGGATTAACATTGGAAGTCACCATGACATTCATGATGTGCTACTGCTAGTTTCATGGATTGCAACATTTTATGGGTTTAGGATCTGCTATGGAACTGGTAAATTGCATCTTTTATATTCTCATGCCTCAAATCATCTACTGATATTTCATTGTCTGAACCCACTCATGATTTTTATAGACTTCATGTTTTTACACTTCCCATTTTAGGTACTACTTATTCTATGAAATGTTATGCACAATCCTACTTTTATAACTATATTTCATAAAATAATTATTTTATCAGTGAATATATATTTTACAGATCATTGAGCACAAAAACAAGTTGCTGAAATATGGGATTTTTAAAGTGTTACCTCTTACAGAACTCATAGGTAAGAAGATATAAAGATATAAAGACCTATGCAAGACTAGAAAAATATCTCATATAATAGGTATTTTAAAGTTATAAATTAACAAAGAGTTGAAGAAAAATGTATTTTTCCTAATGTAACTGATACACCTTTCGATGACCTGAACTAACAGATTCCAGTCTATAGTTGCTAGATTGCTTGGAGTTCCAGGTTAGAGAAGAATGTCATCCAAGGAGCTACAGATTCTGTTGCTTGCTAAGGTCAGCTCTTTTCACACGAAGGGCCTTGGACACGTGGGTGTGGACATGCTAATCACCAGCTCCATGCTTCATCACTCACACCTGGTGGTTGTCACCAGCAGTAATGTCAGCACAGACATGGTACAAAAGTACACTGTGTTCATGAATGAGACAGTGTAGCATTCCATAGGAGTGGGGAAATTTTCAGAGCAAACTTGGCATTTGAGCTGTGTCCCACAACTGTGAGTGGGAGTTTGCTGCTCAGAGAAAGGAAGGAAGGGCACTCCAGGAAAAGAAACAGCATCTGGGACAACGCAGAGTTTGAAAGAGTGGCATATTCAGAACTTAGTGAGACATGGCTGTGGCTGAGGCGTAGGGGTTAGGTGGGAGATGAGGAGAGATGACGTGGAAGGCAAAGCATCTAGACGAAAAGATTGGGGAGGCTTGCATCCTGGCAAGGGTTGCTCTCCCAGAAAGTTTTGGGGATGATGTAAGAGCGAAATAGCAGAGTTCTGCACCAAACTTGAGACTTCCGAGATGTTATCTGGCATCATACACAGAGCAGAATGGGGAGATGAATGAGCAGACGATTACCTTCAGAAAAATAATCAAATCTACTCATGATTTAGAAGACTGAATGAGAACCAAGGAAGAAGAAGACTAATACTTAAAAAGGAGAACCAGTAAGGCTTGGTTACTGACTGGGTGAGGAATAAAGGATAGGGTAGAAAATAAGAGTAAAAGAAGAAACGAAATTCTGAGACCCAGCTTTGGTAGACTATGATGCTGTTAACTTCCATGATGCTGTGAAGAAAAACATAAGTTCATAGAACTGATGTCATTGGTATGAAACTTTCCCATACAATGAGAGACCACAAAGTTCCTGCATTAAAAAACAATCTACAATGTTATTTTTTTTTGTTGTTTTCAGATTTTTCTTTTTCTTTTTTGGGGGGGAAGTTAGAGTTTTTTTTCTATAGTTAAAAGCTTTCTTTTTGTAATATCTTGGTGTAGTCAAAGCAAAATGTGATCCTTAAATCAAATAACTCTACAACAAAATTATAAGATTATATAAAAACCAAAGAGACTTCTCTTAGTAAGATGTCAAAACTGGGACAAGATCTTTATGTGATCAAATACGTGGGAAATGTATGTAACCGTCAAAACTCTACAAAAGATGTTCTGGGGTAGTTTAAGGGGAATAGAAATGGTTTATCTTAATACCTCTTTTTTGTCCATTCGTAATTTATTTCTGAAATGTTTGTATTTTATTTTCCTAAGGTGCATCAGTGCTGCTTGAAGAAAATCTTTGATACAGCTGTATGTTTGAAACATAATCATTCATTTTAATTTGGCTTTTTATGTTTCTTCCTCTGATTTCTTCCAATCCCTTTAGACAATTGTAAAGACTCCAGGATTTCTAGCCAGCTCATCCCTATGAGAACGATTGAGAAGATTGACCTAGAAATATGGCTGTCATGTTTAGCCAAGACCTTGGAGAGATCTTGGAACAGGTATCAGCAGCATTTTGCAGAGCTTGGCTAATGGGCTTGAGCTGTGCCTTTTTGCCTCCTGCAGCTGGAGGGCTGTGCCTCACTTTGCTTGTGCTGTCTGCGTGATTCTCACCCATCCAACCTGTCAATCTGCTACCCATCAGTGATTACTAAATACAAAAACAAGCACCAAAAAATCAAATATGACAAAACACTATTAACCAGGAAAGGAAGACAGCAATAAGTAAAATATAGGTGCATTATCATTGATTGCTTTCAGTTTAATAGAAATATTTTTGTTTCTGCAACTTGAGTTATGTAGATATCTGTGATTGTGATTGCCATATAAAAATAATGAAGGCTTCATCTTTTTTCACCCTCTTTCAGGCATAAAATCAAAACTAAGTAGTTCTAAGGAGACTGTTTTAAAGTATAATTTCTTTCTTCAAAATTATGTAAACATAGTAGGATTTTCTCTTGACTTTGGAACTTATTTTTATCCCTTAATTTTTAGATATCTAATTAAATCAAGCATTTTTTTCTTCCCAGTTAAGGCATATTTCTGAAAGACCTCAATTATTTGCTCTTCCTAAATGTTTTCCATTGCAAGAATTAGAGGTGATAAATCACATTGGGTTTGTCTCCTACGGTTTCTTCTAGCACATTGTCAACTCCCCTCTCACCCCCGTGCACCCACCCCCTGCGTGGTGACTGCATATGGGACAGTGTAAGGGCTGTGGGTAAGTGACACTATTAGCACAGTGTGCTAGCTTTGATGTGTAGCTCTCGGCAGGGTTTCCAGAAGAGTGACAGACTCTTGCTCTAATGCAAAGACTATTTCTCATTTTTGTGGTTCACTTCTAATAGACCCATATTACCATTAGTAGCACAAAGCAGACAGACAGCATGGCTGTAAAAAAAAATAACCTCGCATCCTTGAGATTAACTGAATATATGACTACTGGCTTTTTGTGTGGAATAAAATCTTCATGAAATAAAAATTTAACAAATATTTAATAGTATTCAATGTGTGCCAAAATGAGGTTAATCCTTTTTGGAGGGGTCTTAATTCAGAAAACAATGTTATAGCCTAAACCACTACCACCACTTTCATCCACAACACTGGGTGCTAAGCATGAGAGTGTGGAGTTGAGATTAGTTTATGCATTTCTGAGGTGTATGCTGTCCTATTCATCTGCATGTGAGACAGTTCCACAAATTTTATATTGCCAGTGTTTCAGCCTTGTTCAAAACACTATTCCCAAACAGTTGCGTATAAAATGTAATGAATAAATTTTGTGTATTAAAATAAACCCTGTAACACACTTGAAAATTAGAAGAATGAAGAAGAGATCAAAGACACTGAAAATGAAATGGATTGTGCACAGTGAATGAAGGAAGAGTTAACCAATGAGCAGTTAGCCAGCAGGTCTAAAACAGAGGCAGAACCACCTATAAATGAGGGAACATTTTTATGTGTGAGAATCTGTTAAAGGGGACTTAAAAGAACAAGAAGTACCATTTGTTCCCCTAATTAACTTTGAAGAGTCTAATTAAGGGCAACATAAAAGCCTTAGAAATGCTAGTTATTAGGCATGTACTTTAAGTTGATCAGTGAGATGGTATTCTTGTAAACAAAGATGCTAATTTCACCCAGCCCAAAATAAACCTCTTTGCAAATATCTCACAACACAATCATGCAGTACCTTGGGAGCAAAATTCCTATCCAGTGCAGGCTGCCTCTTGAG